>NC_057861.1:78201326-78839826 GCF_019393635.1 Dromiciops gliroides
TGCTAGCAGATTTTGTTATATGGCTTTTTGCAGTTTTATAAGACTCTGATATGAAGTTTAGAAAATGCTTTTTAATTCTTAATTAGCCTAACTTTTGGCTTCCACATAACATTTTCTTTCAGGATAAGCCAGAAGCCAATGAGGCTAAAAATTTACATTCTGATTAAAATTAAAAGCAGATTTACCTGCTTTATCGGTATTAACATTGAGTTCTAGAGCTATTCAAACTGTCCAAAGGAGAGCCACAAAAACAATTCAATTAGATTTGAAGAGAAGGTTGTTAGGAAAAGCCACAGAAATTTAGGATCGATCAGTTTCAAGATGAGAAATCTAGAAAAAGATCTCATACAAAAAAAAAGATAGTTCTCACTTCCACTAACAGAAGAAAATATTTTAAATATCAAGAGTATAAATATTTAAGTTAGACATTAGGAAAGAAGTAAAATGGGAGTTACTGGAACAAATTTTCTTTTGTTCTTTGTTCAAAAAGGCTTTATGAACAAGCTAAGAAAGAAATTATAAATGCAAAAAAAGGTTGGGTAAACTACAGCTTTATACATTTTAAATAACAAGATTTTTTTAAATTGTAGTGAACTGTTTTTAAAAAAGAACTATGTAGAGGCAGGGAGCATAGAAGGCTTTGAGGTCTCATTAGTATAATTAATCCTGTGCCTTCAAGCAGTGTGACATATATTAGCAACAGTTTAAGAAACAACAGAAGCAACCAGATAAGCCTTGTAAGCATACAGAAAGAATAAATTATGACACCTTAGAGTAAGAAGGGGTCTTAGAAGGCATCTAGTTCTAAGACCCAATAGAAAGAAGCAGGAATGCAGTCTTCAATCACTAACCTGCCTCTTCTTGAATACTTTCAATGACAGCAAGCTCATTACATCTCTTAAAACAGTCCAACTGTTTTTGTTCATCTATAGGTTCCTTATTTTTTTTAGTATAACTTGCTCTTTTTACAGACAACGAAACTGAAGCTCATGGTTTTGAAGTAACTTTCCTAATGTCACAAAGTACTAAGTAGTAGAGACATGACTCTAATTCAGTATTCTTTCCACTACAGTCTTGTAAATGCTTTCTTACACTGAACCAAAATCTACCTCCCCTGTAACTTTTCCCAGAGCTCCCAGGTCTGCCCTCTGGGGCCAAGCAAAACTACAATTCCTCTTCCACAGGGTTCTCTTTCAAATACTTTAAAACAACTATACTGTCTTCCCTAGATTTTTTCTTATTCAGAGCAAACATCCAGAAAGTCTCCTTCTGAGTAAAGGTTTCAGATCAACTGTGGGAAGTTAGCAGAGTCAAAGTAAGATCCCTCCAGGAGGAGCAACTGCAAACCAGAAAACAAATGGTATGTGTTCATGGCGTGGGAAGGTCTGTTGGTCACCCCACAAATCATCATCACCATCAAAAGAGTAAACTTCTGGAATGGAGAACAGCTGTGGGTATGTCAGTCTCTGCAAAAAGGAGTAGCAGGCAGTTGGCTTTTTCATGCTTCATGCATTTCCAGGGCCCAGATGCCCACCTGCATCTGCAGGAGTCATAGGCAGAACCAAAAGTGGTTAACGGCCATGGTCTCAAACATAACTAATAGGAAAGTAGTATCAATAACTCACATTTACTTAAGACGTTGAGATTTAAAAAGCATTTTTCCTATACACACATATTACATCAATTTTGCAGATGGGGAAACTAAGGCTTAGAGAAATGGCTTGATAAGGTGACAAAGTTAGCATCTGAGCTGACATCTGAAACCAGGTTTTCTGAGTCTACTATACTTCCCATTACAACTACACTTCCTTTTCTTATGGTTTAGCCCAATTTGTAATCCAATATGGTTACACACCTTAGACATCTAGGATGTCATAAACTGTGCCCAATCTACTCTTTCCAACTACCAAGCCAAACTAGACATCATCATTTACCAAAATAGGCCAAGAACTCTTCCACTTCCCCATACGTGCTAACGATATTCTTTCTGACTAAAATGACAGACATCCAAACTTTCCTTCTGCTTATTCAACAAGTACTTATTACGAACATGCCACAGAAAAGAGAAACTGTGAAAGGAGACAAGGAAAAGAAAAAACAAAAACTGTTGTGTTTCTATAACTAACAAAACCAATACCTGTCATAAGACACTTATATTGTACTGAGGGGAAATAAAATGTGCATGGAAAATTAAATACAAAATACATACAAAGTAATTTCTACAAACAACCAGGGTGATCTAAGGTAAACTACATAAAAAATGTAACATGAGCTAAGCTTCAAAGGAAGCTAGGGCTTCTGTCAGTGAGGGATAAAGAGGAAGTACATACCAGCCACTGGGATAAGCTTGTGCAAAAACACCAAAATGAAAGTTAGAAAATCAAGTATGGAGGGATAGCAGGAAGGCCAGTTTGGCTGCAACATGGAGGAGAAAAGAGGAGAAGAAAGACTTATTAGACTTATTATTATAAATCTAAAGAACTGGGTTATGGGAAAGGTAGACTTTGCTAGATTTTGAAGTACTTTAAAGGACAAAAAGAATAATTTGTATTTTATCCAAAAGGCAAGAGATAATCATTGAAGATATGAGCAGGGGAGTGGGATGATAGAGTCAGATTTGCACTTTAGTAAAATAAATTTGGCATGGGCAGCTAGGTGGCACAGTGGAAAAAGCACCAGTCCTGGATTCAGGAGGACCTAAGTTCAAATCCGGCCAGACATGTGACACTTGCTAGCTGTGTGACCCTGGGCAAGTCACTTAACCCTCACTGCCCTGCAAAATAAATAAATAAATGAATGAATGAATAAATAAATGCATGAATAAGTGAATAAATAAATAAATACAATAAAAATAAATTTGGTAAGGGGATGATTTGCAGGAGGGAAACTAGAGGGTGGAAAACCAATTAAAAGACTATTGAAACCAAAACCCAATCATTTGATGTTAAAAAGAATCATTATTGAAAGAGAAAAAATACATACAGAATTTTAAAAGGGACTGGAACAGAAATCTATTATACTTCAGATAAAGTAAAAAGGGTATAGTGACCATGATCTTAGGCAAAGTGGCAGCAAAAATAGACCTGATTAAAACAAATAAACAGAAAAACTACAATTTGCTAAGAAGCTGCTTAAACTGTGGGTCGGGACCCCATATGGGGTCATGAAAAATTTGCCAACAGTAAAAGGTTATGTATACCTAATTTATATACCTATATACTTGGGGTCACATAAAAATTTTCCAGGCAAAAAGGAGTAGAGAGTGGAAAAAGTTTAAGAAAGTCCTGCCATACAAGTCACTTAACCCTCACTGCCCCACAAAAAAAAAAAAGTACTGCCATGGACAATTAGTATCAATCCTAACAAACTGACAAATATAACAAATGATGTAGCATCTAAGTATTCTTCAATGAAAAGTTAAATGAGTTACAGAGAAAAATAAACAGCAAAGGGGCAACTAGGTGTCACAGTGAATAGAGCACTGGCCCTGGAGTCAGAAGAACCTGAGTTCTAACCCCACCTTAGACACTTATATTTACTGTGTGACCCTGGCAAGTCACCTAACCCCATTTGCCTCAATTTCCTCATCTGTAAAGTGAGCTACAGAAGGAAATGGCAAAGCACTCCAGTATCTTTGCCAAGAAAAACCCAAATCAGATTATGAAGAGCTGGACATGACCAAAAAATGACTGAACAAAAACATTAAATGGGAGAGGGATATGAAAAAATCTGAACTATAAACAACATATAACTCACAAACCCAAAGGCTCAGCATGGAAGTGACCATTCCATTGTCAGCATGTCAATACAATGCAATTTCTGTGATAATCATCATTAGTCAAGCAAGCAGAACTTCAGAATTAATAAGACTTCTAGGCTCACTGTTTTGTCCATAATGTTACAACAAATGTTATGGCTGAAATGGTCCAAAATTTAAAATGTTAATTTTATGCTCATATTAGTTTTATAATCAGAAAAATCTGGTCATGCTTACAGTCAATAAGTACGATAATGTCGGTTTGTCCTTGGCTGGGCACCATAGCTTCAAAGAGGGTACAGCAAGAATTGGGGAAGGAGGCTGATGATCCTAGACTGTCTAGGGAACAACCCAGGGCTGACTAAAAGCCTTACAAATTGTTTCTCAAAACATAGGATTTTCGAAAATGGGAGAAGGGGAATGATTTACCTTGTTTTCTTACTAATAAGTAGAAGAGGATGGAATTTCATTCAATTCCTAGGGACATCTACACTCTAAGGGATACCTGGCTCTTTCCTCAAGGGAATGAGAGATCATCTAAAGGAAGCAACAACTTGGCAGAGAATTTGGATTTGAATCTCCCTGGGTTGTGAAGAAAACACTTTGCAACCCTTAAAGTTATAAAAAAAAAATGAATTATTTTCATCACTAACAATGTTTCTTTACCTAAGTATTCTGTTATTTCCCCAACTGTAAAATTAAAGAGGTGAAATAGATGGTTTCAAAATCCAACAATCTATGATACTATGAGATTTATACTTCAGCAAGAAGTATAGACCTCCAGACTACAGAAGTTAATTACATACATTGGCACAAGGTTGTCTATATTAATGATGATGATAGTAACAGTAAAATACTCCATATTTATATAGCGTTTTCAATTTTATAAACCACTTTCCTCAGAGCAACCTTATCAGGTATATAGAGTGCAACAATCATCTTTCCTTTTTCATAGATGAGAAAATTCAGGTTCAGAGGTGAAGGAGCTTACCATTGTCACATAGCTAATGTTAAGGCCATAATTCAAATCCGGGTTTCCCAATGTGAAACTGCTTTTTCATAAATGCAAATTTAGTTGAATTTCCAGGAATGGTGTACAACCCACTATTTAGGAAGTGTTAAGGAAAGATTCAAATTGACCCCTCTGCAGTGAGTTAAATGACAACTGACTCACACTTGATGGAAAAATAGATAATCACCTTGGGATTCCACACAAGAATATCACAAAGTAGTTTACTGTCTTTTGGGGAAGTCAGTATTGATCTCCTAGCTACCAGAAAGCAGGAACAGAACATTTAGAGAAGGCTGGAGGCCTGGAAATCATGAACACAACAAAAGAGGACATGTTAAAGAAAAACTAACAGTCCAAGAAACAGTTCTGTTGGTTAAAAAACAAACAAAAAAAAACAAAAACAAAAAACCACACATTTAAAAGCCACCTACTCAAATTTGGTATTATAATCCCAGATCTTTGTGGGATTTCCCCCCACCCCCACCCCAATCTTCTGCCACAACAGGTGGCAGGATGTGGGAAAAGCAGAGTCCTCAAACAAATACAAATGGGTGCCAAAGAAGAAGTCATGCTAATGGAACAACTGCTAGCCTCCATAAAATATTCCCATATATTCCTCTTCTTTGCCACTTAAGAGAAAATCAGTACTGTGCAGAACATACCAACCATGCAGCTTCTCAAAGACTAAACAAACAATCATTTCTCAAGCTATAATCTCCCTTGAAAGCTCTTCAAACCAAGCTTTTGTGATCACCTATCCCAGTTAATAAAAAACTTATGAGTATTCGTCATAGAAACAAAGATATAAACACATATGCATGTATGCATATATGGATACATGTTAAAAATACATATACACACATGTATATATGTAGAAACTCCTCCTCTATCGATGCAGGTTGGCACCTCCTCTAGGAAAGTTGCCTACAACAAATGTGTCAGATGGTGGTTGTGAATCTAGATGTCTGTGACACTGAGGTTGGCTCTCTCACTATGATATGCTGTATAAATATTATAATATCGATATAGTAGGTCTAAGTAATTCTGCAAGAGAAGATGCCAAGCTGCACTGGTAGAAGGAGTTTCTTCACCACAGTTATCTGTAATAACATCACAGGCATATACATACATATATATATATATATATACACACACACGTATATATGTATGTGTATATATGGCCTAAAGATGAAATAATCTTTTAAAATAAATCATTTTAAGATATTAACAATTAAAATAATATTAATTTTTAAAAATCATTTATTAGAGGGGCAGCTAGGTGGTACAGTGGATAGAGCACTGGCCCCTGAATTCAGGAGGACCTGAGTTCAAATCCAGCCGTAGACACTTGACACTTACTAGCTGTGTGACCCTGGGCAAGTCACTTAACCCCAATTGCCTCAGTTAAAAAAAAATCATTTATTAGAACTATGTGATTAAATATACTTCATTAGTTTTAAAAACCTTAACTCACAATATAGCAATTCAAGGTCTGGTGCTAAATTCAGTTAATTTCACTAATTGGTTACAACAAATGTCATTGCTGAACTCACAAAATATCATTTTAAAGGCCATAATAGGGTAATCAATAGCTGAAATGATATTATTTTATTTTCCATCTCTTTACAATCAGTAGTTTTTTTCCCTAACCATGGAAAAACTTGCAACTCAAAAAAAAAAGTCCTTAGTCTCTAGAAGAGGGTCCTACAAGAGACCTACTTGGATACACCAGGTTGTATGTACTCCACCATAATTCTCCCTTCCTCGCCCCACCAAATGATTTACTTATCTGTGTATATGTTATCTGACCCCCACCTCCCTCACCCTTCCACCCCAATTTTTCCCCCTAGAATATAAATTCCTTGAGGCAAAAGGCACTATTTTGTTTTCCTGCTCTTGCACACTGAATTGACCAGAAGTATATATCTTAGTAATCCTCTCTATTTTGCAAAGCCCTTCCACACATTCATATACTGGGGGGAAAAGATACTATAAACGTCAAAGAATAATCTGTTTCTTTCTTGTTGTAAAGAATACTTATACAAGAACTATTTTGTGAGAGATCAGATCAAATGAGGGATAAATAAGGAAAGACTCATTTGAGTCTGCACTTCCACACACAATTACCATGTCTGAATTTTACACCTTTCAGTTCACCAAAGTTAATGACTACCATTCCCCATATACTACACACACTCCTTTATTTTCCACTAAGAATAGAAAACAATTGCATTTTGAAGCTACTCTAAGATTTCCTCCCTGGCTGCTCAGCGGGGCACAGCTGTCCTGGTTAGCAGTTCTCAAAGAGTGGTCTGGCTGCCTCAGGACCCTTTTAGGGGGTCCCCAAAGTCAAAACTATTTTCATAACAATACTAAGATGTTTAAATATCTAACACAATAAATACTGACAAATATCACTCACATGAACAGAAGTTCTTTGGGGGAGGATAGGAAGATAGTAAAGGGGTTCAAAGACCAAAAAGTTTGCTAATTATTGTTCTAAGTAGTCAGTCATAATCACTTATCAAGTAAGTGCCTTCTATATGCCAGACACTGAGCTAAGGGTTGGGGATACAAAGAAAGGCAAAAGAATCCTTTAATTTTAAGGAACTCAAAATCTATTAAGGTAGAAAACATGTAAATAGACATGTACAAACAAGTACGTGCTCTCTCTCACTCTCTCTCTCTCTATATATATATATAGGGGTAGGAGGGTATGTATAGTCTGTATGTATGTGTGTATACACACACACACACACATATACACACACACAAGATAAATAATAATCAATAGAGTGAAGGCTTTAGAACTTTTTTTTAAAAAATAAAGGAAGGCGGGGGGCAGAGCCAAGATGGCAGGGGAAAGACATTAAACACACAGAGCTCCTGATACAATTACCCCAAAAAGAGCAATAAAAGAACCCCTAGAGCAGAAAAAGCCACAAAAATATGGGCTGAGATTATTTTCCAGCTATAGATAGATTAAAGGGGGCCATGCTGGGCTTCGAGTAAAGTCCAACCCCACAATCATGCTGACAGAGACCCTAGGCACACGGCACCAGAGGAATTTACCCCCCAGCCTCTGAATCAGGGGCAGCACCAGAGTCTTCTGGAACTGAGCATGTGGTCGGGTGGTAATGTTTTACATAACCATACATGTATTTAACCCATATCTGATTGCTTGCCACCTCAGGGAGGGGAGAGGGAAGGGAGGGAAGGAGAGATAAAAATTGGAACCCAAAACCATAAATAAAAATATTTATTACGTTAAAAAAAATACAAAATGAGAAAAGGGGAGGAAAAGAGTTACCTTAAAGAAGTCCTTGTGTTTGTATAATATCTATTCCATTTAAACATGGTTCACAACTGAAACCACTGAACTAGGGATAAAAGCATCTACTTACAATGAGTGCTGGTAGCAAGGTATCCATGTATATATGATTAGATCCTTAGAGTATCTCCTCTTCCAAAGGGGGGAATTAGCACGAGTAAGAAAATTTTGAGAAAGCAACAAGGTCAGATGATTATATTTACAGCCCTTGAACATGTTATAATAATAAATTCTAGAAACTTGGGTTCAAAATTTTACATATAAAATTGCATTGATGAGTATAAAGAAGAAAAATAAAAACAAGAAGTAGTATGTAATAACTGAAATTTTCTGAAGTTTCATGTGAACTTTGGGATAATAAGATTAGAACCACAAGGTCTGAGATAGTTTTTACCACATTACCTACTTATTGGGAAAAGAAAATTTAAGAGGTTACACTAAACTGTACTTACTGTTAATAACAAATTTTAGTAGAGTTACCTAGGAATCTCTACAAGTGACTTGGAACCAGACAAGAAAATCCCCTGGAAAAAGACCACTCCAGAGCTGACTGAGGAGACCTAGTTAAGAATGTCCGAGGGATAATGTTTCCAGAGACCACTCAATTACATGGGACATCTGGGACTCAATGAAATGTGCTGATTAACTCAACATTAGGAGTGGGTTACTAGGTGACAAGAAGAATTGATGTTATTTAATACTGACAATTATTACTGTATTGCTTTGCTTTTTTGTTTCATGGTATTTGTGCTTACTGAGTTTTCTTGGTGATTTTGCTGATATGTAAATCCTCCCTCTAAAATTAGTACATGAAATGGCTTCTAAGTGGCTTGATGCCTTAGTTTACACATAGAGCCTATTTAACAGGGTTTATTTATTTCCTTGGGGGATATATGAGATTGTGACTCTGTGTATCTAAACTTATTTGGCTTGATGACATTGATGAAAACATAGGTTTATGATTTGTAATATACATGGCCATAGTACCCTAATTTTCTGTGGTGAGGTTAAGTCCCCTATCTTATATCCACAATTTGGCAAAAGCAACAGAGATTAGGATAATGCAGCTGAGGATAAAGGTGCAATATAAGACCAAGTGTGGTACCGAACCATATTGTTGTTCATTCATTTCCATATATGTAGTTAGTACCAAATTGGGGAATTATTGAAAGTTATGCTTACTCAATGACCCATTGTTCCAAGACCTGCTTGTCCATCAATGTTGGGGAAGGCAGTACCTCCAACTTTTTATTACATGCTAGTATCTTGTAGCAAGTCACCCATATCTCTTTGTACTTATTAAACATCACTGTACAGGCCACTGGGGAAGAACTGAGATAAAATGGTCCCTCCCCTTGTGCTAACTAGGATCTATCCAAATTGTCTTTATCTCATTACAAAAGTTATCAATAAAAGCGGTTTCTATCTTGAATCCCTAGCTGATCCCCAGTGAGCCCCCATCCCCCATGTGTTGCTACCTTGATATACTTTGGGGGGGGGGGCAGGGCAATGAGAGTTAAGTGACTAGCCCAGGGTCACACAGCTAGTATGTGTCAAGCATCTGAAGCCGGATTTGAACGCAGATCCTCCTGAATCCAGGGCCAGTGTCTTATCCATTGTGCCACCTAGCTGCCCCCCCTCCAATATACTTTTTTTTTTTTTTTTAGTGAGGCAATTGAGGTTAAGTGACTTGCCCAGGTTCACACAGCTAGTAAGTGTTAAGTGTCTGAGACCGGATTTGAACTCAGGTACTCCTGACTCCAGGGCCGGTGCTCTATCCACTGCGCCACCTAGCTGCCCCTCCCTTGATATACTTTTAATAAACTCCTTTTAGTTCTCTTTGACTTGAGTTTTGCATCATTAATCAAGGCAAGGGCACAAAGAATTTTCTTTAAACACTGACAATCCTATATAAAGCTTGTTTGGACACAAATGCTGCTATGGTGTATCCCCCATTAGACTGTGAGTTCTGTGAGGGCAGGCAGTGTTTTTTCCTTCCTTTTTATCCATGGAAGTTTTGAACAGCACTTGATATTGAGTAGCCACTTTCTAAATGCTTATTGACTTGACCTAAGAAATAGACTTGTGTTATCTGAGGCAGAAGGAAATGAACAGCACTAGAAGAATAATTTCTGTTCTGATAACACAGTAAAAGACAAGATCTGGGGAAGCCTTCAGGGTTCTGCTTCAGGTTTATCCAGACCAAAGTCAAGTGTGATAGGGTTTTCCTAAACCTTCAGTTGCTACAATGGAAAGTCTGGCCAAAAGAAACAACGAGGAGGGGGTAGAAGTTGTGCAAAGGAGGTGAGGGACAGTGCTAGGCATGCAAAAGAGAGCAAAGACATGACCCTTACAGAATAGAGACTAATGAGTAAAGCTGAAGTCCTTGTCAGTCAGGTATAATAAAAAAGAACTTAAAAATTGGTAAAGGGTTTCTTGAACTTGTCTTCTTAAGATGCCATATTTCCTGAAACACTGGACCCGGATTATGCAAGAGGCCCTGAACATGTCAAAGATGGTGCCCCCAATAAGCTGACATCATTTGTTATTTGCACCCAACTGTAACGATTGGAATGACGCCACCTGCTGGATACTTACTGTAGAAGAGTTCTGCCCAGGAAGCGAAGGTCTTTGAGGGCAAGACCAGGAGTCTTTTCTTTGGCGGGAGGAAGTGACGCGGACTAGTGGGAGGAGGAAGGAAGAGACTGGCGCTGACTCTGGGGCTCTGTCCTTTGGACTCTGGTGGAGAGCGGAGCTAGAAATGTGCTCTCCCTTTAATAGATAGGAATCTAAGCCTTTCTCTCTCTTTACCAAATTCTTATTCTCCTTAATAAATGCTTAAAAGTCTAACTCTTGCTAAAGCTTATAATTTATTGGCGACCACTCATTAGATATTTTAGACAGTTTAGCTAGAATTTTAGCCCTTAACACAACCTGGACTCCTTGTATGTCATTAGGAATCAAGATAGGCACCAGTGAGTCTACACCAGTTCAAGAAACTTTGTGCAACTGGGAATCCTGGAGATAAGCAGACCATTATATCTTCATAGTCTGGCAGTTCCCAAGGGAAAAGAATGCTGCTTTTGCCCTCATAATTATTTATGATTTTTCTCCCCTTTGGTAGGGAATTAGTCCTTTCCTCACCCCTACTGCTCTTTCCCTCCTCCCATACCACTCTCCATTAAGAGGAGATTGCTGTTCATCCTTAAAGCATAATGAGATGCAAGGCCACTAAAAGCAAATAAAAAACTGGGGGAAAAAACACCCATAGGTACTCTTTAGTCCCTGCCTTGCGCAGCAGTTGCCTAAAGGTCAAGTCAAGTCATTAAGCATTAATGTACTTACTATGTGCCAAGCACAGACAGTTCAAGTCCACAAATACAAAGAAAAGTAATGCTTCTGGCAGGGTGGGAAGGAGCATATCCCTTTCCCTCAAGAAGCTTACATTCGAATGGAGAAAACATGTAAATAACTAAGTAAATATAAGCTATAAGGAAAGAAGGAACTCTGTGAAGAGAACGCATTTGGCATTAGCAAGTATAGGGACAAGGAAAGGTCTTCTGAAGTAGGTGGGATGTGAAGTGACACTTAAAGGAAGTCAGAACACTCTCTCCCCCAATCCAACTGTGGAGACTTCAAGTGCAAACGTGGGGAAATGGAAGACAGATGAGACATGGAATGCCACAGTCACAGAACTTTAAGTACATGGAGGAGAAAAACAAAATATAAGAACGTGGGAAAGGTAGGGTTTCTTTCAGTTGTTGTCCAGTACAGAAAGAGAATGTAGCTGACCATGCAAACAAGCCACCTTACTATTCTTCTGAAATAAAAATGACTCAATTTTCCATTTTCTAAACCAATTCCTCAACACCATCATCTAGAGAAGCAATCTCCATGGTAAAGGGGCCAACCAGTCCCATCAGCTGTCATTTATGGGGCAAGTATGCCAGCTCAGAGGAAGTAGCAAGACAGGCACCCTGAGTAAGAGACATGAAGCAGTATGCACCAGATGTGTCAAGTCCACCAACATTCAACTAATAAACAACTGACACCAATAGGCAAGTATTACAATCACAATCTCTTTAGAAGCCACAGATACTGAAGGCTCAGAAAAGAAAGTTCTTGCCACCAAGTCCTTGGTACTGTCAAATTGTTCAACATTACAGACTGATGTAATTTTCTGAGTAAAAATGACATTAAAGAAGAAATATTCCCATCTGCTTTACTATCATGCTCTACAGACTATTAGATCTTTCCAGCTGACTGGCAAGCTGAAACCTACATTTGTTTTCTACCACATTCAAATGTGAGCTTCTTGAGATTAATGACTATCTCTACATTTCATATTTCTAGGATTTAGCATAATACTTTGCATACAGCAAGTATTTAATACATGCTATTTCCCTCATTCATTTTCATCTATTCCTTCTGAAATCCTTGATTAAAAATTGTATTTCAACATCTACATACATCCAATTATTGTGTGTCTCTTCTCTTTAGAAGAGGTTCTTAACCTAGGATTTTGATAAATGTATTTTGATATAATTGGTTTATCTTTTAATCTTATAGTGTCATGTCTGACTCTTCATGACCCCATTTGGGGTTTTCTTGGCAAAGATACTAAACTGGTCTGTCATTTCCTTCTCTAGTTCATTGTCCAGATGAGGAAACTGAGAGAAACAGGGTTAAGTGACTTGCACAGGGTCACACAGTGAATAAGTGTCTGAAGCCAGATTTTAACTCAGAAAGATAAGTCTTTCTGACTCCAGGCCTGACACTTTATCCACTGTGCCACCTTCCTACCCTCCGTAATCCTATGGACTTTATTTTATGCATTTTAAAAATTATTCTGAAAAGAGGTCCAGAGCCTCTGGATCCAGGATGTCAAAGGGATACAGGATACACACAAAAAGATGAACCACTACTCTGCGCCACAGCTAACTGATTACAAAGAAGTTATTAAGAGAAAGGAGTAGCAACATGATAGCACTGATAAAAGAAAGTTTATCTGGGCTCTCCTCACCCTCTCCCCAACACAACTCAATGCCAAGATGTCTCTATAAGCATAGGGTGAAACTGTAAGCAAAAAGAGAAATGGCCCTTTTCATCTGAAAGGCAGTCAGCATACACTAAACAAAACAAAACGAAAAAACAAAAAACCAAGCTGGGCTGAAATGTTGCCTCCATCTTGTGAATTCTGATATATAGGAAAGGGTTGGCCTACATTACCTGTGATGTTCCTTCTGATTCCAGGATTCTAAGACTCTATAATTCTTTGAGTGACAAGGAAACGGGGAAATGAAATCAATGTAGTATGGAGAGAAACCAAAAGAGATAACATAACCTCTACACTGGGCCTCAAAGACTATACCATAACAGTGAAAAAATTATGTACCAAACAAGAAAAGGGAAAAGAACCAGGGCTGTGGATGGGCTGAGAATTGGATAGTAAATCAAAAGCAGGGAATAAATGAGAAAGGCCATTCCATGAGGTAACAGGTAGGGACTGGGAGAGCTTAAAGCCTGAGCTCTTTAGGAAGAGAAAAGAAGCATCATCTCAGGACAAGGAAAACACAGCTGGCTGCTGCCAAATAGAATAATAGCTTGTCAGAGTCCTGGTTAACTCTGGAAAAATACGCATTGTTTTTCTTGCTAGGAGTATTATCTGTGCACCATACAGAATGGGAAGTAACCTAATGTGCTAAGTCTTTGAAGCAAAAAATAATTCCTAAACCCAACTAAAGTTCTACAAATATAAAATTTAGAGTTCACAACATTCATGGCAGTGGGCTGTGAATTTCACTTAGGGTGTCATCAATACATTCTGCCACCTATATATCTGTGTGATACACCTACTCTTAGATGCAGTTCAATCATTCTAGCAAGAAAGTCCATACAATCAAAGGCTGACAAGAAAGATGCTAAGGAGGAAGGGGAAAAGGCATCTATGAGAGTGATCACAAGTTAAATTTTGCTTTATATTCATTACTTGCTTATTCTGAATGTATTATATGTTACAAAGCCTATTAACCCTTAATGTCAGCACCCTCAGTGTTCCAACATATAAAAGTGACAATATTTTTGTTCATTTCTGTTAGAGATTTTAAGCTGAAGAAATTTTACTAAATGGCTGCAGTAACCCTCTGCTACCCTACTATATCCAGGAATCCCAGAGACAAGAATTATTATATTTATTTTGAATATATCTCTTCATTTTATAGAAAATTGGAAGAAAAATGTATTGTTGGATTTTTCACTCTGGAAAATGATTTGATGTTATGCAAAGAAAATGACTAAAATGTCCATAAAATATCTTAAACATAAGAGATTTCAGTGCTAGGTATATTTGTCCAAGGAGATCAATGACAAAAAGAAAGGTCACAAATACACAAATATATTTATCCCAGTGCTTCTTATGGTACTAAAGAGCTAGAAACAAAGTAGATATCCACTGACTGGGGATGGCTAAACAAATTGTGTTACATGAGAGTAATTACTGTTATATGAAATGATTACTATGATGAACACAGAGAAGAATGGGAAGTCTTATGTTTATATAAAGTAGGCAGAATCAGGAAAGCAATAAACTTAATGGCAACAATGTAAATGGAAAGAACAGTAACAAAACAACTGAAAATGAATGCTACAAAATTATAATATTCAAGCCTGGAGCCAAAGAGCTATGAAAAAAAAAAGTCTTCCTTTGCTTCTATGAAGAAGTGGACAACCATGGGTGTTTTAGAACAAAGCTTTTTAAACTGTGAGTTGTGACCCATGTGGAATCAAGTAATTGAATGTGGGAATCATGAAAAATTTGGCAGTAAATGTTTGATTTGTGGGGGCAGCTAAGTGGTGCAGTGGATAAAGCACCAGCCCTGGATTCAGGAGGACCTGAGTTCTCAGACACTTGACACTTACTAGCTGTGTGACTCTGGGCAAGTCATTTAACCCTCATTGCCTCACACCCCCCCAAAAAAAATAGTTTGATTTGTATACCTATTTTATAAACCTATATGCCTGGGGTCGCATAAAAATGTCCTGGATGAAAAGGGGTCCAGTGGAAAAAATCAGACTCCTTTTTTATTATTTGTTGTGTGGAATGGATCTCTGGGAGGGTGAAAATAAACTCTGACTAGCTCAATGAACTAAGGGGATTAAGTCACAACTATCTGAATTCCCCATTGCCCCTCAAGGGGTCTACCATTAGACCCTGATGTCATCACAGTACAATTCATTTTAATATGGACCACCCTCAAGTCACGACAACCAATGGAATTTAATGATGCTAGCCAATTAGTGTATCAGCGTATAGGAGCCAACTTTATCAAGAAGAAAAAGCTTCTGACCATTAGGTGAACACCATTCTTGGCTTGCACTCTGGGCTCAGAAGGCTGTCCCATTGGTGAGGGCTCTCCTCTTTTTTTTTTCCTGGTTTTCATCAAAGTCCTTTATTAATCTCCTGTTCCACATCCACTGCACGTGACTTCAGGCAACCCGGGACCTGTAAATACTGTTGGCTTTGTCAACTCATCTCTGAGTAGTCAATATGTGTAGAAATCATGCACCTCAGTTGTTCTTAGGTGTAAAAATATTTAAGGTGTATTTGAAATTTCTGCCTATTCCTACCATCTAATTATTGAAAAAAGCATAGAAATCTTAATTCTATTTAAACACTTTCTTTGCACATTGGCCAGTGACTAATGTAAGAGCCTTTAAGAGTCTGTTCACTGCTTTCTGTGTGTTCTTCCCAGCCACCATCTGCTCAGAATGTTCCCATTGGTATCTGGCCTGGCATGCTTGTTCTAGTGGGTAATGTGCCTTGATTATTTTGGACCTGACCATAGCTCCTTCCCTGTCTATCCTGACCAGAACATGCTCTTTAATAAAGGTATTTAGGGGGCAGCTAGGTGGCGCAGTGGATAGAGCACCGGCCCTGGAGTCAGGAGTACCTGAGTTCAAATCTGCCCTCAGACACTTGACACTGACTAGCTGTGTGACCCTGGGCAGGTCACTTAACCCCAAATGCCTCACTAAAACAAACAAACAAACAAACAAACAAATCCCCACACAAATAAAGGTATTTAGTGCAGCTGGTGAGCAAGGCTTTCCTCGACAGGCCAACAGGAGACTGCTTCCTCACCACTGAGCCACCCAGTGAATAATCCTATCCTGCCAGACCACAGTCCAACCCTTTGGTCCAGATGCAGGACTGAACATCCTTCAAAGAAGGCTGGAGCTTCTGTGAAGGAGCCAGCAGTGCTTTGGGGGGTTTAGTCTACACCACGTCAAAATCATCTGGCAGTGACCACTCTGAGCAGCCCAGCCTTGGCTTGGGCTGTTCACAGAGACGACATGGTACCCAGAGAGCAAACATTTATGCTACAGACAAGGAATGAGAATCATAGGCAACAAAACCCCAAAGCAAAACAGAGACTTTGGTCAAATGTCAGGTTCCAGTTTTGTGCTGAAGGACTTCCCTAGAATTCCAGTGACTAAGTGATTCCTTTTCCTCATGGGGCCTTTTGACTAACCTGTTATCTCCCTTTATTTGGAGCTGACTGAAAAGAACTCATCCTGGTAATACTGAGTGCCCAGTTTGGCAGTGGGTAAGAGAATCACACCCTCTGGGCCCAAGGGGACCAGCTTTAGCTCTGTAGGAAAGTAACGTTTAAAAAGTCTCCAGGTCCACCAATCTAAATGCCCTTTGCTATCACCAGCCAAACAGTAGCTTAGGAGTGATGCACAGGAGTGCCCTTTGCCAAGGCCCTGAGGACTGCCCATGCCCTGTGTTCAGCAGCCTCTGAACCCTGGGCTGTCCTCTTAGGCCAGTATAGGTAATGTAGAGACAAAATGTTGTTGGGGATTTTCTGCCTATGTTAAATACCACACAGTCAATAACTTAAAAATATGTGATATTAATCAACAATAAATACTTACTGCCAAGACTGGTGCAATAGCCATTAATTTATAAGTATCAATATTTTAGAAAATCCAGCCTAGCCCCCCAAATAATTTACATAATACAAAAGGAAGAGACCTTTAAACAGGATTTAGAAAACAGGAACTTAAGAGACCTGGTCTTTTCAACCAAAGATAGAAATGTGCGACTCAGAATTGGAAGAGACTCTAAAAATCATAAAATCTAACTTGTACATTATACAAATGAGAAAAATAAAGTCCAGAGGTTAAATGACTAATTTAATATGATAAAAGTATTATAGTAAATGGCAGAGTCAGAATACAAAACCTAATCCTCCCAAAGGGGTACTTCCACTATACCACTGTTTCCTGGATAGAAGAAAAGTAATGAACAAAAGCATTGAGGCAAGAAAGTGCTCAATCAGGAAATTGTAAGCAAGAATATGAAGATGATTTGTGGGAAAAAGGAAGATGGTGGTTGAAATGAAGACATAATTGACATCTTCATAGGGAAGAGCTATTAAATTTTTCCTATTTTATCACAAAATAAGGAGTGCTAATTAAAAGCTACAGGGAAGACTAGAAATAAATAATAAGGTTTTGTTCAGATTTTTTAAAATTCAATTTTGTTTATTTTCAGATCTGCATTCTCTCCTTCAGTCAATCTCATTCTTTCTCTTTCTGTCAATATAATTCTTTCTCTTTCTCATTTCTCCCCTTTATCCCTACTGAAAAAAGCTAAAAAACAAAAACACCCCAAACCCATCACAAACATATAAAGTCACTCAAAACATATTCCTATATTGGTCATGTCCAAAAAGTAAAACCAAAAAACCTAAGCCTCAATCTGTGCTTTGAGTCCATCACTTCTTGTTTGTTTGTTTTTGTGGGGCAATGGGGTTTAAGTGACTTGCCCAAGGTCACATAGCTAGTGTCAAGTGTCTGAGGCCCAATTTGAACTCAGGTACTCCTGAATCCAGGGTCAGTGCTTTATCCACTGCGCCACCTAGCTGCCACTAGTCCATCACTTCTTCACTTGGACAGGGACAACAGAACGTTTCATCATAAGTCCTCCAGAATTGTGGTTGGGCAAATAGGTGACACAGTGGTTAGAGCACTGGGCTTGGAATCAGGAAGATTCATCTTCCTAAGTACAATTCCAGTCTTAGACACTAGTTGTGTGACCCTGGGAAAGTCACTTAACCCTGTTTGCCTCAGTTCCTCATCCATAAAATGAAATGGAGAAAGAAATGGCAAACCACTCCAGTATCTTTGCCAGGAAAACCCCAAAACAGATCGGAAAGAGTCAGACACGACTACAACAATAGGAACAACAACATTGTACTAATCAGAGTTCCTAAGTCTTTCAAAGTTGTTTTCACAATATTGTTATTGTATAAATTGTTCTCAGTTCACTTTGTATCAGTTCATACAAGTCATCTCAGGTTTCTCTGAAGCTGTCTCTTTCAACATTTCTTATAGCATAACTCAACATATTCATATACCATAGCCTGTTCAGCTGTTTCCAAAATGATGCCCCCCTTTCAGTTTCTAAATGACAGGAAAAACTTTCTTTTTCCTCCAATTGTTTAAACCTTTTTATTTAAAGTTCTGAGTTCTAAATTCTATCCCTTCTTTCATCCCCTCCCTTTTCCCTGAAACAGTAAGCAATCAGATATAGGTTATATGTGTACAATTATGTAAAACATGTCCATATTAGTCATTTTATATATGAATACTTGAATTTAAAAATGAAAGAAAGTGAAAAATAGCATGCTTCTGTCTATATTCAACAAATATCAGTTCTTTCTCTGGAGACAGATAGTATGCTTCATCATTAGTTTTTTGGAATTGTCTTGGATCACTATTGCTGAGAATAGCTAAGTTATTCACAGTTCTTCATGGAGCAATATTGTGTAAAATATTCTCCTGCTACTGTTCACTTCACTATGCATCAGTTAATGTAGGTCTTTCAAGGTTAGGAAAAACTTTCTTAACAAATTGAGCTGTCCAAAAGTATTCAACAAACATTATTGTCTACAATGCTCTGATCATTGTACTAGGAACTGGGGAAACAGACAAAAACAAAGCAATTTTAGAGTGGAATGACGGCAGACAGAAAGTTGCTCATGACTGGAAGTCTTCAAAGTCAAAGCTGAATGACTTCTATTCAAGCATCTTGTACATGGAATTCTTGCCTTCAATAAAGATCACTCACTGCTAACCATGAAATTTTATGATTCTATGAAATGTAACATATTAGGAGCTGAGGTTAACATTACCTATTATCTCACAATTGGTAAAAGTTATAATAGCCAGAAGAAAAAGAAACTACTGGAGACACCTTGGTATAGCAGAAAAAATGAATTAAAGTCAGAAAACCTAGGTTCAAGTTATAGTTTTACCAATGATTTGCTTTGTAACCTCAAACATAGTTTCTTGAAACACCACTAGTCTGTCTCTAAAAAGCATTTATCAAAAATTAATATCAAAAGATGAATCATTATTTATATATAGAAATAAGATATTAGAAATTTTGTAAATTAATTTTGCAATAATCATCACCCTCCAATGCCTCAACCTTACATGAAATGGAGCAAGGTTTTCAACATTTATGTCAGCTGAAAACAAATTCTGGAACAACACTAATAACAGTAACATTTCTATAGAACCTACTATGTGCCAGGCATTATGCTAAGTACTTTAAAAATTTAATCTTGTTTGATCTTCACAATAATACTGGAAGGTAGGTACTATTATAACCCCCATTTTACAGATGAGGAAATTGAGGCAAACAGAGGCCAATGAATTACCCAGGGTTATATAGCTAGTGAGTTTCTGAGGCTAGTTTTGAACTCATGCCTTCCTGACTATCTAGGCCAGCATTCTATCCACTTATATACCCCCTGAAAATTCCTACACCAGGCTAGAAAGCCATTAAGTTTTGTGTAGCAACAATCTGTGTGCTTGTCATTTCTGGGTCAATCTAGATTAGGTGTAGAAAGTGTCCTTCTGATAAGGCTGTTGGGGAATTTTTTTGGGGGGGAGGGCACAAAAACTCAAAAGAATAGTATGCTGAGGCACTGAAAAGTCTTGATCTATGCCAATGCAAAAAGTGAATAGAGCGAATTAACTGCTGAAATAAAGCAAATCTTATTTAGAAACTTAAATAATCAAATAATCTTAAAAAATCAATGCCGGGGCAGCTAGATGGCGCAGTGGTAAGGCACCGGCCCTGGATTCAGGAGTACCTGAGTTCAAATCCGGCCTCAGACACTTGACACTTACTAGCTGTGTGACCCTGGGCAAGTCACTTAACCCTCATTGCCCTGCAAAAACAAAAAAAAACAAAACAAAACAAAACAAAAAAAACAAAAAATCAATGCCGAATTTATCAGGTGGGGGGGCGGGGCATTGGGAGTTAAGTGACTTGCCCAGGGTCACACAGCTAGTAAATGTCAAGTGTCTGGGGCTGGATTTGACTTGCCCAGTTTTCCCACATCCCCTCCAACATCCAATGTTTTCCTTTTTTGTTATATTTGCCACTCTGACCGGTGTGAGGTGATACCTCAGAGTTGTTTTAATTTGCATTTCTCTGATCAATAGTGATCTAGAGCATTTTTATATGATTATAGATAGCTTTGATTTCTTTGTCTGAAAACTGCCTGTTCAAATTCTTTGACCATTTATCAACTGGGAAATGATTTGTATTTTTATAAATTTGACGCAGTTATCTATATATTTGAGAAATGAGATACTTGTTTCAAAAATTCTTTCTCATTTTTCTGCTTTCCCCTATAATATTGCTAACACTAGTTTTGTTTGTGCAAAACTTTTTTAATTTTATATAATAAAAATTATCTATTTTATACTTTGCTTTGCTCTCTGTATCTTCTTTGGTCCTAAATTCTTCCTCTGTCCATAAATCTAACAGATATAATTTATCAGTTTTCAAGTGTGAATTTCCATATGTTTGGAGTTTCTTAAAATTGGTATACATGAGAAAAATTGTCCTTGCCTCTGAGCTGATTACTGTTTAAAAAGTTAAAGCCAGGCCAGAGAAATCAATCTAAAAATCTTCACATGGAGAATTTATATACTTTATAAATGTATGTATCTTTTGTTCAGTCATTTTTCAAATGTGTTCAATTCTTTGTGACCCCATTTGGGATTTTCTTGGTAAAGACACTAAAGTGGTTTGCTGTTTCCTTCTCCCACTCATTTTACAGATGATGAAACAGAGGCAAACAGTGTTAAGTAACTTTCCCAGGGTCACAAACTAGTAAGTATCTGAGATCAGATCTGAACTCATGAAGATGAGTCTTCTTGATTCCAGGCCTGGCACTCTATCCATTACACTACCCAGCTGCCCAAATGTATGTATATACACTGTATATGCAATGTACATAATGTAAATGTATTTATACATTTCATGCGTGTGTGTGTGTGTGTGTGTGTGTGTGTGTGTGTGTGTGTGTGTGTGTGTAGATGGTACATATTTACCTGGTTGTTATCTACCTACCCCTCTCAAATCTCATGGCACTAAATACATTTATTTATGTTCTTCATTACAACCATCTGTGAAAGCGGTCTTATCTAAATGTTCTAGTTCTTCCAAAGTTGAGCATAGTGCTGTATACAGAGTAAACTTTTAAGAAATATTTGATGAATGAATGGCATGTAGGACAGAATGTTCTAGAAACACATTTCTCACTCTCTCCTCCACTCCTCCCCCAATCAGAGGTGACCTGTAGATTCTGCTCAGTTCTCTGTATTCACAAGCGCTGGGCAGTTTTGTATTAGTTCTAAGTTATTCAGAATTTTTTTTTTGATGTATTTTTTTTTCTAGGATATATAAGATCCTTAAGTTGCCTCTGTGCATCTTGTCTTCAGAATGGTTTGGTTTGTATGGTGATCATGTACTCTTTTAATGTTTTTGTCTTTTGCTTTTCTTTTGCCAAATTTTCCTCTACTTTAGTATTTTTGTATTTTAAATCTGTTAAATCTCTATTTTGCTTCTTTGGATAAACTATACATTGTGTACTCTTTTATTTTTAGGCTGCTGAGTTTTTTTATTACTGCATTGAGAGTGATAATCTATGACAGATATTCATTCCAAATTTCTTCTCTCAAGCATTTCACTTGTAAACTATTTGGGAATTTCCTATTTTTGGTTTCTCATTCTCTTAGTATTTCACAGAATTCTTTGTGTGTTCACAACTGATTCACTTTCCAAAGGAGAAGCAATAATATGCATAGAAGTAGGCTATATGGCAAGGAGATGGCTGGTCAGATGGAAATGAAGCATGGTTTGGGTCCCACTAAATATAAAGGGCAATATACATTTAAACTAACTGACCCAGGATGGCGATTTGAAAGCTAAATTGTTATAAAATAATAATTTATCAGTTTAAAGACATGAGGGACATGGAATAAATAATGCAAATAAACTATGGAAGGTCCAAGAGTACAGAATCTACAGAATCCTAAGAGAAGAGAAAGCACAAGAGTTGGTGCCATGTTTACTTTTATGTGGTAGAGAAACATCCTTGAGGAGAAGCTGGAAGTTACTGAATCTGATACTCTCCTTTTACAGGTAGTAATTGGTAAGGCAGAGATTTGAACCTAGATCCTCTGACTTCAAATCAATAATTGCTCCATTATGTCTTGCTTCATTTCATGCTATGTGTTAGAAAAAAGAAAGCTGAATCAAGAGATATCCTTGAGTGCTTTCAACAAGTGTAGATTTAATGAATACTAATTAGAAGTCCTAAGATATATGTTCAAGGACTAGAATTGAATTCAAGAGACGCAGAGATGAAAACTGAAAAGAGTTCCTATTCTCGAAAGTGACCAGATGGAATGTCTGAAGATGGAATCCTAGACTTTAAGCCTGAGCAGAACTTAAGAATTTATCTAGTCCAACTGTTACATTTTACAAATGAGGAAATTAACATCAAAAGAAGCCTTCGTGATCTGACCACTGTAGAGATGACATTGGAGGCAAAAGGATAGGATAGTTCCAATGGGGGTAACGGGGGTATCTGCAGCACAGAGGGTATATACCAGGAACAGGGAACATATAGGTAGATAAGTGAAATATGATAGATGTGAGACAAAGTATGTAACATCTAGACACGAATGCTATGAGATCAGGTTGCAAATGTAAGATGGAAACAGATTTTGAATGATGAAGAATTTCAGTTTAAGAAATTTAAGCAATTCAGTAGATGATAAGAAATCACTGAAATGATATGAAGACAGGAGTGACACACCAGATACAGGTATATGTACGATCAGTTTGGCAGAGCAAGAAGGAAACACCAGGGCAGGGGAGGGGGGGAGAGCATGGAAAATAAGGGATTTGGGAAGACTAATTACTAGGCTACTGTCATAACTCAAGCAAGTAGAAGAAGTGGGAACAGAGTGAGGGGAAGGAAAGACAGGAAAAATTTCAGAGGCAAAAATCAATAAAACTTGATAGTATGTCAGGAATAAAGTAGAAGCAAAAGTTAATGATAACACTTTATTTTCTGAAATGGGAAATGCAGATTTTGGAGTCATCTGTATAAAAGTGAGAACTAAAGTCTGAGAAGTCAATGAGATCCCCAAGGAAAAGAGTTTTTAACCAAAAAAGAGAGAAGAGATAAGGCATGACAGCTAGTAGGGACAGACGGATCAAGCAAGGATTTCTGAGGATGAAAGA
The DNA here is from genome assembly GCF_019393635.1 of Dromiciops gliroides. Lineage (NCBI taxonomy): Eukaryota > Metazoa > Chordata > Mammalia > Microbiotheria > Microbiotheriidae > Dromiciops > Dromiciops gliroides. The sequence goes on from NC_057861.1 coordinate 78,225,052, forward strand.
GACACTGGGACATTGGACAAACATGCGTTTGTGGGCAATAGGGAAGCAGCCAGGAGACAGTGAGAAATAAAAATAAATGTAGAACTGGGGATGAAAGATAAGGTAATTAGGATGGATCACATGTATCTGTAGAGGGGTTTGCACTGGCCAGGAAAGGTAACACATCTCTTCCTCTGAGATAGTCATAAAGGAGCAGCTAGTGGCAGAAGGCATCTTTGTGATAGGAAATGAGAAAGGGCTACGAGAGAACTTTAGGAAAATGGTCTCAATTTTTTCAGTGAAATATGAGACAAGATTCTCAACCAAAAAGGCATAAAGAGGGAAAAACCTGCAAAGTTTGAGAAGAGATGAAAAGATTTGGAAAAGCTGCTGTGCTAAGTGGGACAGTAGATCATTTATGGAGAAATAAAAGAATTGTCCCGAAGCAGAGGACCCAGTGGAAATGGTCAACATGGTTTCATGATTTTCTCTAAGTTCATTCAGCAGTATATAAGTAGAAGCAAAGGCTGACAAGGGTGGGAGTAATACAAGATTAAGGCTTGGAAGGGCACGATAAGCAATAGAATAATAGGCAAGAGACTGGAGAAGACAGTATAGAATTGAAATGGTTAATCGAGATGGGAAAGGGAGAAGAGTAAAGCCAATAACGGCCTGGGAAAGAACTGAGGGCCTGAGAAAGATAAAGAACAGGGTTTGAGATTGCAAGACAGAAGGAAAGGTAGAATAACAACAGACTGTGACCATATGAGGGAAATTTCAGAGTTCATGAACATGGAAGGTAATTCATTTTGGTGTCATGGTAGTACTAAAGGCAGGACTATCTCTGTGTATAGCTGAGCAAGGATGGAAGAATAAGCTGAGGAACTGTGAGGTTAGAATGTTTAAGAGAGTATCAATAAGTATATTGAAGTTCCCTAGCATGAGGGTAGGATTTGAGGATAGAGAAATACTGAGCTAAGCACTGTGCTCTTAGTAGAAAAAAGAAGAGTACCCTGTAGGTAGAAAGATAACAGTTCCCAGAATTGTGATTAGGTGAGAAATCTGATGATCAGAGTAATCTAGTGTTTGACAAACCCAAATATCTAAGCTTTGGGGACATGAACTCACTATTAGACAAAAACTTCTGGGGAAACAGGGAAGTAGTTTCACAAAAACTAGGTATAGACCAACATCTGACATGATATACCAATATAAGGTCAAAATGGGTACATGATTTAGACACAGAAGATGATACAATAAGCAAATTAAGTGAGAATGGAATAGTTTACCTGTCAGATCTATAAAGAAGGGATGAATTTATAACCAAACAATAGATAGAGAGCATTGTGGAATATAAAATGGATAATTTTGACTACATTAAATTTTAAAGATTTTGAACAAACAAAACTAATACAACAAAGATTAGAAAGAAAACAGAAAACCGGGGAAAACTGATAAAGGTGTTATTTCTCAGATATATAGAAAATGGAGTCAAATTTATAAGAATACAAGTCATTCCCAAATTGATAAATGGTCAAAATTATGAACAGGTAGTTTTCAGAAGAAATAAAAACTATTTATAGTTATATGAAAAAAATGCTCTAAATCACTATTGATCAGAAAAGGGCAAATTAGAACAAGTATGAGGCACTACCTCATACCTCTCAGATTAGCTAATATTACAGAAAAGGAAAATGAAAAACACTGGAGAGGATATAGGACAGTAATACACTATAGGTGGAGTTGTGAACTGATCTAATCATTCTGAAGAGCAATTTGGAACTATGTGCAAAGCACTAAAAAACTTTACATATCCTTTTTTGACCTAGCAATAGTGCTATCAGGTCTGCATCCCAATGAGATTTTAAAAAAGAAAATAAAAGAAAAGGAGATGTAAACGTATATGTATTGCAGCTTTTCTGTAGTGGCAAAGAAGTGGAAATTGAGAGGATGTTCATCAACTGAGAAATGGCTGAAGAAGTTGTGGCATATAATTGTGATACAATACTATTGTGCTATAAGAAGTAATGAGCAGGAAGCTTTCAGAAAAACCCAGAAGGACTTACATGAACTAATGCAAAGTGAAGTTAACAGAACCAGGAAAACTCTGTACAAAGTAATAGCAATATTTTATGATGATCAACTGTGAATGAATTATTCTCAGCAATACAATGATGTAAGACCAGTCTGATGAACTTATGATGAAATCTGCTATCCACCTTTGAAGAAAAAAGCGTTGGAGTCTGAATGCAGATTGAATCATACTTTTTAAAAACTTTACTGGGTTTTTTGGTCTGCTTTCAATCACAATACAACTAATATGAAAATTATGCTTTGCACATGGATAGGCATAATCTATATCCAATTGCTTGGCTTCCCAATTAAGAGGGAGGGAGGAGAAAGGGGGCAGGAGAGAATTTGCAACTCAAAATTTTAAAAATGAAAGACTTTACATGCAATTGAAAAAGAAAATATTTTAATTTTTAAAATTACAATTTTAGAGAGTTGCCTGGGGCTCTACAAGGTTAAATGATGCACCCAGGTTCATCAAGCCAATGTGTCAGGATTGGGAGAAAGTACAGCAGAAATACTGATGCCAGACTTCTATTAATAAAGTTGAGATCACATTAGCTTTTTTTGCCTACACTGTCATACTTCTGATTTCTATTTCTATTACATCCAACTAAAACCCTTAAGACTGAAGCATCGTCTCCCTGGCCCCGAGTGTGAGCCATATCCTTTTTAATTAAAGAACAACACTTGATGTTTATAACCATTACAATTTAAGGCATTAGATTCAGTACAGTGTCACAGCCCTTTGAAATATGTTTGATCCTATAGATCCAATATATAAATAGATCTATCATCCATTCCTTCATCCAAAGTGGTGATAAAAAGTCTTAATAGAAAAGGATTAAAAAAGCAAAGATATTTATATATCATTAACAAGTTTTCTCCATTTTCTCCAAATTCTACTTGTTAGGTTCTATTATTAAGGCAAACTTTAAAAAATTATTATAAACTATGAAATCAACAAATATAAACATAAAGGCCAGAAAAAGTGAACTGCAAATGAAACCACAAAGATACTACATGCAATCTTAAATGGTATTTATACTGGGGCAGCTAGGTGGCGCAGTGGATGGAGCACTGGCCCTGCACTCAGGAGGACCTGAGTTCAAATCTGGCCTCAGACACCTAACACTCACTAGCTGTGTGACCCTGGGCAAGTCACTTAACCCCAATTGCCTCACCCCCGCCCCCCCCCCAAAAAAAACCCGGTATTTATAGACAAAGTATCCAAAACAAGTCAAAACACATCAACCATACTCACTGATTTAAAATTAACATGGACAATATCAAAATGGTGCAGCTTGCCCTCCTCTAAACCACACTCTGGCCTTCTCTATATGTTTTAAATGTTCCATTGATGCTCTTTTCTTTCTCCACTTTACATTTTTCCCCCAGTCACTATCTGAATCAGCTTCCACTGTTCCTGCCAATCTGCCCCCTCCAAAGAAAAGTCCTCCACTGTAACCAAATTGTAGCCAAGTAAAACAAATCTGTGTTGTACGTCTAGAAATGATGGTGACTCCCTTGCAGAGTGAGTTCTTAGTCATTTTTCCCTTTCTTAATGATGTATATAGGGTTGACAAATACAAATCAGGGAAAAATACATTAATATTATTCTTTTTGGGGGGGGCGGGGCAATGGGGGTTAAGTGACTTGCCCAGGGTCACACAGCTAGTAAGTGTCAAGTGTCTGAGGCCGGATTTGAACTCAGATACTCCTGACTCCAGGGCCGGTGCTCTATCCACTGCGCCACCTAGCCGCCCCCATTAATATTATTCTTGATGACTCAATTTATGCTTTCAGTCTACTACTACCTGGTTTTTTTATAGTATCTATCCATAGCTCTTCTATCCTAGATATATACAACTGTTGAGTCGATTGAACCTAAATTTAGTAATTTACATTTATTGCTATTAAAAATTTCATCCAAGTCATTCCCCAATTGAGAAATGGTCAAAGGATATGAAGAGGCAGTTTTCTGATGCAGACATTAAAGCTATAGATTCCCATATTAAAAAATGCTCTAAATCACTAATGATTAGATAGATGCAAATTAAAACAACTCTGAGGTACCACCTGACACCTATTAGATGGGCTAAAATGACAAAAAAGGAAAATAATAAATGTTGGAGAAGCTGTGGAAAAACTGGAACACTAATGCATTGTTGGTGGAGCTGTGAACTGATCCAACCATTCTGGAGGACAATTTGGAATTATGTCCAAAGGGCTGTGAAGCTGTACATACCCTTTGACCTAGCAATACCACTTTTGGGTCTTTTTCCCAAAGAGATCATGGAAAGGGAAGAAGGACCCACATGTACAAAGATATTTATAGCTGCTCTTTATGTTATTTTTTGTTTTGGTTTTTGGGGGGCAATGGGGGTTAAGTGACTTGCCCAGGGTCACACAGCTAGTAAGTGTCAAGTGTCTGAGGCTGGATTTGAACTCAGGTACTCCTGAATAAAGCCAGTGCTTTATCTACTGCGCCACCTAGTTGCCCCTGCTCTTTATGTTGTGGCAAGGAATTGGAAGTTATAGGGATGCCCATCAATTGGGGAATGGCTGGACAAATTGTGGTATATAAATGTAATGGAATACTATTGTGCTGTAAGAAATGATGAGTAGGAGGAGTTCAGAGAAAACTGGAGGGTCTTGCGTGGATTGATGATGAGTGAGATGAGCAGAACCAGAAGAACACTGTACACAGTATCATCAACATTGTGTGTTGACCTACTGTGATGGACTATATTCTTCTCACCAATGCAATGGTACAGAAGGGTTCCAGGGACCTCATGATGGAGGAGGAGCAACAAATCCAGGGGGAAAAAAAAAAAGAACTGTGGAGTATAGATGCTGAATGAACCATACTATTTCTTTTATTTTTGGTGCTGTTGTTTTTTCTATTTTGAGGTTTTTCATCATTGCTCTGATTTTTCTCTTATAACATGATTAATGCAGAAATATGTTTAATGTTATTTTATATATATATATAAATATACATATACATACATACATATATATAAATAAACCTATATCAGATTACCTGCTGTCTAGGGGAGGGGGGAGGGAGGGAGAAAAATCTGAAATTGGAAAGCTTGTGTAGACAAAAGTTGAGAATTATCTTTACATGTAATGGGAAAAATAAATAAATAAATTTTTAAAAAAATTTCATCCCATTAGATTCTTAAAAAATGTCTTATTCTGTACCTAAAGCTCATATGGTTTCCTCAAACAGGTGGAAAGTATGTTGCACCATTTGTATTCTGAAGCTGTATATAGTCATTAAAATGATTAGAATTATTAAATCTTTCAAAGTTATTTCCATTTATAATGTTGTTGATACTACATCAACTACTCTCTAGCTTCTGCTCACTTCACTCTGCATCAGTACATATAATTCTATTACTACAGTCTTAAAAACTGACCCATATTTATGGAAAATAAAGTGTGTTGGATTAGGAATCAAGAAACACGAATTTATATCTCAGTTCTGCCACTAACAAGCTATCTAAACTGAACCAAATAATTTTGACTTTCTCACTCAGAGATTAGACGAGAATTTTTTCGAAACTCGTTATGTAGAATCCCACAACAGAATTAATTATTATTCTGATATTTAGGGCAGTGGCTGACATTATTCTTTTACCTACCCACTCCAAATGCAACTGTGATGTTATTTCTCATTTGGAATAAAGCAATTATATTTTTTCACAATGTACTCATGTCATTCATTTTCTTGCCTGAAGTTTGTGGATATGTGCTTTTCATGTTGATAATTTTAATTCTTTTTTTCCATACACACTGGATTTGAAGTCAGAGAATTTGGATTTATTTCTGGGCTTCCCACATACCAGTCATGAGACCTTGGTCAAGTTAATGCACTTCTCTGAGCCTTGGTTTCCAGTTTCTGTTTTTAATTTTTGAGAGGATTCTTGTTTAGGTACCTGACAGATTAGATACCAACTGTAGTTCCTCCTAACTCACAGATTCAGATATTTTAAGTTATCTTAAAGTTCTGTTCATTTAGGGATATACAATAACCTAGCTCACCTATGTACCTCCATGTTGTCCACAAAGATATGAAAGACTGTCAAATTCCTTGATAAAACTCAAGTAAATTACAGATAAGTAGCAATCCAAACAATTCATCTTAATTAATATTAATTTTTGTTTTGGGGGTTTGTTTGTTTTTTGTGGGGGGTAATGAGGGTTAAGTGACTCACCCAGGATTACACAGCTGGTGTCAAGTGTCTAGGGCCAGATTTGAACTCAGGTCCTCCTGAATCCAGGGTTGGTGCTTTATCCATTGTACCACCTAGCTGGCCTCCATCTTAATTAATATTAAATGAAGCAGTGTGTAGAATGAGGGAGCTTACAGTTGAAGTGACAGTCAGAACACATGTGCTCTAGTCAGAACACATTTGAAGTATCACATTTCATTTTGGCGACCATATTTTAAGAAAGTTACTGAAAAGCTAAAGTATGCCTGAAGAAGAGTGAACAAGATGGTAAAATAATTTAATACTATTCTATATAAGGGTCAGCTGAAGAAATTAAGGATGTTTAGTGAAGAGAAAAACAAGACTTCAGATCAGTATAGAATCTGAGAAGGTAGAGTAGGAAGGGAAGTTAAAGATGATACAGTTCAATTCCTTCATTTTTACAGAAGAAAACAAGGCTCAGAAAAATGATGTGAGACCACAAGTCACAAAGGTGAGGGAGTGGCTGAACAGGAATCCAAACCTAGATCCTCTGATTCCCAATCCAGTATTCTTTCCACAACATCATACTTCCTCTAAAAAATAGCTGAACTAAGTATTTTATGGGCTGTCAATCATATTGAAGAAGAATTTGATCTGTTTTGTTTGGCCCCAGAGGGCAGAGCTAGGAACACCAGGTAGAAGGTGTAGAGGAAGACCAAATCAATATGAGAAAGAAAAAAAATAACAACAATTAGAACTGTCAGAAAAGTGGAACTGATTGCCAACAGAGGTGAAAAATTTCCCCATCAGGGATAGAAAGGAATATACCTTCTTCTCAGCAGTAAATGGCACATTTTCAAAAATTGACCATGTATTAGGGAACAAAAACATCACAGTCAAATGTAGAAAGGCAGAAATAGTAAATGCATCCTTCTCAGATCATGATGCAATAAAAATTACATGTAAGAAAGAGCCAGGGAAAAGTAGAATGAAAATCAATTGGAAACTAAATAATATCATTCTAAAGAATGAATGGGCCAAATAACAAATCATAGAAACAATCAATAACTTTATCCAAGAGAATGACAATAATGAGACAACATACCAAAATCTATGGGATGCAACCAAAGCAGTGCTTAGGGGAAAATTTATAGCTCTAAATGCTTACATGAATAAAAAAGAGAAAGAGGAGATTAATGAATTGGGCATGCAACTTAAAAAGCTAGAAAAAGAACAAATTAGAAATTCCCAATTAGATACTAAATTAGAGATCCTGAAAATCAAAGGAGAAATTAATAAGATTGAAAGCAAAAAAATTATAGACTTAATCTATAAAACTAAGAGCTGGTTTTATGAAAAATAGATAAAATATTGGTTAATTTGATTTAAAAAAAGAAAGAAGAAAACCAAATTACCAGTATCAAAAATGAAAAAGGTGATGTTACCACCAATGAAGTGGAAATTAAATCAATAATTAGGAATTATTTTGCCCAACTGTATGCCAATAAATTTGACAATCTAAATGAAATGGATGAATATTTACAAAAATACAACCTGCCCAGGTTAACTGAAGAGGAAATAAAATCCTTAAATAAACCCATATTAGAAAAAGAAATTGAACAAGCCATTAATGAACTCCCTAAGAAAAAATCCCCAGGGCCAGATGGGTTTACAGGTGAATTTTACCAAACGTTTAAAGAACAATTAATTCTAATATTATACAAATTATTTGGAAAAATAGGTGAAGAAGGAATTCTACCAAATTCATTTTATGACGCAAATATGGTGGTGATACCAAAACCAGACAGAGCCAAAACAGAGAAAGAAAAATATAGACCAATCTAACGAATGAATATTGATGCTAAAATCTTAAATAAGATATTAGCAAGGAGATTACAGCAAGTGATCACCTGGATAATACACTATAACCAGGTGGGATTTATACCAGGAATGCAGGGCTGGTTCAACATTAGGAAAACTATTGACATAATCAACCACATCAATAAGAAAACCAACCAAAATCATATGATTATCTCAATCGATGCAGAGAAAGCTTTTGACAAAATACAACACCCATTCCTAATAAAAACACTAGAGAGTTTAGGAATAGGGGGAGCTTTCCTTAAAATAATAAACAGTATCTACCTAAAGCCATCAGCAAGTATTATATGCAATGGAGATAAATTAGAGGCCTTCCCAATAAGATCAGGGGTGAAACGGGGATGTCCATTATCACCCCTATTATTTAATATTGTACTAGAAATGTTAGCTTTAGCAATCAGAGAAGAGAAAGGAATTAAAGGAATTAGAATAGGCAAGGAGGAAACAAAACTATCACTCTTTGCAGATGATATATATGATGGTATACTTGAAGAATCCTAGAGAATCAACTCAAAAATTACTTGAAACAATTACCAACTTTAGCAAAGTAGCAGGATATAAAATAAATTCACATAAATCATCAGCATTTCTATACATGACCAACAAAGTCCAGCAGCAAGAGATAGAAAGAGAAATTCCATTTAAAGTAACAGTAGTAATAAAAAATACTTGGGAGTCTACTTGCCAAGACAAACCCAGGAACTCTATGTACACAACTACCAAACACTCTTCACACAAATCAAATCAGATCTAAATAATTGGAAAGATATCAATTGCTCATGGATAGGCAGAGCTAATATAGTAAAAATGACAATTCTACCTAAATTAATTTACTTATTCAGTGCCATACCAATCAGACTACCTAAAAATTATTTTATAGTGTAGAAAAAATAATAACAAAATTCATCTGGAAAAACAAAAAATCAAGAATATCAAGGGAAATAATGAAAAAAAATTCACAGGAAGGTGGGTTAGCGGTACCAAACCTGGAGCTTTACTATAAAGCGGCAGTCATCAAAACTATCTGGTACTGGCTAAAAAATAGAGTGGTAGATCAATGGAATAGGCTAGGCTCAGGAAATGCAGTAGGAAATGACACTAGTAATGTAGTGTTTGATAAACCCAAAGACTCCAGCTTCTGGGATAGGAACTCAGTATTTGACAAAAACTGCTGGGAAAACTGGAAGATAGTATGGCAGAAATTAGGCATAAACCAACATCTTACACCTTATACTAAAATAAGGTCAAAATGGATACATGATTTAGACATAAGAGGTGATACCATAGGTAAATTAGGAGAGAAAGAAATAGTCTACCTATCAGACCTTTGTAAAGGAGAACAGTTTATGACCAAACAAGAGATAGAGAGGATTATGAAATGCAAAATGGATGATTTTGATTACATTAAATTAAAAAATTTTTGTACAAACAGAAGCAATGCATCCAAAATTAGAAGGGAGGCAGAAAGCTGGGAAACAATTTTTGTGGCCAGTACTTCTGATAAAGGCCTCATGTCTAAAATATATAGGGAACTAAATCAAATTTATAAGAATCCAAGTCATTCCCCAATTGAGAAATGGTCAAAGGATATGAAGAGGCAGTGTTCTGATGAAGAAACCAAAGCTATCTATTCCCATATGAAAAAATGCTCTAAATCTCTAATGATTAGAGAGATGTAAATTAAAACAACTCTGAAGTACCACCTGACACCTATCAGATTGGCTAAAATGACAAAAAAGTAAAATAATAAATGTTGGAGAAGCTGTGGAAAAATTGGAACACTAATGCATTGTTGGTGGAGCTGTGAACTGATCCAACCATTCTGGAGAACAATTTGGAATTATGCCCAAAGGGCAATAAATCTGTGCATACACTTTGACCTAGCAATCCCACTTTTGGGTCTTTTCCCCAAAGAAATCATGGAAGGGGGAAAGGGACCCACATGTACAAAAATATTTATAGCTGCTCTTTACGTGGTGGCAAGGAATTGGAAGTTGAGGGGGTGCCCATCAATTGGGGAATGGCTGGACAAGTTGTGGTATATGAATACAATGGAATACTATTGTGCTGTAAGAAATGATGAGCAGGAGGAGTTCAGAGAAACCTGGAGGGTCTTGCATGAGCTGATGATGAGTGAGATGAGCAGAACCAGAATAACATTGTACACAGTATCATCAACACTGAGTGTTGATCTACTGTGATGGACTAGATTCTTCTCACCAATGCAATGGTACAGAAGAGTTCCAGGGAACTCATGATGGAAGAGGATCTCCAAATCCAAGGAAAAAAAAAACAAAACTGCAGAGTATAGATGCTGAATGAACCATACTATTTCTTTTGTTTTTGGTGCTGTTGTTTTTTTCTATTTTGAGGTTTTTCATCAGTGCTCTGATTTTTTTCTCTTATAATATGACTAATGCAGAAATAGGATTAATGTTATTACGTTTATATATATATATATATATATATATATATATACACACATACATACATCTATATGTGTGTGTGTATATATATATAAAAACCTATATCAGATTACCTGCTGTGTAGGGGAGGGGGGAGGGAGGGAGAAAAATCTGAAATTGTAAAGCTTGTATAAACAAAAGATGAGAACTATCTTTACATGTAACAGAAAAAAAATAAAATACTTTATTAATTAAAAAAAAAATTTCCCCATCAGAACAGTTCTTCAAGCAGGAATTAAAAAACCATTTATAGGGGCAGCTAGGTGGCGCAGTGGATAGAGCACCGGCCCTGGAGTCAGGAGTACCTGAGTTCAAATCCGGCCTCAGACACTTAACAGCTGTGTGACCCTGGACAAGTCACTTAACCCCAATTGCCTCACTTAAAAAAAATTACATGCTAAAAAACCATTTATAAGGTGTGTATATAAATGTGTGTGTGTATGTATGTATGTATGTGTATGCATGCATGCAGGGATATCAATTTACATATATCTATGTGTGTGTGTATATATATACATATATAATATATACATATATATGGTTTATATCTAAAGATATAAGCTAATGTTGTTAGTAGTCAATGCAGTATGCATAGTGGATAGTGCTGAACTTGAAGTCAGAAAGACTTGCATTCAAATCCTGTCTCAGACAATTACTTGCTGCTGACTCTGGACAAGTTGTGAAGTTCAACTCTCCGAAGCAAAATTTCTCAATCTGTAAAATTAGGAAGTTGGCACTGATGACTGTTAAATTCCCTTCCAGCTCTGAAACTACGAACCTATGATCTAGATGACGACTGAGGTACCTTCCAACTCTGAGGTTCTATATTTGCATCATTTATCAATTTAGTAACCCTGTCAAAAAAAAAAAAAGGAACTAGAATTACTTTGTCTGACTCATGTGTCTCCTAGTGATCATTTTATCCCTTTTTAACTGTTCTAAAACCATCTGTTTAATCATCTGTTTTACAATTTTGCTGGAGACTTTTGTTTAAAGTTTTCAGAAAATTCTGTCCTGCTGTCTCAATTCCTTATTAGAGCTTAAATACTTACATCTGCAAATTCTTTTAATACACTTTATCCATCCTAGGTGCCTTATACTCAATGAAGACAGGTAGGGTTTCTCTTACTATCCTCTCACTTATTCTGGCTTTCAATTTCCTCTTAATAATTTTTTTGGTTTTCAGTCTAAAGATTGTCTCCTTGATAGTGTAAAGAATTAAGAGTTATTTGCTGGTTTTATGACCCCATCTTTTGGCTAGAATTTTTAAAACCCCAGCACACACACTGGTCTGGGGCTCAGGTGCTGATCCTCCACAATGGCACGGTGCTCCACCCACTAGTTGTAGCCGTCGCCATGGCACTGGCATCTCATCATCACCACTCGTTGACACCTACGTGGGCCTGGCAAAATTATAATGACTAGAAGCCCAGTGAGGGCAGTCATGTGACTGTCAGTCAGGGCTGTCAGCCAATTGGATTGGGGCTGTGTGTGGTCAGTCTGGGGTCTGCTGGGAAGGAGAAGGGAGGAGTTTTGCCATTCTAGCTTGAAGCTGGAAAGCAACAGGACACAGCTTTGTGTTCGCAGCTGATCCCTGGGTGGTGGTGTTATTCAGGTTCTATCATTTCCCTTCCCCCATTTTATTTCCTTTCCCTTAATTCTACTGATCTTGCTTGTTTTTTTAAGTTCGTTCTTGTTAATAAACCCTGTTCTGTTTTTGAGGGAGGCTCTTGGTTTCCTTCCTTAACTCAATATTGCGGCAAGCCACCTACTAACACTCCTCAATTAAAATCTGGCCCCTACAGTAGAAAAAAATAACCCTGAAACAGAAACAATAACTCTGACTCTCAATATTTTATGTGCTCATATGCAAATTGACTTCTAAGTACTTTATCAAAGCTCTATATTCTCTATTTTATAACAATATTGATTTCTAACAGAAATATTAAAATAAAAGAATTATTTAGATTAAATTATTTAAAAATTAAACAATTATAGGATCCCATCTTTTCCAATTTTTCCAGAAGAACTACGTCTGGATTTCTCCTCCTTACCTGGCGCTTGATCCAGAACTCCTAGGATCCTGTATGTCAGTATTAAGACTCCGGCAATCGTAATCCTGAGTCTGGGACATTGCAGTCTGTTGCCAGAGCAATCAATGGAATTTCACTGACTCATCCTTAGGCCTCCACCATCAAATAACAGAGTGATGAGCTATATAAGAAGAAAAAAGATATCTTTAAACAAATATACAGATTTTTGAACATAAGCTACAAAAAGACTAAAAACTTCAGTTATGGGGCAGGAGGGAGAAATCATTTTTATTTTGTGTTTTAGGAATGAAATGGTAGCTTACTTTTCATTGAACCAACAGAGAATACCTAATCTTACAAAGTAAACCAAGCTCAAAAGAAGGGAAAGGCTTTCTAATGACAAAAACTTGGATTTTTCTCAATAATGGCCTCTGGCAGAGTACAATACAGTAGGCATCCAAAAAGAAAGATCTTTGAATCAAGAAATTTAATTCTAACAAACTAAACAGAAACTATTCACACTAGCATTTCACCATTATACTAAACAAGGCACCAAGGTACTGTGTCTGGTACTATAGGGATGGCCAGTGTGACACCTGATAGGTTGATAATCTTTATCTCTTTGTTAAGAAGAGGTAATTTTGTCCCCTTTAAAAGGTCAAATTCAATCCAGATCCCATAAAAGAAAGTGGCACTGTCCTCTCTAGCCTCTCTTCCTTTCATTCATAAATTCCCCTAAAACAAGTCCTCTTTTCACGTGTTCTTTAGTGTCCAGATGCATAAAGTGAACAGGAAGTCTGTGGATGGGGAAAGGAAAATCCTTGATTGAAGTCCAAGAAATGGGCATTGCTATTTTATTTAAGGTGAAAATACAGGCCATTTAGACTTTTACACTGGGTCAGTATTATGTCATCTTAGGCTATAAAGACAGTGTGGGTTAATATTCAGAGCCAGGGTTTAGAATCAGGAGCCTGAGATTTCAGTGACTGCAATTCCACTGCCTTGCTATGACTATTTTTAAAAATCAATTAGGGGCAGCTAGGTGGCGCAGTGGATAGAGCACCGGCCCTGGATTCAGGAGGACCTGAGTTCTGGCTTCAGACATTTGACACTTATTGGCTGTGAAACCCTGGGCAAGTCACTTAATCCCAACTGCCTCACCAAAAAAAAAAAAATCCAATTAGCTTCTCTGAGCCTTAGCTTCTTCATCTACAAAATGGAGGTAATGATACTTGTACTATATGCCACAAAAGGTCACTGTTAGAAAAGCCCTTTGTAAACCTTAAAGTAGGAGCTATTTTTGAGTCCCTTCACTTGTTTGAGCTAATCATTCTGTCAAAAACTTGTTCTTCTCTTTGTATCTATTCATCTAGTTTTCTTGGTTATTTCCTCCCTGATTGTCTAATTTTCAGCTCTGTCATACAAATTAACACTTAAAATATTGTTTTGTTTAAAAAAACAAATTGTTCATTAAAATGCATACTTCCAAAGCTTCTATCATCTTTTTCCATTTATAATCAAACAAAACAAATTTCTTCACTAGCCATGCCCCTCACCCCATAAAAAAATTTTTTTTGTTTGCATTCTGCCCTTTGAGTTATCAAGTGGTGGATAGGATAGTATATTTCATTACTAGTCCTCTGGAATCATAGTAGGTCATTATGATGATATGTATTCCTAATTATTATTAACTTGTTTGCCTTTACCAATTCTTGTATAAATTATTCTCCTGGTTCTGTTCACTTCATTCTGCATCATTCAACTTCCCAAGTTTCTCTGAAACCCATTCCCTTCATCATTTTTTACAATACAATAATATTCCATCACATATATATCGTAACTCGTCCATCCATTCCTCAATTTTTGGGCACTCCCTCAGAATCCCACTCTTTACCACCTAGTTGTACATCCTGGTTAGAGTCTGTTTTGCTTAGTACCAAGTCTTTTATTCTACCCTCCTCATTCCTGCTTCATCTTTCTTCCCTTTCCCTATTTCCTTGTTAAATGAAATCTATTTCTCTATCCAACTCTGTGTGTGTGAATGTACATTTTTCTTTCCTTTAACTAGGTCACGTGTGAGTGAGCCCAACATCCTCCTCCTTCTCTGTACAGATGTCTACTTGAACACACTAATTACGAGAATTTTCCCTAACCTTCCTTTCCCCTTCCTACTCCTCTCAAGGGCATTCCCATTCCATTCACTTTCCAATCTTCTCTGAAAAGACCAAAGAGAACCAACTCTCAGGCCTTATCTCTCTCTTAACTCTTAACTCTCTCTATGACCTCTGATGATGACAGGGGTTCAGAGAGGTCACACATATCATCTCTCAATATTTGAATGTTAGTAGTTTATCCTTGTTTAGTCCTTCATTTATTGTTTATTTATGTTTACCTTTTTATGTTTCTCTTAACTCCTGTGAACTTCAAAGTTACTATTTAGCTCTTATCTTTTTGTGAGGAAATTCAACCCAAAGGCAAGCATCCAGAAAAGGAACTGTAAAAAAGTAATGGGCCAGGATCTCAGAAATAGATCCCAGAAAGAGAAGACGGCAAAAACCTGACACTCTGACCCCAGAGAGGATAGACTCTCTATCTCAATACCCCAGAATGGAGGGAAGTATAAAATTAATGATCATAACTGTGAATATGAATGGGATGAACTCATCCATCAAACAAAAGACAAATGCGGAAAATGTTGTTTAAAAGAAACACGCTTGAAACATTAAAAACTTAGAGTTAAAACTACTGTGCATCACCAGAATGCAAAAAGGAAGGGGTAGTAAAGCAATCATAATCTCAGACAGCAAGGCAACTGCAAAAATAGACCTAATTTTATGTTGTTTTATTTTCTTGCAGGGCAATGATGGTTAAGTGACTTGGCGAGCGTCACACAGCTAGTGTCAAGTGTCTGAGGCCAGATTTGAACTCAGGTCCTCCTGAATCTAGGACTGGGATTCTATCCACTGTGCCACCTAGCTGCCCCTTTTTCTTTTCTTTTTAAAAATAGACTTAATTTAAAAAAATAAACAGGGAAATTATATTTTGTTGAAAGATATCAAATAATGAAGTAATGTCAAGATTCATAGTATCTAAATACAGAAAAGCTAAATGAGTTGCAGAAATTTGTACAACTGTAATAATGAGGAACTTCAATATATCCTCTTTCAGAGACAGAAAAAGCTAAGCAAAACATAAACAAGAAGTTCAAGACCTAAGCTGAATTTTTAAAAGGTTACTATGCTATGATATATAAAGGCTATGATATATTTCTGGTGGCTACTGAATGGAAACAGAAAGGAGTAAATATATTTCTCAGATGGGCAATGCCCTCTTACAAAAACTGATCATTAGGGAATAAAAGTCTCACAAACAAATGCAGAAAAGCATTTTAAATGCATCCTTTACTGACCATATAGTACAATAAAAATTATGTTCACTAAAAGGTTGAAAAAAGGAAGTTTTTAAAAAAAATCTTAATAGCGTAGAATTTGTAGGTTAAAAAATAAATCATAAGGGGCGGCTAGGTGGCACAGTGAATAAAGCACTGGCCCTGGATTCAGGAGTACCTGAGTTCAAATCCAGCCTCAGACACTTGACACTTACTAGCTGTGTGACCCTGGGCAATCACTTAATCCCCATTGCCCCGCAAAAAAAAAAAAAAGAAAGAAAGAAAGAAAGAAAAAAGAAAAAAAGAAATCATAGATGCCACCAATCATTTCATTAAAAATTATGATAACAATTATACCAAATTTGGGGGGATGCAGACAAAGCAGTCCTTATGAAAAAATTTATGTCTAAACCTTTTCATTAACAGATGATAGAATTTAAATTATCAATAAATTGGTCATTCAGTAACAACAACAAAAACAAAGCCACAACTAGAAAACAAATTTTAAAAGCATAGTTAAAACAGTAAAATGGAAATTCCAAAAATCAAAGGAGAAATAACACAAAATGAAAGCAAAAATTTAATAAATAAAAGTAGTTTTAAAAGAATAAAATAATTATCTAATTTGATTAAATACACAAAAATAAAATTACAAATATAAAAATCAAAAGGATAATAATATGCATCAAATGAAGAAAAAAGGATAGTACTAGAAACTATTTTGCCTGAATATATACCAATAAAACTGTCTATTTAAATGACATGGGCAAATATTTGCAAAAATATAAAGACTGAGGGGAAGCTAGGTGGCACAGTGGATAGAGCACCGGCCCTGGAGTCAGGAGGACCTGAGTTCAAATCCGGCTTCAGACACTTACTAGCTGTGTGACCCTGGGCAAGTCACTTAACCCCAATTGCCTCACTAAAATAAAAAAATTAATAAAAATTAAAAAGTCACAACTTTAAAAAAAAATAAGCACTGAGATTAATACAATAAGAACAGGAGTATGTAAACAACCTAATACCAGTAAAGAAGACTGAACAAGCCATAAATCAACACCAAGAAGGGAAAAACAACAACCTTGAACCAGGTAGATTTATTTACAAACAAAATCTATTAAATAAACTGATCATGAAAGTACACCAAAAAAGGGCATCATATCAAATTCCTTATATTGTACAAATACAATTGTACAAGGGGTAATTTATAAACTAGGGAAATTTATCATATAAAAATATATGTTAGCAAAGAGGCTACAGCAATCTATGATAAAGATTATGCCCTTTGAAAAGCATGGACTTAACACCAGGAACGCAAGTTTGCTTTAATATCAGGAATATTATAAATGTGTTGAAAATAACAAGAACAACAAAAATCATGTGATTATATCAAAAGATGCAAAAAAAAGCTTTTGAAAAGATAAAAATAATTTCAGTTTAAAATATTAGAAAAATATAGCAATAAATGGACCTTTCCATAACACAGTATATAGTGATTGAGGGGGTATGGGGGTATATGGACGGGTATGTATACTTTTTCAACTCAAATTCTATAATTTGTGGAGATTAGGGTGAAAAAATGAAACTGCATTTTGGATTACTTCTCTTCTGAACTCCAGAGGCATATTTTCAGCAACCTATCTTTATCTGGATGTTTGACTAGAATCTTAAGCCCAACATGCCTCCAATTTAATTTATTATCTTTCATCCCAAACTTGCTAATCATTTTAACTTCTTATTTCTGCCACTGATATCATTATTTTCCCCTATCTTCCATGGATGAAATGTAAATCCTTCTGATGTAACTGAAATGAAAATTTTCATTTCCCTTCCTTCCCATGTCATTCACACACACACACACACACACACACACACACACACACACACACACACACATGCACGCACGCCAGTAATGGAAATAAGGACACGGGTGAAACAATCATGTCTGTTGTCATCACCTCTATTTGACATAATTCTAGAGATTCTAGCTCTAGCAATAATATAAGAAAAATTATGAAAAAACAATAAGCATAGCTGAAGAGGAAGCAAAATCATCCCATTTTACAGATGATATATACTTAGAGAACCCTATAGGGTCAAACTATAAAATTAATTGAAGTAATAACTTCAGCAAAATTTTAGGATATAAAATTAATCTATATAAATCACAAGAACTTCTGTAAAATACCAATATTATCAAGCAAGAAGAGATAGATAAATTTTATTTAAAACAGCTATAGATTATGGAGTGGAGGAGAAGATGGGGAAGAAGCGGGGGAGTGAGGAAGCCTTACTCTCATCAGAATTGGCTAAAAGAGGGAATAATATACACACTGAAGTGGGTACAGTAATATATCTTGCCCTGTGGGAAGGTGGGAGTAGAAGGAGATATGGGGGGATAGGTGAAGGAAGGGAGGGCAGATTGTGGGAGGGGGCGGTAAAAAGCAAAACACTTTTGAGGAGGGATAGGGTGAAAGAAGATAGAAAATAGAGTAAATATCAAGGGGACAGAAATGATGAGCAGGATGCTATCAGAAGGACTTATGAAAAATGCAGTCCATCTATAGAGAAAGAACTGATATGTTATCTGAATACAGAGAGAAGTATAACTTTTTTGTTAGTTCTTCTTCCTAAAGTTATTTTGTCTGTTTGCTTTCACAACCTGACTAATGTAGCGATGTTTTGCATGACTGCACATGTATAACATATTGAATTGCTTGATTTCTTAGGGAAGGGTGGGGAAGGAGGGAGAAAGAAAATTTGGAACACAAAGTTTTAAAAAATCAATGTGAAAAAAATTTGGTTTTTACATGTAACTTGGAGAAAACGCTAAATAAATAAATAAAAGTTGTTTGCTAAAAGAAAAAAAATAAAGAAAAAAATTAAATAGCTATAGAATCTAAAATATTTGGAAGTCTACCTACCGAGATACACATAGGAACTATGTGAACTACAAAGTATTCTTTAAGGAAATTAAGGCAAACCTGAACACCTGAAGAAATATTAATGGCTTATAGGTAGGCCCAGCCAATATAATAAAAATGACAATACTAGCTAGTGCCATATCAATCAAATTACCTAGGGATTACTTTATAAAATTTCAACTGGAACAACAAAAAGTCAGTTATCTCAAGGGAAATAATGAGGGGAGGGAGTAGAAAAGGAGGGGCCCAGTAGTACCAAATGTCAAACCCTAATACAAAGTAGTAATAATTAAGACAATGTGATCCTGATTAAAAAATTGAAAGGTTTATCAGTAGAACAGGCTACACAATATATAAAAACAAATTAACCTAATAGTCTAGCATCTGATAAACCTGAAGAACACAGCTATTCAGGTAAGGACTGACTGACAAAAACTGTTGAGATAGCTGAATGGTAGTCTGTCATATACTGGGCTTAGACTAACACCTTTATATTAAGATTAAGTTCTAATGGATATATCACAAATAAATTAAAGGAGGAAAAAAGAAATGACCATTTAGAACTGCAGAGAGAAGAATTCATGATAAAACAAACCGTGGATAGAGAAAATTATAAAACATAAAATAGATCATTCTGGTTACATAAAATTTAAAAGGTTTTGGATAAACAAATCCCAATAAGGCTAAGGTTGAAAGGGAAACAGTTAACTACAAAAAAATTAATTATAAAACGTTTCTTGAATTTATGTCTCATTTCCAAAGTACTTCTAAGTAAGTTCTTCAAATTTATAAGAATAAGAGTCATTCCTAACTGATAAGGGTCATTCCCAAACTGTCAAAGGATATAACAGGTATATTTTTCAAAGAGAAAAATCCAAACTATCTATAGCTATATGAAAAAAAAAAATGCTCCAAATGACTAATCATTAACGAAATACAAATTAAAGTAACTCTGAGATTATTCAATACATCACAATCTATCAGACTGGAATAATTAACATAAAAAAGAAAATAACAAATGTTGCAGAGGCCATGCGAAAACAGGTACCCTGATGAACTGTTGATGGATCTGGGATAGACAACAGACAGGTATAGAATTGCATAGGAAAAGGGCAATAGCATGGATTGCCTTTAGGAAATTGCCATAGTCCTTTAATGATCTCAAATTTCTCTTAGAAGCAAAGGCCCAGCTTTTAAATACTTGTATATTACTTTTTTATTGTTTACTTGTTTCAGTCATGTCCGACCTTTCATAAACCCATTTAAGGTTTTTTCCTTCTCTAGTGGATCCATTTTGACAGGGAATCAGAGATTAACTGACTTGTCGAGGGTCACACAGCCAGGAAGTGTCTGAGTGTGGATCTGAACTCAGGTCTTCCTGATTCCAGGCCCAGTGAGCCACCAGCTACTTTTTTATATTACTTTAAAATTACAGAATATAAAATACAGTGATATCCAAACAAGTGAAACATACAACATTAAATAACAATGAGGGAACTTAATTTTTTTTATATCAGTCAGTACACATTTATTAATACCATACAATGTATCAGGTATTATGGTAAGTCCTGGTAATATAAAGATGAAATGATAATCTTTGCTCCCAAGGAACATACATTCTATTGGGAGGGAACAACATGTGTAAATACAAAATACATATAAAGTAAATACAAGCTTATTTACAGTAATGAAGGTTAGGCAGTGAAATTTTCAACCCTTTCATATCTTATGATACTGATATACAAGTTAAATTGTCCATCCAATTGCAATTTAGAAACTAGGAAATCAGATATTTTTCACCCACTTAGTCTTTTTAAATATTTGTTACAAAAAGAGTTTCACTAGAAAGCAGATAAATATATGAGGAATTTAAATTATATTAAAATAAAAGGATTCGATAAAAAAAGGTTAAAGGTTAAAGAATTTTAGAAAAGGAAAATAAAATATCCATTAGAGAAGGTTCTGTGGAAGAGAAGGTATATAAGATATGTCTCAATGGATTAAATATAATTTTACTGGCAAGAATGGATTGGAAGAGTTTAGCAACTTTTACCTCACAATTCTACAATATTTTCCAGGAAAATAAGAATTCACAGTTCTTCCAACACTAAATCAGGGTGCCTATCTTCCTACAGCTCCTCTAATTTTGACTATTAATGTTTTAGCATTTTTTTCCAATTTGATGGGTAGAAGCATTACCTCAGAGTTGCTTTAATTTGTATCTCTTATTATCAGTGATCCAAAATATTTTTTCATGTGAATGTTCATCTCTTGAAAATAGATTGTTCATTCCTTTTGACCCCAAGATTCCACTAACAAACATATAAAAGAAAGAGGTAAAATATAGAAAGGTCCTGTGAATACCAATATATTCACCGTGACACTATTGATATTAGCAAAAACCTGGAAATATGAACAGAAGAAGAGAATGACTTAATTGTGGTATATGGATTTAATAAATACTTGCTGAATGAATAATGTAATGTTATTGTCCTTTGAGGAACAAAAAATAGAAGGAATTCAGAATATCAGGGAAAGGTCTGTATAACTAATGAAAAGGAAAGAAGAAACAAGCAAAGAATATATGTGTAGATAAGAGCTATAACAACATGAAAACAACACTATAAGAAATTTAAAGTGAAATGCAATCTCCAGTGTTTGTTCTTGATGAATAATGGTAGAATGCAGTCCCTTTTCTCTCTATATATAAGGATCCATGAATACAGAATGTTATATCCTCAGTTAGAACTGCTATATTTAGAGCTGCAATTGGATGGACAATCTAACACTTTTGATAACCTGTTTTTGTTGAAGTTTTTCTTTTGGCAAGGAATGGCACCATGGTATGTGGGATACTGAGCAGTGATTGTGATGTAAAAACAAAAAGCAACAATAAAACTTTTTTTAAAGAGACTCATAAAACATTTTAGTTAGACAAAATGTGAACAAACATGCAGACATGAGAAGTCATAAAGTGACAGTTTCACTCAAATGTAGTTTCATACAGAAGAACAGAATATAAGGCTAAAAATAGAGATATGGATTATAAAATATAAAACAGTACATAACATGAAAGATTATTGACTTTAAATTTTTTACTGAATATGGTATATCTTAGAATCAAGTTCTATCAACTCAAGACCAAAGCCATGAGACTTCTGAACAGCAGAAAGTATTCTTTCCTATGAAATGGGATCCTATGTAATCACTCAATGATAAAGAAGGAACCTGACAACCCAAGTTATGGTAAAGGATCTTAGGTATCCTATCTGTTAAGGTCTTAACTGAGATTAGACTATTAGAGTGATACCTCCGTTTAAGTCCCCTGGGAAATAAAGTTTCTTTTAAGGAAACTGTCCTTACAGCAGAAATGGACTAGAGTTTGCTGCAATATTCTAAATACTAGCTGGGGATACCAGAAATCCATATGGACCAAATGCCTGAGAAAGAAAAACACTGTCTAAGCATCCACTGCTGTGGATGTATCCAAAGCAATTACTTTGTTATTGAGCAAAACACCACACGGCAAGCATAAGTGTGGATCATACAAGCCTCCATGACTTCTATGAATGGAGGGAATTCCTGAAATATATGCCTTCTATAATATCTATACCTCTGTAGAAATTTCTAGGAATAAAGTGTTAAGTTGCTGGAAATTCACCTTCATTAATTAAAAGGTCAAAACCTGGGATCAGAGGTAGAACAAGGAGAAGAGTTGGAATAGGGCTGAAACAAGACATTCATTCCATCTATAGATCACAAATGTCAGGTGAGATCCCTTTCTTTTACTACCTTTTTATAAAGAGGAAGGAGGGAACGAAGAAAGGAAAAAGTACAAAAAGGCAGGATAGAGGAAAATACACATTTAACAATCTGAATTCTCATTACAAATGGGATTAATTCACCCATAAAATAGAAGATAGCAGAATCAATTAGAAAACAGAATCTTAAAATATGCTGTTCACAAGATAAACACATGGAAACACAAAGATTAATAAAGAGTTCCAATGAAAGACTGGAGCAAGATCTGTTATGCTTCAGCAGAACTGAACAAAGCAGAAGTAGCAATCATGATTTCATATAATTCTACAGTAAAGACAGACAAGATAAAAATCTATAAGCAGGGGAATTACATTATGCTTAAAGATACTAGATCAAAACCAAAATTTTATATATGTGTATGTGTACACACACACACATACACCCACCCCAAATAGCATTGCCTCTGACTTCTTAAATGAAAAGTTAGCTGAATTGGAGGGAGAAATATATAGGAAAACTATGAATACTGTGGGACCATAAAGTGCTCCTTTCTGATTTAGACAAATCTGACCAAAAGATGAAGAAAGCATCCCTGGACCTGAACAAATTTTCATAAAAATTGGAAAAAGTAGAGAGTTATCTAATTCATAATTAATTAATAAAAACACAATGTTATTTATATATTTCTCAGTTGTATACAGTACATTTACAAGAACAGACTAATGTATTGGAGCACACAGAACTCACCAAAAAAATATAAAAAAGCAGAAATACTAAACATATCATTTACTGATCACAATTCAAAAAAAATCATGCTCAAATATCCCCTAAAAAAGAAATACAAAGTAATTGGATACTACCACAATTGCAAATAATAAATTATAGACACACAAAAATAATCAAAGAAAATTATAAAGAGAAAACACATAAAAATTTATGGGGCATAGCAAAAACTGTTGCTACTAGAAAATATATATCTCTAAATATTTCCATCAACAGAATAGAGAAATGACAAATCAAATAACTGGGTATGTAACTAAAAGAACCTGAACAACAACAAATCAGAACTCTCTAAATAACAAAGTAAAAATTCAGAAAGTTAAAAGCAAAACTGCAACTGAATTGACAAAACTAGGAGCTAATATTAAAAAAAATCAAATGTGATTTTCAAAAGAAAGAGATGAAAACTAAACTGGTTGACAAAATTCAGCATCTGTTTCTTTTAAAAAGGCAAAAGAATAAACAGACTTTTCCATAATACAGTAAGTAATGTCTATGTAGATCCAAGAGCAAACATTATATTTAATAGAGAAAAGTTAGAGACCTTCCCAATAAAATCAGGTGGAAAGCAAAAATTCCCATTACCACTAAAGAAAGAGAAATTAAAGGGATAAGCCAAAGCAAATCAGAAATTAAAAGGTTTTATTAGGATCCTTTTTACAGAGGATTGATAATTTACTTAAAAAACCATAGACAATTAAAAATTAATTTAAACAATTAACTGAGCAAAGTTTCAGCGTATAAAATAAATCTATACAAATCATTACCGTTCCTCCATGTTAACAGCAAAAGCCAGCAGGAAGAGCTAAAAAGAAAAATTCCATTCACAGTAACTTACTGAACAGGAGCAGCTAGGTGGAGCAGTGGATAAAGCACTGTCCCTGGATTCAGGAGGACCTGAGTTCAAATCTGGCCTCAAACACTTGACACTTACTAGCTGTGTGACCCTGGGCAAGTCGCTTAACCTTCATTGCCCCACAAAAAAAAAGAAAACCACAATAACTACTGAACATATAAAATATTTGGGAGTATATTTACCAAGATCCACCCAGGAACTACATGAATCTAACTAGAACACACTCTGCAAAAATAAAGAAATGCCTACATAATTAGAAAACAAAAAATTGCTCAAGGGGAAATCAGGTCAAAATAAAAAGAAATCTAATTTTTATTCAATGTTCTACCAATCAAGCTACCTAAGGAATACTTTACAGAGCTCGAAGAAAAAATAATAAAATTCATATGGAGGAACCATGAAAAGTTAAAAAAATAAATTTATTTTAATATACATTTATATTGCATGGGGGGGGGGGGGATAGAAGAAACACATTTGTCTCTTCTACCTCCTGTCCAAATTGAACTGAAATAAAACAAAATAAGCAAATTCCCACACTGGCCATGCTCAAAAGTGTAAGTCTCTTGTTTATATAAAATTTCAAAGTTTTTGCACAACGCAGGTAAAATTAGAAAGGGAGCAGGTAACTGGAAAGGAATCTTTGTTGCCAGTTTCTCTGATAAAGGTCTTATATTAAAAATACATTTTAAATATGTCAAGATACACAACAATCCACAAAAGTATATTATTGCACTGATCAGAAATCTAGTCTTTCAACATTTCTTTTCCCTATAATGTTGTCATTGTATAAATAGTTTTACTTCTATTCATTTCTTTCTACATCAGTTCATAGAGGTCTTAACCGTTGCCTCTTAAAACTGTCATAAGATTTAGATCTCTCTCCCTTTCCTCCCCCCTCCACAAGATCGCAATCAGGTTATATAAATACAATCCACAGGGGTGCATAGTAAGCTTCCTCATTAGTTCCTTGGGATTGTCTTGGATCATTGCACTGCTGAGAGTAGTTAAGTCATTCACAATTGCTCACTGAACAATAATGCTGTCACTAAGCACAATGTCCTCTCAGCTCTGCTCACTTCACTATACATCGATGTTCATTAGTCTTTCAAGGTTCTCCTGGGATCATCCTGTTTATCATTTCCTGTAGCACAAGACCATTCCACTACAATCATATAACACAGCTTTTTCCATCATTCCTCAATTGATGGACATTCCCGATTCTCAATTCTTAGCCTCCACCAAGAATTGCTATAAATATTTTTTGTACAATTTTTCCCCCTTTTCTCTTTTTCATGATTACTATTGTTAACTGTTTCACTACCATCCTATTCCCTTCCCCATGATATTTATTCTATTATCCATCTTCTTTCATCCCATCACTCTTCAAAAGGGACTTGCTTTTCTGTCTGTTCCCTTCCCCACTCTGCCCTTCCTTCTTTTGCCCCTCTCTCTTTATCCCCTTCCCCTCCTATTTTCCTGAAGGGTTAGAGAGATTACTCCACCCAATTGAGTGTGTACATTATTCCCTCCTTGAGCCAATTCTAATGAGATTGAGGTCTTTGAGCCAATTCTGATGAGTGTTAGGCTCATTTACTGCCCAGATTAAATAGATTACTCCAACCTAGTTGGGTGTGTCTGTTAGTCCCTCCTTGAGGCAGCTCTGATGAGTTTAAGATCTTTGGGCCTTTTCTGATGAGTGTAAAATTCATTTACTGCCCTGCTCCCCTCCCATCTCTTCCCCCACTCTATAAGCCTTTTCCTGTTACTTTCATATAGGATTTCACTTCTGCCCTTCCCCCTCCCCCAGTGAATTCCCTTCACCCCTCAATTTAACCCTAAAGACATTATCATCTAACTAAGTGACACAGTAGATAAATTATCACCCCTGGACCCAGGGGGATCTCAGCCAAAACCAGGCCTCAGACACAAGACAGTCGCCTGCTGTACGACCCCAGGTATGTCCCCAAGCTCCAATTGTTTTATGGTTTTCTAGGGTCTTGTATTTGAAAGTCAAATTTGCCATTCAGTTCAGGTCTTTTCATCACAAATATCTGAAAGTCGGCAGTTTTTCCCAGAACATATTTCACATTGCCCTCTATTTTTTTATTCATTTGGATTTGCTTTATTGTGTCATGGTTTCTCATAAAGTCACTGGCTTCCATTTGTTCAATCCTAATTCTTTGGCAATTATTTTCATCAGAGAGCTTTTGTACCTCCTTTTCCATTTGACTTTTCAAGCTGTTTACTTTTTTCTCATGTCTTTCCTGCATCACCCTCATTTCTCTTTCCATTTTTTCCTCTACCTCTCCAATTTTATCTTCAAAGTTCTTTTTGAGCACCTCTATGGCCTGAGACCAATTCTTATTTTTCTTGGAAGCTTTAGATATAGGGGCCCTGATGCTGACATCTTCCTCTGAGGGTGCCCCTTGGTCTTCCTTGTTACTGAAGAAATTTTCTATGGTCTTCACCTTTCTCTGTCGGCTCATCTTGCCTTTCTTTTACTAGACTTTTAGCTCCTTAAAGTGGGGCACTGTTTCCAGGCTGCAGTATCCCAAGCTTAAGAAGTCCCAGGTGGTATGATTTAAGGAGAATCAGGTTCTTCCCTCACCCGGCCTGTTTCCTGGTCCTAGATGACCCCAGACCAACTTGCTGATCAACCAGCTTTGTGTGTTGTGGTTGTTAGCTCTGACAAGCCTGTGCCCTTCCCCCACCTGAGCCACTGCTACTCGAGCCTACCTCCTGGTTCTCAGCAAGGGTATAAAATCCAAGTTCTGCCTTAGCACCAGCATAGACCCCTGTAATCTCTCCCCTGCCCAGAGCTCAGCCCACTCACCAGACTGTGAGCTTAGTTCCAGACAACACTGGCGCTTCAGCTGATTGAGAGGCTCTGGGGGTCTGCTTCTCTGGTGAGGCCTTCCTGGGACTGGATCTGTGTCAGGGTGACTATGGGGTTGGGCTCAACTCCTGTATCAGCACAGCAGCTCCCTCCTTCCGACCTTCCAAGCTGTTCTTGGTTAGAAGATGATTTCAGCACATTCTTCTGTGAGTTTTGCTGCTCCGGGCATTTTCTTATGGTGTTATTTGGATGTTTTTTGGAGCAATCATGTTATAAGTTCAGGAACTCACTGCCTTTCCTCCGCCATCTTGGCTTCATCCCAGAAGTCCCGCAGTTCACTTTTCAATAGTTGGTCAACATTATGGCCACTTGAAAAATTGCTCACAAACTTTAGTATCTATGTTGATAGTCCCTCTAACACTCTGACCATATAACTTCTCAACTCAAAAACTCTTCCTCTTCCAATTCACATCTTATACACAAGGGCAAGGTGCTAGTTTAGTCCTTATCATCTAATCAAATCCCTATGTGGGAAGCTTAAAGCACCTATATAATTCAAACTGTACCAGGAAGTGATCATCTAGATCAAACAAATAGATACAAGGCCACTAAACTGTAAGTAAGAATCTCTACTGAATGAATACTGAGAAAACCACAAATTTAAAAAAAGAAAGAAAAAGAAAACCACAAATTAAAATTAGCTCTTTTTTCTTACTATATTTTATCAAATTTTCCCCAAGTACATTTTAATCTTGTTCCTCAGAACTCAAAAATGTTGCCAGCAGGGTCTTTTGTTTGTTTGTTTGTTTGTTTTTTTAGTGAGGCAGTTGGGGTTAAGTGACTTGCCCAGGGTCACACAGCTAGTAAGTGTTAAGTGTCTGAGGTCGCATTTGAACTCAGGTCCTCCTGACCTCAGGGCCGGTGCTCTATCCACTGTGCCACCTAGCTGCCCTGCCAGCAGGGTCTTTGACACCTCCAATCTAGACTTGACCTGAAGACCTCTTCAAGCTGTGTATTACAACACAATCAGTCTCACTTTTATATAGCTCTAAGTGTTGAGAAATGTTTCCTAATAAGCGGCAATCTACCTCTCTGCAACTTCTGCCTGCTGATTATTGATTTGCCTCCTGGGGCAAAGAAGAACAAGGCTAATCTATCTTCTACATGACAGACCCCTGAAATACCTCAAGAAAAATATCATCGTATCTTCCCCTAAAACTTTTCTTCTCTAAGCTAAATATTGATTCCTTCAATGACCTTCATATGGAATAATCTCACTATAATGTATGATGGGGCACATAACTATACCAATTCCAAGACTTGAACTATTGAAATTCCACCTGCCCATACTTCCTCTCTTTATACATGTTTCACTGGTTTCTCTTTTATATGAGATAATTTACCACATTCTATTTCACCCTCCCCCTTCTCCCAGGGCATCATCCCTCTTTCTCACCTCTTAAATTTATTTATTTATTTATTTTGGTGAGGCATTTGGGGCTAAGTGACTTGCCTAGGATCACATAGCTAGTAAGTGTTAAGTGTCTGAGGTCACATTTGAACTCAGGTCTTCCTGAATCCAGGGCTGGTACTCTATCCACTGTGTCACCTAGCTGTGCCCCTTAATTTTATTTTTCTGGCTATCATCCATTATAATCAACTCACACTCATGTTCTCCATGTATATTCTTTCTTACTGCCATAATGATGATAAAGTTTTATGTACCAATATCATCCATCTTCCCATGTCAGAATGCAAACAGCTTAACCCCAGTAAATCCCTTATAATTTCATTTTTCATGTTTACTTTTTGTTTCGTTGTTTCTTTGGTTTTGGTTTTCTTGTGGGGCAATGAGGGTTAAGTGACTTGCCCAGGGTCACACAGCTAGTAAGTGTCAAGTGTCTGAGGTTGAATTTGAACTCAGGTCCTCCTGATTCCAGGGCCAGTGCTTTATCCACTGCACCACCTAGTTGCTCCCTTCATGTTTACTTTTTATTGTTTCTTTTGAGTTGTATTTAAAAGTCAAATTTTCTACTTAATTCTAATCTTTAGAATTTAATCTAATCTAATAAACAATTAATAAAATAAATTTTTTTTAAATTTTTTTCAAAAAATTTTAATCTAATTTTAAGAATCTAATTCATTAGGAATGCTAGAAAGTCCTCTATTTCATAAAATATCCACTTTCCCCACCACCACCACTTCTCTTGTTAGGTTAAAAACTTTTTCTTGAGCTCTTTCAGGAATTCTTTTTGGGGGGGCCTGATACCAATTCACATTGTTCTTTGAGGATGTGCATGTTACGGTTTTGACACTACTGTCTTCTGAGTTTATGGTTTGAGCTTCTCTGTCACCATAGCAACTTTCTATGGTCAGATTATTTTTTTGTTGTTTGATCACTCTTCAAGCCCATTTTCTTGACTTTTAACTTCATGTTAAAGTTGGGCTCAGCCCCTGGGGTGAAGGAGGCATGTCTGAAACTTCAGGTTTTTTGTTCTGTTGTTTTTAGAGCTTATTCTGGAAGTGTGTAAGTTTTCAATTCTTCTGAGGTGGTATAACTAAGAAAGTGCAGTCACTGCTCTCCTGGACTGTGCTCTGGTCTGTGAGTGATCATAAGCATTTTTTTCCTTTCTAGAACTGTGTCCAGAGACTCTATTCCTGCCAGTACTCCTCCTTGCCCTGGGACTGTGACTCAGAACCATGTATAGGCAATGCAACAGAGTCCCCTGTAATTTCCTTCTGACCAATTGCCTGACCCCCTTACCATCTATGGGCTGAGAGCTTCAAATGCCACAGCTACCCTTCAAAGCCTGATGCTGGTTGCTGGGGTGTGTCCTTGTTGGTGTAGCCAGTGTTGAACTTTACTCCACTGTCACCTCAGCGAGATAAATTTTTCCTGCCAACCTTCTAAACTGTCTTGGGCTGGAAAATTGTTTCATATGTTCTTGTCAGTTCTGCTTCTTCAGAATTCTCTTTGAGGCAATATTTTAATGTTGTTTGGTAGGGAATTTGGGAGAGCTCAGGCAAGTCCCTGCCTTTACTCTGCCATCTTGGCTCCTCCCCTCAATCTACTTTCTTGATCAATGCTACACAACCAACTTTGCATATTCAGTTACAAAGGGAATTTTTAGAATAAGAAAGAAAAACATTCCTTTGTAAGGAACAAGTTCTTAAGATTCAGAAGAGCAACTTAAAAATTCTATTTTACTTGGTCAAATTATCTAATTTAGACAGCTCATTTCTGGAAGATCAGAGGGTTTAGTCATTTCCAGCAATATCTTCAAAATATGCATTCTGGGGGCAGCTAGATGGATAAAGTGGATAAAGCACTTGCCCCAGATTCAGGAGGACCTGAGTTTAAATCTGGCCTAAGACACTTGACATTTACTAGCTGTGTGACCCTGGGCAAGTCACTTAACCCTCATTGCCCCGCAAATAAAATAAAATGAAATTAAATATGAATTCTTCTGTGGCATCACTTCCACAGATTAATACATACATACATACACACGCACACACATATATACACACACACACATTGTGCCCCTCAAAATAAAAACTTTGGACTTCATAGAGATTCAAAAAGATACATATATGTATATTATATATGTCTATAGTATAGATCTTTGAATCAGTGGTCAATTATTAGCATTCTTGGGTACATCTAAATAAGTTTTCTACAAGGAGGAGGCAATGTGAACATCACATACTTATCAAAATAACAATAACTTGATGGAGAATGCAGGACAAAGAACTAGAGAGGATTAATATATCAGATACTCCATATCATGTACATAAACTTTAAGATTATTTCATTTATTTAAAGCATATGTAGTACCCATTGAGTTATTCCGCCCCTACCACCACACTCATTCACAAATTATGTTCCCCAGAGGATGACTACCTTAGGTTCAAGTTACTCTGTTGGTTGAGCACATACAGATACAGCCATGCTTAACTATGGCCATCACCTTGCCATCCACCTGGTCACATCTATACTCTCCCAACCAGACAACCAGAGGTCTTGCCCTGGAGGGTCTAAGTTTTAAAACTTCTAACCTAAATTAGTGCCACCCAGATTGACTCTGCTTACATCCCAGCTAGCAGCCACTGTCTATGGGATAACTATCATGGAAACGTAACCTTAGCAACTACCTCTGTAGGTACTGCAGTTCCCCCTCCTGCACCAGCACTTCTACTGAAGACCCAAAAAAAGTTCTCACCGCCAGAGTCCTTGACAGTGTCATATGGCTAAACCTCAGAAAAGGACTGTGTTTTGTCAATGCAAACATCACTAAAAGAAAATTAACTGTCATCTGTTTTTGCCATTGCATGCTACAGATTGACCACCTTTTTATCTGACTTGACATTTCATGAAATTTCCTATTATGTTGCAAATTAAACCAACTCTGAGGTACCACCTATCAGACTGGCTAATATGACAAAAAAGGAAAATAATAAATGTTGGAGAAGCTGTGGAAAAACTGGAACACTAATGCATTGTTGGTGGAGCTGTGAACTGATCCAACCATTCTGGAGGACAATTTGGAATTATGTCCAAAGGGCTGTGAAGCTGTACATACCCTTTGACCTAGCAATACCACTTTTGGGTCTTTTTCCCAAAGAGATCATAAAAAAGGGGAAAGGACCCACATGTACAAAAATATTTATAGCTGCTCTTTTTGTAGTGGCAAGGAATTGGAAATTGAGGGGCTGCCCATCAATTGGGGAATGGCTGAACTAGTTGTGGTATATCAATGTAATGAAATTCTATTGTGCGGTAAGAAACGATGAGCAGACAGATTTCAGAGAAACCTGGAAGGATTTGCATGAACTGATGATGAGTGAGATGAGCAGAACCAGGAGAACATTGTACACAGTATCATCAACATTATGTGTTGATCAACTGTGATAGACTTGATTCTTCTCAGCAATACAACAGTACAAGATAATTCCAAAGGACTCATGATGGAAAAGGCTCTCCAAATCCACCTTCACATGTGCTACATATGACTCCTCTATTCTGACACTGCCTACACACAAGTGCAACCTCTTATCATCTAATACTTGAACTATATCAATAGCCAGCATATTGGTCTCTCTGCCTCAAGTCTCTCCCTACCTCCAGTCCATTCTCCTCTGAGCTGTCAAACAGAGGTCTGCTCATATCACTCCCCCATTCGATAAACTCCAGTAGCTCCCTATAACTTTCTGGATCAAGTATAAAAAATCTTTCGTTTGATTTGTAAAACCCTTCTTAACCTGGCTTCTTCCTAACTTTTAATCTTCCTACACCTTATTCCCCTCTACCTACTCTATGATTAAATGAAACTGGTTTCCTTTCTGTTCTTTGAACAAGATTCTTCACCTCCAGATTGTGGGCATTTTCACTGGTTGGAATGCTTTGTCTCCTTAACTGCCTCCTGACTTCTCTAGTTTTTTTTTTCAAGTACCAGATAAAACCGACCTTGTACAACAAGTCTTTCTCAATCTCCTTTAATGTTAGTGCCTTCTCTGAGATTACCTACAACTGATCTTGTATAAAATGTTTGAAAACAATTGTTTGCGTATAATTTCTCTCAGTAGACTGTGAGCTCCAAGAGATCAAGAACTGTTTTAGTCTTTATATTCTCATAGCTTAGCATATAGTACCTGACACAAAGTCAGTACTTAATAAATCCTTGTTGATTTCACTTGATATGGACTTTGTAGACAAGACAGACAACTAACAGATATATGTAGTGAAAAAATAGATAAGTAATCAAAGGATATGAACAAATAGTTCTCAAAGGAAGAATTGTGAACTATTAACACTACATGAAAGAATATTCCAAATCCCTAATTAGAGAAATGAAAATCACAACAACATTGAGGTTTCACCTCATAATAAGCAAATGGGCAAAGATGACAAAAGACTGCAACAGTCAATGTTGGAAAGAATATGGAAAATGAAAGAGAGGAAAGAAGGAGGGAGGGAGGGAGGGAGAGAGGGAGGGAGGGGGAGAGAGAGGGAAGGAGGAAAAAAAACGAGAGAGGAAGAAAAGAAGAAAGGGAGGGAAGGAAGGAGGGAACATTTGTAAGCACCTAATACGTGCCAAGCACTGTGCTACATAATTACAAATATTATCTCATTTCATCCTCACAACCTAGGAAGTAAGTACTACCATTATCCCACTTAGAGATGAAGAAACTGAGGCAGAAAGAGGTTAAAGTAAGTTCTGAGGCTGGATTTGAACTGAGGTCTTCCAGACTCCAGGTTCAGCACTCTATGTAGCTAGATGCCTTAATAAGGACATTAATGTGATGTGGACCAGTATCCATATTTTGGAATTATGAAAAGAAGATGGTTGAAATGTCCATATTTTTGACTCAGAGATTCTACTACTAGGAAATGACCCAAGAAGGTCATTCATAAAAAGAAAGCCCCTGCATGCACCAAAATATTTATAGCAGCACTTTTTGTGATAGCAAAGAACCAAAAACAAATTAGATGCCCATATGAAACAAAAAATGGCAACAAAAAATTGTGGTACATGAATGAAAAGAATATTAGCATATAATAAGATACAACAAATATGACTACAGAGAATCATGGAAAGATTTACATGAACTAATGCATAGTAAAATAAGCGGAAGCAAGAAAACAAACACAACAATATAAATATGTAAATGGAAAGTACTAGCACTATATTAGAAAATTACAGGTGGTGCAGTAGATAAAGCACTGGCCCTGTATTCAGGAGGATCTGAGTTTAAATCTGGCCTCAGACACTAGCTGTGTGACCCTGGGCAAGTCAATTAACCCTCATTGTTTTGTGCCCCGCCCCCCAAAATAAAAATTACAAAGAACAGCACAGACTCAAAGAAGAGATGTGAGAAGATATCCCATCTCACTCCCTTGCAGATGTGGGAAGTCCATGAATGTGGAACACTGGATATATTTTCAGACTTTTTAATGTATTCATCAGTTTTATGTATTTTTTGTACCTTCTTCCTCTTTTTATTTTTTTTCCTTAAAAATTTCTTTCTTATATGGGATAGTTGTCTGAAAGAGGGAAACACAGAAACTGAGAGAAATACTGGTGATATAAAAAACAAAAGATAAGAGTTAAAGTTTATTTTAATGTCTATATCTGATATGTAAGATTATAAAAGGAATAAAAAGAATCAACACAAAGATATTATACTATGGGCCAGCCCCAAATAGCAAAATGGTAAAAGGATATGAACCATCTTCAAAAGAAAAACAGCATTCTAAATAAATTTGTTAAATGGGAAAAAATGAAAGAAAGCCACCTCATAGCATAAGATAGATGTAAGGTAATTCTTCAAGCTCACCTCAAAAATTAGTAAAGTTGCTTAAAATAAAAAGAACAGCAAACCATCAAGAATCCCATGGGAAAATGCTCCAAACAACTAATAACCAAAGAAATTCCAAAGAAAACAATTTTGATCTTTTACCTTACACCAACCAAACAAGGAAAAATGAAAAATTCTAGAAAGCCAGTCTGAGAAGAGTAGTAAGAAGATAGACAGGGGCAGCTAGGTGGCGCAGTGGATAGAGCACCAGCCCTGGATTCAGGAGGACCTGAGTTCAAATCTAGCCTCAGACACTTGATACTTACTAGCTGTGTGACCCTGAGCAAGTCGCTTAACCCTCATTGTCCTGCAGAAAAAGAAGAGGAAGATGAAGAAGAATAGGAAGAAGAAGAAGATGATGATGATAGTCATGCCATGAATTAGTCCAACTGCTGTGGAAAACATTTTGGTCTTCTGTCAAAAAAGATACCATCTCATTGCCTCTGCCCCATGTGTCTCTCCACTGGACATATGCCCTCCATACAAAGGTCAAAATAAAATAAGAGTGCCATGTATGCCAAAATACTCATGACTATGCTTTTTGGGATAGCAAAAAACTAGAAACAAAGTAGATGAGCATCAATTGAACACATTTTGATATAGGCATATCATGGAATATTACTGCATCAGAAGAAACAAAGACAAAGGAAAAATGTGATTTACTATGAAGAAACCAAGGAGGCAATATATACAAATATAATACAAACTAAAAAAAACACTAAAAAGGCAGCTAAAATGAGTAAAAGCATCAATCATGCAACAAACAATGACCAATGCTACAGAGAACAGATGATGAAACATACCTCCCTTCTCAGTAGAAAGATAATAGACTATAGTTGTCAGATGTTGTATATACTGTCAGGATCATTTGATGTCTTGATTGATATTGCTTGACTGTTTTTCTTTTTGACAAAGGAAGGCTGTAAGAGATGAAAGAATAGTAGGAGATGTCTGTGGCCTTTAAAAAAAGGTATCAGCAAACCTTTTAAAAAATAAAGTTAAAATACAATTACCCACTTAGAATTTAGATATCACTGAAAACTCTTAGAAAAGGAAATTTTAATACTGAGACCCGATTACAAAAGTTGAAGAATGAATGAATGGTAGGATACAGAGGCAAGGAATTAGAAACATTTTCTATAAGTCAAGGGAAAAAAACAACACAGATTAACCTCATACTACATATCCAACAAGTGATCAACTTTTGCATGAAGACCTCCAATAAGGAGGGGGAACCACTATTTCCCCACAGCAGTCCATTTTACTTGTTTAATTCTAATGAAGTTTTTCCTTTCATTAAGCCTTTGTTGTAACTTCCACCCATTGCTCCTAGTTCTGCTCCCTGGGGTTAACTAAGACAATTCCAATCTCTATTTCACATGACACAGTTTTCCCAATACTTGAAGCAAGCTGTCTTGTCTACTCTAAGTGTCTTCCTCCCCAGTCCAAACATTCCCAGTCTCTTCGATCAATCTTCAAATATCATGAGAGGGGGCTCTGCTTCCCTCCTCTGAATGCTCTCACATTGATCACTGTCTTTTTTTTTTATCTTTGATAAAACAAATAAATATATTTGAAACATGGTCTAGGACAGAGGGCCTATCACCTTCTTAATACTGGAAGTTATGCCTTTCAGTGCAGGCAAAATCTTCTTGAACACCTAACACATATGTGGAATGTTGAGCTTCCAGTCCAATAAAACTACCCCTATCTTCAGATAAATTGCTGTCTTTTTAACCTAAATACAAGACCTTGCATTAATCCTGAATAAATTGTATCTTATTCTATTTGGTCCAATGTTCTAAGATTCTGTCAGGAACTTTCTGAATGCTAACACTGTTATCCAGTGAATTATCTAAAGCTTCCTAGTTTGATGTGTCTTGCAAATTTGATAAGTATAGCACCTATGCCTTTAGCCAGGTCACTGATGTTTAAAAAAAAAAAAAAGTTTAAAAAATAAGGACCAAACACAGATCCCTGAGACACTCCATTAGAGACATCATGCCAAGATGGTTAAAAAAAAATTAGTGACTAATTTTAGATACCAGTCATTCAACTAATTCTGAATCTATCCAATTGTACTGTTGTCTAGTTAATGGCTCTCCATTTTTCCCTTTAAAAAAAAACCATGAGAGATTCTATCACTTTGCTAAAATAAAGATATCCACTAAAGCTAAACAACTGCTCTAATCTATTACTTTGTTTTTGTTTTTGTTTTTTGTTTTTTTGCAGGGCAATGGGGGTTAAGTGACTTGCCCAGGGTCACACAGCTAGTAAGTGTCAAGTGTCTGAGGTCGGATTTGAACTCAGGTACTCCTGAATCCAGGGCCGGTGCTTTATCCGCTGCACCACCTAGCCGCCCCTAATCTATCACTCTGTAACCAAATTTTTAAAAAAGAAAGAAAGAAAGTTGGTGTGACTTGTTCTTAAAGTCATGTTGGTTCTTTCTGAGTACCTTTTTCTTTTCTAATAATCATTCCTTTCATCAGCCAATAAAGATTGTCTACTGTATGCCAGGAACCATCCTAAGTGCTACTGACAGAAAGACAAAAATGAAATATTTCAATCCCTGGCCCTTAAGGAGTTTACATTCAGAATTCATCAATCACAAATAGGTGCTCTCATACCACACCAGGTAAAATTTGAGCATCAACCTCCTGTTAAGTTTTTTTGTTCTGTTCTTTTTAGTCCAAAGATTATTCTGTGACAAAACCAAACAAACAGAAAATAGAAAAGAACTGAAATGCTCTGCTTTTTGTCATCAGTTATCATGCATTCACCCTTAGCTACAGTCAGATGCTATCTTTAATTCTCTTCTTTTCCTAGCTGTTACCAAAAAAACTTTTTTGGTTATCCTTTTAATTCCTCACTTCTGCCATTATTTTAAGTCAGTTACACACTATTATGTCCTTCCTCTGTCACCTGTCCTTGCTTTTACCTTCTGTACATGTCTTTAAATATTTAAATTGGTTGCTGAGTTCCACTGTAGAAGGCCTACATCACAGCAGACATTCTTCAGAAAGCCTGAGGCATTACAAGGTATGCAGAGAAGATAATTCACATCCATCAAATATTTCAAGACCCAAAGAAGAAAATATAGTAAGGAACAATAACGCTGAGTGGGAGCTGATTGCTTTTATTTGCAGGATGTGAGGTCAGCATGACCCTGATAAACTAGACACTATGAATTTATTCAACCAGGTGCTTAGAAAAACAACTTGCAGCCTACAACCCCATTTCCCCAGTGTTTAGAATGACGAGCCTGGGGAACTTAGTGATCATAGCCCCAGTCTGGAAACTGTATTCCATCATCACAAGATACTAAAGGGTCACAGTTTACAATCAGCTTTGTTTACCTATTACATGGCTAAAAAAATCTCCAACTTCCCCTCACTTATCTCTGCTACTCCTTCCCATAATCTCCATCTCCCTACATGCATCCATTTTAGTCCTACTCCTCCATACTGCCTATCACCTCCCTCTTTCCTGTTTTTTCACTATACCCTTCAGGATAGCTGTTATATTGCTTTAGAAGAAAAAAACAACTCCACTGCATGCTGGATCAATTCATCTTATAGTCTTTCTTCCTTCTGTCCCTTAGAGGAAACATAGCTCCCTTTGGAAGACAATGGCCAACCCCCACAGTTCCAATTATTCCTTCTCTCATGCTTTATTTACTCCACATTCCACACACACAGGGTCAAGGACTAAACATATTTCTTGTTCCTCATTACTCCTTGTAAACCACCCTTAAACCACTGTCACTCAGCAACCTCTCTGATCAAAAGTTCATTTTATTTTTTAATATCAGTCTATCCAAATCCTTGTCCAAGCCATTTGCTGGAAATCCAAAT
Source organism: Dromiciops gliroides (assembly GCF_019393635.1). Lineage (NCBI taxonomy): Eukaryota > Metazoa > Chordata > Mammalia > Microbiotheria > Microbiotheriidae > Dromiciops > Dromiciops gliroides. Next base: position 78,263,444 of record NC_057861.1, read on the forward strand.
AATTCTCCCTCATACCTCAAATTCAGCACCTTGTTCTTGTTCAGCACTAGCTTCCTCTCCACCCAAGTTTATGCTTTCTTCTTCTTCTTTTTTTTTTGCAGGCAATGGGGGTTAAGTGACTTGCCCAGGGTCACACAGCTAGTAAGTGTCAAGTGTCTGAGGCCGGATTTGAACTCAGGTACTCCTGAATCCAGGGCCAGTGCTTTAACCACTGTGCCATCTAGCTGCCCCTTTATGCTTTCTTCTTCAGAGATCTGAATATACTTTCTGATTACAGGATCAATGGATCACAGATTAAGAGCTGAACTGTATCCTGAGATCATCAAGTCTGATCGTTTTTATTTAAAGAAGAGGAAAACAAGAAGGGCAATTCTAGATGTGAAATCAGAGGACCATGGTTCAAACTTAGCTCTGCCGCCTCTGTGACCCAGAACAAGTCATATAAATTAGTGGTATCAAACTCAAATAGAAATTGATCTCTATAGACTGTATCATAATGACTTAGAAAACCAAAAATTAACATGATCCACGTAGTAGTGCATTCTTATTTATTTTGTTAAGCACTTCCTAATTATATTTTAATTGGGTTCCCATCTCTGGTTTAAATTCTCTGGACATCAGTCTCCTCATCTGTAAAATAAGGGGCTTGGATTAGATGACAGTTAAGAGTAATCCAACTCTAAATCTGGGATCTGATGTAGGGGGATTGGGAGAGAAAAAAGAATAAGTTCCACTAAGTTTTAGATGCCTAGAGGATATCTAGCTAGAAAATTCCAACTGGCTTAAGTGCTTAATAAACATTTGCTGATTTAAAACAGCAGTGGAACAAACATCAAATATCCACTAAGGTGCAATCTCCTTTAATTCGGGGACTTTTGTCCTAAGAAAAGCTCATTTGCTGATCCTTCTCCCCAGCCCCCAAGCTTTGGACCCCTCCTCTGGCAATGTTTAACAACTTCTGCCCAAACTCTGTATTTGTTTAGTCTAGTCAACTCTTTGGCTAGTCCCAGCAATACCATTTTAATTAACCTTTCACTTCACGGCTTGAACTAAATAAAGCCTTTCCCCACCCACCAGTTGTCCCAATAACAGGCATACCTCCACACCAAACAATACAACAAAATGCCATAAGCATTAAGGGCCAAGTAGTAAAGTACCGTGTCAGGCACTAAAGGAGAGACAAAGTTGAGATAAGATTTCCATTGGTGACTTCAAGAAGCTCAGTCTACTTGAAAGAAGAAAAATACATTGAGACAGATAGCTGTAATAAACAGTATTAAAAATATGTTCATTTAAGAGCTTTTTAAAACTGCTGACAAAATACAGCACCCATTCCTGTTAAAAACATTAGAGAGCATAGGAATAACTGGCACTTTCCTTAAAATGATTAGTGCCTAAACCCATCAGCAATCATTATCTGTGAGGGGGATCAGCTAGAAACCTTCCCATTAAGATCAGAGGTGGAAAAAAGATGCCCATTATCACCACTATTAATCAGTAGTGTAGTAGAAATGTGGCTGAGGAATAAAAGAAGAAAAAGAAATAGAAGGAATTAGAATAGTCAAAGAGGAAACAAAACTATTACTCTTTGCAGATGATATGATGGCATACTTAGAGAATCCTAGAGAATCAACTAGTTGAAATAACTGACAAATTTTGGCAAAGTAGCAGGACATAAAATAAAGCCACAAAAGTCATCAGCATTTCTATATATTACCAACAAAGCCCAACGGCAAGAGATAATAGAAAGAGAAATTCTATTTAAATAACTGCAGACAATATAAAATATTTGGGAGTCTTCCTGCCAAGACACACCCAGGAACTAAATGAACACAATTATAAAACATTTTCACATACAAAAAAGTCCTATCTAAACAACTGGAAAAAATATCTATTGCTTATGGCTAATCCAAGCTAATATAACAAAAACGACAATTCCCTCTAAATTAATTTACTTATTCAGTGCCACACCGATCAAACTACCAAAAAACTATTTTGTAGCGATAGAAATGATAATAAAATTCATTTGGTAGGACAAAAAGTCAAGAATATCAAGGGAATTAATGAAAATAATGCAAATTAAGGTGGCCCAACCATACCAGATCTAAAACTATATTATAAAGCAGTACTCATCAACACTATTTGGTACTGGCTAAGAAATAGATGTAAATCTGTGGAATATGTTTGGTACACAAGACACAGTAAATGACTATAAAATCTACTGTTTGATAGATAAACCCAAAGACTCCAGCTTCTGGTACAAGAACTCACTATTTGACAAAAACTGCTGGGAAAATGGGAAAACAATGTGGCAGAAATTGGGTATAGACCAATATCTCACATTGCATACCAAGATAAGGTCAAAATGGATACATGATTTAGACATAAAAGGTGATACTGTAAGCAAATTGAGTGAGCATGGAATAGTTTACCTGTCAAATCTATGGAGAAGGGATGAATTTATACACAAACAATAGAAAAAGAGCATGATGAAATGCAAAATTGATTATTTTTATTATATTAAATAAAAAAGGTTTTGCACAAACAAAAACAATGCAACCAAGATGAGAAGGAAAGCAGAAAGCTGGGAAATAATTTTTACAGTTGGTGTTTCTGATAAAGTCCCCATTTCTTAAATACATAGAGAACAGAGTCAAATTTATAAGAATAACAAGTCATTCCCCAAATGATAAATGATCAAAGGCTATGAAAAATAAGTTTTCTGATGAAGAAATTAAAGCTATCTAGAATCATATGAAAAAATGTTCTGAATTACTATTGATTAGAGGAATGCAAATTAAAACAACTCTGAAGTACCACTTCACACCTATCAGACTACCTAATATGAAAAAAAAGGAAAATGATAAATGCTGAAGATGTTATGGGAAATTTTGGACACTAATGCATTGATGATAGAGTTGTGAACTGATTCAAGCATTCTAGAGAGCAATTTGGAACTATGCCTAAGGGGCAATTAAACTGTTCATACCCTTTGATTCAGCAATACCATAGCCTTTATCCCAAAGAGATCATAAAAAGGTGAAAAGGACCTACATGTACAAAAATACTTATAGTAATTCTTTTTGTGGTGGCAAAGAAACGAAATTGAGGGAATCCATATCAACTGGGGAATGGCTAAACAAATTGTCGTATATAAATGTAATGGAATACTATTGTGCTAAAAGAAATGATAAGTAGGATGCTTTCAGAAAGACCTGGAAAGACTGACATGAACTGATGCTGAGTGAAGTGAGCAGAACCAGGAGAACATTATACACAGTAACAACAACACTGTCCAGTGATCAACCATAACAGACTGAGCTCTTCTCAGAAATACAATGATCCAAGACAGTTCCAAAAGACACATGATGGAAAATGCTATCCATATCCAGAGAAAGAACTGATGGAGACTGAATTCAGATCAAAAGATACTATTTTCACTTTTTTTTTTACAGCTTTTTTTCCTTTTGTTCTATTTCTTCTTTCACAGCATGACTAATGTGGAAATATGTTTAATATGACTGCGTATGTATAACCTATATCAAATTTCTTGCCATCTTGGGGAGCGTGGGGAGGGAAGAGAGGGAGAAAAAAATTGGAACTCAAAATCTTATAAAAAATGAATGTTGAAAAGTATCTTTACATGTAATTAGAAAAAATAAAATACTATTTACATTTTTTAAATGAATGATGAAAACCACCTTTACATGTAATTGAAAAAATACTATTTACAAGTTTTAAAAAACAGTTTTTTTGGGGGCAGCTAGGTGGCCCAGTGAATAAAGCACTGGCCCTGGATTCAGGAGGACCTGAGTTCAAATCTAGCCTAAGACACTTGACACTTACTAGCTCTGTGACCCTGGGCAAGTCACTTAACCCTCATTGCCACACCAAAAAAAAAAAAAAACAAACAACAACAAAAGTGCTATGTGAGATCTAAAGAAGATCATTACCAATCAAGGTGATCCAGAAAAGCATTCTGGAAGTAATATTTGAACTGAACTTTAAAGTATGGACAGGAATTGAATACCCAATCCTAATTTCTCCCCCTCAACTCCAGGTTCACCTTATCACCAGCTTGGCAGTCCCCATACCTTGCTGTCCCCAGTGCTATTTCAAACTTAAATTTTCCTAAGCAAAACTCATTATCTTTCCCCCCTGACCCTAATAAAATGGTTTGTTTTTTGCCTTTTTTTTATCTCCAGCACTTAGCACAGTGCTTAAACTCATTGTTGGTACTTACTAAATGTATATTGAATTTAGGCAAAAAAAAAAAAAGTTTGCCCCACCAGGCACAAAGAACTTTAGTTTAAAAAAAAAAAAGCAGAAGTGAGAAAGTGAAGGGACTTGACACCCTATTTTACAGGCCACATTGGTGAACAGCAGCATCAGCTTAGAGATGCATTTATTGTTTCTACAAAATGTGGCAAATTTCTCTTCATTCTCTGAGCCTTCCTTCCACCCTGACAACAGCCCCTTGACATTGTAGGCAGTAAAAAATTGAGGACAAGAAACAAGTAGCCCAACATTTACCTTTTTTCCATTTCATACTTGTTCATTCAGAACCCCAAAGCTCCCCATCTCTACTAACCACATCTTTCCATTTGGTTCCTAGTGAAAGATTTAAAAAGAGAACCAACAAATTGGGATTAGAATATTAGGTTATAGACCAGACCTACATATTTTTCATAAAATCAACTACAATGTAATGTTTTTACTGTAGCTTTTCAAAATAAACTGACACTATAAGCCTCTCTATGTACTTCTGACTTTTAGAAAAGATATTTCATGATACTGGTTTTTTGTTGTTTTTTAGCATACCCTACTTTAACAGGAGGGTAAGCTGAGTAATGTAGTGGATAGAGCTCCAGGCCTACAGTCAGGAAGACCTGAGTTCAAATCCTGCTTCAAACACTTCCTAGCTGTTTGACCCCAAGCAAGTCACTTAACACTGTTTGCCTCAGTTTCCTCATCTGTAAAATGAGCTGGAGAAAGAAATGGTAAACCACTCTAGTATCTTTGCCAAGAAAACCCCAAATGAGGTCATGAAGAGTCAGACAAGACTGAAGTGACTTAACAAACCTTAACAGTAAGCTAATTTTTCACAAAATCATCCATTCAATCAATTAGCATTTACTGAAGCCCTTTATCCTACAGCTGTATTCCTTAATTAGCTAGGTACAATAATACTTTTTGAAAAATTTTTTATCTTACAGGAGAAATAAAACCCTTATCTCTCAGAAACAGTATCATACTATGGAGCCAAGAGAATTCATGTCATATACTGATTAGAGCTATAACTTTAAATCAATTCAAGAATTATTCATTATAGACAATACTGTGCTAAATGCTATATGTGCTATATGTTGTATGAGCTTCTAGGGATAAAAAGACAAAAGACATTCCCTGGCCCTCTAAGAACTTACATTCTAGTGGGGAGAAACAACACATACAAAGATAAGTTAAGGAAGGAAGAGGTAGTCAAGTGCAGTGGAATAAGTGTTCAATTTAGAGCTCAGGGAAGGCTACTTCTGCTACGAGCTCCTATATGACTAGGCAAGTCATTTAATCTGGCACTCCCTCCTCTGTTTGGACTACAAGGCCTCTAAATTTCCTTCCAGGCATAAATCTAAAATCCTATAAAATATTAACAAATAGGAGAACCAAGAAAAGTTTCGTGTAGGAAGTGGCACAAGATCTGGGCCTTGGGAGCAGTTAGGTGGTGCAGTGGATAAAGCACTGGCCATGGATTCAGGAAGACCTGAATTCAAATTTGACCTCAGACACTTGACACTGGGCAAGTCACTTAATCCTCATTGCCCTGGACCCTCAAAAAAAAAAATTTTTTTTTAAATCTGGGTCTTGGAAGAAGCTAAAAATTCTATGAGACTGGGGTTGGGGGGAGGAAGAGAATAGGAAGGATAGATCCCTAACAGGAAATGGAAGACTGAGTTTGGGAAAACTGCAAAAAGGTCAGCCTGACTGGGCCACTGAGTGCATGGAAGGAAATAATATAAAATAAATCTGGAAAGGGGGTGAGGCAATAACTGTGAAGAACATTAATGCCCACCTGAAAAATTTATATTATCTTAGAAGCAATAGGAAACATTGAGAATTCTTGAACATCAAGGGAACATTGTCAAATCTGTATTTCAGGAAGTAGTGTGGAGAATGGAATGGAGAAAGCAAAAACTAATGAGAACTCTATAAAAAAGGCTGCCAAGAAGTGATAAAGCACTTATGTAGGATAGTACCTATTAACTCAGCATTATAATGAAAACCCAGGAAGTGATTAGAAGTGGGAAAGGTGTCAAAAGTGATACTAAGGTTACAAACCTGGGAAGACTGGGAAGCTAGATGGCACAGTGGACAGGGCCAGGCCTGGAGTCAGGAAGACTCATTTCATCTTTCTGAGCTGACATCTCACCTCAAACACTTCCTAGCTGTGTGGCCCTGAGTAAGTCAATCCTGTTTGCCTCGATTCCTTCATCTGTAAAATGAGCTAGAGATCAAAGTGGCCAACCATTCTAGTATCTTTGCCAAGAAAACCCTACATGGGGTTACAAAGAGTCAGACATGACTGAAACAAATGATCAGCAATAACAAAAGAGAAAGGAGTTTTCTGTTTTGAACATGAGAGGCATCCAAGTCTAGGGATGTCCAGCACGTAGTTGTTGATGCTAGACTAGAGCTCAGAAAGGGGGTAAGGTTGGTTATATGGATTTGGAAGTCATGTGAAGAGCTGATAAATGAAGCGATAGCTTAATGAGATCGTTTAGAAACAGTATGGAGCTAAAGTAAAGTGAGCAGAACTAGAACAATGTACACAATGATATCAACGTTATAAAAAAAAACATTTTGAAGGACTTAAGTCCAGAAGACTGAAGATGAAACAGTGTTCATCTCCTGACAAAAAGGTGATGGACTTAAAATACAGAAAGAGATATAAGTCTTTGTTTTTTTTTTTTAACATGACCAACACAGGAATTTGTTTTGTTAGACTATGCATATTTGTTATAAGGGTTTTTTTAAATTGTTCAATGGATATGGAAAGACTAAGAAGGAGAGAGAATAAATACTTGTAAAAATACATATATATATATTTTTAATAAAACAGAGGGCGACATTTCTCAAAAAAAAAGAAGGAATATAGAGCAGAGAGAACTAGAACAGAGCCATGAGGAATACAAACACGTAGAGAGAAAGATGTGACTAAATGATAAAAACAAAGGAGATGGAACACCAAACAAAGAGAAGGAAAATCAGAAGACAACATTTAAAAAAAAACAACAAAAAAAACAGAAAGGAGAGTATATCAAAAGCTATGGGGCAGGTAGGTGGCAGAGTGGATAAAGCACCAGCCCTGGAATTCAGGAGGACCTGAGTTCATATACAGCCTTACTAGCTGTGTGACCCTGGGCAAGTCACTTAATTCTCACAGTCCCCCCCCCCAAAAAAAAAGAAAAAAGGCTATGGAGGTCACAAAGAATAAGGAATAAGAAAACCCATCAGATTTAGCAAGTCGGAGCCTGTACATAACCCTTGGTGAGAACAGTTTCAATTAAATGGTGGGAAGTCAGAAAAGAGAGAGGGAAGGAGAAAAAATGGCTTTTTCTAGGGTTATGGCTGTAAAAAGAAGAGAAAACAGAGAAAAATAACATGAAGACCTGCTGGCAGGTTCAAGTGAAGATGCTTTAATGATGAGGAAAACCTGGGGATGTTTTCCTTGGGGTCAGCATGGAAGGAGTCCATAGCGAAGTAAAAACTGAAGATAAGATGGAGAGTTCAGTAGAAGGGGTAAATCTCCCAAGGAAACGAGAAGGGATGGTTCAAGAACCCAGTTGGAGAGGTTGTCTTTTATGTCATGGCTGGAATTTTCTCCATCTTCATCGACAACTCCCCAAAACCCTACCTTCAAGATTCAGCTCAAAGGCTACTTCCTATGAGGGAGTCTTTCCTGATTTGCCCAGTTGTTGGGACTCCCTTTCTACAACCCTCTCCTCCCCTTACTTGTATTTGTATCTTCATAAATGTTTCCGTCCTTCTACCCAATCCCCCACCACCAAATTCTTGATTGTAGGAGATGCTTCCTTTTTGTCTTTATATCCTTGGTTTCTAGGCTAGTGGCTGGCACATGGTAAGCATCTAACATATTTGCTGACCTGAAATGGTCATAACAAAGAGAGAGCCTGTATCTTTGGGATAAGGAAAAGGAAAGGGAATGACGCATAAGGATTATGAGGTGCAGAAATAAGGGGAAGAGGGAGCTCACTATGGATGGTCTCAATTTTCTAGGTAGTTAGGTGGCACAGTAGATCACACTGGATTGGGAATCAAGATTTGGGTTCAAATTTGTTCTTAGAAAAGCTGTGTGACCCCAGGAAGTCATTTAACCTCTATTAGCCTCAGTTTCTTCATCTATAAAATGGAAATAATAAAAACGCCTACCTCTCAGGACTGTTGTAAGGCTCAAATGAGTTACCTATAAGTAAATGTGTATATGTGTGTGTATGAAACCTTAAAGTACCATATAAATGCTAGTAGTAGTGGTAGGTAGTAGTAGTAGTCATCGTCATTGTTGTTGTCTCATTAACTTATGTAGAAAGGTCTTCTGTAAAAGAGTCAGAGGAGAAGAGGAAGTATAGAGGATCCAGTTGAAATTAAATAACAAGTGACCCTGGGCAAGTCACTTAACTCTCACTGCCCCCCCCCCAAAAAAAAAAGAAAAAAAAAGAAATTAAATAACAAATTTGTAGCAGATCCTATGGACACAGATGTTTTACTTCCTCTAGAATGTGAACAGGAGTGAGAAATACTAATGGTGGGGGAAACCCACGGTTGGGATTTGGCAAGACATTAATAGTGACAGGATATTAACAGTTACTGGACATGGGGAGGGCAAAGTATAGCTGAATTGGTTACATATAGAATTTTTTTAAAAACCACAGTAAAAGGATGAAGGCAAGGAAGGATTCCATCAACTCTTATGGGTTCAATTATCAACTTTATGGAGACAAGTGTCGTATAGTGGAAAGAGCACTGCATTTGGAGGTCAGGGGACCTTGGTTTGAATCCTAGCTCTGCTGTTTACTATCCATGACCCATGGACTATCTTGGGCTTCAGTTTCCTTATTTGAAAATGAAAGGGATGGACTAATGGAGTAGATCACATGAAAGGTACTTTCCAGTTTTAAATCTATGGTCCTATACAGATTTAGGAGACATAAGATCATAGATCTGGAGGTAGAAGAGATTTTAGAGACCATTCGATATAATGTCTTTATTTTAAAGATGAGGAAACTAAGTTTAAGTGACCTGTCCAGGGTCACCCAAGTGACAGGGCAAAGGGTTTCAACCCAGGTGCTCTGATTACAAATCCAGTGCTCTTTTCCACCTCTCATCTGCCCTTGAATTTTAGTCCCACATTGCCCAATGCCAGCTAAACATCTCCACTTGATGTCCTATCAGTCATGGACAAAACAGAATTTTCTATAATTTTCTAAAAACCTATCCTTCTTCCAAATTTCCTCATTTCTGCTGGACACACTCTTACTTTATAGCAACTTATACACATGTCATATCCCTCTCCCCAGAATTGACTTCTGAGGGAAAGTTAAGTGGACAGTGATAAATTTATGGGAAGTAGCAGGGGAGGAGGTTTTTCAAAGGCAACCTATGACTCTTACACATAAGAATTAGGAGAGTTTGCTAGCCACAGGGCTGGGAAGTATGATTTGAACAGCACTGCTATCCTAGAAGATTCAGTGGAAGTATATCCTCTCTCATACACTAGGAAAAAAGATGGTTTTTTTATGCTGCTGTTTATAAGAAAAGCTCACAATGCTCCTATTTGCAAATCATTTTTTTTTTGTATTCTGGAAACTTTTATTTATTTAAAATTTTTTCTTATAATAAACATTTTTATTTAAAGTTTTGAGTTCCAAATTCTATCCCTCTTTCCCTCCTTCCCCTTTCCCCTCCCTGAGGGCAGTAAGCAATCAGATATAGGTTATACATGTGCAATTATGTAAAGCATTACCATTAGTCATGTTGTACAAGAAAACTAATAAAAGAGAAAAAACGAAAGAAATAAAGCGAAAAATAGCATGCTTGTGGAAATGTTCTGCATGACTGCACATGTATAACATTGAATTGGGGGGTGGGGAGGGAAGGAGGAAGAGAATTTGGAACACAAAGTTTTTAAAATTGATGTGAAAATGTTTTTACATGTATCTTGGAGAAAATTCTAAATAAATAGAAAAATAGAATGCTTCAGTCTGTATTCAATCAATATCAGTTTTTTTCTTTGGAGGTAGATAGTATGCTTCATCATTAGTCCTTTGAGATTGATTGTCTTGGATCACTGTATTGCTGAGAACAGTTAAGTCATTCACAGTTCTTCATCAAAAAATATTGCTGTCTGGGCAGCTAGGTAGCGCAGTGGATAAAGCACCAGCCCTGGATTCAGGAGGACCTGAGTTCAAATCCAGCCTCAGACACTTAACACTCACTGGCTGTGTCACCCTGGGCAAGTCACTTAACCCCAATTGCCTCACCAAAAACAAACAAACAAAATATTGCTATCACTATGCACAACATTCTCCTGGTTCTCTACATCAGTTCATAGCACAATAATATTCCATCACCATCATACACCACAGCTTGTTCAGTCATTCCCAGTTGATGGGCATTCCTTTGATTTCCAATTCTTAGCCACCACAAAAAGAGATGCTAGAAATATTTTTGTAGAAATAGGTCTTTTTCTCTTTTGGGGAATGTCTTTGGGATATAAACCTAGCAGTGGTATTGCTGGATCAAAGGGTATGCACAGTTCTATAGCCTTCTGGAAACAGTTCTAAATTGCTCTCCAAAATGGCTGGATCAGTTCAGAGCTCCACCAACAGTGGATTAGTGTTCCAGTTTTCCCACATTCCCTCCAACATCCAACATTTTCCTTTTTTGTTATATTTGCCACTCTGATAGGTATGAGGTGGTACCTCAGAGTTGTTTTAATTTGCATGTAGCTAACCAAATGATTTAGAGTATTGTTTCATATGACTATAGATAGCTTTAATTTCTTTATCTGAAAACTGCCTGTTCATTTCTGTTGGCAAATCTTAACTCATGACAATTGTGTTTGAATATTTTACCACCAATATTTGTGTAGCAAATTTTAGCCTTTTGTAAAAGTCATCAAGATTTAAAAAACAGCTCTGAAGTAATTCATAGCACAAACAAATCTCTATTTAATTTTTAACTCAAACTTAAATACTAGGAAATGTTTAGGACACAGGAACTCAAGTTTCAGTAATTTCATACTTATTTCCTCTTTGCTAATAACCAACATCAATCACGTGGTGAATTTTAGAGGTTGAAATAATCCTATTTGTCCATTATTAACACTGACAAGACATAAACAGTGATGGGACATTGAAGAGCACTATATAGCTGAACTGGTTGCCTACAGAGTTCCAGAAACAGTGGAAGGGAAGGGCAAGGAAAAATTGCATTCATTATTATGGGTTCAATTATCGGAGACAAGTGTGGTACAGTAGAAATAGCACTGAATTTGGAGGTGCTTACTGAAGTAAATCAGTGAGCTTCCTTTATATTTCTCTTCAGTGACAGCATTCTTATTTGAGGGGCAAGATTTGATTTGTAATTATGATGCAACATCATTATACAACAAATTTAAATATATAGGACTTCTCAAATAATACTAACTATTCATATCTCTGGACAACAACCCTGTCAGGTATGTGATATTGGTGATGATGGCGATGATAATTGCTGAAATGTATGTTATACTTAACAAAACATCTTTAGCATATATTATCTCATATGATTTTTACACATACTCTGATGGACCATATGGCATGCATGTGTATTGTGCAGGCCAAAAAACTCAGGAAAAGAAAGGATAAGTGACTTGCCTGGGATCACAAAGCTTACTAAGAGGCAGATCCAGGATTCAAACTCAGGTCTTCTAACACCAAATCCAGTTTGTTTTCCACTAAGGCATACAGTGCCAGTGTTACTATGCCAGTTTTGCAGGTGAGGAAAAAGAAGTGCCAAGATGTTAAATGACTCACTTTGATTACAGACTAGTGTCAGAGACAAGGCACACAGATTTCAGAGACCAAGGCCAGCACTCTTTCCCCCCTAAAACATACTATCTACACCTAAACTTCAAAAAGAATTTCTCCTATAAATATATGAAATAACACTAGTCTAAAATGGCAATTCCTTCCTCTCTCATTAGATACTCCCTCATTGTTGCAAAAAGGAAGTCAGTCATTTGTGAGTAACTTCAAACAAGAGGACAATTCCCAAATTTTTCTCTCTACATGGTAATTTGAATGAAATTACATAGAACAGAATTTCTCCCTCTCTCCAAATTATTTACATAAAAAATGAAGTTTTCTGAATACAGAATGTTTGTTTCCCTATGACTTTGTGATTTATACTGAATTAATTAGAATATTTTTATTGTATTATTCCACATGCTTTTTTTTCTCTTCCATTTCCAGTTACTATGGGAATGTTCTCTGCCTATTAATTACTCACATTTCCATAGTGCTTTTCTGTGATAGTGTAAGTATCATTATCTTCATTTTATGTTATGAGGGAAACTAAACTTCAAAGAGGTTAAATGACCTATGTGCTGGTAATTGTCCCAGCCATAATCGGAAGTGAACTCATTCTCACCCTTCCACACCCTCCATCCTCTTTCTAAGGTCCCTATTATTGTCAAGGACAAGACCATCCTCCCAGTCACTCAGCTTGAAAACCAAGAGTTATCTTTGACTCACCACTCTTACCCCACAGATCCAATTAGTTGTCAGGTCCTGCCAATTGTAACTTCATAACATCTTTTGTATATGCCCCTTTCTCTCCTCTAACATTGCTATCACTCTGTCAGAACCTCTTAACACTTCACACTTGCACTAATTTCAACAACTAGATGGTTGGTCACTCTTTCTCAAAGTATCTTCTCATTCCAGTCTACCCTCCATTCAACTGTTAAACTGATCCCAAAGAGCAGGGCTGACCACACCCCGTTCAATAAATTACAATCCTTTTATCATCTCTAGGTTCAAATATAAAATCCTCTTTTTGGCTTTTAAATTTCTTCATAACCTAGCCCCCTTCCTATTTTTCCAGTCTTCTTACACTTTACTATGCGCCCCTATCCCTATGAGATCCAGTGAAACTGGACTCCTTTTTGTTCCATTCACAAGACAATCCAATTCCAAACTTCATATCTTTTCACTGGTTGTCCTTTGCTTCCCCTCATTCCTGGAACTCTTCCCTGCTGAATCCCACCTCCTGGCTTCCCTCAAGTTCCTGCTAAAATTTCATCTCTAAAAGATGCCTTTCCTAAACCCCATTAATTCTAGCATCTTCAGTTTATGAATTAACTATGATTTACACCATATTTTGTTTGTACATAGTTGTTTGCATATTGTCTCCCCCATTACTTGACTGCAGGGACCATTTTTTGCCTTTCTTTATATCCTCAGGGCTTAGCACAGTGCCACTTAAAAAGTCATAGAGCAAGATCTGAAATCAGATCTCTCAGATGCAATATTCAGCAAGATAATAACTATGGCATGCTGTCTCTCTTCAGGGGTCCAAGAAATAATAATAGATATTATATAGCATTCAAAGGCTTGTGGCATTTACATATTTTCATTTAAGTCTCAAAACAAGGCTATGAAATAGGTACTCTAGAAAGTATGATCAGCATTTTAGAGATGACGAGACTTAGGCATAAAAGAGCCTCATCCACAATCACAAAGCTAGTAAATGTCAGGCAAATAGAAACTCAAAAATATCCTTGAGTCCACTTCCTCAACTCTATCCTCTCAGCCAGCTGCCTCTGCTTAAACAAATACATTAAACATACTCACAACTACGTTTAAACACATACATTACCTAGGAAAATATAAATTCCTCAATTCAGGAATATTTGACACAACAACTTCAGGTGTCACAGAACTGTTGCTATCAAAAACCTTCCAAAATCTCTTTCCCCTAAAATGTTTAATAACAAAACTGAGCAGCATCAAATCAGAAAGAGAAAACTCTAATGGATGAAAAAAAGGCAGTAAGGAGCAGAAATAATGGTGGAGGGAAGAGGTGAAGAGGCGGAAATGATAGAATAGAAAACAATTTCCATCCAACAGTCAGTCTAAAGGGCACCATCAGCTAAGTTGAACAAAAGGGACATCAGAGAAATTTTAGAGGTCAGGTAGTTTAAGTGGCTTTTCAAGCTGCCAAGATAACCTTCAAAAAACTCAATTTAACTATATCTCTTCTAGGCTCAAAAACAAGCAATGGCTCCCTTGCTAGTTAGGCTTCCATGCTTTAAGTCTTTCCCTGTTCTGTAAATCCTCTCTTTGGTCTTCCTAATAGAAAAGTCTGACCATGTTACCCCCTATTTAAATTCCAGTGGCTATTACCTTCAGATTCAAGTATAAAATCTTGTTTGGCTTCTCAAGTTTTTCATAACCTGGCCCCTACCTATTTTTCCTTTCTTAATTATATGTTAGTTACTCTTCAAAGTATGGAAATGGATAGAGCGCTGGGTCCAGAGTCAGAAAGATTTCAGTTCACCCATGGCCTCAGATACTTACTAGCTGCCTGACTATGAGCAAAGTCAGTTAGCCTCTCTTTGTCCGAGTTTCCTCAGCTGTGAAATGGGGATATTGAGAGCATCAACATCACAGTGTTTTTGTGAGGATCAAATGAGATATTTGTAAAAGCACTTAGCACAGTGCCTAGCACATAATAGCTGCTATATAAATGCTTCCCCCTTTCTCTTCCATATACTCTACACATCAATTACCCAGGCCTTCTTACTGTTCCTTCACACACACAAGACTCTAATCACCATTTTCTACCGGCTGTCCTCCAAGCCAGGAATGCTCTCCCCTCCTCACTTCTGCCTCCTAGCTTCCTTGGCTCACTTTATGACTCATCTCCCTCTGCCCCCACCCCCACACTACCAGTGATTCCTCTGAGGCTGCTTTCTGTTCACACTGTAACTCTCTTCTACCTTAAATTTTTGGCAGGTTGACTGCCCCACCAAAATGTGAGCTTCTTAAGGGACAACTTCTGGTTTTTTGTTTGTTTGTTTTTTGGTTTTTTGTATCTGCAGCACTTATCACACTGCCTGGCCTTTTAGTACAAAGCTTCTTAATCTATGGTTGAAGACTCATGGGGTTGTGAACAATTTGGCAACATTAAAAGGTTATGTATACCTATTTTATATACTTATATACATGGGGTCACATAAAAATTTCTCAGGTGAAAAGGGGCCACGAGTGGAAAAAGTTTAAGAAGCTCTGCTTTAGTAAACACTTAATAAATGCTGGTAAATTGTTATTGCTATTTGAACTTCTATTTAAACCACAAATAAAGATAGATATTTTGCCTTTATAACAGAACACAGCAGGAAATCCTGGTTTCACATGAATAAAATGTTACAAAGCACAGAAAATTTGTTTGCATTGTTTGAATAACTAAAGAACTCTTTATTCATCCATAACCAAAGCATTTATTTTCAAATTTAAATGATTCTTAGAGTGCAGTGCTACTAACCCTTCTTGTTCTGAGGGTGTACTACTAAAGGTAGTCTTCAGCCATGACAAGATATTCAAATTAGAAATAGCTTAGTCTTTAGAATAAAGTGGGAATTGCTTCTTCAGTCATGTTTTAAACAAATAGGTCCTTACTTTCTTTTACTTCATTTGCAAAGCTGTTATTTTTAAAAATCAAGAAGCATATCAAGTTATTTTGCAATTTATTATGCATAGTTTAAACATTTTCATTAAAACTATCACTTTATTTTTGGATCAGATTATGAATTTTAAGATTTTGAGTTGATCTGGAGCATACAATTTCTCAAAAATATCCATTAAATACATGTTTCAGCAAGAAATTTGTGACAAAATAAATTTACTTCATCTTTATTAATATTGCAAAGAAAAAGACAATTTTCTCATCATACTTGAGCATAATAAAGACAGAGTGTTTTGCAATAATACTTAAGTATTTCATGGTCTGCCTACATATCATTTTACAAAAAGCCTTCTTTTAATCAGTCCTTCTTTTATTAAGGTAGTTATTCTTATAACAACTCACAAAGCATTCAGAAGCTCCTCACTCATCTCTCTCAATAAGTGATTGTCTTTGCCACATGTAAAAAAATATTTATATTACCTTTTTTTGTTGTTCCAAAGAACAAAATACTAAGGAGGTGTTAATCAAATAACACCTGAACAAATTATATTCTATGAATGTGACAGAAACCATTGTGCTGTAAGAAATTAAGGAGGAGATAGTTTCAGGGAAGCCTGGGAAGATTTTCATTTAACTAATGCAAAGTGAAGTGAGCAAAGCCAGAAGAACAATTTATACAATCAATAACAACATGGTAAAGAAGACTGAAAAATGAACAACTCTGATCAAAGAAGTAACCAACATAATCAACATGGTTCCAGAAGACTCATGATGAAACATACTCTCCACCTCCTGACAGAGGTGATGGACTCAAGATACAAATTAAGACATGTATTTTTTGGTCATGTCCATTAAAGGGTGCTTGACTATGCACATCTGTTTTGTTCTTTGTTCTTTTGCAATTGAGCAAAATGAGGGTGGATTTTTGTAAATTGAAAAAATAAAATTTAATTTTTAAAAAGTTGATTGTCTTTGAAACATGCAACAAACTCAAAGTGCCCTATGGTCCACATTTTAAACTTTTGTTTGTAGTCATGCTTACCCTGGCTTTAACTAAGCTCCTTTAATGCAAAAAACAATAATAATTCTCTACAACATAATTTTCATTTTTTAAAAATCTGTCAATTATATTGAACATTTCTTTTGATATGGAATTATTATAGAAAGATCTGTAAATATCAATTTCAACAATATATAATCAAATGAGCATCTTTAACTAAATTTATTCCTTTATCCATTTGCAATGCAAAACAGGAAGGTTCTGAGCCCTCAATTGATCTTCATTCCTCTCCATCATACATTCCTAAATCATCTCCACAGGATTATGTCTACCAGAATACCTTATACTCTAGCCCCACCCCCAATCTTTTTCGACTACATTTTTTGATTGTAAACTCTTTTAGGGGCAGAGGCTCTCTAGTGCCTGGTCCACAGTAAGCACTTAATGTTTAGTGACCTTAATTGACCACAAAGTATGGGTACTTCTCCTTCCTATTCTACATAAGGAATCAATCAAAGCTACTTTTCTATATGATTTCCTAAGCATCTTTATGACCATATCAAGAGCTGCAAGTAGCATCAACACTTTTTTCTGTTATATGAAGCTTTTTTATCCTTAGCAAATTCTTTAAAGACTCTTATATAATGCATGTATTCCTTCAAAGGTCACACACATGATTCTGAAAAGGTTTATTTTTGCTTATTAAAAGCATCTGGTTTTCTTTGGAAAAATCTTTAGCGGTAAAAATGCATTATCCATACCCACTTATAAAATATCATTTCAATTTATTGTGTCAAGCTACCTATAGCTAAAATATCTATTAAAAGCAGTCTTGGGGCAGGTAGGTGGCGCAGTGGATAAAGCACTGACCCTGGATTCAGGAGGACTTGAGTTCAAGTTTGACCTCAGACACTTGACACTTACTAGCTGTGTGACCCTGGGCAAGTCACTTAACCCCCACTGCCCCACAGCAAAAAATAAATTAATAAATAAATAAATTTAAAAGCAGTCTATCAGTAGCAGTATCTCCATGATAAATATAGATGATCTTATTTTCTACAGCTAAGATTTCTAAGGGGTAGCTAGATGGCGCAGTAGATAGAGAACCAGCCCTGGAGTCAGGAGTACCTGAGTTCAAATCTGGCCTCAGACACTTAACACTTACTAGCTGTGTGACCCTGGGTAAGTCACTTAACCCCAACTGCCTCACTTTAAAAAAAAAAAAAGATTTCTACTTTGTGTTTCTACATTTCCACTACTTAAATTGTCTTTACTGGCTTTGCTTAAAGAGTCTCAGCTGCTCCAGTGGATTTTCTTTTTTTCTTTTCTTTCCCTGCAGTGGATTTTCAAATGTAATATATCTTCAAACTAGTTATGCATTTATCCACCACAAAGGCTTATTATGGCATTCTTTTTTAAAAATAAGAGGCATTGGGGCAGCTAGGTGGCGCAGTGGATAAAGCACCCGCCCTGAATTCAGGAGTACCTGAGTTCAAATCCAGCCTCAGACACTTGACACTTACTGGCTGTGTGACCCTGGGCAAGTCACTTAACCCCCATTGCCCTGCAAAAAAAATAAAAATAAAAATTAGAGGCATTAAAAATTATGGCAATCAAATCTAAATAGAAATATTTTAAATTGAAAATGATTACGTATAACCATTTTTGCCATGAGTTTAGTGTTTTCAGGAAAATTTATCTTACTGAATTATATTTAGCAAAATGAATTTTTAAGGATAACAGATATTACACTATTTTAAAATAGAATACAAAATACTATTTAACTCTGATTCTATGCCCTTCAGCACTACTATATAACTCATGAGCCTATAACTGTCAGTGACAGTGGCAGATCACAGCACATCCACCTTGAGGTTCTACACACCAGCCCAACTTTAACCTCATCTGCATATACGAAATTAATTAATCACTACACCAAATTCTATCAGGTACAGTAGACTTCACCATATTAGTCTCATTTTTGCTGACTTTTCATTGAAAAAGAAATGGGTATAGACCTCCTGAAAGAAAGGTGATGAACTCAAAAGTGCTGATTGAGATTTTTTTTTTGGACATTGACGATTCAGCAATTTGTTTTGCTTGTTTATGTGTGGTTTTAACAGGTTTTGTTTCTTTTTTTAACCCCTTGATTTCTCAACGGGCAAAAGAGAAGAAAAAAGGTGGATCTTTGAAAAGTTAATTCAAATTTTTTTAAAATGTTAAATTATCTTCACAAAAAAAGGGAAAAAGAAAAAAAGTGGCTGTATTTATGCAACAGTTGTATTGAAAATTATCCAATAATTTTAGCCACTGTTTACATTACGAATGTATACTAAAGGTTTCATCTAAAAGTCAAATGTAAAGGCCTAGTGGTTCCCAGGGCAAAAAAAAAATGGTAATGCATTTTCTTTAATGTCATTTCCATTGATAAAAACCATAATTTATTTCTGATGAACTCTCTTTTCTGGGTTTTCAGTTGAGGAGGAAGGGCAGACATGCAGGAATGTTGCAGCATCTGTAGGGGGTAGCTGTTAGGTCAAATATCAACAACAGTCACTACCCTAGACCATATGTGTGGGGATGAGGGTCATGTGGGATGAAGGCGGTTCTGAGGCTAGCAGTCAGTCAACAAGCATTTATTAATCAATTACTATGTTCCAGGGATACAAAGAAAGGTAAAAACATGATCCTTCCTCTCAAGAATTTCACATTCAAAAGGGCAGGGGGAGGGAGGGGAAAAAGGGGAGTGAGTTACCAAAAAAATGTATTATAAATGTATGTATGTATGTGTATGTTTATGTGTATATGTATAAGGTACATATGTACTCCCCCAGGGCTACCCCTGTTTTATCCATTTCTTATAAATTCCATACTTAAATAACTGATTTATTATTGTTGTCTTATTACCCAAGTGTGTGCCTATACATTTATGCCTAGTGCTCTCCTCAAGGGCAGGACCTGTTTCATTTTTGTACCTGTATCCACCACACCTGGCATGGAAGCTGTGGGCATATGCTTGGCACATAATAAATTCTTATTGACTGAATGATCTGAAGATCGATCTTAAGAAAAAACAAAAATTAAATAAGAATTACATGGTTTAGCCTTCTCTATGTTGTTCGCATTACTATTTTTTCTATCCACCCCCAAGGGGTACAATCCCTTCTATGATTTTTCTTTTGTCCTTGACATATATTAAAAAAACATTTGTCCTCAGTATTTAACAGAAACCTGTTTATTGTGAGATTTAGCCCACATGGAGCTACAGGGCCATTGCCAATCTTTTGAATTAAGCATTTATAATTTATATGTTTCCACCTCCTATACATGGCCATTTAAAATCTGAGCTTGATGTGTTGTCACATCAATCTCTTTAGAGGCTTACTTCAAATTCCTTCTTTCTTACTCATCAGAATAATTTATAATTCCATCACTAGAATCTTATTCTTGAAAATGTCTCATCCCTCATGAGCATGGTATAATGGAAAACATATCTGGACTGAGAGACTGAAGACTTGCATTCAAGTCCCAATACTACTTTCTACTGTTACTCACATAATTTGAAGTCAAATAATCAACAAACATCTATTAAGCCTTTACCATGTACTAGACACCAAGCTAAGTGCTGAGGGTACCAAGAAAAGGCAAGCGTCACTGCACAAAAGAACAGTTACCATTTCAAAGGAGAAAATGACAAGTATATAAATAGGTATAAACAAGATAAGATACTTTTGGAGGTGAAGGTATTAGTAGCAAGGCAGAAAAAGAAAGACTTCATGCAGATGGCATTTGAGCTGTCTTGATGGAAGTCAGCTATTCAAAGAAGCAGAAGCAACAAGGAAAGCACTCCAGACATTAGAGGACAGCTATCCTGTGCAAAGACATGGACACGGAAGAAAAGATATGAAACAGGGAAGAAAAGTAAACAGGCAAGTTTGGCTGCATTGGAGAATGCAGAGAAGTAAAATATGTAAGGCTGAAAAGACTCGAAGAGGCCAGGTGGCAAGGAAATTTAAATGGCAATGAGAGGATTTTATATTGATTCTAGAGATAATTGAGAACCAATGGACTTTTAATAAGGGACATGTTATGGTAAGACAAATAAGTACTTCAGGAAAATTACTCTGGCAGTTGTGTGGAAGATGAATTGCAGTGAAAAAGACAGAAAGCTGGGAGACCAATTAAGAGGCTGCAACTGTCCAGATGAGAGGTAATGAGGGCCTCAAATGATGTGGTTGTACTGTGAGTGAAGACAAGTCATATCTAAGAGATGCTGTGGAGAAATAAATATGAGATTTGGCAACTGATTTGATGAGGGGCTGGATGAATGAAAGTGAGGAATCAAGGTTGACACTGAAGTTTAAAACATAGGCCACTTAGGGCACTGGTGCCCTCAAAAGTCACGGGGAAATTTGTACAATGGGTAGTTTTTGGAAGAAAAACAAGTTCTTTTCTGGTCATGTTGAGAGCTGAGAGGTTCTACTATGCTGGAAAAGGCTTTGAAGACAGGTCCAGAGATAAGAACTATATGTTTGTTGTCCAAAGATCAGCCTGGCTAAATTGAGAAGTCTCATTATTAGATTAGCTGCAGTGATGAATATTTTTTTTTACTACAACAGCTCTTAAAGATGTTCTTCTTGGTTATAAAAGAGTTGCATCAAACTGGGGGCAGCCAGGTGGCGTGGTGGATAAAGTGCCAGTCCTGGATTCAGGAGGAACTGAGTTCAAATCTGACCTCAGACACTTGACACTTACTAGCTGTGTGACCCTGGGCAAGTCACTTAACCCTCGTTGCCCTGCAAGAGAGAGAGAGAGAGAGAGAGAGAGAGAGAGAGGTATCATCTGTAACAACAAAGGGCCCACATCTATGAAATTATAGGTCACTCAAGTGCTGAAGTGAGAGCAGTTTAGTGCAATGTAAAAAGCAACATATCTGGAATCAGAGGATCTGTATTTGAATCCTGGCCCTGCTACCTTCTGTATGACCTTGGACAATCCACTTAAACTTTCTGGGCCTCAGTTTCTTAATCTGTGGTATGAGCAGGTTTGGACTAAATGATCTCTAAAGTCCATTCATTTAACATCTTCCATTACTCCCTCTTCTGTATCATGAACTCAAAGATATGCCACTTCCAAGAGAGTATAAAATAACTTTTGTAAGAGTGCTAGATTTAAGTGTAAAAATCCCAGCTGTGGGGGCAGCTAGGTGGCACAGTGGATAAAGTACCGGCCCTGGATTCAGGAGGACCTGAGTTCAAATCCAACCTGAGACACTTGACCCTTACTAGCTGTGACCCTAGGCAAGTCACTTAACCCTCATTGCCCTGCAAAAATTATAAAAATAAATTTTCAGGGCAGCCAGGTGGCACAGTGGATAAAGTACCGGCCCTGGATTCAGGAGGACCTGAGTTCAAATCCAGTCTCAGACACTTAACACTTACTAGCTGTGTGACCCTGGCAAGTCACTTAACCCTCATTGCCCTTCAAAAATTAAAAAAATAAAAATAAATTTTTTAAATCCCGGGAGCAGCTAGGTGATACAGTGGATAAAGCACGGGCCCTGGATTCAGGAGGACCTGAGTTCAAATCCGGCCTCAAGATACTTGACACTAGCTGTGTGACCTTGGGCAAGTCACTTAACCCTCATTGCCTCACAAACAAACAAAAAGCCCAGATGTACCACTTAATATTTGTGTGACCTTGGGAAAGCCAAAACCTCTAGGCCTGTCTACTGAGATAATATTTGTAAAGCCCTTAGAACAGTGCCTGGCACATAGGAGATGCTATGTGTTTATTATTATATGTTTATTATTATATTTATTATTATATGTTTATTCCCTCCTCCCCTTCCTAATTTCCCCTCTATAAAACAAGGGGGCTATACTTGATGACCTCTAAGATGAATTTCTAGCTCTAAATCTATGATCATAAATTGAATGGTCACTGTCTCACAAAATTAATGTCATTTCTATGTCAGCCATTACTTCTTTGTTATTAATCAGCATAGGACCAATGGAGAAAGTTAGAAGTAAATTACATAATCAAAGTTTATTAGAATAGGCCCAGCCCCTCCTCGTAATACCCATTTTCTCACTGGATTTTATGCATTTTATTTTATTTTTTAATCATAAAAGTATTTTATCATTTTCTAGTAACATGTAAAGATAGTTTTCAACATTTGTTTTCATAAGATTTTTAGTTCCACATTTTTCTCCCTCCCTCCCTTCACTCCCCCTTCCTCAAGGCAGAAAGCAATCAGATATAGGTTATATATGTACAATCATATCAAACATATTTCTGCATTAGTCATGTTGTGAAAGAATGAGAACAAAAGGGAAAAACCTCAAAAAAACAAGAAATAAAAACAAAAAAAGAAATAAAAACAAAAGTAGAAACAGTATGGTTCAATCTGCACTCAGAATATACAATTCTTTTATCTGGATTTGGAGAACATTTTCCATCATGAGTTCTCTGGAATTGTCTTGGATCATTGCACTGCTGAGAAGAGCTAAGTCTGTCACAATTTCTCTCATTAATTGTTAACCAATCAAAGTAGATTTCCTTCCTCAGAAACAGCCCTCTTTTAAGGCATATAAACCATGAGCCCACCCACAATGATTGCCTTTGGCATTCAAAAGTGCCACTAACCTTTTATGAAAAATGCTAGCATTAGGGGCAGCTAGATGGCGCAGTGGATAGAGCACTGGCCCTGGATTCAGGAGTACCTGAGTTCAAATCCGGCCTCAGACACTTAACACTTACTAGCTGTGTGACCCTGGGCAAGTCACTTAACCCCAATTGCCTTACTAAAAAAAAAAATGCTAGCATTATTAATAAAATGACTCATTACCCAGAAAGTATGTCTCTCAAACTTTTTACATGCCACAACCATCTGGTATTGATTAAAAATTAGAGAACAGGGTATAAATCAATCATAAACTACTATGTACCAGTCACTGTACTAAATGCTAAGGAGAATCAGAAACAATGGAACTCAATACCTCAGAGTAAAACAAACCCTTACAGATTTAAGGAGGATACTGATATTCAACTTAAGCTCTGAGCTTTTCATTTAGTCATAAACATGAAGATGCACAATCAACTCTGTCACAGAAGAAATGCTTCCACTATCCTCACTCCAGGGAAATGGTTTTCAAAAGTCTTTGATGGGGCAGCTAGGTGGCACAGTGGATAGAGCACTGGCCCTGGAGTCAGGAGGACCTGAGTTCAAATCTGGCCTCAGACACTTAACACTTACTAGCTGCGTGACCCTGGGCAAGTCACTTAACCCCAATTGCCTCACAAAAAAAAAAAGTCTTTGATTACACATCCATTAGTTAAAAAAAAAAATCTAAGCATATACCCCTAATACATGTTAATTTATAAAATTATATATATTTACTATTGTACTCACATATCAAGTACATCATAAAACATGCATAAACCAGTTTTTAAATTATATAAATATGAAGTAAATTGTATTTTAAAATTTGCATCTTATTTATTAATTTACCAAAACAGTTACTGCTCAAAAGCACTGTAGTTAAATATGATTATTTTGGAAAGGAAAAACCATATATGTCCTAGTAACACAGTTGACTTGCAAATAAAAATGATTTTTAAAGTTAATTATTCAGTTAATTTAGGCAATTTAGTTAATAATGTAGGTGATTTCACTTTTTAGATATTTTATGAAAAAATACATTAATAGATTTTTAGGAAGAGTCATGTTTCTGCATACAGATATATTCACCCTACACAATGAAAAAAATAAGAAGCAGAAGTCAATATATTGTCTTTTATTTCAACAGGAAAAAGTTTTTAATGTAAATCCATTCTATCACTATATGAGGTTCTGCTTAGTCAGTGGTATCAAACCTTAACTTCCTATTCATGTTTGGCTATTTTGGACCATAAAGGAAAGAGAAGTAACAGATAATTAAGCAGGCAAGGCAAATTGACCAGAGCCTTGAAGGAAACTAGAAGTTACAAGAATTGGAAGTAGGTAAGGAGCCACAGTGGATAGAGCGTTAGGAATACCTGAGTCAAAATTGGCCTCAGACACTTCCTACCTGTGTAACCCTGGGCAAGTCACTTAACCCTCATTGCCCCACCAAAAGAAAGAAAAGGGGGGGGGGGAGAAAGAAGATATATATTAGTACGGCTGGAGATGGCCCCAGATGTTTGAAGCAATCAGGGTTAAGTGACTTGTACAAGGTCACAAAGCTAATAAGTATCTAGGATGAGATTTGAACTCAGGTCCTCCCAAATTTATGGCCAGTGCTCTATCTACTGTGCCACAATCATGGCACCTCCCTCCCAGGGATGTTGTGAGAATCAAATGAGCCTACCTATAAAGTACTTTGTACATTTATATATACACATATACACACACATATACACATGTGTATATGTATATACATATGTGTTATGATATATTATATATTTATAAAAGCGCTATATAAAGGTTACCTCGTATACTAATAGGGAGCCATGGACATTTCTGAGACAAATGGTGAAGTTCTAACTAGGGGAGTAGTGACTGTGAGTGGGAAGGAAGGGGTAAGATGGGGACAGTGTGGTTCTGTTCATCTAAAAAAAATCTGAGAACTGTATGTGGATTTTAGTGGACTGCCTACTTAATATGCCTCAAGTGTTCTTGGCAGCTAAAAGTACTAAATGATACTAATTAGCAACTTTTCTCACTGTTCTTCCCTTACCCTAGTTATACACACACACATACACACACATTACATATGTACATACATATATACATTCAGGTGAGGAGAGGGAGTAGAGAAGGGTAGGTAAAAAAGTGAGGGAAAAGGGAAAGGTCTATAACTAGAGGAGCCTCAGAGCTACTTGGGACTAGTTGGAGGCTTCCTAAAGGAAATGTCATCTAAATTAGTTTATGGAAGAAAAAGTATCATATACAGGAATGCATGTATGTGCCTTAGAAGGGAGGACAGGCAAATTGTATGCATTACTTTTTAGCAGTTTTTTTGTCTCTGGATGGGAGAGTATGAGCTTTGGGGACAGTAAGAAAAAGATAATTTAGGTAAATAATGGAACAACCTGCTCAAAGTCATTGTGTGGAGATGTCAGAAAGTGTGGTGGCTTGGATTCTATGGAGGCAAGGAAAGGTTAAAGTTGACCAAAAGACAAGGGTAGTTCCCAGGGCCAAGTCTTATTTTCAAGTAAGAAGGAGACAGCTTTGATTGAGTGGAGAATACGTGGTGTAGAAACAGTCAGGAGGCTTAAATCTGGACAAGATAAGGCCAATAAATATCAAGGTCTAGGGTGGGTTCCTCAAGTGGAAGTATTACAGATATCACCCCCATTTTACAGATGAGAAACTGAGAATCAAAGACTTGCCAAAAGTCTCACTGATGCTAAGTACTAGAGGTAATATCTAAACCCAGGTTTCTCTTGAATTGATTCCCAGGATTGACTCCCAGATATTTCACTATACCACACTGGTATTCTTTGTCATAGATGAATGGCACGGAAAGACTGCAAAGCCCATATCTAGTCCAGCCCTCTCATCTTACAGATGAGAAGCCCAAGATGCTCAAGTGACTTGCACAAAGTCACACATAGGGAGTATCAAAGGTAGGATTGAACCTGGGTCCTCTAATTCCATATTTAGTGCTATTTCAACTGCAGCTCTTTGTAGAATAAGATAAAACAATAATAAACAAATAAATAATAAAGAACAGTAGACATTTATATAGCACTTTAAGATTTGCAAAGCATTTTATGTAAACTATTTTTGAATTTTCATAATAACTTTGTAAGTTTAGCTCTACAGGTATTATTAGTGTTGAGATAAAGAGCCTAAGGCCCATAGGACCTAAAGGTCCTTAAAAGAGACTAAGTTCAACCTTCTCATTTTACAGGTGGTAAAGCTGAAGCCTGGAGAGGTTTAGTTATTTAATCATACTAACGGCCAGCATTTTTACAGCACTTTAAGGTTTGCAAAACATCCTACAAATCTTCTCTCACTGGATCTTCTATGTAATAGGTGTTATTATTCTCATCTTACAGATGAGGAAACTAAGACAGAGCACTTGTCACAAGTCACAGAGTGATTTGCCCCAAGTAACAAAAGTAAGAAGTATCTGAGGCTGGATTTGAACTCATCTTCCTGACTCCAAGTTCCTCTCTATCCCACCGAGCTGCCTCTGAACCTCAGTGAGGTTAGATAGTTACTTATGGTTACAGTAAGTTAAGTAATATAAGTATTATCATTCACATTTTACAAATGAAGAAATGACTTCGTCATAATTCCCTAGAGGTAGTAAATGTCAAAGTAAAGATTTAAACTCAGGTATATTGGTTCTAAGACCACTGCTTTTTGTAAATTGTTGATTTTTCTAAATTCAACAAAGTTAAGGCTTAGAAGAAGGCAATGTTGTGATATGGTCTGAGACACAGTGCTGAAGAAAATGATTTGGTAATGGAGGATTGAGGAATAGGAAAGGAGATCCTGGAGAGTCAGGTTTGTATTGTTACCTGCCCAAGGTGTGTCTCTTTTGCAGGGAGTAAAGAGGGAGTTTTCTTACACAATGGTGAGCTATTCATTTTGAATTTAACAAAGGGTAAGAGGAGCCTTTTCAGAAATGTCTGCATGAACGCCTAGAATTTAAACTTGTCTGCCAATAAACATTTATGAAGCACGTACTATGTTCCAGGCACTGTGCTGTGGAAAAAAGCAAAGGTAAAATAACAATTCTTACCTCTCAAGAAACTCACAGTCCAACAGGGAAGAAAACATGCAATATATAAACAAGCCACATATGGGTAAATTTGAAATAATCATCAGGGGAAATGTACTAAAATTAAGAGGAATTGGGTAAAGGCTTGC
The DNA here is from genome assembly GCF_019393635.1 of Dromiciops gliroides. Classification (NCBI taxonomy): domain Eukaryota; kingdom Metazoa; phylum Chordata; class Mammalia; order Microbiotheria; family Microbiotheriidae; genus Dromiciops; species Dromiciops gliroides. The sequence continues at coordinate 78,291,058 of NC_057861.1, forward strand.
TGTAGAAATGAGTATTTTGGCTGGAACTTGAAGGAAGCCAAGGAATCCAGGAGATGTAGATGAGGGGGGAGAGTACCCCAGGCATAGGAGACTCAGTAAATATGCCTGGAGTCAGGGGATGGGGTTTATATTTAAATGAGCAGCAAGGAAGCCAGTGTCATTAGCTTATGGAGTTCATTGAGATATAAGGTATAAGAAAACTAGAAAAGTAGGGAGGAGCCAGGTTTGAAGGACTAGGACTGCCAAACAAAGGATTTTATATTTATTCTTAGAGGTAATAAGGAGCCACTGGAGTTTGTTGAGTAAAGGAATTGACAGGCCTGTGTTTTAGGAAGATCACTTTGACAACTGAGTGCAATGAGGTAAAACTTGTGGCGGGCACACCAACCAGCCAGCTGTTGCAATAGTCCAGGTGTAAGGTAATGAAGGCCAGCACTAGTGTCATAGCAATGTCAAAAGTGAGAGGGGGCATATATGAGATATTACAAAGGTAGAAACAACAGACCTTGGCACTGATTAGATATGGGGGATGCTAAACGATGAAAAGTCAGGGATGACATCACAGTTATGAGCCTGGGCGACTGGGAGGATGGTAATGCCCTCTATAATAATAGGGAAATTTGGAAGGAAAGATAATGAGTTCAGTTTTATGCATGTTGCATTTAAGATGTCTACAGGACACTGAATTAGAGAGATATCCAACAAGCAGTTGGAGATGCAAGACTAGAGGTCAGCAAAGAGATTAGAACTGGATAAACAGATTTGGAAATCTGTTAATCAAATAGTTAATCAACATAACTGAATCCAGAGGCCCTGATGAGATCACCAAGTAAAATAGTAGAGAGGGAAAGAAGGTCCCAGAACCTGGCCCTATGGTACACCAATGGTTAGTATGTATAACTTGGAAGAAGATCTAGCAAAAGAGCCTGAATGGTGGTAATGTAGGTAGGAAGAGGAGAACTAGAAAAGAGAGGTGTCACAACAACCTAGAAAGAGGAAAAGTATCAAGAAGAGAATTACCAACCTGGGATATCAAAGACTATAGAAGATGAGGATTGAGAAAAGATCAATATATTTGCCAATTAAGATAACTTTGAGGAGATCAGTTTTGGTTGAATGATGAGAATGGAAGTCATACTGTAAAAAGTCAAGACAAGAATGAGAGGAAAGAAAGTGAAGACTCCAGTTTTAGATGGCTTTCTGTGGGAGTTTAAAATACAAAAGAGAGGAGAGAAATGGAACGATAGCTAGATCAGGTGAGGGTTTCCTGAGGATGGGAAAGACATGGGCATGTTCGAAGGCAAAAGGGAAAGAGCCAATGGACACTGAAAGGCTGAAGGTAAGTGAAAGAGTGGAAATGAAAGAGGGGGCTATCTGTTGGTGAAATCAGGATGGAATAGAATGGTAATTTGGAGTAGGAAATATCTTCATGGGAAAGAGAATGTGCTTAATTTTGTCCACTGATTTTAGTTGTCATTAAAAGGGATTCCTGTTTAAGGAAGGATATTATCAAAGTAGCTAAATGTGAGATATCTTGAATAAGAAAGAAAATTTTACAAAAATTTTAATAACAGAAAACAGAAGGCTGAAAATGCAGTTTCCCCCCCCTGAATTTGACCCCAAAAAGCCTTCCAAAGTTTAAATTTTAGTCAAAAAGCAAGGACTGGGGCAGCTAGGTGGTGCAGTGGATAGAGCACCGGCCCTGGAGTCAGGAGTACCTGAGTTCAAACCCAGCCTCAGACACTTAACACTTACTAGCTGTGTGACCCTGGGCAAGTCACTTAACCCCAACTGCCTCACTTAAAAAAAAAAAAAAAAGCAAGGACTATGCAAGAAATTTGTCTTGCACCTTGGTCTTATGCTCAATACCCATCAGACACTGTCCACCTGGTCTCCTCCTATAATGTATCTCATTAATTAAATCCTAAAGTGCTATATAAATGTTAATATGATTTAAAGGTCCTTATCTTTGTTTTTATCATATAAGAGGAGTTTTTGATGACTCTCTGCTCTGACCTTTAAAAGTTTTGGCTTCATGTAAGGTTTCCTTAGTACAAGTTGATACCCTAAACATATATGCACCAAATGGTATAGCATCTAAATTTTTGAAGGAGAAGTTGAATGAGTTATAAGAGGAAATAGATAATAAACTATCCTAGTGGGGGGCCTTAACCTTCCCCTCTCAGAACTGGATAATTCTAACAAAAAAATAAACAAGAAAGAAGTTAAGAAAATGAATAAAATTCTTGAAAAGTTAGATATAATAGACCTCCAGAGAAAACAGAATGGGAATAGAAAGGAATATACCTTCTTCTCAGCAGTACATGGGACCCCCAAGAAAACTGACCATGTATTAGGACATTAAAACTTTACAACAAAATGCAAAAAAGCAGAAATAGTAAACACATTCTTTTGAGATCATAATGCAATAAAAATTACATTCAATAATGGTCACTTGAAAGAGAAATTAAAAACCAACTGGAAAGTAAATAATCTGATCCTAAAAAGCAAAGGGGGTCAAAGAACAAATCTTAGAAACAATTGATGATTTCACTAAAGAAAATAACAGTAATGAGACAACATATCAAAATGTATGAGATGTAATTAAAGTAGTTCTTAGGGGAAATTTTATATCCCTAACTGCTTACATCAATAAAATAGAGGAAAAAACAGATCAACAATTCAGACATGCAACTAAAAAAACTAGAAAATTAAAAAATTAAAAATTCCCAACTAAACACAAAATTGGAAATCCTGAAAATCAGAGAGATTAATAAAATTGAAAATAAGAAAACCAGTGAATTAATAAATAAAATTAGAAGTTGGTTTTATGGAAAAAAACAATAAAATAAACCGTTGGTTAATTTGATCAAAAAAAGGAAAGAAGAAAACCAAATTACTAGTGTAAAAAAATGAAAGGGGTGAACTCACCACCAATGAAGGGGAAATTAAGAAAATTATTAGGAACTATTTTGCCCAATTATATGTCAATAAATTTGACAATCTAAATTAAATGGATGAATATCTACAAAAATATAAATTACCCAGATTAGCAGAAGAAATAAAATATTTAAATAACACAATTTTAGAAAAAGAAACTGAACATGCCATCAATGAACTTCCAAAGAAAAAGTCCCCAGAACCAGATGGATTCAAAAGTAAATTCTAGAGTGAGCTCTCAAACTCATGACACGATCACTCCAAAAAACATCCAAATAATGCCATAGGACAATCCCTGGAGCAGCAAAACCCACAGAAGAATGTGCTGAAAACATCATCCAACCAAGGACAGCTTGGAAGGTCAAAAGGAGGGAACTGCTGTGCTGAGACAGTAGTGGAGCTCAACCCCAGTCACCCTGACACAGATCCAGTCCCAGGAAGGCCTTGACAGAGAAAAAGACCCACCAGAACCTCTGAATCAGCTGCAGCACCAGTGTTGTCTGGAACTAAGCTCACAGTCTGGTGAGAGGGCTGAGCCCTTGGCAGGTGGGGGGAGATTACAGGGGTCTCTGCTGGTACTGAGGCAGAACTTGGGTTTTTCACCCCTGCTGGAAACCAGGAGGTAGGCTCCAGTAGCAGTGGCCAGGTGGGGGAAAGGGCAAAGGCTCATCAGAGCTGACAACCATAGTACACAAAGCAGGTTAATTAGCAAGTTGGCCTGGGGTTATCTACAGACCAGGGAACAGGCCAGGTGAGGAAAGAACCTGCCCCTCCTTAAATCATATCACCTGGGACCCCCTGAAGCTTGGGACAGTGCAGCCTGGAAACAGTGTCCCACTTTAAGGAGCTAAAAGTCAAGTAAAAGAAAGGTAAGATGAGCATACAGGGAAAAGTGAGGACCATAGAAAGTTTCTCTAGTGACAAGGAAGATCAAGGTACACCTTCAGAGGAAGATGTCAGCATCAGGGCCCCTATATCTAAAGCTTCCAAGAAAAATACAAATTGGTCTTGGGCCATAGAGGTGCTCAAAAAGGACTCTGAAGATAAAGTTAGAGACGTAAAGGAAAAAAATGGAAAGAGAAATGAGGGTGATGCAGGAAAGACATGAGAAAAAAGTCAACAGCTTGAAAATCCAAATGGAAAAGCTGACAAAAATAATTGCCTGAGAATTAGGATTGAACAAACGGAAACTAGTGACTTTATGAGAGACCAAGACACAATAAAGCAAATCCAAATGAATAAAAAATTAGAAGGCAATGTGAAATATCTCCTTGGAAAAACTGCTGACCTGGAAAATAAGTCCAGGAGAGATAATCTGAAAATTATTGGTCTACCTGAAAATCATGATCAAGGAAAGAGCTTAGGCATCATCTTCCAAGAAACTGTCAAGGAAAATTGCCCTGATATTCTAGAAGCAGAAGGTAAAATAGAAATTGAAAGAATCCACCAGTCACCTCCTGAAAGAGATCCCAAAAGGAAAACTCCCAGGAATATTATAGCCAAATTCCAGAGCTCTCAGGTCAAGGAGAAAATATTGCAAGCTGCCAAAAAGAAAGAATTCAAGTACTGTGGAGCCCCAGACAGGACAGCACAAGATCTAGCAGCTTTTACATTAAAGGACCCAAGGGAATGGAATATGATATTCCAGGGGGGAAAGGAATTGGGATTAGAAAGAAGAATCATGTATCCAGCAAAACTGATTATAATCTTTCAGAGGAAAAAATGGGACTTCAATTAAAAAGAGGACGTTCGGGTATTTGTGATGAAAAGACCTGAACTGAATGGCAAATTTGACTTTCAAATACAAGACCCTAGAGAACCATAAAAAATTGGAGTTGGGGGACATACCTGGGGTTATGCAGTGGGTGACTGTCTTGTGTCTGAGGCTGGGTTTTGGCTGGGATCCCCCTAGGTCCACTGTGTCACCTAGCTGCCACATGATGACATCTTTAGGGTTAAACTGAGGGATGAGGGGAATGCACTGGGGGAGGGGGAAGGGCAGAGGTAGCATGGGGTGAAATCCCACATGAAAGAAACCAGAAAGGGCATATAGGAGTGGGGGAAGAGATGGGGGAAGAGCAGGACAGTAAATGAATTTTACACTCATCAGAAAAGGATCAAAGACCTTAAACTCATCAGAGTTGCCTCAAGGAGGGATTAACACATACACACCCAATTGGGTGGAATAATCTATTTAATCTGTGCAGTAAATAAGCCTAACACTCATCAGAATTGGCTCAAGGAAGGAATAACATACACACTCAATTGGGTAGAATAATCTATCTAACCTGGCAGGAAAACAGGGGGAAGGGGATAAAGAGAGAGGGGCAAAAGAAGGCAGGGCAGATTTGGGGAGGGGACAGACAGAAGCAAATCCCTATTGAAGAGGGATAGGGTGAAAGAAGATAGATAATAGAGTAAATATCATGGGGAAGGGAATAGGATAGAGGGAAACAGTTGACAACAGTAATCATGAAAAAGAGAAAAGGGGGGGGAAATTGTACAAGAAATATTTATAGCAACTCTTTGTGGTGGCTAAGAACTGGGAATCATGGGAATGTCCATCTATTTGAAGAATGACTGAAGAAGCTGTGGTATATGATTGTAGTGGAATAGTATTGTGCTATAGGAAATGACAAACAGGATGATACCAGAAAAACCTGGAAAGACTCATATGAACTGACTTATAGTGAAGTGAGCAGAACTGGGATGACATTGTGCATAGTGATGGCAGTACTGTTTGATGAACAATTGTGAATGACTGAACTACTCTCAGCAATACAATGATCCAAGGCACTAATGACAAAGCATACTACTACCCCCATAGAAAGAACTGGTAAAAAGAGTACTTGTGGATTGTACATATATAACCTGGGTAATGTCTTGTGTGGAGGGGGGAGGAAAGAGAGGGAGGGAGAAAAATTTGGAACTCTAAATCTTATGAAAATGAATGTTGAAAACTACCCTTACACATAAGTGGAAAAAATAAAATAAATCTTGCAAAAAAAAACCCCAGTGAATTCTACCAAACATTTAAAGAACAATTAATCCCAATGCTATATAAAATTATTTGAAAACATAAGTGAAGGAGTCCTACCAAATTCCTTTTATGAGAAAATATGGTGCTAATACCCAAACCAGGAAGAAACAAAAGAAGAAAAAAGAAAATTATAGACCAGTCTTGCTAATGAATATTGGTGCAAAAATTTTAAATAAAATACTAGCAAAAAGATTACAGAAATATATTATGTCAAGATAACAGAATGTGATAGATGAGATTTAGCAGATACTCAGGGGCCCACCTGGAGACTGGTTTAAACTGATTGAATTGGATAAGGTGACTGACTACTGACTGGATTACTGGCTTACTTCCAAGTTAACTAGATTGTAAGCACATCTGGCTGGTACTTAAGGGTACTTAAGAAAGTAATTGTTCTCAGAAGCTAAAAACTTTGAACTATATATCGAGACCACCTTCGGGTCCAGTGAACCAATGAACTGGAGTGACACTAGCCAATCAGCTTTAAGAACCTCCCTTTTCTAGGAGGGGAACAGGAAGGAGGAAGCTGACGCTGGAGAGTGAGTTCTGTACTTTTTGGCGCAAGAGATCAGCCTGGTGGCAGAGGACTTCAGAAGTGGGAGTTTAGGAAGGTTAGGATTGCCAGATTATGGGAAATCTGTTCTCAATCTTTCTCTTTCTTTTACTATCTTTCAATAAACCCTTTAAAAACCTAAACTCATTTATCAGTGATTTTAATCAATTTCCCCAAAAAACTTGGGGGACAGATTAGAACTCACATTTAGAATTTTAAATTACACAATATCACAGGTATCATACACTATGACCAGGTGGGATTTATATCAGGAACGCAGGGCTAGTTCAATATTAGGAAAAATATCAGCATAATTGGCCATATCAATGACAAAAGCAACAAAAATCATATGATTGTCTCAATAGATGCAGAAAAGGCCTTTGACAAAATACACCACCAATTCCTCTTTAAAACACTAGAAAAGGGGGCAGCTAGGTGGCACAGTGGATAGAGCACTGGCCCTGGATTCAGGAGGACCTGAGTTCAAATCCAGCCTCAGACACTTGACACTTACTAGCTGTGTGACCCTGGACAAGTCACTTAACCCTAATTGCCTCACCAAAAATAATAATAATAATAATAATAAAACACTAGAAAACATAGAAATAAAAGCTTACCTTAAAAAATGATAAGTACTATTTATCTAAGACCATCAGCAAACATTATCTATAATGGCGATAACCTAAAAGCCTTCCCAATACAATCAGGGGTGAAGCAAGGATACCCATTATCACATCTATTGTTTAATACTGTATTAGAAATGTTAGCTATAGCAATAAGATCAGAAAAAGTAATTCTAGGAATTAGAATAAGTAATGAGAAAACAAAACTATCACTCCTTGCAGATAATATGTTATACTTAGAAAATCCTAAAGAATCAACTAAAAAGCTACTTGAAATTATTAACAACTTTAGCAAAGTTGCAGGATACAAAAGAAACCCACATAAATCATCAGCATTTCTATATATGACCCATAAAGTCCAGCAACAACAGATAGAAAGAGAAATTCCATTTAAAATAACTATGGCCAATATAAAATACTTGGGAGTCTACCACCCAAGACAAGCACAGCAACTCTATGACCAGAACTACAAAATGCTTTTCACACAAATAAAGTCAGATTTAAACAATTGGAAAAACATTGATTGCTCATGGGACAGCAGAGCCAATATAATAAAAATGACAATCCTTAATTTATTTATTTAGTGCTATACCAATCAAACTATCATAAAAATATACTTTATAGAGCTAAAAAAAATAATAAAATTCATCTGGAAAAACAAAAATTCAAGGATGTCATGGGAATCAAGGAAAAAATATGAAAGAAGGTGGTCTAGCAGTACCAGATCTCAAACTGTATCATAAAATGATAATTATCAAAACAATCTGGTACTGGCTAAGAAAGAGAGAAGTAGATCAGTGGAATAGGATAGAAATTACACTATAGTAAATGACTATAGTAATCTAGTATATGATAAACCCAAAAATCTAAGCTTTTAGAACAAAAACTCATTATTTGACCAAAATTTCTGGGAAAACTGGAAAACAGGATAGCAGAAACTAGACACAGACCAATATCTTATACCATATACCAAAATAAGGTCAAAATGGGTATATCGTTTACAAATAAAGGATGATACCATAAGCAAATTAAGGGAGTATGGAAGCGTTTATCTGTCAGATTCATGGACAGCGGAAGAATTTACAACCAAAGATACAGAGTATTAAATTAAATGTAAAATAGATCATTTTGATTATATAAAATTAATAAGCTTTTGGACAAACAAAACTAATGTAACCAAGACTACAAAGGAAGTAGAAAACCAGGAAATAATTTTTTAAACAAATCTCTCTCATAAGGCTTCATTTCTCAAATAGAGAACTGAGTCAAATTTGTAAAAATACAAGTCATTCCCTAATTGATAAATGGTCAAAGGATATGAACAGACAGTTTTCAGACAAAGAAATCAAAGCTATCTATAGTCATATGAAAAAATTTCCTAGATCATTATTGATCAGAGAAATGCAAATTAAAACAACTCTGAGGGGCAGCTAGGTGGTGTAGTGGAAAGAGCACTGGCCTTGGATTCAGGAGGACCTGAATTTAAATCCAGCCTCATACACTTGACACTTACTAGCTGTGTGACCCTAGGCAAGTCACTTAGCCCTCATTGCCCTGCTTAAAAAAAAAAGAAATCTGAGGTATCACTTCACACCTATCAGAATGGCAAATATAACAAAAATGGAAAATATTGCATGTTGGAGGGATGTGGGAAAGCTGGAACACTAATCCACTATCCACTGTTGGTGGAGTTGTGAAAAGATCCATCCATTTTGGTGTGATGTTTAAAATTTAATGTGATGTCTAAAAAAATCTAATGTGTGGTCGCCTTAAATTAGAAGCTTTAGCACCAGTCTTTGGGCATTAACCATTTATTAAAGCATACCAGGTATTCACGTGGTGTTCAGAAAGTTAAGAAAAGGCCTATCTAGCCTAGAGTTCCAGCCTGGTTGAGTTCTTCCTCAAGTCCTCTGTCACGAACCTGCTTCAACCACAAATCTCTCCAGCAAACTGAGTGTGGAAGCTTTTCATAGGTCCAGAGCATAGGAGGTCCTTACACACTGCTTCAAGTTGACTGGTTACTCGTCATCCAAATCCATTGGTTCACTGGACTTGAAGATGGTTTCGAGTTAAGTTCAAAGTCTTTAGCTTCTGAGAACAATACCTTCTTAAGGGCTAGCCGGGTGTGTTTACAATCTAGTTAACTTGAAGTAGGCTAAACAGCAGGCAATCACTCTCACTTAATTCAATCAGTTTACATTAATCTCCAGGTGAGCCTTTGAGTATCTGCTAAATCCCATTATTTTATCACATTCCCTGCCTTGTTTCCTCAAGAAACACGGGGTGTTTCCTTGATGAAACAGTAAAAAATAATTAAGTCTTTAGAAGTCTCTTCTCAGATAATTCTTGGGATGTCCTCTGGGTGTAGTCATGGAATGGAAGTCTTTTCAGGTGTTTCAAATGTGTAGATGCTGGTAATCAGCCAAGAAAAGTTTCCTACAAAATTGAGTCTAACACAACTTTAAAATAGCTTTGCGAATAATCAAATCAAACATTGAGAGTTCTCAAAAACATGTCTAAGGAAATTCAAAATCTTTTAGAGATTTTACATATAATAAAAACAAAAATTGAAACATTCTCTAAAACTTAATATTACTACAGTCCCCCCTGTGGAGGGTAAATTGAGAAGACAATTGTGACATTAATTTAAAAAATAATTTTCATCTTTGTTTCACCACTTTTTGCATCATCTGCCTAATTATCTTCATGCCATTATGAGAAATTTTTTTAAAATCTAATGTAATTGGTAGCAGATATCAAGGCTAAATCCAACACTGTATTTATCATGACATCTGAGATAATTATGGGGGTTACCATAAAAGAACAGAGAAGTGATAGGATATGAGCATTCCCACACTTGAGTAATATACAGCCCATGCAGTATGCCAGACTTAAAATAGATGAATGGGATATATGTACATGCCACCCAACATATTGGAGGAAACTGAGTCAGGCTTAATCAGATGCATGGGATTGAGACATCCATAGCATCAGACATATTGGAAGGGGAATAGAAGCCAGCTGTAGAATGAGATGAGGAAACACTGGAGAGCAATTTGGAACTATGCCCAAAGGGCTAGAGAACTGTGCATACCCTTTGATCCAGCAATACCACCTCTAGGTTTATATCCCCAAACATCGCCAAAAAGAGAAAAAGACCTATCTGTACAAAAATATTTCTAGAAGCTCTTTTTGTGGTGGCTAAGAATTGGAAATCAAAGGAATGCCCATCAATTGGGGAATGGCTAAATAAACTATGGTATATGATCGTGATGGAATATTATTGTGCTACAAGAAATGACAAGCAGGATGACTTCAGAAAGGCCTGGAAAGACATGTATGAAATGATGTATTGGGAAGTGAGCAGAACCAGAGAACATTGTAAACAGAGACAGCAATATTGTTTTATGAAGAACTGTGAATGACTTGACTATTCTCAGAGGCGGAGCCAAGACAGCAGAGAGAAGCCAGCAAGTTGTTTGAGCTCTCCAGCAGTTCTCTCAAAAAGAACATTAAATCAAGCCTCTAAACGGATTCTGAAATTACAGAACCTACGAAAAGACACAGAGACACAATCTTCCAACTTGAGATAATTAAGAAGACTTCAGGAAAGGTCAGTCTCACTTGGGCAAAAGGGGAGCATAGCTCAGTGCAGCACAGCATGGAGGGGGTCTAGGCAAGTCAGCAGGAAGCTCTTTGTCACAGCAGAGCAACTGAGGCCCCTTGATCCTAGAGCTCAACAAGCTGGTGGCGCAGTGGGCCAGTTGTGAGATCTGCCAGCACCAGCTGAGAGGGCAGGCTGCCAGCTGGAGGGCCACCCACAGGACAGGTGTGACTGGGCCAGGCCATCCCAGCACCTGGAATAAGCTCAGGGAGCAAACTCAGGGTGGTGAGGAATCCACAAGCCATAGAGGCCTCAGAGTAGAAAGCCAATGACATAGCCCCTATCCCCTAGCACAAGAAGCTCAAAACAGTGACCCTTGTCAGTTATCCTTGTGCCCCAGGAGCAGACCTCAACCTTAAAAAATAAGCTACAATATGAGTAAGAAACAGAAGAGGGCTCTTACCATCCAGAGCTTCTGTGTTGACAGGCAAGAGCTAAACATAAACTCAGATGAGGACAATACTCTCAAATTGCCTACATGTGAAGCCTCAAGAGGGAAGATGAATTGTTCTCAAGACCAAAAAGCCTTCTTGGAAGAGCTCAAAAAAACATTTTAAAAGTCAACTGAGGGGCAACTAGGTGGCGCAGTGAATAAAGCACCGGCCCTGGATTCAGGAGGACCTGAGTTCAAATCCGGCCTCAGACACTTACTAGCTGTGTTACCCTCGGCATGTCACTTAACCCCAAATGCCTCACCAAAAAAATAAATAAATAAATAAGTCAACTGAGAGAAATGAAAGCAAGACAAGAAAATTATAAAAAAGGAATCAACAGCTTGGAAAAGGAAGCACAAAGATTGACTGAAAAAAGCAATTCCTTAAAAAATTCATTTGGCCAAATGGAAAAAGAGGTGCAAAAGCTTACTGAAGAAAATAATGCCTTAAAAATTCGAATCGGACAACTGGAAGCTAATGACTCCATGAGACCAGGAATCAGTCAAACAGAATCAAAAGAATGAAAAAAATAGAAGAAAATGTGAAATACCTCATAGGAAAGACAACTGACCTTGAAAATAGATCCAGGAGAGACAATTTGAGAATTACTGGACTACCTGAAAGCCATGATCAGAAAAAGAGTCTAGACACCATATTCCAGGAAATTATCAAGGAGAACTGCCCTGGTATTGTAGAATCAGAGGATAAAATCATCATTGAAAGAATCCACCAATCACATCCTGAAAGAGACCTCAAGGAAAACTCCAAGGAATACTGTAGCCAAATTCCAGAATTATCAGGTGAAGTAGAAAATACTCCAAGCAGACAGAAAGAAGCAATTTAAATATCATGGAGTCACAGTCAGGATTGCACAGGACCTGGCAGCTTCAACATTAAAGTATTGTGAGGCTTGGAATATGATATTCCAGAAGGCAAAGGAGGCTGGATTGCAACTGTGAGAACTGGAGTGACACCCTCTGATGGAGAGATATTGTGGGAAAGCTTCTCCATGAGGAGAAGGCATCTGTGGACAAGCCATGTGGCTTGGAAGGTCAGTTCCCTGGCATCAGGAAGTGACGTCTGCTCATGGGTATTGTCAATCAAAGCTACCAGTCAATTAACTTGGAGCTGTGTGTGTATGGACAGTCTGTTTCCATTTTCACAAGAGGCTTCTGGGACGAAGAAGGAGCAAGGCTCACTCTTTCACTGGGACCTCGTGTGGAGTGGAGCTGAGATGCCGGCTCCCTTAGATAGATAGATGAAGGCATCTTGGCCTCTTCCTCTCTCCTCACCAAATTCTTATGCTCCTTAAATAAATGCTTAAAGGTCTAAATTCTAGCTAAAGTTCCTAATTTATTGGTGACCCCCTCATTAGATTTTTAGACAGGCTAGCTAGAATTTTAGACATCTTATAGACAGGGACTATTCACAACCAAGAATCAACTACCCAGCAAAACTGATCATTCTCTTTCAGGGGAAAAGATGGATATTCAATGAAATAGCGGACTTTCAAGGTTTCCTGATGAAAAGACTTGACTATTCTTAATGATACAATGATCCAAGACAATCCCAAAGAATCATTGATGAAATATGTTATCTAGCTCCAAAGCAAGAAGTGATATTGATGGAACAGACTGAAGCATGCTATTTTTCACTTTCAATTTTTTTCTTTTAAAAAAGTTTCCTTGTACAAAATGACAAATATGGTAATGTTTTACATAATCATACATGTATAACCCATATCTGATTGTTTGCCACCTCAGGGAGGAGGGGGGAGGGAGGAAAAGAAGGATAAAAAATGGAACCGAAAACTATAAATAAAAAATATTTATTATAAAAGAAAAGTTAACACCCAACCACAATATTGTTAAATTATCAACCTGTGACTTGCGACTTCACTGGCAAAACTCTTAATCTACTGCAATGTCTTATATTTGTTACTGAGAATGTAGATGCTTTTTGGAGAATATTTTCCATAGAGAGTCACTAAGTAGCTTTTGAGGTTTTTTTGTCCCTTTCACTTTTTAAGCTTGAGAGTATGTGCCATATAATTTAATCCCTTCTTAAACAAGAAGAAAAACACTATGGGAACACAGAGATACTGTGATACCAGCTTGATGTTGCTCATAGAAGGATATCAGAGGGCTGGGAAGTAACTTTGAAAGGTCATTTGGAAAATTTCCCCGTGCCTAGGCTAAAGCATGAAATCTAATGTCACATGCCATTCACTGCCTAAAGTAGTACTTTTATTCATTTCTTTTTGGTTCCCAATAACATTTCCTGGGGCAGCTAGGTGGCGCAGTGGATAGAGCACCGGCCCTGGAGTCAGGAGTACCTGGGTTCAAATCCAGCCTCAGACACTTAACACTTACTAGCTGTGTGACCCTGGGCAAGTCACTTAGCCCCAATTGCCTCACTAAAAAAAATTTCCTATAGTGACTTTTATATTTCCTGTTTCTTCAAGCCCCCTACGTCCCTACTCCTATGTCTATCTCTGCTGACAGCCTTGCCTCCTACTTTACTCAGAAGACTGAAACTGATAATATTCCTTCTGTGATTCATCCTTTACATTGCAAAACATCTAATATCTGTTCTCATCCTTTTGTCCAGTCATGGAATGAAGCAGACCTTTTCTTTGCTAAAGCTTATGCCTCCAACTGTGCTTTTGATCTGATCCCAGCCTATCTTGTTTCTTATAGGACCTTGTTCCATCAGTCATCCTTTTTTCACTCTCCCTTAGACTTTTTATTCTTTCCTCTAGTGATGTTTTCTCCCATACCTAAAAATATGCTTACATGGTGCAGTGAAGAGAATGGCAGGACTGGAATCAGAAAGACCTGAGTTCAAATATGACCCCAGACATTACTAGCTGTGTGATGTTGGGCAAGTCTCAACCTCTGTTAGTCTCATTTTCTCAACTGTAAAATGGAGGAAATAACAGCACCTATTTCACAGGGTTGTTATAAGGATCAAATAAAATAATATTCGTAAAGCGCTTATCATTAGCAAACTACGTGACACACAGTAAGAGCTTTATAAATGCATATTCCCTTTCTCCTCTTCCCTATCCCTCTCTGGTCTTCCCTCAACCTCACTTTCCCCCCAAGCTGTCAAAACAGCTTTTTTTTTCTTCTTTAAAAGTCCAATTTCCTTGAGTTCTGGAATAAGTATTGCTTTCTACTGTCTGTTATAGTATTTCCTGGATATTAATTGCAAGATGAGCCTAACTTGAGTGTCTTTTGTTAACACTCCTTTAAAGAAAGAAAAAAGAATAAAAATTATAACACAAAATGTACATAATAGAGACTACTGACTTTTGCCTAGGGAATCTATGCCTCTTAAATATCTCCCAATGTTCCTAAAGACTTGAAATTCACACTTGTACCTTCAAGAAATATAGTTTCAAAACACAAATATATACATATATGCAGGCTATAAGTACCAATTAAAGTGCTACAAGTTGTAACAGACCACTAAGTATCAATGTGCTACTCTTCTAAGTTTGCTTCAGGAATTGTTCAGTTAATATTCCATAGTGTTAAACTCATTAAGTGTACCTCTTTACCAGATTTCTTAATATTTAAATACCAACTCCTGCTGTGGTGTATTGCTAAGTTTTTCAAATGATATTTTATACAGCAAAATTTAGGATGCAACGGTTTTAAGACATTTCCAGGTTGGCATGGGAACGTTCTATCTTGTGCCTTTCCAGAACTTTTCTATGATGTGGATAAGGGCACTAAAATTCTACAGGTTTTTTGCTGTTTGACATAAATGGGGTTGTCTTTTTAAATAAATTGTAGTTTTTTGTTTTTTTCCCACCTGTAAAAAAAAAAGTCCAATTTCTTGGAGCAGCTAGGTAGCAAAGTGGTTAAAACACCAGCCATGGATTCAGGAGGACATGAGTTCAAATCCTGCATCAGACATTTTACACTTACTAGCTGTGTGACCCTGGGCAAGTCACTTAACCCTCATTGCCCCACCAGAAAAAGAAAAAAAGCCCAATTTCTGAAAAGGTAGTCTTTCTATAGTCATTATTTTCACATCTTCAGAGTTTCTCAACCTACAATATCTACACACACACCCCCCAATCTTCTTTTCTCCTTCTCTTTGGACCACTCTACTGAAACTGCTCTCTCTAGGATTATCAGACAACATCCTAAATGCCAAATCAAAATCTTCTTAGTTCTCATACCTTTCTACAGAATTTCACATCACTGACCACCTCTTACTGATAGTTTCTTTACCCTCCACCCCCATGGCATTTCTCTCTTTTCATTCTCCCACCACTTTGACCACACTTTCTCAATTCTTCCAGTGCTTTTTTCCTCTTCCTGATTCTTACATATAGATTTTTCTAATGCTTACTTCCCCCTCCTCCTTTCCTTTCACTTTGTTTTGTTATTCATTTTTAGCTATTATTCCCATAACTTCAAATATCACTTCTATGGGGATGACTTCCAAATCTTTAGCTCTGGTTTTAACCTCTCCACTGAGTTCTGGTCACTTCTAGTCATTTCTGAGTGGCTCTTGGATTTCTGGCTACAGCTATTTGGACAATCTGCCAATTGAAAAACAACATCTTTCAAAATAAACCCATCATCTTACCCCCAATAACCCAAGCTAGAAACCTTAATAGTGTTTTGGGGGTTTTTACTACTCTTTTTTTACTCTTCCCTCTTGCCAGCTGGTGGCACAATGGATAAAGCTCTGAGACTGGAGTAAGTAAGACCTGAGATCAAAGCTAGCCTCAAACATTTACTAGCTGTGTGACCTTGGCAAAATCACTTCACATTTGCCTCTTTGTTTTTGTTTTTGGTGTGGATTTTTTTTTGGTGAGACAACTGGGGTAAGTGACTTGCCCAGGGTCACACAGCTCATAAACATTAAGTGTCTGTGAGCAGATTTGAACTCAGGTCCTCCTGACTCTAGGGCCAGTGCTCTATCCACTGTGCCACCTAGCTGCCTCTTTTAAAAAAATTTAAATAATATTATTCATCATATGACTGGGTGGGAAGATGGGATACTAGGAGAAAAGTAAGCAATGTGAAAATAAAAGATACCAATAAAAATCATTTTTAAAACAAAAAATACTTGCTTACTGACTAATAATGCACTTCAGATACAGAAAATAAGCTGAAAGGTGCTTGGAGATTATTGCAATTCAACAAACATTTACTCGATATCTATTGTGCCAGAACTAGGTTCTAGGTTCTAAGAATACAAAAACAAAAATGAATTAAGACATACCTTCAAAGAGCTTATATCCAACTGAGGAAAAGCAATATGTATACAAACAAAAAAAATACAAAATATATTATTAAATAGATACAAAGTAATCTCTCTTGAACTTCTGTAATCACCTTCTAACTCATCTCCCTGCTTCAAGTCTCCCCCTACTCCAATCCGTCCTCCACTTAGCTCCCAAGGTGATTTTTCTGAACTACAGGTCTGACCATAACAACTCCCCTCTTCAATGAGCTCCAGTTACTTTCAGGATCAATAAGAGAGGAGTCTTCCTCTCTTTGGTATTTAAAGCTCTTCATCACCTTATCCCTTTCCAATCTTCTCCACTTCCATACATTCTACAATCTAGCCACACTGGCTTACTTAAAATTCCTTGAATAGCACATTTCATCTCCCTTCTTCCTGCCTTTGCCTGAACTGGCTGGCCATACCTGGAATACTTTGATATATCACTTCCACCCCAACTCCAACATCATCCCCCACTTTCCTTCAACTCATAAATACCACCTTCTGCAGAAGGCCAACTGTTAAAGCCTTTCTTTCCCATATTACCTGCTACCTACTCTGTATATATCTTGTATGGACCTAGCTATTTACACATTTTCTCCACCATTAGACTGTCTGCTACTTGAAAGAAGAGACTTTTTGCCTTTCTTTGTATCCCAGGGCCTTAGCACATAGCAAGTGTTTAGTAAATACTTCGTGACTGATGACACAAAAAAACTTTTCTGTAGGAGGTGGCACCTGAGCTATATGCAGAAGGAAGCTAAGGATTCTATGAGATGTAAAGTGACAGAGAAGTCGAGACAATGGGAAAAGCCTATACAAAAACACAAACCAAGATACAAACTGCGCACTGTAAGGAATAATAGGTAGGCCCATTTGACTGAAACCTAGAGTAAGGGGAAGTAATATATCAGTGTGGGAAAAGACAGATCTAGTCTAAGCCAATCATTTTACAGAGCAGGAAACTAAGTCCCAAAGAGGTGAAAAATCACAGGACTGAATCCGGCTAAAGACTACAACAGAGAAGAGATTGTTTTAAGACAAGGCTAAATAGTTGGGTGACTAAAAAATAAAAAAGTTAAGGAGACTGGATTTTACTTGAGATCATAGGACCATAAATCTAAAGATGAATGAAACCTCAGATTGCAATAGGAAGCCATTCAAGGGTTTGAAGCTCAGGAATGACATGCTCAGACCTGTGCATAAGGAAGATTAGTCTAGCAACAATGTGAAATATGAATTGGAGATGGGAAAACCAGTACAGCAGATTGTCTCCTGCCTCCTGTATCTCCCACTTCCTGCTTTGCCAAGGGAGTTTAGAAGTGGAGATTAGGGAGTTCAGAATGAAAGTAAAAGCAGAAGCATCTATATAAAGGAAGACTAATTTTAGGAATATTATTAGAATTACTGCTGCCTTAAGTAAGAGTTAAAGAGGGTAGGAGGATGATGATGGTGGTGGTGGTGATGATGACAAATTTGTCTAAATAAGACAAAATAGGAGATGAGATCATGAAGCTACTAAAATCTGAAGAAACACTGGATTCTGGGGTCACAGAAAATCTTTACTTAATAAAGCAAAATTCAAAAATTATACATAATATCAAAAGATATGGCAAATGGCAACCCTTTCAAATTATTTTGAAAGGGAGATGGACATACTTAGATTAGAATTCCAAAATTTCTTTTTTCTTTTTTAGTTTGATGCATGAATCCCAATTACATGAAAACAGAGTATTTCAAAACAGCCAAGGGTCTTCTATGATCATCATTATTTGGGACAAAATTGCCTCAGTTTGCCCAAATAACTCAAGGAGACCACCAAGTCAAGCAGAGACAGATTTATTACATTCTCATGAGAATGGGCAACCCCATGCAAGGGATGAGGAACAAGCTAATGGGCTCATGACTTGGGTTTTTATGGAAGTTTTGAGGGGGGGGGTGTCCCCTCAAGGGTAAGCTCACAATCTAACATCCAATCCTGTCTCACCCAAGATGTGTGTTCAGCTTGTCATCAGGGTATGGATACATGTTCCAAGAGCGAGGGGGAAAGGGGAGGGGGCAAAGGTCAAACCAAGGGAAGGGGGAAAGGGTGAAACCACTCCAAACCACTCCACCTGGGTAAGGAGGGGCATGGGGGAAGAAGGGAGTGATGGTACTGGGATCTGGTATGGGGGGGGGGCGGGTAAGGGGTGTATTGTAGCAACAGCATAGCTAGCAATAACAAGGACTGGGGAGTTTGGAATGTAGGCAAGGGGGGGATGATAGTACCAAGATACATCAGGTTCAGTAAAGCAAGATACATGATTTCTGTTATTAGCAATGGAATAAAACATGAACAAAATAATCTGACTATAACAGGAACTGGGGGCTGGGTACTTTCCAGACCCCATCCTCAGAATCTGAACTGACTCAAGTCCACCTATCCCATACAACCATGAACAAATAATCTCCAACAGCATTTGATAAGACAACTTGAATACATTTCAGGACCTTCAAAAAGCACTATATATGTGGCAGCCATGCTAAGTAAGAACCACAGGAGGAAAAGTGGCACTATGAATGAATATCCCCAAGGACAAGAATCAAATGCAACCAAAGCAGAAGCCACTTAAGATAATTAATGAAGATCTTTGGAAACATACTGGAAGATTACTGTGATAACTAGCTGGTCCACTTGCATGTAGCAAAAAACTTTAACACCATATTACCCAATTAAAATAAGGTAAACAAAAGGAAACACATAGAACAGAATCTGAAAAACACAAGGATATCAGCAAGTTGTAATAAAACAAGTTAAGACAAAATTCGAAAACTTAAGGTGATACAAGAAGAAAAATCAACACAAAAGAAAAAATAAATATCAATGGAAAATTACTACAGGCTTAAAAAATAAAGAAATCAGGAGCTTATCTGATATAGACTCTCTAAAAGCATCTTCAGGACAACTCCAGTAACACTAAAAAAAGGGATGAGGTGACTGGGAGGATATGGTGGTACCCTCAACTATGATAGAAAAGTTGGGAACAAGGAAGGGTTTGTTTTACTTAGTATTTATATATTTTTGCATATATTCTTCCCCCCAACAGAAACACAAATTCCTTAAGGGCAGGAATTATTCTATTTTTGTCTTTCTATGCCAAAGAGCCTGGCATATAGAGACTCAAATGTATATTATTTGATTGGTAAGAACCAGACCTAGAATAGTATTTTTCCCCTATAAGTTCTCTACTTTATGATGAAAAAAATTATTAGCAGACACAAGGTGATGTGAAGGGCAGAAAGTGAATAAAGACTGAGAGGGACAGGAAGGGCACAGATTTCCCTACACAGCTATTACTGTAGTTGTCCAGGTAGCAGGTTACAACTACCCTCAAAAGCTAACATCTAACTCACAAAGGGGGGAGTTAAGAGTTTGCAAGGAAACAGAGTGGGAGGTTACTAGAGGATACTGGTATATGTGGAGTTGTTGCAGAAAAATCCCCCTATTAGCTATCATGGGGAGAGTAGAATATAACCCATCCTCCCACCCTCCACATTCCTTATGGTTGTGATCCTTCTCATCCCATCACACCCCCCCAATCCCTGACACATCTGAGAGATCACTGGTGTATATGTTCCAATGTAAGTCCAATGTAACAAAAATTCAAGTTGTACCAAATGAGAAGCAGAAATCCTGGGCACCATTAATGAAAGGAAGAACAGTTAGATCAAGAAAGATGACAAACTCTAGCCTCTCTGCAAAAACTGGAAAGCAGCAAGGCTAGATAAGGTACATAATTACTGGCTCAAACATTTCACAGCTGTGCATAAATTATTAGTGAGGCACTTTACAAGCTTCTTCTTAGAGGTAAACTTGATCTCACCTTTCTGAAAAGAATATTTCGCATGTATATTAACAAAGGATAAAAACACCAGTGATAAGTACTGTACAAATACAAGCCAATGTTTATGTACTTTATAGAAAGGATTCATAGCTTATATCACACAAAAATCCATAAACATAAGAAAACAAATATTGATTGAGGAGCAAAAAAAAAAGTGAGCCAAAATTCAGAGGTGTAAAAAACAACTTATCAATTCAGTAATTACTAAACAAGCATATCATCCCTTTTTTCAGTGTTACTGGAGTTGTCCTGAAGATGCTTTCAGAGTCTATATCAGATAAGCTTACAAGCTAATATGGAATCAATTACAAAGAGCAGTCTTTTATCCAGTATTATAATAATCTGCAGAATATTAAATATAAAGCAATAATAGCAGGACAGAAAATTGCCCTTGGACCATTTTTATGTGAATCCATTCAACAGAGATGAGGAGAAAAAATGATGAAGATAATATTCTTGCATTTACATAATGCTTTTTACTTACAAATAACATTATGTTTGAGTCCCAGAGAAGATGAATAAAATGCATAAAAATGAATTTTTTAAAATGTCATACAGGCAGGATAAGAGACAGAATCCAAACCCAAGTTCATGGACTCCAAGCCTGGAACTCCTTCCTCTGTAAGAGATTAAGTGACTTCTCAGAATTTAAGAGTTGGAAGGGACCTCAAAGGCAATGTAGTAGAACCTATGACAGAACAAGCATTTGAGCTACCATACACATGACAAGTGGTCATTCAGTCTTTGCATGGAGAACTCACCATCTCCCACTTTGATAACTAGCTGGTCCATTTGCATGTAGCAAAAAACTTTTAACACCATATTAGACAATGCATTCCACTTCTAAAGCGCACTTATTGTTAGGAAGCTCTTTATACTGAACCACAACTTTCTTCTTTTCACCCAATCAATCAAGTATTTGCTAAGAACCTACTCTGGTTCCAGGCTCTAGGGAAATAAATACAGAAGTTATACAGTCCTTCCCTGACCACAAAGAGCTTACAACTCATAGGCATTTCCATGACTGCTTCTCTGACTCTGGAGTCAAAGAAAAAAATATCTATTACCCCATCTGTGTAATTGCCCTTTAAATACATGAAGACAGCACAGTGCCAGTAACAAACACTTAATAAGTGGCCTATCTATCATATCTCCATTATGTCTTCTCTCCTTCAAACTGAACATCACCAGTTCCTTCAATCAATCCTCAAATGGCAAGAACTCAAGGCCTTCTGCCATCCTGGTCACTACACACTGGCACCTTTCCAATTTATCAATTTTATCCTTAAAATAGGGGACCCAGAACTAAACACAATACTCCAAATTTTGGTCTGATGAGAACAGAGGACAGCAAGACTCGTCTCCTTTATCAAGAATAGCATGCCTCTGTGAATACAGACTATATTATATTGATAATATATTATATTGATATTATATTATATTTATATTATATTATATTATATTATATTATAGCGATAATATGTTAGCTGTTTTGCCATATTACAATGATTACTCATATTGACCTTATAATCCAAAGATCCCTTTTAAACTGATACCTAGACACATGTCTCTTCTATTTGGTGATTTGAAATTGATTTACTCCAAATATAAGACAATATTTATCACTATTAGTTTTAATCTTAATAGATTCAACCTAATTTTCTAGACTTAAAATCCCTTTGCTCTATTTGCTCACCTAGCAAACATCTCAACTCAGAGCTTTTTTCACTCCACCTTGCCTCCATATTAAAGAATTCATTTCACAAACATTTAAAAATACCTTTTTTTTTTTAAGTGAGGCAATTGGGGTTAAGTGACTTGCCCAGGGTCACACAGCTAGTAAGTGTGTGTTAAGTGTCTGAGGCCGGATTTGAACTCAGGTACTCCTGACTCCAAGGCCAGTGCTCCATCCACTGCACTACCTAGCTGCCCCCTACAAATACCTTCTTAAGTATATGATCCTGAGCAAAACTTTTATTCTCTAGGAGCCTTAGTTTCTTTAACGGTAACATAGGGGGAAATGATAATTGCCCTATCAATTTCTCAGGGTTGCTGTAAATAAACCTTAAAGAGCTATATAAATGGGTACTATGGTCTATTTTTTCTCCCTCTTTTTTTTTTTTTTTGGTGGGATTCAAATAGAAAATGGGTCTGGGGCAAGTCAACACCGTGTGATTATTCTTTTTTATTTAATGTTCTACAGACTATTGTACAGGTGAATAAAATAATTTGGTTTTTGTAGTTGAATAAAAGTATGAAGATATAAACTCAAGCTCAGCTGGCTCTGAAAGAATCTTTAATACAATTCCAGTAGCAGAGAGAATACTTTATCCTGTTCCTACATAGTTTTGATCTCTGCAGGGTCTCTATATTCAAAATCTTTTTGTTCCATGTAGCTTGAAGATTATTGCATTAGTATTTGGGATGGAAACATCTATTATTAAACTGAAGAAAAAAGTTCAGTTTGTGATAATGATGTTGTTCCATTACAATTTGTTTGTTGAGTTCTACAGCATATGTTGAAATCTTTATTTGTAGCACAGGAATTTTTTGTGTCAATTCATGAAGGAAGGTCAGCTTCTAATGTATAATTCTAGCCATTAGATCATGTCTTGGTAGGTATTTGTTAGGTGCTAAAATTTTACAATGTATTGTGTTATTCTCCAAAATCTCTTTCTATGATTTACATTGATTACTAAATCAAGTCTCCTTCTGTAATTTCTGGTAGAAATAATCTGGGCCTAATTTGTGATCATCAACCCTTCTATTTCCACAGCCAAATCTGATTGAATCAGCTAGCTGGTTCAACACTTCTTTGTCCATTTATAGTAAACTGAGGTCATGCAGATTGTATCCGCTCTTTTGATTCCATTCTTGAATCTTAGTAATTTCATAGGCTCCAAAAGGAGGCGAACCACTTCTAGTTACATCTTCCTCCAAGTCTCCACCTCCTGGCTTCTCTGGCTTTCTTCAAGTCTCAGCAAAAAACCCCATCTTCTACAGGAAGCTTTTCCCAACCTTCCCTCCCACCAAAATTAGTACCTTCCTAATTTATCTTGTATATAGCTTGTTTGTACATAGTTGTGTGCATATATCTCCCTCATTAGACTGTGAGCACCTTTCTCTGTATCCGTAGCATTGAGCACAGTGCCTAACATATACTAATATTTAATAAATGCTTATTGACCTACAACAGATCCAATGGCATGTACTTATTATGAGCTTTTACTATCACTCAATGAAATGATGAATGCTTGTTCCAAAAATATTTCTACAGGTTGACCTTCTTATCATATGTTCTAGAAATATCTGATGCTTTTCCTCCTTTTTGGTGAGGATATGCTACTCTTTCTATAGCTATCTTAGATGACAAACCTTGTATCTCTTCTGTATTGGACGAAAATTTTATTAATTACTTTAAATGTGTTCTTCCCATTCAACTTTGATTTGAGGATGCCTGTAAGTTACTTAATTTGTCCAGCCACAGTCTTCTTGATGTCTTTTTCTTCAGTCTATATTGACTGGAGGAAACCAGGTATCAACTTTATCCAATGGTTCAATGTGACCTCTGGATTCAACCCTGAAGCCTTCAGTCTCTCTATTTCCTTGGTGTACATTTAGAATTTTACATTTTACTAAGCCAAAACGATATTCTCTTCAATGGATAAAGATTCTGTATGTTAAATATGTTGAATGTTCAATATATTTCTTATTGAGTCCATAAAGTTTAATATCATCTATGTACATCAAGTATTTGTGAGAAGTTTGATTGACTCCCTCAAGGATGCCTGGCATAAAGAAAGTATTTATTAAGTGCTTATTGATCATTTGAAAGCTAAACTTAGTTCTACTAAGGAAAGAAAAGAATAGATTTTAAAAGTTAGGCAGAAGCATAATAGACTTGAACAATCTCTCTGAAAAAAATGCCAAGTTTTAAATCAATGCTTGAAATTATCATGTGGGTATGATATATGTTAGCATTCTCACTATTCATGGGTCTAATATACATATCTGCAGTGTACAAAAAAGCCACGAGTATAGAAATAAGTCACAGGCCTTATGATAATCAACAAGGGGCAACATAAATGTTACAGAATTTGGGGGCAAATTGTTCAATAATTACTGAAATCAGTTGTCAGAGGAAGAAATCTAAACTATCCGTAGTCAAAACAAATGCTCTAAATAGAGAAGCAAAACAATCAGTAATCATATAAAATGCTCTAACTCACTAATAACTGGAAAAATGCAAATTGGTTGTTATCCTTCACGCTTGAGGAGCAACAGAACATTGGGGGTCAAAGTAAAGTGTGTCCAAGGCTGATCAGACCAATATGAGCTCATAAGGCTCTATCACAGGTCAGGCACAGATAGTCCATATGAACATTTGGAGTGGAGATGGCTATAAATTTGTGTATCTAATGTTACTTTTGATCTACTGCATTCTGCTTTGCTCATAGAGCAGTCTTCTTTGATGTGGGCACACCATTCTGGGTGGCCCTGTGCCAGTGTCTTCCATGTCTCATAATCAATTCCAAAGTTCTTCAGAGAGACTTCAACAGTATCCTTGTATCACTTCTTCTGACCTCCTTGTGAGTACTTGTCTTGTGTGAATTCTACATAAAATAGTCTTTTAAGCAAACATATGTCTGGCACTCAAACAATGTGTCCAACCCACTGGAATCATGTTCTCTACAACAGTGTCTGAATGCCTGGCAGTTCAGCTCAAGAAAGGACCTCAGAGGGAAGAATTTATGACCAAACAAGAGAGAGCATTATGAAATTATGAAATGGCTAAATGAATCGTTTTGATTACATTAAATTTAAAAGGTTTTGCACACACACACACAAAAACAAACAAACAACAAGTGCAACCAGGATTAGAAGGAAAGCAGAAAGCTAGGAAACAATTTTTACAGTCAGTGTTTCTGATAAAGACCTCATTTCTAAAATATATAGAGAACTGAATCAAATTTATAAGAATGCTAGTCATTCCCCAATTCAGAAAAGGCAGTTTTCAGATGAAGAAATCAAAGGTATCTATAGTCATATGAAAATGCTCTAAATCATTAGTGATTAGAAAAATGCAAATTTAAACAACTCTGAGGTACCACCTCACATCTATCAGACTGCCTAATAGGACGAAGAAGGAAAATGATAAATGTTGGAGATGTGGAAAAATTGGCACACTACTAATGCATTGTTGGTGGAGTTGTGAATTGATCCAACTATTCTTTTGTGTGTGTGTGTGTGTGTTGGGATGGGGGACAATGAGGATTAAGTGACTTACCCAGGGTCACACAACTAGTATGTGTCAAGTATCTGAGGTCACATTTGAACTCAGGTCCTCCTGAATCCAGGGCCTGTGCTTTATCCACTGTGCCACCTAGCTGCCCCCTGATCCACCTATTCTGAAGAGCAATTTGAAACTATGCCCAAAAGACCATAAAAGTGTGCAAACTCTTTGACTAAGCAATACCACTGCTAGGGCTATACCTGAAAGAGATCAAAGAAAAAGGAAAAGAACCCGTATACACAAAAATATTTATAACCTCTCTTTTTATGATAGCAAAAAACTGGAAACTCAGGATACCCATCAATTGGGGAATAGCTAAATAAGTTCTGGTACATGAACATGATGGGATACTATTGTGCTATAAGAAATGATGAAGGGTATGGTTTTTAAAAAAAAACTAGGATATATGAACTTATACAAAGCAAAGTGAGCTGAACTAGGAGAACAATTTATACAGTAACTGCAATACTGTAAGGAAAATCCAACTGGGAAAGACTTAGTAATTCTTATCCATACAAAGATCCATAATGAATCTCCAAAGGACTCATGATATAAAAATGTTAAACACTTCCAGACAGAGAACTGATGATTTAACATTTTTCGCCTTTTTTATTTCTCTTCCTTTGGTGGGTGGAGGGGTGGAGAACATGGCTAATGCACAAATATGTTTTCCATGACTGGAAATACTAGAGTCACTTGCCATTTCCTTCCAAAGTTTATTTTACAGATGAAGAAACTGAAGCACACAGGTATAGTGACATGCCCAAGGTAACACAGCTGGTAAGTGTCTGAAGCAAAGTTTGAACTCAGGAAGATGAGTGTTCCTGACTCCAGGTCCAGCACTCTGTCCACAGTGTCACTTAGCTGACATATAATAAAAATTTATAATTATATACTCAAAAAGTAGGTATTTCAGAGGCAGCTAGATGGAGCAGTGGATAGAGCACCGGCCTGGAGTCAGGAGTACCTGAGTTCAAATCCGGCCTCAGACACTTAACACTTACTAGCTGTGTGACCCTGGGCAAGTCACTTAACCCCAATTTGCCTCACTTAAAAAAAAAAGTGGGTATTTCTTGCTGTTTCAATGACTGGAAGATGGGAAGAGGGAGGGAGAGAATGTGGAACTGAAAAATAAAGATAAGTTTAAAAAATATAATGACCATACATAATTCCAGAATATTGATAATGAAACATGTTATCCATTACAGAGATGAGATGGATTTATAATACAGAACTATATGTATACATGTGTATGTGTATAATGATGTATGTATCTATATATAACATACAACCAATGAGGGAATTTATGTGTTTGAGTATGCATATTTACTATATGTTTCTTTTCTTTTTTAATGGGGAGGGGTTAAGTAGAAGAGAAAATAGATTTCTATTGATTTTTTTTAAAGAAATGGGGTGTTATGGGGGCAGCTAAGTGACGCAGTAGATAAAGCACTAGCCCTGGATTCAGGAGTACCTGAGTTCAAATCCGACCTCAGACACTTGACACTTACTAGCTGTGTGACCCTGGGCAAGTCACTGAACCCCCATTGCCCCGCAAAAAAAAAAAAAACAAACAAACAAATAAAAAAAAAGAAATGGGGTGTTATAAATATGAAGTGTTGAGTATACTTTTAGATGAGGTCATTGTATTATTAGTCTTACTTAACTGTTTTACTTTGTTACAAGAAACCTCCTCCAAAGGAGAAATAATCTATACTTCTCTATAATCTAAAAACAAAACATATCAATAAAACTTTTTAAAAAATAATTAATAATAGGTGAATAAAGAATAAGTTACTTTTTACACCCCTAGGACTGTCTGGCATACCCTTTTTGCTTCTCAATTGTACTGTTTTCCTCTAAGTGTTTATAGGTTAAGTAATACCGCTATTACTGTTTTTATTATTATGACTATTATACTAGAAACATTACAGAACCCTGTTTCTGCCATCAGAAGACTTATGTTTTTTACCCCAACTTTAAAAACTTGGAAGTCATGACTGTAGGAAATACATTTCAACTCTACTACCAGAATTTCCTGTTCTATAAAATGAGGGTGATGATAATATTTACACTTCCTACCACACAGGATTGTTGTGAATAAAATAGTACTTATAGACCTGATATGCATAATTTTAAAGATAAAATAGTACTATAGTTCCTACCCTCAAGAAGTTTATAATCTATCAGGGAAGATAAAACATTCAACAACAATAAAAATTATAATAATAAAGAGTACAAGGGAGTTATAAAATGTTATGAGAAAACTGGCAAGAAAAAAAGGGATTTCATAGGGGTAGAAAGTAAGCAAGGAATGCTTTATGAAAGAAGAAGCATCTGAGCTTCTTTAATGGAAAGGAAAATATTGCAAAAAACAGATGTGGAGGGAAACCATTCCAACTGAGCACAGGAAATGGGCTGCTCAAAAACACAGCAAGAATAAAGAGCATAAGAAGCTAGGTAAAGGGCAAGTAGTCCTATTTGGAGAGAATGTAAACAATCTTGCAGAGGTCGAAGGAGAGAGCTTCTGTGCCATTGCCTTAACTTCCTACCCAATAGCTTAATACAGTTGTTCCCTTGGTCTCTATCCCATCAAAACCCCAAACTGCCAACCCTTCAATTTCATCATCCTGCTATCACACTGCCCTACTAACCTAGTTCCAAACCGATGTTTCTCTGAGCCAGTCAATATCTCCAGCCAACCCCAAATCCTGTCTTCTTATAACTTCCACTTTTCCCAAAAACTGCATGAAGTCCAAAAGTTCTGGCCTATCCCCTAGTTGACCAAAAGGTTCTATTAGGGCCAGTCCTCAACAAAATTATTATTTAAATTAAGTTTGTCTTTAGTAATTGTTTTATCTCCCCTTCTGTGAATTTTAATAAGAGACAATACTTATCTCTAATGGTAGCATTTCAGACGTTAACAGTAAGCTTCTAAAGGCTACAAATTCTTGAACTCCCTTCAAAATACTTGTTGTGCGTGAAGTCAACCATGTAGGATCAGAAAACCACAGAATTTTAGAATAGAAAGACATCTCAATAGCCATTCCCTCTATCCCTTTTCCCAATAGATAAAAGGTCAAAAAACATGAACTGGCAGTTCTCAAAAGAAGAAAAGGAAGTGATCAACATTATGAAAAAAAAAAAAGCTTCAAATCACTAATAAGAGAAATGCAAATTAAGATAACTCTGAAACTTCCAACTCAAACCCATCAGATGGGCAAAAATGATAACGTGATATTGTTTAGCACATTGTAAGCACTTAATAAATGCTTGCTGATTGAATGCCTTCCAGTCTCTTCTATTTCCAATCCATCTTCCACACAGCTATCCAAATAATTTTCCTAAAGGTAGATCTGACCATGTCAAACCTCCTTCCTCCCCCTCTCCCCTAACAAACTCCTGTGACTTCCTTTAACCTCTATGATCAATTAATCAGCAAGCATTACTTAAGTATTTACTATGTGACAAGCACTGTGCAGTACTGGAGATACAAAGAAAGGCAAAAACAATGCTTTGTATGAAAGAGTCAACATTGTACTGCTGAAATTATACATTAATAAATAGGGAATCCCTGGGGCAGCTAGGTGGCGCAGTGGATAAAGCACCGGCCCTGGATTCAGGAGTACCTGAGTTCAAATCCGGCCTCAGACACAACACTTACTAGCTGTGTGACCCTGGGCAAGTCACTTAACCCCAATTGCCTCACTTAAATAAATAGATAGATAGATAGATAGATAGATAAATAAATAGGGAATCCCAAAAGCCTTAATGAAATTTTAAGTTTCAGTAATTTCAGAAGTATAAATGCTAAAAACATCAAAAAAATCATTTGAAACTTTTATTTACATTTATATATTTTTTCATTTAATGTTATAAATTTTGAGTTTTAATTTTAACAAAATGAAACACTTATATGCATTATGATTATGACAGTTTCTCAGATTAATAGATCAGCAGATGAGGTCCTCTTGCTTGGCTACTTCAGTCTCCTTATATAAATCCAATACATTTTTTCTTGTGGGGTCACATCAAAGCCGTCATGTATCCACCAACACTTTGCTCTTTGGATGATCTTGAGGCTAGGATTACAAAAGTGATCTTTTCAATAACTGAAAAGCAATTCATGAAAGTTTCTACAAAGTTCAAAAACACTAGAGAAATGTATAGTACTGGTTATGCTGAATTTCAAGAATAAATACATTAATATTTTAAATAATTAACATTTCAAATGTTAGTTTTTATAAGTTTTTAGCATTTATATTTCTGAAGTTATTAAAGCTTAAGACTTCACTATACTGTATACACTAAAGTAAATGGAAGGTAATCTGTAGGGAAAGACTCTAGCAGCTGCTGGACAAAGAAAGGCTTTCAACAAGAAGGCGGTTTCAGTTTAGTTGTGAAAGAAATTTTGAGTGGCAAAAATGAGGAAAAAGCATTTCAGGCCCAGGCCCAAAGAGCTATAAAAGTGTACAGACCCTTTGACCTAGCAATACCACTTCTATGTCTAAATTCCAAAGAGATTATAAAAAAGGGAAAAGGACCCACATGCACAAAAATATTCATAGTGTTCTTTTTGTGGTAGCAAAGAACTGGAAATTTAGGGGATGTCCATCAATTGGGGAATGGCTAAACAAGTTGTGGTATATGAATGTAATGGAATACTATTGTGCTGTAAGAAATGATAAGCAGATGGATTTCAGAAAAACCTGGAAAGACTTATACGAATTGATACTGAGTGAAATGAGCAGAACCAAGAAAACATTGTACACAGTATCAACAACATTTTATGATGATCAACTGTAATAGACTTAACCCTTCTCAGCAATATAATGATCCAAGACAATGACAAAAGACTTATGGTGAAAAATGCTTTCCACATTCAGAAAAAGAACTATGGAGTCAGAATGTAGACTGAAGCATACTATTTTCACTTTTGTTATTGCTTTTTTGTTATTGTTCTTGTTTATTTTTTTCTTGTGTTTTTTTTTTCCCTTTGGTTCTGTTTAATGTGGAAATACGTTTACATGATAGTAATGTATAGCCTAAATCAAAGTGCTTGCTGGCCTTAGAAGTGGGGCGGGAAGGGAGGGTGGAAGAAAAATTTGGAACTCAAAAATATCTTTACATGTTATTGAGAAAAATTTAAAATAAACAAAATAAAATTAGCAAAAATAAAACATTTCAGGGATGAGACAAACAGTGCAAAAGCTTGGAGATGGAAATTAAAGAGCTGTATATGAGAAGAGCAAGAAGGCCAGTATTGTCGGACTCAATATTACATGGTAGGAAATAAAGAATGGAAAAGCATGAAAGGTCAGATTCTGAGAAATTTTTAACGCCAAAGGATTTTCTATTATGATCCTAGAAATAATAAGGAATTACTATTTGGCAATTAAAACTCTAGACAAGTAGGGCTCTCTATTTCCTATATTCTTTTACATGATGTTTCTCTAGCCACTTGGCCTACTTTGCCAAATGTTTCCATCCCTTTACTGTGGTTCATCCCCTTGTTTTAAATGCTCTTGCTTCTCACACAGACATATTAGAATCCTTGGCTTCTTTCAAGACTAGGGTCAAACACCATCTACAGGTGTCAAATTCACACCCCTCTGGCTGCCAGAAACCTGCAAAAGTCCCAAATGCCAAACAGTGCCCAGATAAACCAGATTAAAATGTAACTGGAAGTGTTGAATAAAAGTACAAAACAAATAGATAATGTTCATTTGTGGGTTTTCTGAGGCAATATGAGGTCATGGAGATCCATTTCAATCTGAGTTTAACACCACTGTTCTACTAGAGGCCCTTCCAAGTCCCACCTGCTGCTCAAACCTTCCTCTCTAAGGTTACCTTTCATTTACTCTGAATGTACATTGTATCATTAAATATACATTGCCTTGGGGGACAGTTAGGTGATGCAGTGGATAGAGCACTGGCCTTGGATTCAGGAAGACCTGAGTTCAAATGTGGCCTCAGACACTTGACACTTACTAGCTGTGTGACTCTGGGCAAGTCACTTAACCCTCATTGCCCCACCAAAAGAAAAAAATAAAAGGATATATTACCTCCTCCATTACAAAATAAGCTCCATGAGATCAAAGACCATTCTTTTACTTTTCTTCATAGTCCTAATACTTAGAACAGTGCTTGGCACATAATAAACACTTGATAAATAAATGCTTGTTGATTGAATGACTGCACTTGATGAGAAATACCATGCAGAGAGACAAATGTCACTGTTATCTTGTAGTATGTGATAGTGAAAGGTATAAGAAAACTGGAAAGATAAGATGATACTCCTAACATAGCCTTTTTTTTGGTGGGGCAATGATGGTTAAGTGACTTGCCCAAGGTCACACAGCTAGTGTCAAGTATCTGAGGCTAGATTTGAACTCAGGTCCTCCTGAATCCAGGGCTGGTGCTTTATCTACTGTGTCATCTAGCTGCCCCAGCATAGCCTTTTCATGTTATTGCTAATTGAGTTATTCATGATCCACGCTGAGAAAATAAAATTCACAAATTCTTCAAGAAAAAACAAGAGCAATGCTGTAAGAAAATTTCTCAAATATCAACCTAAACATCTATCTCCATTCAGTTGGATAGCACCTTCTACCTCTTCATGCCCATGCCATGCAGCTGCAAGGAAATTCTTTTACAACACTCTAATTGATTCACTATCCCACTCATCACAGTAGCTTTTCCAAACCTTTTCATTCCTCCTCAAACCTCCCAGAACTCCCTCTTCCTCTCACTTTGAGAACCCTACCTCAAGGGTATGGTAAAAAAATGAAAGTTTTTAACAGTCGGTTAGGATAACTGAAATTTTAGTCAAAAAGCAAGGACTGGGGCAGCTAGGTGGTGCAGTGGATAGAGCACCGGCCCTGGAGTCAGGAGTACCTGAGTTCAAATCCGGAGTCAGACACTTAACACTTACTAGCTGTGTGACCCTGGGCAAGTCACTTAATCCCAATTGCCTCACCAAAAAAAACCCCAAAAACAAATATTCTTTCAAACCTCTCCAGTGGACTGCCTCCTCTATCATGCTCACTCTCTTTCTTTTCAATTTCTCCCTATTTATACTGTTTCCTTAGTGCCTACAATATACCCATGTCTATCCCATTCTCAAAAAAAAAAAACCCTTGTCAGATCTATCCACTCCTATTTATTGTACAATAACTCTTCTCCCTTTTCTGACTAAATTCACCAAAACTACAGACTGATGCCTCCTCTTCCTTTCCTCTCACTCGCTTCTTAACACTTCCTAATATGGCTTCCAATCTCATCACTCAACCAAAACCTCTGAGTTGGAAAATCTAATGGCCTTTCCTCAATCTTCATCTTTCTTGACTTCTCAGCAGCCTCTGGCACCTTATCTTCCATCACCCTCTTATTGATATTCTCTACTGTCTAGGTTTTTTGTTACACTACTTTCATCCAAGTCACTCCTCCCCCCACCCCATTTACCACCTCCCCACTAACCATGGGTGTCTGCCAAAGCTCTGTCCTTAGGCTTTCTTCTCTTCTCCCTCCATACTCTTTTACTTGGTCATCTCATTACTCCCATGGTTTCAATTATCAACTCTATGCTGTTAAGTCTCAAATTTATTCATCTACCCCTAAATTGTCTGTTGGCCTACAGGTTTGCATCTCCATCTGCCTACTGGAATTTCTCTTACTGGAGGTCCCACAGACATCTTAAACTTGATATGTACAAACAAAACTCATTATATTTCCCCCTAAGCCTTCTCTACCTCTGAAGTTTCCTACTACTTTTGAGGGTACCAGCATCTCCCAGTTATCCAAGCTCATAACCTAACGTTACCCTCCACTCCTCACTCTCTCAATCCTCTTCCCCCATATTTAATCACTTGACAAGTCCTGCCATTTTCACCTTTGTAATAATATCTCTCATATATTCCCCATTCTCTCCTCTGATACTGCCACCACCCTGGTGCAGGGCCTCATCACCTCATGCTTGAGCTATTACAAGAGCCTTCTAGTTGGTCACTCTTCCTCAAGTCTCTCCCCATTCCAGCCCATCCTCCATTCAGCTGATCTTCAACTGATCTTTCTATAGCATGAGCATTATCATGCCAGGCCCCTGCTTAATAAACTCCAGTGGCTTATAAAATCCTGTTTGGCTTTTCAACTCCTTCGTAGCCTGGTCCCTTCTATCTCTCCAGTTTTCTTACACCTTTCACCATATCACATACTTCAAGATCCAGTGACAATGGCCTGTCTTGGCAGTTCCTCACATAAAAAACTCCATCTTGCAACTCAGTATATTTGACAGGCTCACCCAGCTTAGAGTTGGTTGGTAGCTGTTAACTATGAAAAACAATCTGATCTTTATCATCAGAGGGGTGGTAGTTAAGTGCTGTCTCTAATTCTCTTGGTAACCACCTCAGGGAAACTTAAGAGCAGGAATGGCAGAGAAGGTGTTGATCTGCATTAGTGGAGTGCGCTGATGGAGCCACACTGACAAGTGTTAAGGGCATGATCCTGGAGAGATGGGTTGAACAGTTCCATAGCATTCTTAACAGTTATCTACCAATGCTAAAGTCACAAACTATATACCTCAGGATGAAATCAATCCCTCCGTAGCTGAACTACCAACTGAAGAAGATGTTTTGAACACCACTAGACTTTTCTTGTACTGATTCTATTCCAGTTGAGATTTACAAGGTGGGGGCAGAGGGTGGGGAGGAGGACCACTGCTCATTAAGAAGCTGACTGAAATCTTCCAGGTTATATAGCAAGAAGAGGATATCCCCCAGGAGTTAAAGGATGCTTCCATTGTCCATCTCTATAAAGGAAAAGGAAATAGGTTGTACTGTAACAATCACAGCAGGTATTTATGGGGGTGGGGGGTGTCTTTCTCTTAGTTATTGCCAGCAAGATTCTTTTGAGAGTCCTTCTTAATAGGCAGATCCTTCACCCAGAAGATGGTCATCTAGCCAAGATCCATTGTAGCTTCAGAAAAGGCCAAGGTATGGTCAATATGGTATTTGCTGCCTAACTTGAGGATAAATGCCAGGAGCAGAACAAAGGTCTATACCCAACATTCGTTGATTCGACTAAGGCCTTCGATAGTATCAGTTTTGAGGGCCTGTGAAAAATTATGGATAAATTTGGTAGTTCCGAGCAGTTCATCAGTATCGTATGTCAGTTTCATGACAGCATGCTTGCACAGGTTCTGGATAATGTACAATGCTCTTGCACTTTCCAAATCACTAATGGAGTGAAGCAGGCCTGTGCACATATTCTCATGCTTTTTAGCATGTTTTCAGCAATGTTGTCAGATGCCTTCAATGAGGACAAAAATGGCATCACCATCAGCTACCACAGTGACTGTAAATTATTTAACATGAAAAGGCTACAAGATAAGACTTAAGTAAAAGGAGAGTCAGTGTGTGACTTTTTGTTTGCAGATGACTGTGCACTCAATGCAGCCTCTGAGGTTGGAACTCAAAAGAGTACGGATCAGTTCCCTGCTGCTTGTGCTAATTTTGGCCTGATAATTAACACCAAGAAAGCAAAGGTTCTCCACCAACCAGCACCACACCATCCATACATGGAATCATCAATTATGGCAAATGGAGAAAATGGATTATGGCAAATGGAGTTCATTTATCTTGGAAGTATACTTTCCAAGGATGTACACAAAGATGATAAAGTGGAAGCAAGCATTGCCAAAGCTTAGTGTTTGGGAGGGTCCAAAGGAAAAGTGTAGGAAAGAAGAGGTGTTAAGGCTGTCTACCAAACTGAAGGTCTTCAGAGCCATTGTGCTGATCACATTGTTGTATACCTGTGAAATCTGGACAGTATACTAGCACCATGCCAAGAAATTGAATTGCTTCCATTTGACTCGTCTTAGGAAAATTCTGAAGATCACTTGGCAAGATAAGATACCAGACACAGAGGTCCTTTCTCAAGCTGAACTGCCAAGCAATCAAACTCTACTGTAGAAAGCACAACTCCGATGGGTTGGCTGAGTTGTTTGAATGCCAAAAGTACATTTGCCTAAAAGACTATTTTATGGATAACTCACACAAGGCAAGTACTCACAGGGAGGTCAGAAGAAGTGATAAAAGGACACTCTCAAGGTCTCTCTGAAGAACTCTGGGATGCATTATGAGATATGGGAGACACTGGCACAGGACTTCCCAGCATAGCATGTCTATATCAAAGTAAATCAGAGTATATCAGAATTACACTAGTTCAAAAGAAACATGAGATGGACAAATTTAGAGCCATCTCCATTACAAATGTTTATATTGACAATTTGTGCCAAACCTGTGGTAGAGCCTTCTGAGTACATATTGGTCTGATCCGCCAAAGCCTGACACTCTCTATGTTGACCCCAACATAGTGGTATCATTTTGATCCTCTCTGAGCACAAAAAACAACAACCAACAACCAAAGTACAGATATGATCATGTTACACCCCTGCCCAAAAAACTCCAATGGTTCCCTATCAACTCTAGGATAAAAGCTCCTCTGGTTTGGCATTTACAACTTTGCTCCAACACATCTTTCCAGAGTTTATTATATATTTTTGACCTTCGGGCACTCTATATCCCAGACAAACTGTCCACATTGTTTCTCACAAACGACATCCATTCTCCCTTTTCTAAGCCTTTACAAAGGTTTGGTTGCCTTACATCCCTAGAATATCTCTACCTCTTAGAATTTCTAGTTTACTTCTAAGATCAGTTCAATCTCCCCAAATCCTGTTCCCAAACACCAACTTCTGTAGACAGCTGTTCACTTCCTGGATAATCAATTCTTCCCTTCTGCACCCCTTCCTTCAATGGATAGCAATGTCCTGCTGCCCTCCTCTCTTGCCTCTAAAGAGGAGAGGTGAGATTAGGTGGGGGAGGGGGAATACTTCCATTTGACCGTGCACCTTCTAGCTTTATAAAAGACAATAGGCACAAAAGATAGCAGGCACAACTTCCATCTCTTGTTGCATGGTTTCCAGTGGTCTTCAAACATCAGAAAGAAGAGGAGAGGAAAGGGGGCCTTTCATCTGATCGTACACATTTCAAGAAGAGGAAAAGGAAAAGAAGCCCAGCTAAACTTCCAGCTTCTGCTGCCTGGTTATGAATCCTTTATCCAGGGCAAGTCGGCTAATACTGGGTTCCTCTCAGGGCTCTGTCCTGGGCCCTCATCTCTTCTCCCTCTATACTACTTCCCTTTGTGATCTCATTAGCTCCCATGGATTTAATTGCCACCTCTATGCTAATGATTCTCAAATCTATTTTTCCTGCCTCAATCACCCTCCTGACCTCTAATCTGATATCACCAAATGCCTTTCAGACATCTCAAGCTGGATGTCTAGCAGACATCTTAAATCCAATATGTCCAAAACACAACTTATTACCTTTTCCCCTAAACCTCCCCATTGCCTACCATCTCTATTACTGTCAAGGGCTACATCCACCTCCCAGTCACTAGTGTTCATACCCTAGATGTCAGAAACTGAGGAATCTACTCAATCTCTCTCACCAGCCCCATACCCCCATAGTCCCATATCCAAACTGCTGCCAAGTACTTCCAGTTTCACCTTTGTAACATCTCCCAAATACGTCTCCTTTTTTCCTCTGACATGACCACCATTTTGGTGCAGGTTCTCATCAACTCATGCCCTGACAATTGCAATAGCCTGCTGGTGGGTCTGCCTGCCTCAAATCTCTCCCACTCCAAGTCCATCTACCATTCGGTCCCCAACGTGACGTTCCTAGAGTATCAGTCCAACCATGGCACCCCCATACTCAATAAAACCTAGTTGCTCCCTATTACTTCCAGAATCAAATCCAAATTCTCTGTTTGGTATTCAAAGCTTTTCATAACCTGGTCCCCTGTCCTCCTTTCCAGTCTTCTAATGCTATACATCTCTCTGCCTACCCTCCCTGCCTCGCTGCCATTTTCTGTTCTTCTTTTAAGATCATCAACCCATAACAGAACCACTCCCAGGATTTGTCAAATCAGACTCCTTCTAGGACCCCTGATGATAAGAGGTTTCAAAGGGAACACACGTGTCATCTCCTCATATTAGAATAAATGCAGTTTATTCTTGTTTCGTCCATTATCACTATTCATTTGTGTTTACTCCTGTGTTGGAACTTCTAGTCAAGAATGCTTGGAAGTCTTCTGTTCAAAGATCCATTTTTTTCTCCTATAGGATTATATTAAGTTTTTCTGGGTAAATTATTCTTGGTGGTATCTTATTCTCAAGTTCTCTGCTTCTTTAGGGGGTAGTAGTAGGCTTCCACCAGTCGCAGACAACCATGGATCAGTGCCTTGAAGAGCCAAAGGCCACAGTGTGGCTGTGCAGTCCAATAGGGGAGCTACAGCTCCTGCTGCAACGAGGACATTGGAAAACTGCGCTCTCTGTTGCCCGTCAGTTCCTGCGTCTCTTTTTCTTCCTCCGGAGCTTGAAGACCCATCTCAGCTGCAGGCAAGCTGCTCCTGAGTACTGAACTCCATTGGGTGAGGTCCTTGGCCATCTCCTCCCAGCTCCCGATGTCTATTCCCAGAGCCCTCAAGTCTCTCTTGCATATATCTCTGTAGCGAAGCTGGGGATGTCCAGCATGTCTTTGACCTGAGGCTAACTCACCATAGAGTAGGCCTTTAGGAATGAGCCTGTCTTGCATGCGGTGCACATGACCAAGCCAGCGCAGCCGTCTTTGTTTCAGTAGGGGGTAGCTGCTAAATTATGTGTGATCTGGATTGTGTCTCCTTGGTACTTGCTTTCTTTCTGGCTGTTTACAGTATTTTTTCTTTCACCTGGAAGCTCTGGATTTTGGCTATAACATTCCTGGGAATTTTCACTGTGGGGTTACTGTTAGGTTGCTTCTATTTCCATTTCACCTTCTGGTTCTAAGAGATGTGGGCAGTTTTCTATTATACCTTGAAATATGATGTCTATGCTCTTGTTATGTTTCTCCAGCACTTAGCAGAGGCCCTGGAACATAGTTGGTGATCTCATCATATTCTTCAGGAAGTTTGATGTTCTTAAAATTTTTCCTCCTCAATCTATGTTCTTTGTCAGTTAATTTTTGCTATAAGATACCTAATATTTTCTTCTTTTTTTCAGTCTTTTGACATTGTTTTGATATTTCTTTTTATCTTTTGGAATCATTGGCTTCTATTTGATTCATTCTAATTTTCAGGGAATTTGTTGCTTGGGCAAGGTTTTGGACCTCTTGTGCTGAACTGTTAATTCCCTTCCTTCCTTCCTTCATGTTCTTTGGCAATATTTCCTAAATCCCTTCTTGCAATATAATCTGTGTCCACATGAATCACCAGTCATAGTATGGTCACAGTAATCTGTTTTAACAAGCCTTAGAGAGTTTTCTGATTTGTCTGGGATACATGTCCCAAGAAGACAACAGACTGCTGTTATCAGGTCAATCAATAGCTGTCTCAGGGAGAGAATGACCAATCACCACTACTTGTCTTTTTTCCCTCTGACCCAGACTGGATGATCTTTCATCTGCCAGCTCCTGCCATGCTTTTTCATTCTCTGAAGCTGCTTCCTCCTCAGAGCATCCAACTCCTTCATCTTCATTAAAACAAAAGGGCAATTTGCTTTTTAGCTATAAGTGTATAATTGTCCTATTTCTTCTCATCTTCCTCTATGTGACATTCTTCTATTATCCAACCTCCAAACAAAAGTGAACTTTCCCTTCTTAACTTTGAACCACAGAAGGTTTGTTTTTTGGAAGTTTTTTTAAGGAATGTTTCATTGTTCTTGAAAACCTAGAGTACAGTCATATTCTGATGTAGTGATGGCTAAAAGTTAAAGATGCATAAAATGAACCAAATATTTTAACTCCATAAAGCAGATAGAGGCTTTGTAACTTGCAGGGCAGACAAATAGAAATTATGTTCAACTCTCTTTAATTCATTAGGTGATGTAATATTGCTAAGCAGTAAACTTCCAAGCACAGAGCCAGCATTAAAAAAAAATTGCATTCTCAGAATACCTAGAGTAAAACTCAGACTAAGAAAAAGACAATGAAGCAAAGTGAGAGATAGCATAGCCATAATAAAGGCACAAAATGAATAAATGAATGAATGAAAAGGATGGGTCAGCAAGCATTTATTAAGAACTTATACTCGGGGGCAGCTAGGTGGCACAGTGGATAAAGCACCGGCCCTCGATTCAGGAGTACCTGAGTTCAAACCTGGCCTCAGACACTTGATACTTACTAGCTGTATGACCTTGGGCAAGTCATTTAACCCTCATTGCCCTGCAATAAAAACCAAAAAAAAAAAAAAGAACTTATACTCTACAGGCACTGTGCTAAGGGCTGGATGTACAAGAGGACAACAATCATCCACAACTGGTATCACAATTTTCCTTCAAATTTCACTTCACAATTACTCAAAGGTTGTAACTCTTCTAAAGTGGTCTGTGAAGTACACTTCAACAAGCAAACTTCAGGTCTTTTTCAAGATAAAATGCTATATTTATTGTACATCTGCTAGTGTAGTAGGAGCTATGGGAAAAGGGAAGCTGGTCAGCAGAAAGCCCATACACATTCTGCCATGGCCAAGCCTTCTAGAGCTGTGGTCCAGGGCAAGTAGCTCTCTTTCCCTGTAGTCCTTGACTTTGACAACTCCAGGCCCCTTGGGCCCCAAGGATGGGAAGGCATGGAATATGATATTCCAGAAGGCAAAGGAACTGGGATTACAACCAAGAATCACCTATACATCAAAACTGAGTATAATCTTTCAGGGGAAAAAATGGGACTTCAATGAAAAACAGGACTTTCAAGTATTCGCAATGAAAAGACCTGAACTGAATAGAAAATTTGACTTTCAAATACAAGACCCTAGAGAAGCAATAAAATACCTGCACCTTGAAGCTTACATCCTTTTTATAAAAAAAAAATTTTTAATTGTATTTTCCCCAATTACATGTACACATTTTCTTTTCTTTTTTTTTTAAGTGAGGCAATTGGGGTTAAGTGACTTGCCCAGGGTCACACAGCTAGTAAGTGTTAAGTGTCTGAGGCCAGATTTGAACTCAGGTACTCCTGACTCCAGGGCTGGTGCTCTATCCACTGTGCCACCTAGATGCCCCACATGTACACATTTTTACATTCATTTTTCAAAATTTTGAGTTTCAAATTTTCTTCCTACTTCCCCTCCACCTCGAAATTTGACATAGGCTATATATGTGCAATCACGCAATACATATGTCCATATTAGGGGGCAGCTAGGTGCTACAGTGGATAGAGCACTGGCCCTGGAGTCAGGAAGACCTGAGTTCAAATCTGACCTCAGACACTTGATACTTACTGGCTGTGTGACCCTGAGCAAGTCACTTAACCCTCATTGCCCCGCCCCCTCAAATGAACTGTTAAGTCAAGTCATTCCCATATTAGTCATGTCATGAAAGAAAAAATAGACCCCCAAAATTTAAAAGTTACAGATGGTATGCTTTGATCTGCAGTCAGACTCCAGCAGTTCTTTCTCTGAAGGTGGACAGCA
Organism: Dromiciops gliroides; assembly: GCF_019393635.1. Taxonomy (NCBI): domain Eukaryota; kingdom Metazoa; phylum Chordata; class Mammalia; order Microbiotheria; family Microbiotheriidae; genus Dromiciops; species Dromiciops gliroides. The sequence goes on from NC_057861.1 coordinate 78,332,249, forward strand.
TTTTTCATCATAACTCCTTCAGAATTGTCTCAGATCTTCATACTGCTGAGAATACCTGCTGACCATCATACAATGTTGCTGTTACTTTTTATAGTGTTTTTCTGATTCTGCTCATTTTGGGGAAAGCTGGAAGGCAGTTTGGCAGAAACTAGGTATAGACCAACATCTCATGCCATATACCCAATACAAGGTCAAAATGGTACATCATTTAGACATAAAGGGTGATACCATAAACAAATTAGGAGTGCAAGGAATAGTTTACCTATGGATATCATAGTCATGTCTATGGATAGGGAAGAATTTATGACCAAACAAGAGATAGAGAACATCATGGGATATAAAATGGATGATTTTGATTACATTAACTTAAAAAGGTTTTGCACAAACAAAACCAATGCAGCCAAGATTAGAAGGAAAGCAGAAAACTGGGGGAAATTTTTGGTTTTTGTTTTGCGGTGCAATGGGGGTTAAGTGACTTGCCCAGAGTCACACAGCTAGTAAGTGTCAAGTGTCTTGAGGCCGGATTTGAACTCAGGTACTCCTGAATCCAGGGCCAGTGCTTTATCTACTGAGCCACCTACCTGCCCACTGGGGGAAATTTTTACACCAAGTTTCTCTGATAAAGACCTCATGTCTCAAATATTGAGAGAACTGACTTTAAAAGACTACAAGTCATTCCCTACTTAATAAATGGTCAAAGGATATGAGCAAGCAGTTTTCAGACAAAGAAATCCAAGCTATATATAGTCATATAAAAAATGTTCTAAATGACTATTGATTAGAGAAAGGCAAATTCAAACAACTCTGAGGTACCACCTTACACCTATCAGATTGGCTAATATGACAGAAAAAGAAAATGACAAACACTGGAGAGGATGTGGGAAAATTGGTATGCCACTGCACTGTTGAAGTTGTGAATGGATCCAACCATTCTTTTTTTTTTTAAACTTAGTAGTATTGTTTTTTCCCCAATTACATGTTAAGGGGGGCAGCTAGGTGGCCCAGTGGATAGAGTATCGGCCCTGGAGTCAGGAGGACCTGAGTTCAAATCCAACCTCAGACACTTGACACTTACTAGCTGTGTGACCTTGGGAAAGTCACTTAACCCTCAATACCCACCCACCTCCCCCAAAAAAACCAATTACATGTAAAGAAGGTTTTCATCATTCATTTTTGTAAGATCTCGAGTTTCAAATTTTTCTCCCTCCCATTCCCCAAGACAACAAGCAATCTGATATAGGTTATACAGTCCAATCATGTTAAACATTTCCATATTAGTCATGTTGTGAAAGAAAAAAAAAGGGGAAAACCACAAGAAAGAAAAAACAAAATCCAAGTGAAAATAGTATGCCTCAATCCACATTCAGACTCCATAGTTCTTTCTCTGAATGTGGATAGCATTTGCCAATATGAGTCTTTTGTAATTGTCTTAGATCACTGTATTACTGAGAAGAGCTAAGTCTATCATAGTTGATCACTGTACAATATTGCTGTTACTGTATATAATATTCTTCTGGTGTTGCTCATTTCACTCAGCATCAGTTCATATAAGTTTTTCTAGGTTTTTCTGAAAACATCTTGCTCATCATTTCTTTTAAGTCAATAGTATTCCATCAGAGATTCCCAAACTGATATGCATCCCCCCAATTTCCAATCCACAAAAAACAAGTGAAAATAATAAGCTTCAATCTGCATTCAGACTCCATAGCTCTTTCTCCGGATGTGGGTAGCATTCCAATTTAGTTAAAATTGTTTTTTTTTTTATTTTGTTGGCTCAGCCTACCCATGACCAATTAATATTTTTCCAATTGTTCAGATCTGACTTTATTAGTATGAAAAGTGTTTTGTAATTGTGTTCATATAGTTCCTAGGTTTTTCTTGACAGGTAGATTCCCAATACATTATTAAGCTTACATTCTAAAGACAGAGAACAACATGAAAAAGGAAACAGAGAAAGAAGAAGAAACCCATGGAATTTGGAATAAAGTTGGGACCTGATCCCAGAGAGGGATGAAGAAACAAACCATTTTTTGCCTTTCATGGTCTTTTGGAGCCAATCAAGAACAAGTGCTCATCACCTTCTTTGTCAACTATTACAAGATCCTGCTAATTGGTCTTTGTTTGGAGAGTTTCTTCCTAAAGCACAGAGCTGACCATGTTAATCCCATACTCCGGAATCTCCAGCAAAAAATTCAAATTCCTCAATTTAGCACTTTAAATCTTCTACAATCTGGCTCTAGTCAATCTTTCTCAACTTATTTCACATTATTCCCTTTCATGCATGTTCAAACCAAACTGACATATTTGTTCTTCCCCAAACTCAGTATTCCATTGCCTTCCTCCTTTAAACTGCAAAAGTTATCCCAAATGCCTAAAATATACTTTTCTTATCCTTCCCCCTTAGAATCATTAGATTACTTCAAAGTTAATCTCAGGTACCAGAGAATAGTCAAAGTATAATTAACAAGCAAGATAATTCTAATACAGGATGGAAATTTGACCTTATATCACTTAGACTTACTGAAATGAGACCCATGTTTAGATCCATGGCTGTAAGACAAATCTGGGGGGGGGGGGGGAATGCATGAACTTATACAAAGTGAGCAAATTGTAGAAGTACAACATTATAAAAAAAAGCAATTAAGAAAGATTCAAGAACTCTGATCAATGACCAACCATGATTCCAGAGGACCAGTAATAAAACATATTACCTCCTTCCTAAAAGTGAGATGATGAATTATAGGTGCACAAGGAGACATTTTCAAACAATGTCAATAGAGGAATTCGCTCTGCCTGACTATGAATAACTGATACTACTTTATAGGACTACTTGTAGAGTTACCAAATGGGGGGGGGGGGAGAATGACAAAAAAATCATTTACACATCTTAAAGATGAAGAGGAAGGTCAGTAGGAAAGAAAGATGAGCAGAACAGTTTGAAAAAAATGCTGAATTTGGTGTATTCTTGGAGGTAGAAGGAATCTGTGGTGCAGATTCACGGTTCCAAGTGCAATCCTTTTTTTCTCCTTTGCTTTGTATGAGATGCTCATCTTATTTGATGTTAAGTTCAACATTGTTAAAATGGCTCTGAAAAGCAGCCTTTATTCAAAAGAAACAGCACAGGTAAAAAGAGTGGGTAAAGTAGCATTGTACTTTAAGAAGATAGAATCATGTGAGATAAGGCAAGAACCAGGAGCTGGTTCAGCAATGACATCCATTCAGTTCTTTAGATAAAAAAAGATGTGATTCATCTGGGCCAAATCTCCCTATTTATCTTAGGTATCAAATCCATATTAACCATTTTGCTCTGTCCTTTTCAGTCCAAATACCATTCTTCTTAACAAAGAAAATAAAAGAACTGAGAAGCTGTCTTCCCTTCATCCCATCATCATTATCCAATCCATAGTAGACATATATCTCCTTTGAATGATTCTCCATTCTCTGCAACAGAAATAATACAAACTTCTTTTGTTGTCCTTAAGTTTTCCCCACCAGCCTCAGTGCGTTCTGAATTTCATTCTTTGGTTCCTTTCTTTTTTCTTTTTGTTTTTTTTAAGACAACTGGAGTTACATGAATTGTTATGGTTCAAACAACTAGTAAGTGTCTGAGGCTGAATCTGAACTCAGGTCCTGCTGACTCCAAGGCCAGTGCTCTATCCACTACATCACCTAGCTGCCCATTAATTCTATTCCTACAGGACTGTACAAAGATTATATATTCATCCACCATTACTTGCCCTTGTTTCACCTTCTGTACATATTTATAAGTTAATGAAGTCCCTGTGCATTCACATCTCTTTAGAAAGCTCTTCCCATTTCTCCTCACTGGAATTATCTCCATGTCTTCAGAATTTCATTTTTGAGAGTTTCCCAACCCTAATGGACTATATAATTTCTCCTGTATAATTTCAGTCCATAAGATCTTACCTTTTTCTGAACCCTTTGAAATATGGTCTTCTGGTCTTTCCCATTCCTCTCCATCACAAATTCTAAGATAGATTGTCATGTCCCTGCAGGTTTCCATCATTTCCACCCAAACAACCAGGTTTTGGTTTTTTTTCTTGTTGGTGATAACAAGATCCATAACAGAATTTCCCCTCATAATTCCAATTTTTGAGGCAGAAATTATCAAAGCAAGTCAAGAAATTATTTGCTGCTCTGCTTTTGATTGCTTTGTCTAAGAGATATCCAGATAAATGAAGGTCCCAACTCCACCCTCAATCATTACTATATATCATGCCATCACAACTGGCTTGCTATCTATCTCTTTGCAGATAACCTCTTCTACTTCCTCTTTATGCCTAGATGGTTTATAATAGCCACTGTCAAAGTGTGCTTTACAGACAAAGGATACCCCTCGTGAACTTTTCAGAGAGTCTAGAAGGTCAAAATTATTTTCATAATAATACTAAAATATTATTTGCCAATTAAGATATCCCTTCCCTTTTTGACTACATTGCTATATGAGACGAAATTTTCTTCATATGCTTCAACCAAAACATTTAACACATCAAATGTAGAAAAAGATATAAGAACCAAGCTGTCTTCTACTAAGCTAGACATTAAAGAGGTTTGCAAAACCATGTAAAACAATCCCACTCTTCTCACTAATTGTTTTTTGGTTTGTTTTGGAAAAGTTATTTCCATTAAACATTTAAAAAGTTATATATGTTAACATATAATGGATTTAAAGACAATTCCAAAGGACTCATGATGAAAAATGGTCTCCACATCCAGAAAAAAGAACTGTAGAATCTGAATGCAGATTGAACCATACTGTTTTTTACATTTTTTGTGTTTTTTTTCTTTTTTTGAGATTTTTCCCTTTTGTTCTGATTCTTCTTTCACAACATGACTAATGCAGAAATATGTTTAATGTGATTGTACATATATAATCTATATCAGATTGCTTTCTGTCTTAGGGGAAACAAGGGAGAAAAATTTGGAACTCCAAATCTTATAAAAACAAATGTTGAAATCTGATTTACATGTAACTGGAAAAAATAAAATATTTTTAAGATTAAAAAATATAGGGGCAGCTAGGTGGCGCAGTGGATTAAGCACTGGCCCTGGATTCAGGAGTACCTGAGTTCAAATCCGGCCTCAGACACTTGACACTTACTAGCTGTGTGACCCTGGGCAAGTCACTTAACCCCCATTGCCCCGCAAACAAAAAAAAAAAAAAGAAAAAATATATATAATGGGGCAGCTAGATGGCGCAGTGGATAAAGCACCGGCCCTGGATTCAGGACTCCCTGAGTTCAAATCCGGCCTCAGACACCTGACACTTAACTAGCTGTGTGACCCTGGGCAAGTCACTTAACCCTCATTGCCCTGCAAAAAAAAAAAAAAAAAAGGAAAAAATATATACATATATAATGGATTTATTATTGTTATTTTACATGAACCAACAAGTAAAATTTTAAAACATTTTAATTTTTATTTCCAATATGAGTCCTATCAATATGCTTATATCACCTAAATAAATAAAAGCTCTTTGGAAAGCTCAATAAATTTTAAGAGCGTAAAAGGGTCTTGAGATCAAAAAGTTTGGAAAGTCTTGGTCTATAATATACCCTGATTAAACTATCACTTCTGTCTCTACTACCATTGATCTATATTCAAATGCTCTCCAATCTGTTTCCATCATTTGGCTTCTGCATTTCTTCAGATAGGCAAATGTGAAGATAAAACCATAGGAACATAATATGTTCTTAACGTACAATGCTTCTCCATCTACTTACTCAAGCTTCTTTTTCCCATATTTTTACTTTTAAGTAAAATACACCCTTACTGAACTGTTTTTCCAGTCATGGTCCTCATCCAACAAAGAGGAAGGAAAACTAGAAGATAAAATTGCATCTTTGTTATTAGTATCTGTTTCATTTTGCTTCTTATACATATTTTGAGTATCTATATATTTGAGGCTACAAGCTGTCTTGTTCACTTTGTAGGATTTTGTCTCCTGTGAATTTCTCAGCATCTCTGCTACTATTTGTCAGACATTCTTGCTATGCTCTATAGCAGAGGTCCTTAATCTGGGGTCCATGGATAGATTTCAGGGAGTCTGTGCACTTGGATGGGAAAAAATAACATCTTTATTTCCAATAACCTTTAGCTTTCTTTGTAATCCTATGAATTTTATTTTATACATTATTAAGTGCAATCCACAGGATTTACCAGACTGACAAAGGGGTTTATGATACAAAAAGGTTAAGAACTCTTGCTCTAGAGTATCTGACTGGGTAAATTCACCTAAGTAGTATATTTTTAATTTTTTTTTGTTTTTTTGGGGTTTTTTTTGTTGTTGTTTTTTGTTTTGTTTTGTTTTTGCGGGGCAATGGGGGTTAAGTGACTTGCCCAGGGTCACATAGCTAGTAAGTGTTAAGTGTCTGAGGCCGGATTTGAACTCAGATACTCCTGACTCCAGGGCCGGTGCTCTATCCACTGCGCCACCTAGCTGCCCCCTAAGTAGTATATTTTTACAAGCCATTTTTATGTACTCAATCCCTGACCAAGAGCCTGTCTTTCCTATATCCTATTGTCAGATACCATCTTCTCAAGCAACTATTCATTTCCCAAATCTGCCTCTCTTTTGTAGTCCTTGCCTTCAAAAGTTCCCAATGATGAGATTATCACCTGTATGTACAAGGTTTTCCATTATTTATCTAAGGCTTCAGTCTTTAGCTATGCTTTCTAGACTTCTGGCAGTATCATCTGTGCCTTCATGAATCACCAAAGTACTCATTCTTGCTGGTGTTTCCCCTAAAGTTTGCCTTAGAGTGCCTTTAACTCAGAATTCTTATTCTTTTTCTCTTTGCCTATTAGTATCCTTCAACAACTCCTTTCCTTGTCTTCCTTATCTTACTTATATCTTACTTTCATCTTGCCTACTTACTACAGAAGCAAGATAAGTAAGACAGACAGGCAATACAGTGAATAAAATGCTAGGCTTGGAGTCAGAAAAACTTGAGTTCAAATATAGCTTCAGACACTTACTAGCCATGTGACTCTGGGCAAATCATTTGGCTTCTGCTGAGCTCAGTTTCCTCAATGTAAAGAAAGGGTTGTTGTGAAGATCAATGAGATAAGATTTATAAAGCACTTAGGACAATGCATGGCACAAAGTAGGTACCTAATAAATGCTTATTCCCTCTCCTTCCCATTAGCTGTATTAAGGAACTCCAACAGCTCCAGCTCCTTTCCTTTTACCTCTTCAGGTTCTCAAATCCTCCCAAATTTCCTTTCCCCCAATTTCAATGTCAGGTGCCTCACTCAAAATTTTAAAAACCCTTTGAACAATATCTATCCTCCTCCTCCTTTCTCCTGCTCCTTTAGCTCAAGCACTCCCCCTTCTGCTCCCACACAAGGCACCAACCAACTTACAGAGGCTAGCACAAAATAAATCCATCAACATCAGTAAAATTAAAAACACTTCTATACAATGTTTCCATCATTTAATCCCAAATCAAAACAAGGAGTATGGTAATCTTTCTACCTATTCCATTTACCCGCAAAAAATCTAAACTAGTCTGAAAAATACAGAAAGTATACCTTTATGTTATGTACTAAAAGCTCCCTGTAGTCAGGGAATTTCCTTACTCTTTAATATGTTCCATAATATTCTAGCACAGTACTTCTATCCTGCATACTACAAGACCTCTAAAAACACTCACTGAGTAATTGCTGCGATTCTTACATTTCACTTCTGGTTTTATGTGCCATACATTTTATGAAATGTTCATCTATAAGTAAAAAAATCTAAACCCTTCAAGACTTAAGATTTAATCCATCTGTTTTAGAAACTGATATGTGGTTAGTTAAAATACTTGGCAGTAAATGATTAAATAATCTTAACAGATAAAACGTCTTTGTAATTTGCAGTAGACACTCCTTTAGAAAAAAAGCACAAGGAAATACTAAAATGTGCGACACTCCCTTCAGCATGTAAGTTAATAATTACAACAACCAAAATCAGAGGAAACAAGAATTCCAAAAGGAAAAGCAAATCCTGTTTTAAATACTTCAACAGAAACAACTGAAAAGCTCTTTCTACATCATGGTTCTGAATTAAGTACTGAAGACCTTGAAGCATACCATTTAGCTGATAATTCCTCTCACTGGACTTGAGCTCAAATGTCCTGTTTAATTTTACCTATTGGGTTGTCCATAAAAAAGCATTCTTTAGCTGTTTCTTATGTGTTCTTGCTCCTCAACTTGATTATAAACTTTCTGAGAGCAGAAATCAACCTATTTATTTATTTGGTGCTTCCACACAAGTGTCCTACCAAAAAAAAAAAAAGGTATTTATATTCAAGTAGTGAGAGGCATCTTAACCTTGTGGATGGAGAAACGACCTCTGAGACAGATTCCTGCCTCTGACACGTTATGTGCCACTAGGAAAGTCATTTAACCTCTCAGTGACCCATGCAACTCTCTAACTATAAACTGCAGATCAGGTGAAAATCTTATATTGACAGAGGGAGTTTCCTCACCAGGAAATCACTACACCATTGAAATAACACGTATAGATTATTCAAGTGGTATTGTTGATGATTTAAAATGGACAAATGAACTCCAAGAATGTCAAGAAATGTCTCTAAATATGGAAATTCCAACTATTAGAAGGCAGTAGCACTAGAAGGAAAAGAATTTAAGACAATTTGAAGCACTAAGTTGCATAAATTTACACAATGCATATTTTTATCTCTAAGGCAACTGAAATATGTGAGGAGGAAAATTTTTATTTCAAAATAAAATAAAATAAAATTATATCATATATTATATTTGCATTTACATTGAATTTGTATAGATAGGAGAAAGATTTACTTTTTTTCTTTTCTTTTTTTGGGGGGTGGGGTAGGGCAATAAGGGTTAAATGACTTGCCCAGGGACACACAGCTAGTAAGTGTCAAGGGTCTGAGCCCTAATTTGAACTCAGGTCCTCCTGAATCCAGGGCCAGTACTTTATCCACTGCGCCACTGCCCCCTAGAAAGACATTTACTAACAAATAAATTTCCTTGGAATCATTTATAAAGGAATCATATTTTGCACACCTATGTGTCACACAATTGCCGCAAACAGATTTTCTGCAAATAACGTATACATCTGTGATCTAGTTGCATCATTTTACAGTGACAAGAAAGGGCACTAGAGGTACCTGTGGCTAGAGGTGTAACCATGTCTTTAACCATGGTTCCAAAATTTCTGATTCACCATTTGGACAATTCTTCACTGGCTTTCTAATCTTAGCAATTAATGTTTGCATTACAAACTTTTAAAATATATTATATAGCTGTTGATAAAGGCTATATCTAGAACAATATAGAAAACATGCATAAGCCATCTCCTACTTGCTGTTTTCACTGAGTAACACACCTAGCCGTTAAGTATGCCTTAATCTTGTAAACTAAGCTCATATCTGGCTTTTGGTTGGGGTTGTTCTCTGCTGGAATCTGAACATGCAGATGGAGAGTTCTCATGATATTGCAGACAAACTTGGCTCTTTTACACTGGTATAAAGCCAGTGTCACTGCAAGTTTCTCTGTAGATTTTAAAACCAAAGTTTCAGGCAGTGTCCTCCACACCTTCAGTACTTCCAGAAATTCCCTACAATTCTGACAAATTGTCTCAACTATGCTGCTTCTTTATTTTGCAAGGCAGTCATTCAATAAACAATTTTAAAGCAATTACCACGTGCCAGATACTGTGCTAAGAACTGGAGATACAAAGAAAGGCAAAAAAACAGTCTCTACTCTCAAAGAGCTCAGTCTAATAAGGGCAACAACATGCAAAACACTATGTACAAACAAGAAATATACAGGTCAAATTGATAATAATCAACAGAAGGAAAGCACTAAAATTAAGAGGATCAGGAAAGGTTTCCTGTGGAAAGTGGGATTTTGGCTGAGACTTGAGGGAAGCCAAGAAGTGGACCTAAGGAAAGAGAGCATTTCATGAATGGGGAATAATCAGTGAGAAAGACCAGAGGCAGGAGATGGAACAGCAAGAGGTCAATGTCCCTATCACATGGGAGGAGTGAAAAGGGAGGTTAGGTATTAGAAAACTGGAAAGATGGGAGAAGCAGACTATGAGGGCCTTTGAATGCCAAACCAAGGATTTTATGTTTTTCCTGGAAGTGACAGGGAGCCCCTGGAATTTACCGAGTAGGGAAAAGCTGACATGATCAGATCTAAGCTTTAGGAAAATTACTTGGACAGCTGAATAAAGACTAGACTGCAGCAGAAAGAGACTTTGTGGCCAACAGATCAACTAGCAAACTTGCAGTAGTAAGGCATGAGGTGATAAGGACCTGGACCAGGGTGGTGGCAGAGTCAGAAGAGAGAAAGGGAGACATATACATGGGAGGTGTTACAAAGTTGAAATTGACAGGCCTTGGTAACAGATTAGATTTGGGAAATGAAAAAGAAGAATTGAGGATGGCATCCGGCCTCCAGCTTGGGTGACTGGGAGGACAGTGGTGCCCTCTACAGTAATAGAATATCCAGTTCAAGATATCTGAAAAGCAGTTGGAGATAAAAGAGTGAAAGTCAGGAGAAAGTTAAAGCTGGAAAAGTAAATTTGAGAATTATCAGCATAGAGATGATAACTGAATCCATGGGAACTGATGAGCTCATCAAGAAAAATAGTATGGAGGGAGAAGAGAAGGTGGCCCAGGACACAGACTTCAGAGATACCCATGGTTATTTAGTAGGCAGGACCTGGATGAATATCCAGCAAAGACAAATGAGAAAGAACAGTCAGATAGGTAGGAGAACCAGGAGAGCATAGTGTCCCAAAAATCTAGAGATAAGAAAGTATGAAGGAGAAGGTGATGGACAGTGTCACAGGATGCAGAGAAATCAAAAAGGATTAGTACTAAAACAAACAAATAAATAAATAGAATTTTTTTATTTTAAAAAAGGATGAGTACTGGGAAAAGGTCATTAGATTTGTAAATTAAGAAATCACTAGTCTCTTAGGAGAAAGTCGTTTTAGTTGAATGATATGGCCTAAAGTCAGAATCAAGGAAAGATCAAGGAATGTAAAATAAAATTGCCACAGGTTACATTGTAACCTTTGTTGAATAGCAGTTTCAAGAGCTTCAACACTACATCTGTAGATACACTGGTTTCAGTGTTTCAAGCAGCCTCTTTTCCCAAGCAAAGGAATCTGTCAAACAAATATTTGTTTTCTCTACTTTCAAACAAAATGTCAGGCCAAATAAGTCTGGCTGATTTAACATATAGTGAATAAATCCACCGCATGACTTGCAAAGCAGTAATTACTCATCAACCATTATATACATCAGAAGCAAATGCTTTCAATAAAAGTATTCCACAGTGAGGATGCAAGACAAAACTTGTCCTGAAACAGATTTTGCTTCCTTTAACTTTTCAGGTCAAAGTGAAGGTATCTCATTATATCTAGAAACTGATTATGTACCATAGTTTTATTGAAAAAGATATGCTGAAGAGCCAATCCACATAATTTCTATTGGCAGGTCTGTTCCACCAATATTGCCACGAGTGACAATAAGCCAAATGAACTTTTCTAATTAAACTAATGTAATGGATCTGTCAGCATTTATACATTTCTGAATGTTTCTAAGCACTGGCTCACTAAATAAAATGTGAATAGAAGAAACTGGACTTTTCTCAATGATACAGGTTGTAAAAATATGCATGCAGTTGGGCCAAATCAAAGTCTAATAATATTTAGCTGTTGCAGGTATCCTCACACTGCTTGAGAAACAGCAGCCCATTGCTAAAAAAAACAATCATCTTTATCTTTACTTTCCTAAATTGTGGCTCTCAGTCTCTTTGTGCTTAACTTGGGTCCAAGAACCACCATGTTGCTCGTTACCTTTCAGATCGTCAGCTATAAAAGGAACTTCAACGATGAATTCATCATCATCACTAGAGTCAGATGAGGAATACTCTTTCTCTGTTTCACACATTAAAATTGTAGCATTTATGTCATCAAATTCACTATCTGCAAGTTCACTTTGGATAAGTTAGATGGAATATTTCTTATTTAGTTTTAAAATCTCTTCATCAGATATTTTATCAATAAGGATTCAAACAATGCTATATTACTATAACAAACCAAAGTATAAATTCTTAAAATGTGAAAAACCAGAAGAATAAAATTAGCAAAAAAAAAAGTGGAAATTACATACAAAGGTAAATATTTTACTCCATTATTCACAAGGTTTTATAAACATTTGATGATCCTCCAAAAAGAAAAGACTAATATGGTCAAAGAACTGTGCCAATAAAAATAAATGTAGGAACATTTCCTCTTATTTTTAACAAAAGTATTAATGTTTGAAGTGTTTAAGTAGATGCATGATGCATCTAGTCCTTATTTTGATTAGAAACACATTTTATTTCTTTCAGTATTTGAAAAGTCTTTGGAATGCTATGGAACACTGATAACAAAAATATAGAAAAAATGATGAAGTATAAAGCAGAAATACCTTCAAGTTAAGTATCTAAAAAAATTGCATCAATTGACATACCTAGTGCCTTCTAGTGTTAATTCCATTCAACAAGAATCTTTAAGAGTATACTATTTGCAAAGTATTTCCTGTAGAGAATCATCATGGTGAAATTCCAAGAGAAAAAAGCTATACCCTTCCATAATTCATGGAGCTTTTAAAAGTCCATTTCCTGTAAGAAGGCTTTCATAATCAGAAATGGGGCAATAATACTCCCCCATGCATGAACCACACTTTTCTAAGTGACTTACTATTTCACTCCACCCAAATATATAAATATATATTATCTACTATGATATAGGGATATGTGTATATGTATGATCTACTATTCAAACCTAATGGAAATCCACAAATGCCTAGAATAATCTTCCCCAAAGCAGTTTGGCCATGATGCATCCCTGTTCAAAAACCTTCAGTGACTCCCTTAAAGTCCTCCAGAACCTGACTCCAATTTACATTAATTCCATCTTCTGTGTGTCAAACCCTTTACCGCAACAAAACTATAAATTGCAAACAGTTCCCCAAACTAAATTTCAAGTCTCTCATCTCCACCCCTTTTAATACTGTCCCCCATGCCTGGAAACATGCTGCCTGCCACACTTCTAACTTTTAGAATGCTAAGCTTTTTTTTTTTTTTGCTAAGCTTCTTTTAAAGCCTCAGTTCAGTTGCCACCTGCTAATTACTCACTTTTTCTTATCTCCCATAGTTGCTCTCTCCCTTCCGCAATAAATTTTTATATGCCACCTTCCCAGTAGAAGGTAAGCTCCCTGATGGTAAAAACTTTCATTTTTGCTTCTGTATTCCCAATATTCAGGAGAGTTCCTTGCAAACATTAGGTACTTTTGTTTGTTAAGTTATTTACTATGTATCCAATAAATAGTATGAAATTATTTCTAAACCATTTGAACATATTGATGTTGTTTAATTATGATGGAAATTTAAATCTAGCAATATATTAAAAAATATTTAAAATAATCACACCCTTTGACCCAATAATTCCATTTCCAGAAATAGACCCTGAAAATGTTAGTGTTTTAAAAACCTCCTTTTCTGACAACAAGATAGTCTAGCAGATCTCTATCTGCTGGTCAGGAAACCTGAATTCAAATCCTGCCTACCTCACTTCTAGTAAGTTGCCATACAACTTCTCAAACCTCTCAGCTTCAGTTTCCTCATCTGTAAAAATGGAGATAGTAACAGCAACTACTTCACAGAGTTGTTGTGAGGATCAAATAAGATAATATGAGTAAAGCACTTTACAAACCTTAAAATGCTATACAAATAATAGCTGTTTGAAGTATTCAAAAAACATTACACACAATTGCAAAAAACTAGAACTTAATTGTTCAATGGTTAAACAAAATCGGAGTACTAAATAAATGTTAGCTGCTATTATACCTTAAAAACCCAACTACAATTTATATCATTGTTTTACGGGAAAATTAGTTATAATGTCCAAATAACCAACTTTAAAACGTCCCCACCCAACCAATCCATACCATATACCACTATCAGATTAATGTTCATGTAACACTGTTTTCAACACTCTAATGGATCTATAATCTCATCAATATGCATAATTCCCTCTAACAACGTAGACTTCAAACCATTCATCCATTCCTGCCCCTACTGTGTGACTCTAGTCCACATCCTTTCTATAAAGCTGCTAGAGGAACACTCAATGTGCTGGAGCCTTTGTTTGAATTCTCTTGACACTCTGTGCCAAAGGAGCTACCATGGGTTAGGCTAGCCATTACTCCTGGAGTGTGCAGACTATCTCTACCCTCCCCACATATTTCTCTGATCACATCCTTTATACCACTTTACCTGAGGAATTGATGATACCTTCTAACATGTTAAAATACCCACAATATGCCTTTCCACTGCCCTTCAAATGATCCTCAACTTCAGTTCTTCAGAGACTGGAGTATTCCATAAAGCAAGGGCTTCTAATGCTGCTCTCCTGCTCAAAAATTCGCCACTAGCTACTGGACAAAAATCTATATTCCTTAGCCAACACTAAAGGTACTCCACATTCAGGGCCCACCAACCTTTCCAACTTTCTTTCATTCATTCATTCATCTATGCAAGTCTCTAGAGCAAGCAGCTACTGTGCTCATGGCACTTTCGACAAGCAGTGTCAAATGGAATCAGGAGATTTCAGGGATTACAATTATCCCATCCACATCGAGGGTGTTGGGATGAGGCACCTCCGAGATCAGGAAAAACCAAAAGAATTTTTTTGCTGTCCCTTCTTACCACAGAAGGCTGAATTTTTTTCTCTCTCTTATGGGGTGTTTATATTACTTTAATGTGAAATTTGGGTTAGGTGCTCAGTCATAGGCTCTGTGTCATCAGCTGGCCTTCACATGTCATCTGCAGCTTCTACAAAAGTCCCCCAAAGTTCCCATTTCATGTCTTAAGCTGACCCTTGATATATTGAAACCTCGATGGGGAAAGCTGAGATGGGGAAGGGATAACTGTAAAGTCTCAACTTTAGAATTCAAGGTCACTCTTACTAATGCTATGTGACCTTGGTGTGGTGGAAAGAGAACTAACTGGGTGATCTTGGCCAAGTCCCTTCATCTGAAGGTAAATTTCCTTATCTGTAAAATAGAGACAATGACAATATCTACCTCTCCAAGTAACTTTCTTTGTGCCACACTTGTGATTTAAATGGGAAAAGGAACTCCCATTGGAGAAATTCTTCAATCACTAGTTTCTAGTCTTAGAGAGTTACCTGGAGTGCTGAGAAGCTAAACAACTTGCCCAGGATTATACAGCTTCTATGTGTCAAAGATGGGAACTGAGCCCACACCATTAAGAATTCAAGGCCAGCTCTCAACCCACCAGTATACTGCCTCTCAAGGCACTTGTGGGGAATTTAATAAGACAACATATGTAATAGTACTTTTCAAACCCTAAAGTATCTCACAAATATGAGTGTGTTATTATTGGGCAAATCACTTCACTTTTCCAGGTTTCAGTTTGCTCATCTCCAAAATGATGAAATATGACTATACTCGATGCTAGGGGCTACAAGGGACACAAAATTCCTCAGGGGGCTTTTATAATCTATTCTCAGGACAATACCAGTCAGAACATGACAGGTCATTAGTGCTAAACTTTAAGATCAGAAAGATCTGGGTTTAAATGCTGCTTCAGATGGACAAGTCACAACCTCTCTGAATCTTACTTAACTCATCTATAAAACTGGGATAATTAACAGTGCCTACCTAGACTGTGGTGAGGATTGAGATTATACATATAAAGCACTTTGCAAACTTTTAAGTGCTATATAAACATTATCTATCACAATTTTCTATGATTTCCGTCCATGAACCTTCCAGTCCACCCTTGCCCAGTGCACAATGAGCATTCATTCTTACTTTCTCACTTTAGCTCATCCCAATGCCATGATCTGAAATGACCTCCTCTTCCTCAGGTATCTGAATCCTACCTCCATACTTACAGGCCAGTTTAAAATCCCACTTCCTCCATAAAACCTTTCCTAAACAATCTAACCCATAAGGACCTTTACCCTCCTCTGAACTTCTACTATTTCATACTGCCTGGTCCTATTAATTATTTTTGTACATTTATATACTGTCTCTCCCAATTTCAAGATTAAGAGATACTAGGGCACAGAAATCAATGTTTTATGTTTCTTTATCTCCCACTGTACTGAGCTCAATAAGACTGCTGAATGGGAAGCTGGAAAACAGAAACAAAGCAAAGCACTACAGATAGATATATAATATTTAAGATCTATTAATGTGCCAATGGAAAATTTTCCAAAGATACCAGTGAAATCCCATTTTAAAATGTTTAAAAGAAAGGTGGAATAAAGCAATAACAAATATGGAACCAAGAACAATCCTATACAATTAAGCATGGAATGGGCATAATAAAGAAGAAAATAAAACAAGATCCAATATTGTTTCAAAAACCATAAATCTTTCTAAAATATCTTATCTGTTTTTACAAGGTGTGTACCAAGATTACTGACAAGGAGAAACAATCCATATCATAATTTACAGAGGGCATATGAGTACACTGGGCACTATGAGATTTTAGACCTTTGGCTTCAAAGACGGAGATAATAAAATTATCAACCTACAATTCAGTAATGCTAAAGCACAATGAATAAGGAGGTAGATTCACAGAAAGGAAGTAATTAGCAAAACCTTTTTTTTCTTATAGCACCAAAGAACCAACTGGAATCCTGGTTTATATCAAGGGGGTTAATTCAATGAAAGTGGTTATTAAATTGTCCAAGAACATGCAGAGGCTCCACGCAGAACACTGCTTACAACTGAAGACTTCCTCCATACGTGAAAAGGATAATACAGACATTTTAAAATAACTTTTTAAAATGTTATTTTAAAATATACTATAGTTTTCCCGCCTTTTTTGAAATAATGAAAATTCTTAATTTCAAACCCTAAGTGCTAACATAGCCACCTTATTCAGGTTGAAGGATTTCCCCATAAATAGTAAACACCAGGGTCAGAAGGTATACATAGGATTAGATATGGTTTTTCTATGATGATTCTGTGACACTAAAGAAACAGATAACCCAATCTTTTCCATCAATTCAGGATTTTCCACCCTTCTCATAAGCACAGGTCTTAGCAATCCAATTTCCTGTGATAGCACAATAGAACAGAGAGAAGGGTACTACTGAAGAGACCTAAACATCTCCTTTCTCTTACTTATATTTCCTCATTATCATTTTAAATTAACCACACAAAAGTCTTTCTTAAAAAAAGATGAGCAATATCCTATGCAGGAGTATTATATCCAACATATTCCATTTTTGATAGATATTCATATTTAATTCAACGTAACAGAAACACCCAGGAACTAGTTTAAATTTCATTATCCCCTAATAAGCCTTGCAATCGTTAATTCATTCAAAGAACTTTTTTTGTCTACATGATGCAATCTAATCTCATAACAGAAACTACAAATGTTCAGGGCAGAAAGGGATCTTTGAGGACATCTAGGGCAACCCAACCCTCAACAAACTTCCTTCTACAACATACAGCCAAGTGGCCATCATCCAGCCTTCTAAGGGGGAAATGTAGAAAACATCATTTGTTACAGTACCACAGAGATACTGTGAATTGATCTTATTTCACTATAAAGTTAGACTAACAAAGTATTTCTATATTAATTTAAATTAGGCAAATTAGGTAACTAAGAGTTTGAGGTTCACTTCAAAGCTGAATGAAGATCCTTATAAATGAGCTAGGAAAAAAAGATGATCCTTGCACAGATTGATTAGAAGTCAAAGTATCTGTAATTTGTACAGGTACAAGAGGCAATGAAAAGAGCATCAAGAACACAATAAATTGGGGCATAAAATGGATTCAACATTATTGTCATTGATCAGTATGATTGGGCTCTTGAAGGATTACTACACCCAAGACCAGCATTCCATTTCAGAGTTGTACCACAAACCAAAGCAAAATACCTCATTAGCAAGCAGGGTGAGAACAAGGAGTAACTACAAAGCAGTAAGCCTAATTCTAAAAACCACACTGGAAAATATCTTACTTTATAGTCATACCTCACAGCATATCTCCTATCTTCCCATTCCTCCACCCCCACCTACATGAAGAAAAGGTAGGCATGGCTCACCAGCAAGCCACCTGCTGTTTACCAAAGTTACCCTGGACATACAGTGTTAAATTTCCATCAATGGCTTAAAAAGACAGATCACCATATTGTGTGTGCCAGGTGAGATACAGAAGCTTTGCAACTGTAGAATTTTCTGCAGAGGTCACTGGAGGGTTGATTAAACTAGTATCACAGAGAGAAAAAAAAATCGTTTCTGCAGTTTCTGCAGCTCAAGGCTGCAGAGCTCCCAAAGCAGCTGCATGGTGAGAAACAGTACCCAACACACCCACAGCAGCTACCAAAGGACACAGAATATGCCACACAGTATAAAATGCAAGGCATTCTAAAAGCCAATCATTTAAAAACTTCCATCACAACCAACTCATGGAACTCAAATCACATGGATTCCTCAGTGTCCAACAAGCACAGCCTTCTGACCATCCAGACCAGAATTGGGAGGGAGAGGTTTTGACATGCTGGGGAAGAGGGAATGCTCGACCGCCAAAGCTTCCTGCAGATGAACTAGCAGCAATAATAACAGATGTATTCTCTCCCTCACTTCCCTAAATATAATCTAACCTCCCAACTAAACCCATGACAAACATTTCCCCTTACTTCTAATTCCCTCCACTGAGTCAACCCGGCCTAACAAAAAGAGGTCAAAAACTCTAACCCAGGAACCAAGAAGTTAACAACCATCAGGAGAGTCACCCTGGGTTGTACTTGTCCGCCCTCACTAGCAACCAGAAATATTAAAATGCCAAATCAGTGAAGCTCTGATTAGGTAGTAAATTCCCCAAATTCCCCTCCTTTGGAAACCCCAGAACCAGGTGTCACTGCCTACCCATCTCCCACACTCCATAAGAAGATATTTTTCAAGGCACACACATAACGGACTCAAGACCTTGGATGACACTCCCATCCCAACCATATGACCACTCTCCTCTATCCACTCCCCAGAAACCTAGGCTTACACCACACACCAGTACTTCTCTGCCCCACTTCCTATTGTCCCTCAAAACAAAGATTCATACTCTTGCTGGTCTTCCCCCTTACCTGTCCTTCTCCCCCACCCCAGGGAACTAAGACTCATCCACCATCCACTTTGGAAGACCTCACCTGGCATCCAGCCCTCACCACTTCTTCCCACCCTGAAACAGACACAAACACACACCCTCCCCCAACACACTCTCCTGGCCCTCAAGGTCTTCAACCACCTCCCCAGAAGGAAAGGAGCCCACACAATCCCATATATAAACACCTTTAACCAAAGAGTTACACACCTTCACAACCTAGGCACACCCCACTCGAGAACCAGAGAAGTAGACCCTCCCCCAACCATAAGCAGAGGGACCAGATCTCACACCTCCAGCAACCGAAGAGTTCTCAAACCACCCTTATACACACATATACCCTAGATCCAGTGAGGCCCCACCTTCCCCATCCCATCCCATCCCCGCTGAAGCCAATGGGGTCAAACCTTTTCATCCACACACATTCCATAACCAGAAAGAGACTCCCACCAAAACTAGAGGGGCCTAGGCCCTTCCCAACACATAGATAGACCGACCCCGAAAACAGGACCCCCACCCACCCACCCAGAGGGGACCAGCCCAAACACACATAAACCCCGGTACCAGAAGAACCTCCCACCAGTCTCCGATAGGCCCAAGCCCCCCACACACATATACACGCCAGAACCAGGACCACCCTCACCCGAACCAAAGTGAGTCCCCACATTCACCCTAGAACAAGAACATCCCCCACCAGACCCAGAGGGGCCCAGCCCCTCACACAGGCCCTAGAAGCAGGGTCCTTCACCAGAATCAGAGGGTCCACACACACGCTCCCTAGAACCAGCCCCCCCCCCCACACGCACACACACGCTAGAACCAGGACCTCCCACCAGACCCAGGAGTCCAGCTCCCCCCCACACACACACCTTGGAAGCAGAAACCTCTCCCCCCCCCCAATCAAAACCAGAGAAGCCCAGCCCTCCCACACTCTCCCTAGAACCAGGACCCTCCACGAGTGAGCCCATACACACACCCTAGAACTAGGACATCCTCCCCCCCCCCCGCCCCCGACCCAGAGGGGCCCAGCCCCCACATACACACCCTAAAACCAGGGCGCTCCATCAGAAGTAGAGGAGCCCAGCCCCCCCCATACACCTCAGAACCAGAGCAACCCCCTCCCTGGGTCTCCCCCCGCTGCCCCCACCCCCAATGCCGAGACCGGGGGTCTTCTCCGCTGCAGCGCAGCGGCCGCCGGCGCGGGGCTCCTACCTCTCCGCCATCTTCCTCCCCGGGCGCTCGCTCTCACAGGGCCGGCGGGGCGCGAGCCGCGGGGGCGGCGGCGGCGGCGCGGACGGAGTCCCTCATCTCGGCTCGGCTCGGCTCGGCTCGGCCCGGCCCGGCTCGGCCCTGCCCTGCCCTGCCCGAGCCGCACAAGGCTCTTGCAGCTGCGGCTGCGGCTCCGGCTGCTGCGGCTGCTGCGGCTGCTGCGGCTGCTGCGGCTGCTGCGGCTGCTGCGGCTGCTGCTGCACGCTGCTTGAGGAGGCTGCCCCCGCCGCTGCCGCCGCCGCCGCCGCCGCCGCTGCCTCCAGATCCTGCGCGGAGCAGGGAGCCCGCGCGCGTCCTCCCGTCACCAAGCGCAACCCCCCGCCCTCCTACTCCGCCTCCTGCTCATGCCTCACTCCTCCTCCCCGCTGCTAATTCTCTCCACCGCCAGCCACCGGGCGGCGCCAGGAAAAAATGGAGCGGAGAGTGGAGAAGCGAGGAGAGAACACGACTGCGTGAGCCCTCGCTGCTGGGGATGATGGGAGATGTAGTCCCAGTCTTTCTGAAGGCGAAGGGACTGCAGAGGTCATTCGAGATCGCAGAACTGAGATGCATGTCATTATCTAGTCCCAAGGGTTTTTAACCTGGGGTCCACGGGTTCGTGAGCTTGGACATTACATTACATCCTTATTTCCACTAAGCTCTAGTTTCCTTGGTAATTTCTATATATTTTATGCATTTTTAAATATCCTGAGAAGGAATCCCTAGGCTTTACCAGACTGCCACAGGTTTCCAGGACATAAAAATGGTTACGGGTCTTTACACGAGTCCAAATCTAAGTCCTATGCACTAGTCCTATCATTGGAGAAATGAGGAAATTTAAGTGTTCGAAGAGAAAAGCACCTGCCCAAGGCCGAAAAGCTAGTTAGGGGCAAAGCAGTCAGTAGAAGAGAAGGGACCGCATCCTTGATAGAAAAGAACACTGACTGAGGTCTAAGAAGCTAGACCTATAGTGCAGGTGATAGAGTTCCGGATATTTTTTTTTATTTATTTATTTTTTGCCGGGCAGTAGATTAAGTGACTTGCTCAACGTCACACAGCTAGTAAGTATCACCACCTAGCTGCCCACATACCCACTCTTAACTTCAGTTTCTTACTCCCTCAGCCTCGGTTTCCTGATCTCTAAAATCAACCTACCTTGCAGGGTGGTTGTTTGATTCAAATGAGGTAACACATGTAAAATACTAGATTTTATTAATAGGCACCACCTGCATCACCTTGACCTAGTCGGTGAACCTTTTTGAGACTCCAGTTTAGTCATTTGTAAAAATGAGGGGACTAGACTAGACCTCCAACCTCTAGCTCTATATCTGTGACCCTAAGAACTCTCATATGATTTATCTATTAAGCCCCAACTTAAAGATCACCATCCCACTTTGGAATAACTCTGGTTATTTGTAAGCCTTTCCTTATGATAAAATCTGTTTCTCTGCAATATTTATTCCATGCTCCTATATCTGCCTTCTGAAGAGAAGAATGACTAATCAAATCTCTCCTCCATATGACAGCTCTTAAAATGAATGAACAAGGAAAAACTTTTATTAATCACTTGCTACTTGCCAAGCACTAGGGATTCAAATATAAAAGAGGCAAATCCTGTCCTCAGGGAGATTATATTATTATAATTTAATTTTTAATGATATATTTTGTTTTATACATGCGTATATATATATATATAAACACTATGTATAGCACTTTTGTGGTGGTAAAGAATTGAAAATAAAACAAGTGGGGGCAGCTAGGTGGCACAGTGGATAAAGCACCAGCCCTGGATTCAAGAGGACCTGAGTTCAAATCCTACCTCAGCCACTTGACACTAGCTGTGTGACCCTGGGCAAGTCATTTAAACCTCATTGCCCCCCCCCAAAAAAAGCAAAGAAAATAGGTTTGTAACATTCTCTGCTTAGCACATAGATTCAGCTCCTGCTATGCTTAGAACATTCAAATATTTAATTTGAAGCATAGCCAATATTGTGTCAATAAATGTATATGGCACAATATTTGAAAGGACTTGCTACAGCCTTTGGGAAGACTATAAAAATGTAATTCCACAAAAATATAACATGGTAAAGCAATTCAGTCTGGGTTCCCTGCCATATATGACACCTGGCCTTGAAATTCAACCAATCTAGACTCATGATGGAAAATGTTCTCCACTATGGAGTCTGAATGCAGATTGAAGCATACTGTTTTTCACTTTTTGTTTTTTGTTTCTTTTCTTGTAGTTCTTCCCTTTTGTTCTGATTCTTCTCTCACAACATGACTAATGTGAAAATATGTTCAACATGACTGTACTGTATAACCCGCATCTGATTGCTTGCTGTCTTGGGGAAGGGGAAATGAAGGGAGAGAGGGAGAAAAAGTTGGAACTAAAAATCTTACAAAAATGAACACTGAAAACTATCTTTACATGTAATTGGAAAACATAAAATACTATTAAAAAAAGAAATTCAACCAATCTACTTCAAACCAAAAAGTATTTGAAAGACAGGTAAGTATAAGTAGGAATCTGCAGTGGCTATAAAGGAACACCAGCTGAGGTTCACTAGCCCAAATGAGAGAGCCTGTTGGATGGTATTGTATTCAATGCAACATAGGCTTTTCAACACTTTATGAATGGCATTCTTCTGGAAAGAATGTCTGATTTAGAACCAGAGCTCTGGATTTTGCAGAAGATCTGAGTTCAAATTCTAGTTCTGCCGCTGAATACCTTTCCCTTACTACCTCTCTCATATAATCTCTCTCAACCTGTTTCAAGTGTAAAACGGGCAGGATGAATAGCATCTACCTGACACAGTTGTTGTGGATCAAATGAGCTAACAGATATAAAGCACTTCGCAAACCTTAAAGTGCTACACAAAAGTAAGGGTTGGAGAGAGAGAGCTAGGCCCGTCTGTAGGTGGCAGAGAAATGGTACCAGAGGATGAAGAGAGCAAGGAGACGAAAGGAGCGACAGAGGGACGGCCCGATAGGCGGAGCGAGGAAGAACGTTCCCAAGGCTGGGAGTCCTTGAAGCCGCTCCAGGAAAGCCATGAGGCTTTCGCGCTGGATAAAGAGAACAGGCCTCCAAGATGTCTAGAGCGTCCTCGGTATGGAGACGGGGGGCCCGGATTGGACTGAGCACCCGGAGAGTGCTTCCGGTCCTGGGCTGGAACCAGGGAATGAGAGGCTGAAACGCGTCCGCCGCCGCCACAGGCCTCGGGGGACCCCGCACTCAGGGTGAGTTTGGATCCCAGTTAGTTTCAAATGCCCTTCAATCAGCCAGGTACGGGTCCTAGGGACGGAGAGCCGCGTGCACATGAGTGTGTACGTGTGCGTGCGTGCGTTCGGGTGTGTCCGTTGAGAGGGCGGGTCGCGTCCAGTACGGAACTTGTTATCTCTGTCCGTCAAACCCATCTCTCTTCGGAACTTACGTGTGTGTGTGTGTGTTGGGGGAGAGAAGGAAGCAATGTCACGAAGGTTCCTAATCTCGCCCTCTCCCTACCCCCACATGCCCAATCGGTTGCCGAATATCGGACGTTTCGACCTTCGCCATCTGGTGCTTACATAGCCATCCCCCCCCACCCCCCACCCCCCGCCTTCATCACTTGCCCCATTGCAGGAGCCTCCTGGTGACTCTCTCCACTTGGAGCCTTTCCCCTCGACTCAAGGGCGGGCTCCCTTGCTACCATGCTGGGATGAAATACACCCTCCTCTGGAGTTTCAAGCGCCTCATATTTTGGCTTCCACTTACCCTTCCAGGCCGCTTCCGCGTTACTTCCCTTCAAGCCTTCTAGGTGCCTATCAAACTGTACTTGTTCTCACACTTGCCGTTCCATTTCCCATTTCCACGCCTTTGCTCGAGTTATGCGCCATTCCTAGAATGCTTCTCCCCCCCCCCCTTTTAATCTAGAACCCTTTGCTCCATTCAAAGCTCACATCCAGGGCAATTCAAAAAGGCGGCTTTTCCAGTTGTTACTGAGAGGAGTTATCTCCTCCCCCTCCCCATGCTAATATTTTGTATTTACTTTGGATATTTTCCATTTATCTCATCTATGTGTGTTATACTGTCTAATAGAATGTAAACTTCTTGAGAGTAGAGAATGGTTTATTTTTGTCTTTTTATTTCTAGCGCTAGCATAGTGTTTGATACATAATAGATGTTTAATAAATACTTGTTGAATTAAATTTAATTGTGTCGGAATTAAATATGTTTGCACTGTTGGGAGTATGTGTATGGGCCGTGTTTATCTCTATTGGGTGTATTGTGTGTGTATATCTTGGACGGCAAAGGTGTATGTATCTGTTGAGTGTATGAGTATCTGCATGTTCCTTTTTTTTCTTTTTCTTTTTGCCGGGCAATGGGGGTTAAGTGACTTGCCCAGGGTCACACAGCTAGTAAGTATCAAATGTCTGAGGCCGGATTTGAACTCAGGTCCTCCTGAATCCAGGGCCGGTGCTTTATCCACTGTGCCACCTAGCCGCCCCCGGCATGTTTCTTTTCAAGCACACCTCCATTGCTTGAATTATCGTTGTTCACTTGTGTTCAACTTTTTTCGACTCCTTTTCTTGACAGAGATACTGGAGTGGCTTGCCACTTCCTTCTCCAGTTCATTTTACAGATGAGAAAACTGAAGCAAATAGCTTTAAGGGACTTGCCCAGGGCCATATAGCTGTTAAGTGTCTGAGGTCACATTTGAACTCAGGTCTACCTGAGTAGACTGCATTCCAGGCTCCACTCTCCACTCCAGCCCCCTAGCTGCCCCTATTGCTTGAATACAGTAACATTAACAAGCCAACTTTTCTATAGTGGTTTACAAAGCACTTTACATACATTATTTCATTTCTTTCTCTTAACAACCTTGTGTGAAGAGGGAGTTAGATATATTACTGGTCACACAAGTCTGGACCAAAAGCAACCTCGTGTAACAGGTAGTGGAAATAATATATAAAAAACCTGTGATTTTAAAAGTGTGGAAACCTTAGAGAATTACTTGAGGTGAAAAGAGGTATTTACCTATTGTCAAACAGCTGCTAAATGTCAGAGGAGTTTGAATCTAGGTCTTTCTGACTCTGAGGTCAGCACTGTATCCATTAAACCATGCTACTGCTGATGAAAGCATCGTAATCTCCACTGAAATACGCTGTGTAACGTAGAGCATTACAAAGATAAATAAACACAGTCCTTGTCCTTGAAAAACTAGAAAACGGGGTGGAGTGGGAATGACACATGGGCACATATAACTGCAATAGACAGTAGGGCATGTGATAAAAGCCATAGGTCAAAGCACTTCTTCCATAGGTGCTCTGATCCTAATTTTTATTTTAATCTGAAGTCTGGAACCAGTTTCCTAAGATAATGATGCATTTGTCCTTCGGGTTTTTCTTTTCTAGAAAGGCAAAAAAAAAAAAAAAATCAGGTTCTTTCAACAACATCTTGCAGTTAACAACTATTTTCTACATATTCTGTACCTAGCCCCTGTAACTGAGTCAGCAGTGGGGCAGAGGTCCTATATTCAGGTAAAAAGACAAGCTAGGGAAAAAGGAAGGCAGGGAGGGAGGAGGAAAGACCAGAAGGTGAGAAAGAGAAAAGGAAAGATGGAAATACAGAGTTGGAAGAAAGCATGCCTACCTACTATGAAATGTGAGAATTTTTTCTTTCTTTATGAGGCATTTTCTTTCTTCAAAGACTTGTATGGATCAGTGAGCTCATCAATGTAGGTATTTCCTCCTGTGAAAAAGATAAAAAACCATTTATGCCTGCCTGTCCTGTGCAACTCTCATCTATGCCCTTCCCAAAGTTTGCCATAGGAGATTCATCCATCCCACAATTTTCTGGGGACCTTCCTCAATTTACTGTGATATCAGTAAAGATAACATCTGACCAACCCTTCTTTTTTGCTCACACATTTCTTTGACAATATACTTTATATCTCTTCTCCACACTTCGTTATTTGTAATTTGTCACAGGGGCAGCTAGGTGGTATAGTGGATCAAGCACTGAAATCTCAGCCTTATATATCCTGCCTTTGTGATGCTGGGAAAGTCACTTAACCTTTGCCTCAGTTTCTTCAACTGCAAAATGAGGATAATATTATCACCTATATCCCAGGGTTGTTGTGAGGATCAAATGAGAGAATATTTGTAAAGTGCTTAGTATAGTGCCTGGCACATAGTAGGCACTTAATAAAGGCTTACTCTCCTTCTCTCTCTTCTCATGCCTGCCACATACTTCTCCAGTGCCCTCTGGAAGATCCTTATCCTCACTTCTTTGGAGACTGTAATGTTCCATGACTAAAAGCTATCTAACACAGGTAGAATATTGATATTAAAATTATAGGCCTTTGTTTCAGGAATAAATTAAGGGTCATTAAAAGGACTTTGAAATTTCCGAAGAGCAATCCATCCCACTCTTCTATTCCTGTTCAATTCTGGGCCCAATTCATTGTCCATTTGAAGTGTCATATTATATAAATGGGCATATGTATATTCAGATGTATACATGTTTATAAATACATATGTGTATATCAACCATCCTATAAACTCATCCATCAAAAGATACACATATATCTCAAACATCCTACAAATTCATCTAGATGATATCTAGATATCTACTGAGGTATTAATTTGTAGGTTGTTCATCTAACTACATATAAAAGCCTAGACAATAGGCATTCTTTATCCACTTTTTTTTTACTTGGGCAGATGGTTAATCCAAAATTTTTCAAGTCGTTTTGAATCTCTTGCTAGAGACTCTGCGGTGCTCCAGGTCTTGATGGAACCAGCATAATATAATCTCCAAACAGGAGTACCTTGAGTTTGTTACTATCTACAAGGAATTCTAACTAGACTCCATAACAGTCATATATACCTTTTGTAAGCATACCTGTTTTATGCTTTGCCTGATCTTAATGATCAGAGGGCTGCTGGACAAAGTCATTTGCTCAACAACAGTAACTTTTAAGCAATCTTGTATAATTTTGAAGTTTGTATGAGACATCTTATTGAAAAAGAGCCTTGGGGCAGCTAGGTCACTTAAGGCCAATTGCCTCCCAAAAAAACCCAACAATAAACATGTTAATTTTATCTCTTTGCTGATCTTTATGCCTTTAATTTTCTCTATTGTCTTATTGTGATTGCTAGCTTTTCTAAAACTATGTCAAATAATGGGGGCAAAAGGGGGCTTCAGGTAAATACATTTTTACAACTCTTTGTTAAATGTACTTCATCCCTAGCCAGGAGCCTGTAATTCATACATTTTAAACTATGGTCCAGAAATCCAAATCTTTTTCTCAGATACCATCTTCTTAGCCAGCTGTTTAATTCCCAAACCAGTTTTTATTTTCATAATTTGCCCTCAGAAAGCAGCTGTGATGGGGAAAAAACACACAAAAAACTTGTGTCCCTTTGGTCTTGAGTTTCTTGCCCAAGACTCTAATCTTTGGCAGTGCTTTCTGGGTTCCTTCTTGTAATATTTGTGGTCTCATACATCACCAGATGTTGGTAGCTATCTATTTTGACAAATCTTCAGAGGTTCTTTGCTAAGTACTGAGTATATGCTTCAGCAAGACAATAGACCTCTTTGTTGTTATCAGGTCAACCAATGGCTACCTCAATAGCCCTGTGTAGAGAGTCACTAACCACCACCACTCTTCTTGCTTTAATTCTTCCTGCATAAACCGCTCACTTGCCCAGAGGCCCAGCTCTCTCCTCTTCAGGAAGACCCTCAAAATTTATATTTGCTCCAATTATGTAGTGGTCATTCTTTTTTCCTCCTCTATGTAACATTTTTCCATTCTCCAATTTCCTGACCTTTTCCTGACCATTTCAGATCTTCTACTTTTTATTTTTATTTATTTATTTGGTTGTTTATTTATTTTTTTATTTATTTATTTGGTTGGGGGGGGGGGCGGGGCAGTGAGGGTTAAATGACTTGCCCAGGGTTGCACAGCTATTATGTGTCAAGTGTCTGAGGTCGGATTTGAACTCAGGTCTTCCTGAATCCAAGGCTAGTGCTCTATCCACTGCGCCACCTAGCTGCCCTCCTGCTTTTAATTTCTACATTGAAACTTACTTCTAGTTTTTTGGAAACATTTAGTTGTCAATTAAGTCACTTCTCCTCTCTGAACCTCATTTTCCTTACCTGTTAAATGGAGATTTAAAGTGTGTCATCTGTTAACCAAAAAAAACAAAAAACAAAAAAACACAAGTGCATGAGACATACATTGCAAATGAACTCATTACAAGAGAAATGAACATGCAAGAACTAAAAGTGCAAGTTCACAATCCTAACAAAAGCTTGAATATTTATGAAATTATGACAAAAGGAGAAGGAAGAACAGCAATCTCCCCCAAATGGGAGTGGCTTAGGAGGAGGGAAAGAGCAGAAGGAGTGGAGAAAGGACTAATTCCCTCCCAAGGTGGAGGAACAATCATGAATAAGATGGTAAAAACAGCATTCTTTTCCCTTGGAAACTGCTAGACTATGAAAATATGATGGTCTGCTTATCCACAAGGGTCCTAGTTGCACAAATAGTATCTCAGTCTGGTGCAGACTGACTGGCGCCTGTCTGACTCCCAAGGATACACAGGGTGTCTAGCTTGGGGTACAAATTACAAATTATGTCAGCTCAGCAGGGCTTTATCCTAGACACTTTCAGGGTCTCCTGCAGACTCTGGGTCCAGTGTTTCTGAAAAATATGGCAACTCAAGAAGACAACTTCAGGGAGCCCTCAGGCTTGTTGTGAAGAATGTACTTTGTAAAGCACAACACAAATGTGACATGCATGAGTAGTTAAAGGTGGAATGGCCAGGAGTTTCTAATAAATGAAGTAAATTAGGATCTTAGGACAAGAGAAGTTGGTATCTTTAAAAGGGAGGTTGAATAGAGCTGAACTGAATTAAAGTCCCAAAGTAGAATGGGCTGATTTGGGGAAATGGTGAATTTCCTATTATTAGAGGTCTTCAAGCTAAGGCTGAATGTTGTAGAGAGAATGCTATTCAGATACAAATTTTATTAAATTTCCTAAAACCCTCTTGAAAACTAGGATATAACCCTGAAAATCTGAGATTCTGTCATTCTGTTCCTTTTACTGGTGAGTATACTGCATAGGTCTGGGGTGGGGACTAGGCTGGGGAAAAAAGAGAAAGAATCACAGAAATACATTTAGTTATTATACAGCTACTGAATGTATTTAGTCACCAACCTCACTCTCTCCTCCAGAGCCATCTGGGTCCAGTGGCAAGATTTACATACATCAGGATGACTGGAGATGGCCCTGGATGTTTTTAAGGTAATTGGGGTTAAGTGACTTTGCCCAGGTTCACATAGCTACTAAGTAACTGAGGTAAAATTTGAACTCAGGTCCTCTTGACTCCAGGGCCAGCACGCTATCCACTGTACCATCTAGCTGCCCCCTGCTTCTGGGTGAAAAGATTCATTGATGCTGTTGTTCAGTCATTTTTTAGTCCTGTCCAACTCTCCATGAGCCTATTTGGGGTTTTCTTGGCAAAGACACTGAAGTGGTTTCTCATTTCTTTCTCCAGCTTATTTTATAGATGAGGAAACTGAGGCAAAGTAAATTCCTCAGGATCAGATAGCTAGTAAGTGTCTGAAGCTAGATTTGATCTCATCTTCCTGAGTTCAGGCCCAGCATTCTATCCACTGCACCACCTAACTGCTGATGGTTATGTTTTAAATTACATTTTGAAATCTGGTAGTCCTTTTCATCTGTTCTCTTTGTCATTATTCTTCTTGATATTTTTTGCCCATCTGCTCTTCTATAAGAATTTGTTATGATTTTAATTCCACAAATTAGGAGAAGGATTTTGGTGGGGGCTTTTAGCATTACATCTGTGAATTAATTTGAGAAATAATGATATCTTTACTATATTTGGTATTAGCTTCCTTTAGCACTCAGTTCAGATGCTATATCATTGCTGTGAACTAAAGCAATGAATACAGGAAAGCTAGTTTCAGGGACAGCTCACTGACCAGTCAGCATACAATCATCATTATTCCCCTTCCATATATCTATATGCATATATGTGTGTATTTATATATGTGTATGTATATATCAAACATTCATATATATATGTATACATAAATGTCAAGGAGATCAATGGTCTGATTAAAATCTCTCTCTCTGCTCTTATTTCTCCTTGATTATCACCTTAGGTTGACTGAAGGCCAATTCAAGTCATTTTGTCCTTGTCCTTGTCCTTCAACCATTATGTATTGTAAGTTTCTTGAGAGCAGCATCTATGTTATTCATCTTTGTATTTCTAATGTTGAGTACTGGACCTTGTGTACAGTGAGGGCTTAAGAAATAGTGGTTGAATTGAATACAGTGACTCATATCCGGAGTGTGGAAGATATAATAATGAGTAAGATAGAAATCCAGTCCCCTAGGAGTTTACAGTTTAACATATTGTTCTAGGTACTGCCTGTACTTCTAAAATGATCTCTTTGAATAGAAAATTATTCTTATACCTTATACCAGCCCTGCCCCTGTACTCTGTATTTCAGTGACATTGGCCTCCTTGCTGTTCCTCAAACAAGACACTCCATCTGCCAAGATACTCTTAACTCCTGATTTCTGGCATTTTCACTGGCCTTCCCTGTACCTGCAATACTATCCTTTCTTATCTCTGCCTCCTGATTTCCCTTTCTTTTTTCAAGTCCCAGTTAAACTCCCATCTTTTATGCAAGATTTTCCTAATCCCCCTTCTTACCTGTCCAGTCTACTTACATGTAGTCCCTGCTAAACATGCTTCTCTCCAGCTACACAGACCCATTTCATGTTCCTTGGACACATTACTCCATCTCCTGAACCCTGTGCATTTTCACTACTGTTCCCCCCAGACCTGGAAGGCTCTCCCTCTTCTCTTTCTTCTTAGCTTCTCTAGCTTCTTTCAAAGCTCAGCTCAAATCCCACATTCTGCACCTTTCTGCATCTGTCTTCCCAGAACCTTCCATTAGTGCCTTCCCTCCAATCTTACCTTCCATTTACACTATATGTATCTTGTATATTCACTGTTATTGATATGTTGTTTTCCCCATTAAGATGTGAGCTTCTTGAGGGCAAGGGTTAGTTCTGCCTTTCTTTGTATCCCTTCAGTTAGAACTGTGGCATATAGAAAGTGCTCAATAAATTCTTGTTAAATGACTCACTAAACTTCCTCCCGTCCCTTTAAAATATTTTTCATTGTAAAGAATGGCTTTCTGGGGGCAGCTAGGTGGTGCAGTGGATAGAGCACCGGCCCTGGATTCAGGAGTACCCGAGTTCAAATCCGACCTCAGACACTTAACACTTACTAGCTGTGTGACCCTAGGCAAGTCACTTAACCCCAATTACCTCACTTTTTAAAAAAAATTTTTAATTAAAAAAAAAAAAGAATGGCTTTCTGGGAGGAGGAGGGAAGTAAGATACATTGGAAAATATATATGATGTAAAAAAAATCAATAAATTTTTATTTTAAAATGTTTGTAAGAGCTCATGGGTAACTTTGGAGAAAGTAGTTTCCGTTCATTGATGTGGCTTCAGACTGTTGAAGGATATACAAAAGGAGAGGAAGTGTCTACAATGAACATAGATAGCTTTTTCTAGGACTTCAACTAAGAAAGGGAAGAGAGATGTAGGATGATAACCAGAGGGATTGCGGTGCGTAGTGAAGCTTTTTAGAGAATGAGGTAGACTTGATCATATTTGAAAGAAACACAGAAAGAATGATCAGAAAGGTTAAAGATTAGAGTAAGGGATGATAGAGGGAGCAAGCTTTTGGAGAAAATGGGAGGGTATGGGATGAAGAATATAAATAAAAGAGTTGACCTTGGAAAGGAAAAGGGCTACTTCATTATTCAAAATTAGAAGAAAGAGTATGTCATAGGATTTTGAGGTGAGAAGTGGAAAAGAGAGAGTTCAGTGTAGATTGGCCTCAGTTTTCTTAGTAAAGTAAGAGACCAGGTCTCAAATGAGGCCCAAGAGGGTGGGAAAAAGGGAATAATTGTGCTTTAGGAAGCTAAATTGTTTGAAACAATTCCTGTAGGGAGTGAGATAGAGAATCAAACTAAATATGTTTTATTTCATTTTATCATAACTTTATCACTTTGTTATTCTCTTCTGTTCCCATTATCAGTCACTATATTTAAAAACTGCTATTTTTTGATGCCCTGAATACTAGATTTAGGAGATGTTCTTTCCTAGGCAGTTAAAATCCCATAGCGCAGCAAATACACCAAAGATGTATTATTATTATTACATTTTTGCTTGGTATAAGTACATCCTTAAAGTGTCCTGGAGGTTGTTTTGGGTCGTTGAAGCCTAGGCTAGCAAAGAAAAGTTCTGCTAACATTACCAAACTAAAAAGGCTTTGAGTTCAAGCTCAAAGATAGGCAGTATGCTTATTATTCAAAGACAAGTCTAAGTGAGGAGAGGCACATTACCAGAAGACTGGTTACCCAGTGAAGAATTTTTTTGACCATAGTAACCCAGGAATCTACTTAAGGTGTTGAGGAGAGGCAAACCTTGGGGGAGTCCATTCTAGGGATGGAGGTAATATGAATAAAGTGGTTAGAATGTTGGACCTGGAGTCAGGAAGACCTGAGTTCAAATCTGTCCTTAGATACTTATTAGGAGTGTGACCCTGAGCAAGACACTTAACCCCTCTTTGCCTCATCTATAAAACAGGCATAATAACAGTACCTATCTCCCAGGGTTGTTGTGACAATCAAAGAAGATAATAATCATAAAGAATTTAGTATAGTGTCTATTTAATATTGTGATGTTTAAAGTCTAATGTGGGTCCTAACCTGCCCCACCCCAGTTTTGGGGGAAAGCTGGCTAAAATTACTGATAAATTCAGCAAGAGTTTAGGCTTTTAAGTATTAAAGTGTAATGGAAGTTAGTGAAGAGAGAGAGGTTGAGAACAGATCCCTTATAGAATGGAAAACCCTAGCTTAGGGAAAGATAAAGGGAGAAATTTTGAAATTCAGAATCTTAGAAAACTGTTGAAAATTTTCTTTACATGTAATTGGAAAAAATGCTGTTAAGAGGGAAAAAAGAGTAACTGCTGGGAGGAAAAGGAGAGGAAGGAAAAGCCTTGGTTAGGTTTCCTCCTTCCTCCCCCTTTGTCAGGACACGGATCTTTTGGGGTCAGGAGAACCAGGGATCAAGTTCTATCTCCTAGTCATAATGCCTGTATGGCACTAGGCAGGTCTCCTAAACTCTCAGTACCTCCAGGTGACTCTCTGAAGATTTAAATCACAGAGCAGTCACAACTTCCCTGTTTGAGGTCCTCCCTACACAAATAAATTAGATTGTGCCTATCATAGGATCCTTAAATGTCCACATATATTTACTATATGCTTTTATAATTGAATGTAAGAGACCTTAGGGACCATTTAGTGCAACCCTCTAATTTTACAGATGAGGAAACTATTAAATAAAGAAGTCAAGTGAATTGCCTTAGGTCACATAGATAATTAATGATAGAATTGAGACTGGAACTCAAATGGCTGACTTTCAGAGCAGTATTTTTTCCACTATATTTATTATATTGTGTCCTTAAGCAACACAATGGACCTGTATTGCTTAAACCAGGAAGAATCAAAATGGAACCAGTAGAACCACTTTGGTCCCCTGCTGACTTTTCCTCTTTTCATTTCCAGCTATTCAAAACCAATTCTGTAGATATCAAAGCTATATACTTCTTTTAAATAACTATTACTCCAACCAACCACACAGTTTTTATTGATAATAGCCATTTCCCTTGACATTAACAATAAGAAAAGGTGTTAAGCAAAACCAACCAACAAAGGTATTGTCTGACAACATATATAATATTTGGCTTTCATAGTCCCCATTTATCTATCAAAAAGAGGAAAATACATTTTTTCATCTGTTTTCTGAGACCTGTTTTGGTCACTGCAATTAATATGAGTCCAACTATCTTTTAATGTTACTTGTGTTTAAATTATTATAGTCATTTTTTATATAATACTGTTTTTTCTCCTTTCATTCTGTATTAGTTCATATAAGTTTTCTGAATTCCCTGTATTTGTCATTTTTTATGGGGCAATAATATGCTATGACGTGCATAGACCACAATTTCTTTAACCATTTACTAATCAATGGGAACTCCACTTTCTTCCAGTTTTGTTGATACCATAAGAAATGCTGCTACAAATATTTTGGCATATATGAGACCTTCCTGTCTTTGATGTCTTTAGGGTTTATGCAAAGTAGTAAGGCTGCTAAGTCAGCTAGGTGGTGCAATGGATAGAGCACCGGCCCTGGATTCAGGAGGACCTGAGTTCAAATCTGGCCTCAGACACTTAACACTTACTAGCTGTGTGACCCTGGGCAAGTCACTTAACCCCAATTGCCTCACCAAAAAAACCCCAGAGATATGAACAGGTTAATGACTTTTCTACTATAATTCCAAATTATGAACTTTCTATGATGATTTTTCCCACTTCCTTTATTCTATCATAGGAATCACATGAAATTTTACATTTTCTTTTTATCTTTGCAGATCCTGAAATAGTTGCTGAAAATAAGCAGTCCACTCCAAAATGGGGAATTTTATGAAGAAATAGGACCTATGGGGATGATATCCTGAAGAGACTAAAGAGGTGATCCCATGGCATATAAGTTTGGGGATCCTTGTGCACATGAAGGCAGATTAAAGAGACAGCAAGAAGATCCATCTAGGCAGAAATTAAGAAAATTCCTTTCTCAGGATGGAGATGTCACAAAAATGACCATTGTCCACAGGAAAAACACCTTGGGAGAGAGAGCCAAGGGATGTAATGAATTTGGTAGAAAATTAAATCTGAACTCAAACCTCATGACACATCAGAAAAAACCTATAGAAGAGAAAGTACATCAGTGTGACATTTGTGGTAAAAATTTCAAATATAATTCAGACTTAATTGTACATAAGAGAATTCATACTGGGGAGAAACCTTATGAATGTGATACATGTGGGAAAACATTTAGCCAGAGCTCACACCTAAGTAGACATAATCAAATTCATACTGGTGAGGAAGCCCATAAGTGCGATATATGTGAAAGAAATTTCAAATACAATTCAGACTTAATTATCCATAAGAGAATTCATACAGGGGAGAAACCTTACAAATGTGATGAATGTGGGAAAACCTTTCGCCAGAGCTCACACCTTAATAGACATCATCGAGTTCATACTGGAGAGAAACCCTATGAGTGTGATGAATGTGGAGAAGCTTTTGGACTCAAATCACACCTTTTTTTACATGAAAGAATTCACACTGGAGAGAAACCTTATAGATGTAATGAATGTGGGAAGATCTTTAGCAGAAGCTCAACCCTTATTCAGCATCAACAAATTCATACTGGAGAGAAGCCCTATCAGTGTAAGGAATGTGGAAAAGCCTTTGGACTAAAATCACATCTTATTTTGCATCAGAGAATTCACACTGGAGAGAAACCTTATAAATGTAATGAATGTGGGAGAGCTTTTAGTCGGGCCTCAACACTTATTCAACATCAAATAATCCATACTGGAGAGAAGCCTTATAAATGTAATGAATGTGGGAAAGCCTTTAGTCAAAGCTCATCATTAGCTCAACATAAAAAAATTCACACTGGAGAAAAGCTCTATGAATTTTTTTCAATGTGACAAAGCCTTCAATCTAAATTCAAACCTCATCCAACATCAGTAAATTAACACTGAATTAAAAAATCATGAATACAACAAATGTGAAAATTTTTAATCAGAGCTCTAGCCCTTTTCTACATCAGAGAATTTACAATGGAGATAAACTGTACACATCTGCTGAAGTTGGATAAGCTTTTGGTTTTAACTCTTGCCTTACTCAACATCAGAAAGTCAGACCCAATAAGCAACTTAAAGTATAGTGAATGGGGCAAATCCTTTAGCTGGAGATCAGCCTCTACTTAACATCAATAAATTAATATGGGAGAGAAATCCCAGTATAATTAATGTAGTCAAGTCTTTAATCAGAGCTTACAGTTTAGCCTACATCAAAGAATTTACATTGGAGAGAAAACTCATGAATGTAATGCATGAGTCTTTTATTCAATCATTCAAAAAGCTTTATTAATTACCTTGCTGGGTTCTGGCAGTACAAATACAAAAGTGAGACTGTCTTTACCTTCCAGAAGATGATACTTGATACAGCATCATAAAGTTTACACTGGAAAGAATCCTTTTGAGTGCAATACATGTGAGAATGCCTTTGTTCACAGCTCAAGCCTTATTATATACTGGCAAGTTCATAGAGATATTTTGTGTATAGTGAATATGGAAAAGCTTTTAGTTATAATTAAAATATTCTCCATTAGAGAATTGACACTGGAGAGAAACCCTATAAATATAATGAATGTAGGAAAGCCTCAAGAACCTCACCTTACTAAAGACCATAAAATTCATAGTGGAGGGAAAACCCAATGCATGTAATAACTTTTCAGTTGGATTTCAGATAACTTGGTGGAGAAAAGTTCTATCATTGTAAAGAATATATTTTTTAAAACCCTTTAGTCAAAGTTCACAACTTATACTGCATCAGAAAATTCATATTGGCTAGTATTTCCATAAATATAATCTGGAAAATATCTTAATGGGACATTGTTTTATTTGATAACATGAAATCTATATTGAATGAATAAATGAAAAAGCACTTAAGTTCTTACTATGTGGCCAACTACTATGCTAAGCACTGATGATACAAAAGCAAAGACAGTCCTTGAATTCAAGGAACTTACATTTTAAAAGGAGAGGACAATACACATTGGGGAGTGGAGGCCATGAAGGGGCACTTTGGTTCTCAATGTATGGGATGGGGGTGGGGGGGCATCAGGGAGTAGATTAACACATCTCTTCCAGTATCAAGGGCAGAATTAATTTGATTGTGATTCCAGAAACTGATCTGAGGTAGAATATGTGTCTGGTGTCAAGGGTACTGAAGAAAGACAGTTGAAAAGAAGGCTAGGGAGTAGGGAATGAAGTGAAGCATGGCTGGCTTTTCCTGAACTACAGAAGAGACATTATGAACATAAGGAATGTGAGAAGGGTTTCAGTGATACAAGTGGTCCCTGATTTACATACACCAGACTTAAGAATGTTCTTTACATATAGATGGCCACCTAAAATCCTACTTCAGCTCTATCTTTCCTCATCTTCCCTAAGGAAGCCTAGGATGGGGTGGCAGAATCAGTATTGAAGAAGGTGAATGCTGCTGAATTTCACTTTTCTTCCTAACATTGGTAGAGTCAATTCAATTGCAAAAATATGTGTCTACTGTGTGCATTATGTTAGTTTCTTGTGATACAGTTAAAAAATGACATGGGCTCTATCCATAGTCTCTTGGTGGGGAAAGGGGATAATAATGATATGTACACAGATACATAAATATGATACAATGCAGAATATGATAAGGACAAAGAAGAGATCCAAAGTTTCATAAGAGATTTGAAGAGCAAGAAACAATTTTCAGCTATGATCAAATAAGAAAGGTTTTGTAAAAAGCCTACGATTGGATAGTTAGCATCCCCAGTTTCCATTTCATCTGCTAACCCTGCCCTGCTCCCTATCCTACTCTCTTCTTCAGAACTTCAATCCTTTATAAAGTTTCCAAGATCATCTGAGTCTGACTTTTCTTTTGAAATATAAATGAATCAGGACCTGAGTTCAAATCCGGCCTCAGACACTTGACATTTACTAGCTGTGTGACCTTGGGCAAGTCACTTAACCCCCATTGCCCCACCAAAAAAAAAAAAAGAAATATAAATGAATCATCAGTCCTTCTTCCACTTAGAAACTGACACTTTGTAGGGGAAAAATGAGAAAAGAAGTTTTGGGAGTGGCCTGAGTCAGACTTTCCTCTGTGTCTATTTTTATTCATTATAAGCAGTTTAAAAAAAAAGTTTATAAACCTTAATTGGGCTTTGTGTTTGCTTCAAAGACAGAAGAGTAGGATTTGAGTTAGAGGACTGTTGTATAGTGAATGAGAGAAGAGAATAACTGTAGATAAAAGCTATATAGGTGGTAGCAGTGGAAGAGGAAATAAGCAGACAAATCCTTGGGACCCACAAATGAAAAGAAAAAGAGCAATGGGAACTGAAAATGGCAAGACATTTCTTGGTACTAGGGAGATTCCATCAGCAAGAATCTCTGGTTCCCACATCTTACCTTTCAAATTGTTGTAACTCATTCCCCACCTCACCCTATGGTTCCAACTCTTTTTCTATCCCTTACCTCCACCATTGCTACAGGTCCCTGCTCTGGGCCACAGGAGCTATCACCAGTGACTTCAAATTTGGTGAATATCATTGAAACAAGGTTAGCCATTATCATTATATTCTGAAGAAGTGGAAGAGTTCCCAGTCCCATTGTAGTAGATGGAAATGTCTTTCTGGTGTCCAACTCAACACATTGTGCATAAACACATGATTACACATGTCAATTAAAATCTGTGAAATAGGGGCAGCTAGGTGGCACAGTGGATAGAGCGCCGGCCCTGGAGTCAGGAGTACCTGAGTTCAAATCTAGCCTCAGACACTTTAACACTTACTAGCTGTGTGACCCTGGGCAAGTCACTTAACCCCAATTGCCTCACTAAAAAAAACCCAAAAAACCTTAACTACCTTTAATAATTTAATGGGAAAATGCATTCTGAATTCAAAAGACTCAAATTTCTGTTTAAGGGTTACAAAGTATTTTTACTAGCTTCATTTTACAGATGACAAAGGCTCAGAGGCATTAAAGGTTATATAGCTAGTGAGTGTCAAAGGCAGGATTCAAACTTAGCCCTCCAGACTCCAAAACCACTTTCTACTATATCAATTTACCTTTCAACCGAAGTAAAAATATTTCTTTGTATCACAAATTGGAAACTAGTTGGGTTTAAACTTGGGGGAAAAAACAGAAATAACTGCAGAAGTATAATCTTTATAGTTTTTGTTAAACGCCAAAGAAGCCACAAGGAACATAATCCTTTAAAAGAAGCAGAGAGGGCAGTTAGGTGGCACAGTAGATAAAGCACTGGCCTTGGATTCAGGAGGACCTGAGTTCAAATCTGGCCTCAGACACTTGACACTAGCTGTGTGACCCTGGGCAACTCACTTAATCCTCATTGTTCCATCCCCCCCCCCTCCCAGATTTTTTTAAATAGAAGCAGAGACTGTATCTATATAACCTGCTTTGTTTTCCATTGAGAGAGATTCCTGATAAAGGATTATTTACTGGTAAAATAATGTCTATGGAAAATCGTATTTGAGCTTATCCATTATTTCTCTGAGAATAAACAACAGAAAGGAATCTGAAAAGGCAATAAATGGGTGTGAGTCTCATAGAAAAGGCCCTCACTCAACTCTAATCTGGCTAAGACACTTCACTGTGTCAATAGCACCCCAAAGAAAAGTAAGGTGAGTGAACCATACTCATCCTGAATGACTGTGGTGTGTATGGTAGAACAAGTATTAAGAACAGTGGTGGTCTTCCAAGGCAACTAGGTGGCACAGTAGAGTGCCAGGCCTGGAATCAGGAAGACTCATCTGGCTGAATTCAAATCCTACTTCGGATACTAACCAGCTGTGTGACTCTGGGCAAGTCATTCAACCTTGTTTGCCTCGGTTTCCTCATCTGTTAAATGACATGGAGAAGGAAATGGCAAACCATTCCAGTATCTTTGCCAAGAAAACCCCAAATGGGTTCATGAAAAGTTGGACAGGACTGAAATGAGTGAACAAAACGTATTCTTTCAGTCATTGGATTATCCACTCAGTATCTGTTGCTATTCCAACCTTTCCTTTCTCTCAAATCAGAAAACTTACCTATAGTAAGATGATAATTTCTTTTTCTATGACTTTAAGAATGTCCTTATTCCACCTGGAATGGCCTTTTTCAATCCATGTTAACCTTCATGATCTAACTAGAATCTCATCTTTTCTACAAAGCCTTCTTGCATGGACCTTACCCAACTCTGATCACTCTCTTATTCTGTCTTATGTTTACAATTTGTGTTATATAATTTTGTGCTTGTTAATATGCCTTCAATGGATCTATGATCTCACTAAAATGGGTGTTGTCAATAGTGCTGATCATATCACATCCACGCATTTTTACCTTGAATGATGACTCTTGTTCATATCATCCCTTAAAACCTCAAAGGAGATCCCATCCAATATACTGGAGTCCTTTGGCTAGGAGTCTTAATATCAAGTGAGTAGCAGTGAAGCATCAGACTGTATGTCTGTTATTTGTTGCTCTTAATACATGACCAGCCAGTTTTCTTTTTCAGAAATACTTTTTTTTGTTTTCTCTTTAAAAATATATTTAATAGATGTCTTTGGTCTTTACATCATAGCCATTTCCCAACTCTTCCAGATTGAACCCTTTCTTGTGACAAAAATAATCTGAAATACTCAATATAGTGACCACATCTGATAGTGTACAACACTTTCCCAATAGGCCCCTACATCTCTTTCATAAGGGGGGAAGTATGTTTCATTGTAACTTTCATTAGTTTTTCAGTTACTTAAGAGTTAACCTTTTTTAGGTTATAGTTGTTATGAATATTATTCTCTGGGTTCTTATTTTACTCTGAATCAGTTCATAAAAAAAGGATCATAGACTTCAAGTTGGAAAAAACCTTAGAGGTCATTGAGTCTAACCCCCTTATTTTTACAGATGAGGAAACTGAGACCTAGAGGAGTGAAGGGACTTATCCAAGGTCACACAGTTAATGAGTGGCAGAGTCAGGAATGAAGCCAGATTCTGACTCCAAATCCATTGCATTTTTTCACAGTACCACACTGCCTGAAATCTTCCCATACTTTTCTGAATTCTTCCTATTTGTCATTCTTACTACACAATAACAATCCAATACATCTCTATGCCATAGTTATTTCAGCCATTCCCCATTTGATGGGAACTCAGTTTGTTTCCATTTCTTTGCTACCAACAACTGTACTGTTATGAATATTTTGGTATATACTGAACTTTTGTTTCCATCTTTTGACTTCTATGGGATTTGTGGCCAACAGTGGAATACCAGGGTATGCTCAGCTTAAGTTACTTTTCTTGCATTATATGGCTCTTCAGTGATAATTTTACATTTCCTCTTATGGAAAATTTGTTCTTGATGAAGTGCTGTAGTTTATTTCTGTCTAATCAATAAGTATTAACATCCAACTGTGGGCAAGGCACCACGTTGGCATTAGAGATGCAAAGACAAAAGGAAACACAGTCTGTACTCTTTAAGAGGTTTTATTATGGAAGGCAGGAGAGGGAGTGCAACAGATAAGTAGATATATATATGATCATTTGAGGAGTGAGGTAACTTTTTAACTAAGAGTAAAGAAAGGTTTCCTATAGGAGATGACACATGAAATGAACCTTGAAGGGAGCTAGAGATTATAAAATGGCATAGGTTAGAAGATTTGTAGGCAATGCAACATGAGGATAGAATGCTGTTTGAAGAATAGTAATTAGGCAAGATTGGTTAGAATGGAGCATGTGTGAGAGGGAATAAGGTACAATATACATGGAAAGGTAGGCTGCCAGCTGTGTGACCCTAGGAAAGTCATTTAACCCTCATTGCCCTGCAAAAAAAAAAAAAAAAAAGGTAGGCTGGAGTCAGATTGTGTATGGATTGAAATTCAGAACAGTGGAATTTGTCATGTATCCTAGAGGCAGACATTGGCAGATGTCCTACTGAACACATACTGCCCCATGGGAACTCAAATCAATTTAACAGACATTTATTGTTGTTTAATGGCTAGTTTAATGTTAATACTAGGTAAACTGTCAAAGTTATTTCCACAGTTGCATTTGTCAGAGTCTTGTCTGATTTTGAAGTGTACTTGGGAATAATTTGCCTTAGAAGAGCCTTTAAACTTTCAGTCTTGCAGCCCCATAGCTGCACCAATATTAATGCCAAAAAGCCTTAATTTTCTCAGGCTCAAATAGCAGATCCAATCCTCCCCGTCAGACCACATAGGCTTTTCTCTGGCTCACTTAACCTTATGGGTCTCTCCTTCCATGTCTAGGGCAAGGGTCCTTAACCTGAGTTCTATAGACACCCATAGATTTTAGGGGTTCCAAGAACTTAGAACTTCTAATATTTTGATAACTATAATTCAATATGATTGTTTCCATTTGTAATCCTTTGTATTTTATTTTATGCCCTTAAAAACATTCTAGAAGAGGCCAAACTGCTAAAGAGGCCCATGACACAAAAATGTTAAGGACCCCTGGTCTATGGGATATAAAATGTATGGGACTCACCGTCTTTTTTGGATCTAGCTCTGGTTCCCTCCCTCCTCCCCCAAAATGCCTCCCATCCCTCAAAGGAATGGATTCCCCATTTTTTGCTCTCAAATCACTATTCAATAACGAAGTCACTTTGGGTTGCTAGATATTTGAATATTTTTATAACAACCTTAAATAACAGAACTAGCAAAAATAAACAACTAGGAAACAATTCATCTAAAAGCCAGCTACAATTGGGCTACTGCTTAAAGTGAACAAAATTAGCCTCCTCTCTTTCAGTCCAATAGTCACACCAATGGGTGGGGATAGAAATGATAGGAATAAGTTCAGACTGGTAAATAGCAGGTAGCTTTTCTGGTAAAAAAAAAAAAAACAGAAGGGGAAAAGAAAGGTGTTAGTGACCACTTATGTCCACTCACCAAGCCCCTCCATGATTTGATCACTTAAACCTAATTTCATCTTGACTGTATCTCTCTCCACTCTCATGCTTCAGGCTCTCTGACCTCCTCTAAAGTCTGTCTGTTGGGTAGTGGCCTGTGGAAATTTGTTTTGATTTGGGGACCCTACCTTT
Source organism: Dromiciops gliroides (assembly GCF_019393635.1). Lineage (NCBI taxonomy): Eukaryota > Metazoa > Chordata > Mammalia > Microbiotheria > Microbiotheriidae > Dromiciops > Dromiciops gliroides. Next base: position 78,375,545 of record NC_057861.1, read on the forward strand.
AGGCTGAGATTAGAAAGCCTTAGGCCCTCAGGGTCTCTCCCCCTCCTCCTCAGCTGAGCGAAAAAGCCCCGTGGGATATACAAAACAGGTCAGACAGCTGGGGGAAAGAAAAGCCCCCAGCTCCCTCCGACGTGAGCAGAGCTATCTGAAGGATAGCCTGTGCTGAGGCATGAGGCTCAAGAGCACACCCCCCACCACCACCAGCTGCAGCTCTGGCTGGCGGATTAGCTTGGTCTGTGGGGGTGAAGGAAACCCCGAGATTTGAGTGGAGAGAAGAAAAGGTATATATAGACCTGGGAGTTAGGAGAAAAGGAAGGAGACTAGGGGAGACTGACTAGAAAGAAGGGGGGGGTGCTGACTAGAAGAGGACAGACTAGAGGAGACTCGAGGGACTAGGAGAGGCTGACTAGAGGGGAGCCCGGACAAGGACGGAGGAGAGTTTGGTTTGGAAAAGGAGAGACGGGTCTGACAAGGTTACAGGCCTTAATACAAACCAGGGAAAATGTAACGTTGCCCTGAGGCCGGAGGCGGCTAAGGCCCTTATTGTATTCAAGAAGTTCGAAGCGCAGCAGGTTCGAAAGAGACTGCAGTGGAAAGAGACCGCAGGAAAGCAGTCAGGTTGTACACTTTATTTCCCTGTATTCCTAATTTGAAATAGTATCTCATAAATAAACTCTGCTTTGATTATTTAGTTAAGAGCCTTCTTAATCTTTAGTCTATCAGTTTGGGAGCAGTGTGGTGGAACTTTATAAACGGCCCATATTAAATTAACGAAGTCAGATAGCCAAACAGTCAACAGTCCCCAGATTAGTACCCAATCAGATTAGCCCCCCAAATTAGGCTAGTCACCAAAAATATTTTTACAGGCCATTAGCTAAAATTCAGCTCTTTGCTCAGATAGTCTAGGATGCAGTCCCGGCCAGGGCTTCATCCAGATCCCCAATCTCTCCAAAATGGCTGTTCTTCTTAGAAATATATCTGGTTCAAACACATGGGAACCTGTGGAACTGCATAAATGTCTGCCTGCCTCTAGGCAAGAATTTTGAGTGTCTCAAATTTCCACAGTAATGTTTCTGGAATAGGGCAAACCTAGCATTACACAAGACAAAAAAAGTTAGGTGTTCTGATAATACCAAAATGAAATAAGAAGATAGTAAGAGAAGGCTTGAATTAGTTCAAGTTTTCTGGGCCTAGAAGTACAGCATGGCATGGTCGATAGAATGTTGTACTTGAAGGTGCCTCATAATCATCGTATTAATAAAGTTTATTTTTATTGAATTTTCTGATGCTCAATAAATTTCAGGCTCTCACTAAAGCCTTTCCCACACTCATTATATCTACAGGGTTTCTCTCCAATGTGGACTATCTGATGTTGAACAAGATTGGAGTTTCAATGAAAGGGTTTCCCACAATAATTGCATTCATAAGGTTTCTTTCCAGTGTTAATTCTCTGATGCTTAATAAGATGTGAGCTCCAAATAAAGGCTTTCCCAGTCATTACATTCAAAGGGTCTCTCACCAGTATGGGTTCTTTGATGCAGAATAAGTTGTGAGCTCCAACTGAAGGCTTTCCCACATTTGTTACACTGATAGGGGCTGTCTTTACTATGAATTCTCTGAAGGAGAATAAGTTCTGTATTCAAATTAAAGCCTTTTCCACACTCATTGTTCCCATTTGGTTTTTCTCCAGTGTGAGTTCTCCAATATTGAATAAGGTCTAAGATCGTATTGAAGGCTTTCCCACATTCATTACATTCATAGGGTTTTAACCCAGTATGTATTCTCTGATGGTGAATAAAATTTGTACTCCTGCTAAGTGCTATACCACACACATTACATGCATGAGGTTTCTCTCCAGGCATGAATTCTCTGGTATTGAATAAGGTGTACATGTGACTGAAGGTTTTCCCACATTCATCACACTCATAAGGCTCACCAATGTGAGCTCTACTGAAGGTTTTTCCACATTCATTACATTCATACAGTTTTTCTCCAGTATGATCTCTTTGAGGTAGAATAAGGTCTGAATTATATTTAATCTTCTTATCACATTTAATATTTATGGGCTTTCTTATCTATTGGACCCTTGGATTTATAACAAGGTTTGCATTCAGACTTAAGCTTCTCAATTTATTATGTCCCTTACCTTTGTTTGGTATAAGAGTTTTCATGTGAGTTCCAGTCAATTCCCTTAGATATATCTTTGGCAATTTCCTAAAGGTTCAAAAAAATCTGCAAACTTTGGTCCAAATGTTAATCCATGTAATTCTACTTCTTCAAAAATGTCCTAATATGGAATGGGTGGCTTGCTATCCCTTCATATCTTGAAATCTGAAACAATAAAAGCTACTCATTTAATTAAGCACTTGAAATTTATAAACCATCTTCTTCCTTTCCTCATAATAATTCTTTTAAGTAGGTAGTACGAGTATTATTATTCTTATTTTACAAGTAAGGAAACTGAGGCTTGGGAAGGTTAAGTGCATTGCCCATGGCCTTAAAGTCCATGAGAAGCTGGACTTTGATTTGATTTGATCAGGGTTTTTTGCAAACTCCAAGTTCAGTGTTCTTTTGCAGCATGATTCTGCTTTCTCCAAAAGTCCACTTTTTATTGTGCTGCAAAGGATGAAAATTACTACTATAATAAAAGAATCACCATGAATTCATGGAAGGCCCAATGAACAAATGTTCAGGACATCTGAGTTATATACCCTCCTCTGCCACTATCTCAGGGGATCATTGATTTAGAGCCAGAAGGCTCTAAATAGGGGTAACTCGTAGTGCAGTGGATAGAGCAGTAGGCCTTAAGTCAGGAAGACCTGTGTTCAAATATGCCCTCAGATATCTTCTAGTTATGTGACCCCAGGGAAAGTCACTTATCCTTAAGTTTGCTTCAGTTTCCTCATCTATATAATAGTGATAGTAATAGCACCTACTTTCCAGGATTGTTGTGACGATCAAATGAGATGATATTTGTAAAGTACTTAGCACAATGCCTAGTACATAGCAGGTGTTATATAATTGTTATCTATTATTATTGCTAGGGACAGCTGAGTGGCACAGTGGGTAGAGCACTAGGAATGGAATCAGACTAATTTTCCTGAGTTCAAAACCAGCCTCAGACACTTACTAGCTGTGTGATCCTGGGAAAGTCATTTAACCCCGTTTTCCTCAGTGTCTTCATCTGTAAAACGAGCTGGAAACAGAAATGGCAAACCACTACAGTATCTTTGCCAAGAAAACCTCAAGTTGGATCACAAAGAGTTGGACCCAACTGAAAATGACTGAACAAAAAATTATTGTTGTTGTTATTATTTTACAAATGAGAAAACTGAATCCAAGAGAGAAGTTAAGTGATTTGTCTAAGGCTATCCATGTAGTAAAGGGCAGAGTTAGGATTTGAATCCAGAGCATCTGATTCTAAATCTAGTACTCTTTCTGCTGTACTAGATGGCTTGGGGCACATCACTTCAACTCTTAGGGCCTCAAGTTCCCCCATGCAGATGTTGGACTAGATGACTTTTAAGGCCTTTTCTAACTCAGAGAAGCTGTGACTCTGTAATCTCTAGGGAGATTACAGGTTTTGTCCTCACGTTTTGTACTCTCAACATTTGACCAAGGGTAAGAAAGGGTAGTGACAGAAAGATACGTAAAGGCCTGAATAGCTACACAGAGGATAATGGTGACACTGCAGAATTGTCCACTAAAATGCATACCTTCTCAACATAAATAACCCTCAACCCAGAAAACTGTTGACTTACCAACATGACCTTCATCCATAAGAAGAGTCCTAAAATGTCCCTAGTTTATCAAAGTGAACACCTCCCTTCTCTGAAGTCTTTTCCAGTGACTCTCAATAAAGACAAATATACCTCTCCTTTATAAATATTTTCAGGCTTTTAAAAATATATAAGTATTCCCTACACTTGGGCTAAAAAAAAAATCAAAGGTATAAGCAGAGGATAAGGGAGGTATGACTAGAAAACAGTTTATATCTTTTAATTTTTTTAATTTTTTTTTTTTTTTAGTGAGGCAATTGGGGTTAAGTGACTTGCCCAGGGTCACACAGCTAGTAAGTGTTAAGTGTCTGAGGCCGGATTTGAACTCAGGTACTCCTGAATCCAGGGCCGATGCTCTATCCACTGCGCCACCTAGCTGCCCCCCAGTTTATATCTTTTAAAAAGTATACTCCCAAAATGAGTTAAAAGTGTGACATGGAAATTAAAACAGCTAATGTTATCTTAGGTAAATTAACAGAAGCATACTGCTCAGAACAGGAAAGGTGATAGTCTTGCTATACATTGACCACTTCTTGAATCTTGAATTCATTTGTGGATGTGACATTTTGAGAAGAGCCCTTCTAAACTGAAGTGCTTTCAGAAGTTAACCAGAACAGTGAGGGCACTTGAGACCATGCAGTAGAAATTAACTTGGAAGAGCTATGTACATCTGGAGAAAAAAAGACTTCACAGAGAAATGAGATATATTTTCTTTTTTTCTTTTTTTTTAAAAATTAATAAAGTATTTTATTTTTTCCATTACATGTAAAGATAGTTCTCAACTTTTGTTCATACAAGCTTTCCAATTTCAGATTTTTCTCCCTCCCCTCCCTCCCCCCCTCCACTAGATAGCAGGTAGTCTGATATAGGTGTTTTTATATATATATATATACATACACATAATAACATTAAACATTTCTGCATTAGTCATGTTATAAGAGAAAAATCAGAGCAATGACAAAAAAAACCTCAAAATAGAAAAACATCAGCACCAAAACCAAAAGAAATAGCATGGTTCATTCAGCATCTACTCCACAGTTTTGTTTTGTTTTTTTCCTGGATTTGGAGATCCTCTTCTATCATGAGTTCCCTGGAACTCTTCTGTACCATTGCATTGGTGAGAAGAATATAGTCCATCACAGTAGATCAACACTCAATGTTGATGATACTGTGTACAATGTTCTTCTAGTTCTGCTCATCTCATCATCATCCCACACAAGACCCTCCAGGTTTCTCTGAACTCCTCCTGCTCATCATTTCTTACAGCACAATAGTATTCCATTACATTGATATACCACAACTAGTTCAGCCATTCCCCAATTGATGGGCATCCCCTCAACTTCCAATTCCTTGCCACCACATAAAGAGTAGCTATAGAGGTAGCCCCGCCACGAGGGGAGCTCAGGAGCCGGGAGGGCGTGAGCGGGATGTGAGCCATGGAGGCCATCTGGGTCTACCAGTTCTGGCTGATCGGCGACTCCACTGTGGGCAAGTCCTGCCTCCTGCATTGCTTCACGCAGGGCCGCTTCCCGGGGATGCTGTCCCCTGCCTGCGACCCCACGGTCGACGTGGACTTCTACCGTCTGCCGGAGATTGAGCCGGCAAGAGGATCAAGCTGCAGCTGTGGGACACGGCGGGGCAGGAGAGGTTCAAATCAATAACTCGATCTTATTACCGCAACTCAGTTGGTGGATTTCTGGTATTTGACATCACAAACCGGAGATCTTTTGAACATGTGCGAGATTGGTTAAAAGAAGCCAAAATGTATGTGCAGCCATTTCGGATTGTATTTCTATTAGTGGGACATAAATGTGATCTCGTGTCACAGCGTCAAGTTTCAAGGGAAGAAGCTGAAAAAATGTCAGCAGCCTGTGGTATGAAGTATATAGAAAACTCAGCAAAAGATGCTACAAATGTTGAAGAATCTTTTACAATCCTGACAAGAGATATATATGAAATTATTAAAAAAGGAGAAATTTGCATTCAAGATGGTTGGGAGGGGGTTAAAAGTGGCTTTGTTCCAAATATTGTGCATTCTTCAGAAGAAGCAGTAAAGCCCATGAAACAATGTCTTTGCTGAATTTATAGGCAGCTTCAAAATGGGTATGAGTATATCAGGTATTTGTTTTAGGATAAATACCAACATTAAGAGCAAAGTGATAGTTATGGAAACATAAAAATCATTGATTTTGTTGGGTTCCTAATCATTGTTTTTGCATCCTTTTATAAGATACTTAATTTAAAAATACTAAAGCAGTACTGTAGTAATAATTAAAGCAGAAAATATATTATTTTGAAGACATTAATATTTGTAAACAAAAGTGCAATATTTACTTAGCAAGTTAACACATCAAAGATTTTGACTAGGACTAAAACAGAAGTCCATTTTCAAGGGACCAGATTTTTCATGTATTCCTGTGTTTTAATAAGCATTGAATGTGAAATTATATATTATATTAATATTATTTTCCTTTATTGGTTCACTGTTTCTGAAATATAATTTTTATGTTTTATAGAAACAGTTGAATTACAGTCAGAATATTATATTTCCAATAACTTAAAAAAAATAAATTAAAGAATTATTCATAAGCAGAAAAAAAAGTAGCTATAAATATTTTTGTACATGTGGGTCCCTTTCCTCTTCTTTGGGAAAAAGACCCAAAAGTGGTATTGCTGGGTCAAAGGGTATGCACAGATTTATTGCCCTTTGGGCATAATTCCAAATTGTTCTCCAGAATGGTTGGATCAGTTCACAGCTCCACCAACAATGCATTAGTGTTCCAATTTTTCCACAGCTTCTCCAACATTTATTATTTTCCTTTTTTGTCATTTTAGCCAATCTGATAGGTGTCAGGTGGTACCTCAGAGTTCTTTTAATTTGCATCTCTCTAATCATTAGAGATTTAGAGCATTTTTTCATATGGGAATAGATAGCTTTGGTTTCTTCATCAGAAAACTGCCTGTTCGTATCCTTTGACCATTTCTCAACTGGGGAATGACTTGGATTCTTATAAATTTGATTTAGTTCCCTATATATTTTAGACATGAGGCCTTTATCAGAAGTACTGACCATAAAAATTGTTTCCCAGGGGCAGCTAGATGGCGCAGAGGATAGAGCACCAGCCCTGGAGTCAGGAGTACCTGAGTTCAAATCCGGCCTCAGACACTTAGCACTTACTAGCTGTGTGACCCTGGGCAAGTCACTTAACCCCAATTGCCTCACTAAAAAAAAAAAAAATTGTTTCCCAGCTTTCTGCCTCCCTTCTAATTTTGGATGCATTCTTTCTGTTTGTACAAAAATTTTTTAATTTAATGTAATAAAAATCATCCATTTTGCATTTCATAATACTCTCTATCTCTTGTTTGGTCATAAACTGTTTTCCTTTCCAAAGATCTGATAGGTATACTATTCCTTTCTCTCCTAATTTACCTATGGTATCACCTCTTATGTCTAAATCATGTATCCATTTTGACCTTATTTTAGTATAAGGTGTAAGATGTTGGTCTATGCCTAATTTCTGCCATACTATCTTCCAGTTTTCCAAGCAGTTTTTGTCAAATACTGAGTTCCTACCCCAGAAGCTGGAGTCTTTGGGTTTATCAAACACTACATTACTAGTGTCATTTACTACTGCATTTCCTGTGCCTAGCCTATTCCATTGATCCTCCACTCTATTTCTTAGCCAGTACCAGATAGTTTTGATGACTGCCGCTTTATAGTAAAGCTCCAGGTTTGGTACCGCTAACCCACCTTCCTGTGAATTTTTTTTCATTATTTCCAGGGATATTCTTGATTTTTTGTTTTTCTAGATGAATTTTGTTATTATTTTTTTCTAGCACTATAAAATAGTTTTTAGGTAGTGTGATTGGTATGGCACTGAATAAATAAATTAATTTAGGTAGTGTTGTCATTTTTACTATATTAGCTCTGCCTATCCATGAGCAATTGATATCTTTCCAATAATTTAGATCTGATTTGATTTGTGAGTGTTTGGTAGTTGTGTTCATAGAGTTCCTGGGTTTGTCTTGGCAAGTAGACTCCCAAGTATTTTATATTATCTACTGTTACTTTAAATGGAATATCTCTTTCTATCTCTTGCTGCAGCTGGACTTTGTTGGTCATGTATAGAAATGCTGATGATTTATGTGGATTTATTTTATATCCTGCTACTTTGCTAAAGTTATTGTTTCAAGTAATTTTTGAGTTGATTCTCTAGGATTCTTTAAGTATACCATCATATCATCTGCAAAGAGTGATAGTTTTGTTTCCTCCTTACCTATTCTAATTCCTTTAATTCCTTTAATTCCTTTCTTCTCTGATTGCTAAAGCTAACATTTCTAGTACAATATTAAATAATAGGGGTGATAATGGACATCCCTGTTTCACCCCTGATCTTATTGGGAAGGCCTCTAATTTTTTTTTTGTTTGTTTTTTGCGGGGCAGTGGGGGTTAAGTGACTTGCCCAGGGTCACACAGCTGGTAAGTGTCAAGTGTCTGAGGCCGGATTTGAACTCAGGTACTCCTGAGTCCAGGGCCAATGCTTTATCCACTGCATCACCTAGCCGCCCCTGGAAGGCCTCTAATTTATCTCCATTGCATATAATACTTGCTGATGGTTTTAGGTAGATACTGTTTATTATTTTAAGGAAAGCTCCACCTATTCCTAAACTCTCTAGTATTTTTATTAGGAGTGGGTGTTGTACTTTGTCAAAAGCTTTCTCTGCATCTATTGAGATAATCATATGATTTTGGTTGGTTTTCTTATTGATGTGGTTGATTATGTTAATAGTTTTCCTAATGTTGAACCAGCCCTGCATTCTTGGTATAAATCCCACCTGATCATAGTGTATTATCCAGGTGATCACTTGCTGTAATCTCCTTGCTAATATCTTATTTAAGATTTTAGCATCAATATTCATTAGGGAAATTGGTCTATAATTTTCTTTCTCTGTTTTTGCTTTGCCTGGTTTTGGTATCACCACCATATTTGTGTCATAAAATGAATTTGGTAGAACTCCTTCTTCACCTATTTTTCCAAATAATTTGTATAATATTGGAATTAATTGTTCTTTAAACGTTTGGTAAAATTCACCTGTAAACCCATCTGGCCCTGGGGATTTTTTCTTAGGGAGTTCATTAATGGCTTGTTCAATTTCTTTTTCTAATATGGGTTTATTTAAGGATTTTATTTCCTCTTCAGTTAACCTGGGCAGTTTGTATTTTTGTAAATATTCATCCATTTCATTTAGATTGTCAAATTTATTGGCATACAGTTGGGAAAAAGAATTCCTAATTATTGATTTAATTTCCACTTCATTGGTGGTAACATCACCCTTTTCATTTTGGATACTGGTAATTTGGTTTTCTTCTTTCTTTTTTTAATCAAATTAACCAATATTTTATCTATTTTATTGGTTTTTCATAAAACCAGCTCTTAGTTTTATTGATTAATTCTATAGTTTTTTTGCTTTTGATCTTATTAATTTCTCCTTTAATTTTCAGGATCTCTAGTATCTAATTGGGGATTTCTAATTTGTTCTTTTTCTAGCTTTTTAAGTTGCATGTCCAATTCATTAATCTCCTCTTTCTCTTTTTTATTCATGTAAGCATTTAGAGCTATAAATTTTCCCCTAAGCACTGCATCCCATAGATTTTGGTATGTTGTCTCATTATTGTCATTCTCCTGGATATAGTTATTGATTGTTTCTATGATTTGTTGTTTGGCCCATTCATTCTTTAGAATGAAATTATTTAGTTTCCAATTGATTTTCATTCTACTTTTCCCTGGCTCTTTCTTACATGTAATTTTTATTGCATCATGATCTGAGAAGGATGCATTTATTATTTCTGCCTTTCTACATTTGACTATGATGTTTTTGTGCCATAATACATGGTCAATTTTTGAAAATGTGCCATGTACTGCTGAGAAAAAGGTATATTCCTTTCTATCTCCATTCAATTTTCTCCAGACATCTATCATGTCTAACTTTTCTAGTAATCTATTCACCTCTTTCACTTCTTTCTTATTTATTTTCCAGATAGATTTATCTAATTCTGAGAGGGGGAGATTCAGATCCCTCACTAGTATAGTATTACAGTCTAATTCCTCTTGTAACTCATTTAACTTCTCCTCTAAGAACTTGGATGCTATACCACTTGGCACATACATATTTAATATTGATATTACTTCATTATCTATAGTACCTTTTAGCAAGATGTAATTTCCTTCCTTCTCTCTTTTAATGAGATCTATTTTTGCCTGCGGTTTGTCTGAGATAAGGGTTTCTATCCCTGCTTTTTTTACTTTGGCTGAAGCATAATATATTCTGCTCCAGCCTTTTACCTTTGCTCTTTGTGTATCTCTCTGCTTCAAATGTGTTTCTTGTAAACAGCATATTGTAGGATTCTGGTTTTTAATCCACTCTGCAATTCGCTTCCGTTTTATAGCAGAGTTCATCCCATTCACATTCACAGTTATTATTACTGACTATCTATTCCCCTTCATTCTATTTACCCCCTTTGTACTTCCCCCCCTTCTTTCACCCTATTCCTCCTCACCGACGTTTTATTTCTTACCCCTGCCTCCCCCAATCTGCCCTCCCTTTTTATCACCCCCCTCTTTTCTTTACCCTTTTCTCCCTTGCTTTTGTCCTCCCTTCTATCAGTCCCCCCCTTTCCCTTCTCCTTTTGCTTCCCTAAAGAATGAGCTAAGTTTCTTTATCCCAATGAACGTGTATGTTATTCCCTCTTTGAATCAAATCTAATGAGAGTAGGGTTGAAACAATGTTCACCCCTCCTTTCTTTCCCTCTATTGTAATAGGTTGTTTTTTTCACCTCTTCATATGATATAATTCATCCCATTCCACCTCCCCTTTCATCTCCTCCCCATAGACTCCCTTTTTAACCCCATAATTTTTTTTGTATCATCACATCAAAGACAATTTGTATTTATACCCTCTGTGTAAAGTCCTTCTCTCTGCCCAAATACATTTATAGTTCTTAAGAGTTATGAGTATTATCTTCCCGTGTAGGGATATAAATAGTTTAACCTAATTGAGTAACCTTTTTTTTTCCCTCTGTTTACCTTTTTAACCTTCTCTTGAGTCATGTATGTTAAGATCAAATTTTCTATTCAGTTCTGGTCTTTTCATCAGGAAAGATTGAAAGTCCCCAATGTCATTAAATGTCCATCTTTTCCCCTGAAAGAGAATGAACATTTTTGCTGGGTAATAGATTCTTGACTGCAATCCAAGCTCCTTTGCTTCCCAGAATATCATATTCTAAGCCTTGCGGTCCTTTAATGTTGAAGTTGCCAGGTCCTGAGCAATCCTGACTGTGGCTCCATGATATTTAAATTGCTTCTTTCTGGCTGCTTGGAGTATTTTCTCCTTCACCTGATAATTCTGGAATTTGGCTACAATATTCCTTGGAGTTTTCCTTTTGGGATCTCTTTCAGGAGGTGATCGATGCATTCTTTCAATGATGATTTTATCCTCTGATTCTATGATATCAGGGCAGTTCTCCTTAACAATTTCCTGGAATATGGTGTCTAGATTCTTTTTCTGGTCATGGCTTTCAGGCAGTCCAATGATTCTCAAATTGTCTTTCCTAGATCTGTTTTCCAAATCAGTTGTCTTTCCAATGAAGTATTTCACATTTTCTTCTATTTTTTCATTCTTTTGATTCTGCTTGACTGATTCCTGGTATCTCATGGATTCCTTATCTTCCAACTGTCCAATTTTAATTTTTAAGGCATTGTTTTCTTCAGTGAAATTATGCACCTTTTTTTGCTATTTGGCCAAGTGAATTTTTTAAGGCATTGTTTTCTTCAATGAGATTATGCACCTTTTTTTCCATTTGGCCAAATGAATTTTTTAAGGCATTGTTTTCTTCAGTGAAATTATGCACTTTTTTTTTCCCATTTGGCCAGTCAATCTTTGTGCTTCCTTTTCCAAGCTGCTGATTCTTTTTTCATAGTTTTCTTGTTTTGCTTTCATTTCTCTCCCCATTTTTTCTTCTACCTCTCTCAATTGATTTTTAAAATCCTTTTTGAGCTCTTCCAGGAAGGCTTTTTGTTCTTGAGACCAATTCACCTTCCCTCATGAGGCTTCACATGTAGGCAATTTGAGGGTATTGTCCTCATCTGAGTTTGTGTTGGCTTCTTCCCTATTGATACAGAAGCTCTTAATAGAGAGGGCTCTTTTTTGCTTCTTACTCATTATTGCAGCTTATTTATTTATTTTTTAAGTTGAGGTCTGCTCTGGGGGCACCAGGGTCCCTGTTTTGGGCTTCTTGTGCAGGGTTATAGGTGCTGTGTGAGCGGCTTTTTACTCTGAGGCCTTTATAGTGTGTGCAGTTCGGCCCCCTGCACTTCCTGTCTGAGAGGGCTCGGCCAGGCACCCAATCCCACCTGTCCAGTTCATGGCCCTACAGCTGGTAACCTGCCCTCCCGGCCGGTGCAGGTAGGTTTTTCCACTGTCCTTCTTGGCCACCAGATTTTTGAGCCAGGTTCCAGGGGTCTCAGTTGTTTGGCTGTGGCCCGTAGCTCCTGCTGACTTGCCCCAACCCCCTTGGCGCTGGGCTGCTGCCCTGTGCTGGGCCTTCCTTTTGCCCAAGTCAGACTGACCTTTTCCTGAAGTCTTCTAAATTATCTCTGGTTGGAAGACTGTGTCTCTCTATCTCTTTGCAGGTTCTGTAGTTTCAGAATCTGTCCAGAGGCTTGATTTAATGTTCTTTTTGAGGGAACAGAAGGAGAGCTCAGGCAGCTTGCTGCTTCCTCTCTGCCATCTTGGCTCTGCCTTGATGGAAATGAGAGCTATTTTCAAGGATTTGAAAGGCAAGAAGGATTAGATTTGTACTCTTGCTTCAAGATGGCAGAACTAAGAACATTTTAATGGAAGCTGGAGAACAGCAGCTTTTAGCTCAATATAAAGTATCTCTGTAAGAATTAGAATTGTACAACAACACAATAAACTTCCTTATGAGGTAATAGGTTGCCCATCACTGGAAGTCTCTAGGTGATGATAAACACTTAAAAGGGATGGAGTAGAGAGGATTCTTGTTCAGTTACAGCTTATAGTAAATGAATGCTGAGAGCTCTGCCAACTCTGAGACTCTGTGAATGTTTTTATTTTTGGCTTTGGTTCATATTGTCACAAAGATTACCACAAATTTTGTAAAGTGGGTAAATAATTAAGAGAATGATAGTAATAGATGACATTTATATAAAGCTCTTAAAATTCACAGAGTTCTTTGTAAAGATAATATTATTTGAATTTTACAACAACCCTGTGAGGTAGGTACTACAGGTATCATTTCCCATTTAGTAACTGAGAAAACTGTGGGCAAGAGAAATCAAATGGCTTGCTCAAAATCACAAATATAGTAAATGGAAGAGCCAGTTTCAAACCCAAATCCTCCGTCTCTGAATCCATCTAGTAGACCACACTCTTGAAACTGAAAAGCAGGTATATCTGATTCCCAATCCAATGGTATTTCTATTGTTTATATGATATTGAGGTATAGGAAAAAAAAACCTTCAATAAAATATACCAAGAAGAACATCAAAAAGTGCAGGAGTGCAAGGATTTTTCCACAACCATAGAAGATACTTGCTTGAAACCTATATTCTAACATCCTATGCTTTGGAGAAAAATATAAGCATTCCCATTAAAACATACAAAATAAAGTTATTTCTTTACTTGGTTTTAGAAATGCTAGTTATTATCAATATGGCCTAAAAAGAAAAGGAATAATCATTGGAAACAAGGAGGTTAAATTATCCTTACTTGTAGATGGTATGAATACGTAGCTAGAAAAATCTGAGGTATTTAACACATTTCCCCCCAATAGAATGTGAGTAATTTGAGGAGAAGGGATTGATTTTTGTTTTTGTATCTCTAGCAACTAATACAGACAATAAATGCACATGGTGGGCATTCAATAAATGACTGAACTGAATTAACAAAAAATTAATTGAGGTACTAAACACACACACACAAGCAGTGAAACAGTACCGAGATTCCAGAAATAGTACTATATAAAAATATATAGACATACATCCATACATATCCATATATTTATATATATAATAATAATTTGTGTTTGCTAAACCCACAAATGTCCATTGGTACTGAAGAAAGAAATCATAATTCAATAATAATTGTTGTAAAAATTGGGTAGCAACATGTGGGATATAAATCCATAACTCATACCATATATTAGAATAAATTTACAACTAGATCAATGAATTAAATATACATTTTAAAAAGAATTATTTACTTATTTCAATCATTTAGAGGAAATGCATTTTTGTTTATAATACAAAGAATGTAATTAGGAAAAAGGGAAACAGATCTAATTATATAAAAACAATATAGCTAAAATGAAGTGTCATGGGGTGCAGAGCACCCCAGAATTTCTCTGGGGCACACTGAGGAATCTTCTCCTTGAGAAACTAAACCAGAGGACAGATAAGCGGAACCAAATCCGACTGAGCTAGCTTCGGATTCCCACCCTTCATTATGGTCTCCCTTGGGTGTGGCTGCGGCCTTTGTGTCCTGAAGAGAAAGCCACCCCTCACGGAATTCCTCTAGTCACTGCCAGTGGGGGATGGTCCACCACTCCTCACCCAATTCCCCCAGCTACCCCCAGTGGGGGATGGTCCTCCCTCACTAAGGAACTTTTCACAGGCAGATGGTCCACCCCCATCAGTCCTCTATAAAAGTACCTTCCAGTCTCCTGTTCAAGGAGATTGGTACCTCTGAGCCATGTGCTTTGTGCCTATCTCCCCATGAGAAGTCCAAGGATTTCTGTCATGGTTTCCCTCCCCCCACCCTTCCCTTCCCTTGCTCCTAAATAAACTACCACCTTATTCTAACTACTTTTGTGTACAAGAGGGTATAATTCTTTAAAGAGGAATTCCTCAGAACCCCAACCCCTAACAAAACCCATACCCCATTTCCCCCATTACAGAAGGGTAACAAGTAGGGGAAGAATTTGTGATTTTTAAAGTCTAATCATGTTATCCCCTGTTTAACAAACTCCAGTATCTCTCCTTCCTTCCCCACTCCCTTCCCTCCCTTTTTTAAAACTAGGTGAATGTTGTTAAAAAAATTTTCCAAGTCCATGTAAAATTTGTTATCATTCTTTAAAAAAAATTGAATTCCAAATTCTCTCCCTCTTCTCCCCACTATAGAGAAGGAAAGCAATTTGATATGGGTTATACATGTGCAATCATGCAAGACATGTTTCTGTATTGGTCATGCTGTGAAAGAAAATACAGACCCCCCCCAAAAAAAAACCAACAAGAAAAATAAAGTTTTTTTTAAAGTATGCTTCAATCTATATTCAGACACTATCAATTCTTTCTCTGGAAGTGAATAGCATTTTTCATCATGAATATTAGGAAAGGTTTTATAAAGCTTTGCTTCAAATTTAATTCTAGGTTTCTTCAGTGTAGTAAGGCTGCAAAAAAAGAATTGTGTAGAAGCAATAAATTTAAAAAGCTATAATGTGTAAGGGGTTTAAGAATTAAAATATCTAATTCTTCATATTTGTAAATTTTTTAAAAGAGAGAAAAGCAATCATGAAATAAAATAGTAGCTCCATATAATTTTTTCAAGTTTTAACTCTCAGAGGCTAATAATTGTAATAGCTAGCATTTATATAGTATCTACTATGTGCCAGGCATTATATCTAGCCTTTTGCAAATATAATATAATTTCATTTGATCCTCATAACAACCCTCCAGAGTAGGTAATATTATGATTCTCATTTTACAGTTGAGGAAACCGAGATAAACAGAATTTAAGTGACTTGTCCAGAGTAATACAGATAAGTGTCAACAGTTAGATTTGAACCCAAGACTTCTGGCCTCTAGACCCAGTGCTCTATCCATTGCACCATGTAGCTACTTTACAATCATCAATTCAGTTTGCCTCGTTCTAAGAAGTCTCATCAAAGCTCATTATTCACCTCAGAGGTAAGTGGTGCTTTTCCATTACAGGCTGTCTGGACAGAGCCTCTGACAGTTTTCTTAAGCAGGGAATGTCATCTCTGAGCTGGTCTAAGATGCCAGGAACCATTTCTGTCAGTGGCTTTTTCTCAGGATGGCCCATAATAGTGAATGTGTTTCCTACCAAAACTTTAGTATTGTTGAAGTAGATTATTGTTCCCTGGTTGGTAAACATAGTTATTTCTTCAATAAGAGATATTGTTTACTCTGTTTCTTTAAGAAAATCTGAAGTTTCTTATAATCTGCTGTGGTTGTTCTGGGAACCACCTTTTTCTTTCGCCAAGAAGCTCCTTTCCCACCAATTCCTGAAGTTCTCAAGTTTCATAATCATTTCTTTCATCTTACCAGAAAGAACATGGGGTTGTGCAGAGGACTGTTGATGTTAGGAAGTAGCAGGTAGAAAAGCCCAACATTGGGGCACACATGTTGGGTAGTAAGATGACAGCCAGAGGGAAGCCCTATGATCTCTCTCTGTCGATTCTCTCTCTCTCTCCCACAAAGAAAGCATGGGAGCCTTTATCAAATACTTTGCTAAAATCTAGGTATAGGGGCAGAGTCAAGATGATGGAGAAAAGGCATGAGCTCTCCCAAATTACCATCCAACATTAAATAACATCTCAAAATGAATTCTGAAGTGGCAGAACCCACAAAGGAACAGGGGGAAACCATTTCCCAGCCCAAGACAACTTAGAAGGATGACAGGAAAGGTTTGTTGCATTGGGGTGGGAATGGAGCATAGTCAAGATGCACAGGCTATGCCCCAACAAGCCAGCAGCAGGCCTTGGGGGTGACTGAATCAGTGGCTGCAATGAAAGCTTCTGGACATCTCAGCCCACAAGAAGTAAGGGGGTCAGACAACTGGTCAGAAGGAGAATCAACACAGGTCCCATTGCTGGCACAAGGTGCTGGACTCTGTTGCATTGCCCATATATAGAGCTGGATCTCAGTCCCAGGGCAAGAAGGAGGACTAGCCCATCACAGCTTGCAGGCACAGTGAAGCAGGGGACCCTGGTCACAGTTCTAGGTTGGAAAGGAGTGTTTGTGGTCATTTACAGACCAAAGCACAGGCCAGGAAATGACAAGCAAGGATGCTCTAAGAAAAACTTGTAAAGACTTATATGAACTGATACAAAGTGAAATTAGCATAACAAAGAGGGTATTGTACACAGTAGCAGCAATATTGTATGGTGATTGACTGTGAATGACTTAGCTATTCTCAGCAGTACAAAGATCCAAGACAGTTCTGAAGGGCTTATGCTAAAAAATGCTATCCATTTCCAGAGAAAGAACTGATGGAGTCTGGATGCAGATTGAAGTACACTTTTAAAAACTTACTTTATTTTTCTTAGGGTTTTTTGTTTGTTTTCTCTAACAGCATCACTAATATGGAATTATGCTTTGCATGACTGCACATGTATAACCTATACCAATTACTTGTCTTCTCAATAAGAGGTGAAGGAGAAGAAGGAGTAAGAGAATTTGGAACTCAAAATTTAAAAAAAATGTTAAAAATTATTTTTATATGTAATTGGATAAAAATAATATGTTAAATGACTATATTTATTTATTTATTTATTGTGAGGCAATTGGGGTTAAGTGACTTGCCCAGGGTCACACAGCTAGTAAGTGTTAAGTGGCTGAGGCCGGATTTGAACTCAGGTACTCCTGACTCCAGGGCTGGTGCTCTATCCACTGCGCCACCTAGCTGCCCCTAAATGACTATATTTAAAATCTGGGTATACTATTTTTATGGTACTCTTCTGATTTAGTCTAGTTACTCTTGGTAAAAAAAGAAATGAGGTTTGTTGGATATAACTCACTCGTGATGAAGCAATGTTACCTAGTTAGGATCACAATTTTCCTTTCTAGTTGTTTATAAATCATACCTTTATATTATATTTAGGGGCCTTGCCATAAATCAAATTCAAGCTCCTCTGAGGCTTCCAGATTCCACAGTGTTTTCATCTTCGATCTGTACAGAACATTAGCAGGAAAATTGCTTGAGAACAGGGATTGTTCTATCCTTTTTATTTGTATTCCCAGCACCTAACCCAATACCTGGCACATGCTTGTTGATTGATTGAAGGAAATTGATTGAATTGAAATAACGTAAAGTTGGGCATAGGTTTAATATTCTAATTTTGCTGTCTGACCTATACATGTATGCTTACAGTAGTTTGTTAGTCCCAGAAAGCCTTAGACAGCAGGGATCAGGTCTGTGCTAATCTTTTCATACAACCTTGAGTAAAAGTCCATATGTGTAATTGGACATAAGAATATTGCTGATGGTGAAAACCACTACTCATGGGCCTGATTCTCATTCACCAAATTTGGGGCACCTCTCCATTTTCAGCTTCCTGCAGATTTTAGGAGCAAGGCTCTTTTCTTGGTTCTTGCTGGGAGGTCCCACCAATGTGGGAAACTGAAAATCCTGATCAAAGAAAGGAATGAGACATGAAGATCAAATGAGATAACATTTGTAAAAAGTGCTAGTCAGAGTCATTAAACTGTGCCAGAGTTCAATTCTGGCCCTTAGGTTTATAAAAGGCCTATAGGGAAAGGAAATTTCATGATCATATTAGGAAGATACAGAAGAAACATGTAAATCCTCTGAAGAGCACTCTGAAAAATAGGTGGGGAGACAGAAAAATGTGGTTACGAGGCCACATGACAACTGTCTTCTAGTCAGCCAGGCTCAAACCTCAATGTCACTGCAATCATCCTTAGAAAGATAATTTCCACTGAGAAACTCTGGGAGAGTCCCTAGACCAGAGTATCAGCCTTTAAGGAAAGCTTCAGAAAGCTGACCATTTTCACTTCTATATCCATAGACCAACCTTGGTTATATCTGTGAAGACCAGGAGCTCCTCTCTCCCCCGTAAGACAGATGTCAAGTCAAGTAGAAGAGAACTTACTCAGGGAAACTACATTCCTTTAATTCTCCAGCATTATATTCCTGTAGCAGTTCCCTTGATCAAGGTGCAGGCACCCTTTCTTCTTCCATTTGGAGTATACAGCCAACTGCCACATCCTCAAATACCAGAACTCCTGAAACATGTTTCCACTACCTTAGGGTCAGTCCTGACCTCTTCCTGAAGGAGGAAGGCAAGAATGGGAAGTACCAGGGAAAAAGGCAAGGACCTCGAAGACTATGTTGGCATAAAAGTACTGAATGTGGATGTGGGAGTGGGGAATGAAATTCTCGTTTTTTCAAGTTACTGTAGACCTTCTGCCATTTCCACCCTCTAATTCCCAACCCTAGGTCACAGCCACAAACCAATTTCTCTGATATTGGTCCAAACATTTTGATTTGCTGGCAAAGGTCACAAAACCAATTATTTTGCCCATTAGGTTTATGCTTCAGCTGAGCTTGCATGAATGCTTAGCAATTCTTTTATATGACTTATCAACTTGCTATCACATCATTGAATCTATTCCAAACCTTCCCTTCAAGTGCCCAACTATACTTCCATGATTCTTATCTGATGGGAGCTCCTGCAATGACTATCTCAAAACCTCTCAATAACTAGCCATTCTCATTCTTACCTCCCATCCCAAAAGAAAAGGTATTTCTTTCTTTCTTTCTTTGGTTGGGCAATGAGGGTTAAGTGACTTGTCCAGGGTCACACAGCTATTAAGTGTCAAGTGTCTGAGGTCAAATTTGAACTCAGGTCCTCCTGACTCTAGGGCCGGTGTTCTATCCACTGCGCCACCTAGCTGCCCCAGAAAAGGTATTTCTGAGGCTGACTAGCCCCTATACTCTTCACCCCATCTCCCACAGAATCTTAATTCCTCAATCATCCCTTTTCTTTGTCATCTTTAGTCTCTCCCTTTCCCTCTCAAAAAATAAACACTTTTCTCAACCTCAAGCTATTTTCCCTCTCTTCTACAGTCAGACTTCTAAACTATACTCATTGCCACCACTTCCAAGTTGATAAGTCACCATCTATTCATTCTTCAACTTCCTACAATCTGGTATCTACTACCTCTATCATTCTTTGAAATTCCCTTCTCCAAGGTCACTAATAATCTCTTTGTTTTGTTTTGTTTGTTTGTTTGTTTGTTTTGTTGTGGTTTTTTTGGAGGGGCAATGAGGATTAAGTAACTGGCCCAGGGTCACACAGCTAGTAAGTGTCAAGTGTCTGAGGCCGGATTTGAACTCAGGTTCTCCTGAATCCAGGGCTAGTGCTTTATCCATTTCGCCATCTAGCTGCCCCACTAATAATCTCTTAATCATCAGATCTAATGCCTTTTCTCAATCCTCATCCTAGATTCTCTGTAATAGCTGACACTGTTGACCTCCTCCGTCTTAATACTTGCTTCACCCTTGTCTTCCATGATATAGTTCTCTACACTGTCTTTCTACTATTGACCATTCCTTTTAGATTTCTTCCCTAGTACCTTTTTCTCCCCCTAAAAATGGGTTTCTTCCTTCCGAGGTTCTGCTTCCCTAATTTTAACTATTCCCTTTATTCAGATGACTCCCACAACTTTATCTCAAGTCCTAACCTTTCATCTAAGTGTCAGTCTCACATTTCCAACTGTGTACTAGATCAAAGCTTCTTAAACTGTGGGTCATGACTCCATATGGGGTTGTGTAACTGAATGTGGGGATCACAAAAATGTGGCAGTAAATGTCTGATTTGTTTTATTTGTTTTTATCTATTTATTTATTTTTAATCATAAAAGTATTTTATTATTTTCTAGTTATATGTAAAGAAAGTTTTCAACACTTGTTTTTATAAGATTTCTAGTTTCAAATTTTTCTCCCAGGGGCAGCTAGGTGGCGTAGTGGATAAAGTATCGTCCCTGGATTCAGGGGGACCTGAGTTCATATCCGGCCTCAGACACTTGACACTTACTAGCTGTGTGACCCTGGGCAAGTCACTTAATCCTCATTGCCCCACAAAAACAAAACAAAACAAAAACAAACAAAAAAACCCAAATTTTTCTCCCTCCCTCCTCCCTCCCCAAGACAGCAAGCAATCTGATATAGATTATACATGTACAATCACATCAAACATATTTCTGTATAAATGTCTGATTTGTATACCTATTTTATATACCTATATACCCAGAATTGCATAAAAATTTCTCAGGTGAAAAGAAGTCACTAGTGGACAAAGTTTAAAAAGCCTTGACAAATGATCTCTTCCAGAGGAGAGAGACCAGGAGCGAGGGGACAGAAGGCCATGTTTTTTGAGGCCTGGTTGAGGAATTGGGAATATTTAGCCTGGATAAGACTTAAGGGGAACATGAAAGTTATCTTTAAGTTTTTGAAGGGTCATCATGTGTAAAAGTGATTAGGGATTTTACATAGTTCCAGAAGGCAAAAGCAGGAGAAATGGGTAAAAGTTACAGACATTTAGTGTAGCTCTATTTAAGGAGAAGCTGTCAAACAATTAGAGCTGTCTAAAAGTAAATGATCTATCATAGGTTCCCTCTCACTGACAGTCACCAAGCAAAGAGCAGAGCATTACTTGTCTGGGATGTTGGAAATGGAATTCCTGTTCCACTATTGGATGGAACAAATCTATTTAGATACCTTCCAGCTCTAAATTTCTATAATTTTATCAAAGTCCTACAAAGACCTCAAACTCAGCAAGTTAAAAACTGAACTTATTTTTGCCCCCAAAACTACTCTTCTTATTGAATTTTCTATTCTTGTAATAAGTAGTAATAATAATCTTCCAGCCTCCTAAAATCAGAGACATATCTTTGACTCTTCTCACTCCACAGTCCTTCAAGTCTTATCAATTTCTATGTGATATCTTTCTAAATCAACTACTTCTTTTCACTGTCACTGAAACTACCCTAGATAGGGCCTTCATTACCTATGACCTATTTTCTAGCCTCATTTTGCACTCTTCCTCCTTATGTATTTTATATTTGTCAAACTGGATGGTCCACTATTCCCCAAACAGAATTCAACACCTTTATTATTCTTTGTGCCCGGCATGCCTTCCCCACCTGTAGAAATGTTTTTATCCTTCAAGACAAATTCAAATGCCTCCTCTGTGAAGTCTTCCCTAATGTCCTCAGCAGGATGTGATTTTTCTCTTTTCAAATCTCATAGAAATTTGTACTCTTCTGCACTTCTCACATTCAAATTACTATTATATTTATCTATGTACATACCACCATTCCTACTAGAGCATAAACTCATTTGGAGGAGCTAACATGTGTTAATCTTTGTGTCTCCCTTAATACTTAGCATATTACATTATACACAGTACTTATTATCTGTAATCAAAGTTATCTGGCCCATCAGTGGGCATGTATACTCCAGCAGAGCTAACCTGGGCTCCTTCCTGACCATAGAGGAACACTTCCTCTTTCCCTCAGGTTTTCCAAGACTATCTGGGACATAGGGGCTCTCTTGTATGGGCTCCCCAAATAATTGGGATGAGGGATCTAGCCATTCAAGCTGCCCAGGGGCAGAGGTTGGCATGAGAATTCTTCACCAATTTGGGTGGAAGATGATAACATATATTTTTAATTTTTCTATCCAAAATAAGTGGCTGAGAATCTATGTTGCTCCTTCTTATTTAGGGCTCCATATTGCATTTCCTGCCTGGCTCTGTGTTACATATAAAAAAAATAATAATAGGTATCATTTATATTGTGACTTTAGTTTCACAAAGAATTTTACAAGTATACCTTGTTTTATCCTCACAACCCAGAGAGGTGGGTATCCGCATTTTACAGTTGAGGAACTGAGGTTAAAAAAGGTTAAGTGATTTGTCCTATGTTACACTGCTCATAAGTGTTCAGAGGTAGGATTTGAACTCAATTCTTCCCGACTCCTTATTCTAGCTAGCTATCCATTACACCAAAGATGTCAAACATGAGGCCCCTAAAACCAGCTGGAATCAGATTTTTTTTAAATGGAAAATGTTTTTAAAAAATAAACATACAGGGGCGGCTAGGTGGCACAGTGGATAAAGCACCAGCCCTGGAGTCAGGAGTTCCTGAGTTCAAATCCCGCCTCAGACACTTGCTAGCTGTGTGACCTTGGGCAAGTCACTTAACCCCAATTGCCCTGCAAAAAAACCAAAACAAAAATAAACATACAATACAGCATAGACAATGTTAATAATAAACATGCTTCCCACAGGGATCCCCTTCTATTTGTTTGACAGCCGACAACACTACTTGGGGCAGAATCAAGACCAATCTGTAGTCCCATTCCTATCCTGGAGAGCAGCCAAGGAGAAATCACTGGGAAACCCCATTTCCAGAATGGTTTACAGAAGTCCCAGGGCCTCCAAAACTCCTGTAATTTAACCTGGGCATCTTTTTTTTTTTTTTGGCGAGGCAGTGAGGGTTAAGTGACTTGCCCAAGGTCACACAGCTAGTAAGTGTCAAGTGCTTGAGGCTGGATTTGAACTCAGGCCCTCCTGAATCCAGGGCCAGTGTTCTATCCACTGTGCCACCTAGCTGCCCCCTAACCTGGGCATCTTACCATGACCTCGAGGTCAAGTAGTACAAAAGTACAACTTCTTGCTCCCCAATTTACTTTCCTCCAAGTGATTCCATCTGTCAGTATCTGTCATCATTATTCTATTCTCCTGAGTTAGGAACCTGATGGGCATCATCTATGACCCATCTCCACCTAAACAAAGATATTTATTGAGCATCTACTTTGTAGAATACCCTGTTTTGAATGGGGGCATCATAGTGTTAAACTTGACGGCAGGAAGATTTGGGTTCAAGTCCTGCTTCTGGTTCTATTAGCTATTAGCTAGTGACCATAGGCAAGTTGCTTCACTACTCTTGGACTCAATTTCCCCATCTGCAAAATAAGGATGATACCTGTAAGTAACTATCTCACAGGGTTGTTTGTGAGGACCAAATGGGATAAAGTATTCAAACTGTTTTGCAAATCATAAGGCATTATAAAGGTCAGTTTTTATTTAGAAAGAGACATATAAGAAATCCTTGTTCAAAGGAGGCTCTTTGATCCCCTATATCCAATTTGCCACCAAATCCTGTTTTTCTTCTTTCAAAAATGTGTCCCTTCAATTCCCACAGCCACTCTATGCCTAATTACTGTAAGAGTATCCTAGTTAGTCTTTCTGCCTTCAATTTCTCTCCTCCAATCCCTCCAGCCTGACTGTGCTTCCTAAAATACTATTACTAGGGGGCAGCTAGATGGCGCAGTGGTTAAAGCACCGGCCCTGGATTCAGGAGTACCTGAGTTCAAATCTGGCCTCAGACACTTGACACTTACTAGCTGTGTGACCCTGGGCAAGTCACTTAACCCCCTATTGCCTGCAAAAAAAAAAAATAATACTATTACTCTGTGCCATTCCCCTGCAAATGGACATACAATGGCTCCTTGCTGCCTCTGCTTGATATTCAAGGCCCTCTGAAACCTAGTCCCTACATAGCCAAATTTATTTCTCACTACTCCTCTGCAAGCAGCCTTTGATCTAATCCTGTAATTCTACCAATCTTGTCAAGTACAACCCCTTTTCAAGGTTAAAAAAAAAATTCCACAGATATTTCACAATGGTAGTTGTGCTGTCATCATCTATATAAAACACATAATAAATTTTAACACTTTAAAATGAATTTGTATTTTATTGATTAATCCAACATTTACATTTTAAAATTTTGTCCACAGTTATGATATCATTGGTGAGGAAAGTTTCTTGTGAGGAAATTTTTTCTGCAAATGTTCTAAAGTTCAATCTAAAAGTTGATGGGGATACTGGAGTGACTTGTCCAAGGTCACATAGCCAATATGGGGCCCTGAACCCACACGATCATGAATCTGGGGCTGGCTCTCTCTCCATCATGCCACACAGCCTCTGTGTACCTAAGCACAAGTGAATAAGAGAGTCATGTAAAAAAAATAGCTAATAATATAGTGCTTTGACTAGAGCTTTACATTATCTCACTTGATCCTAACAACTGGGTGAGTTAAGTGTAAAATTGCATTTTACAGATGAGGAAACTGAGGATGAGATTGAATGACTTACTAGGGAGTTGATAAGTACATGAGGATTTTAGCTCAGAGCTTCTTGACTTCAAGGCTAGCATTCTATCCCCTGCACCTCCATGTTACATACAGACTACATAAGTTCTCTTTTCTCACTTATGAATTCATAGATTGATTCAGAGGCCCTTCACTCCCAAGGACCCCTGACCCATAGGTTGGGAACCATTGACATCATCTAAATTCACGCCCACTGCAAAGACCATCTCCCCTCTACCACTTGCTTGAATCCTTTCCAAACTTCAGTTCCATCTCCTTCACAGCCCTCAAAACACTCCA
This sequence comes from Dromiciops gliroides, assembly GCF_019393635.1. Classification (NCBI taxonomy): domain Eukaryota; kingdom Metazoa; phylum Chordata; class Mammalia; order Microbiotheria; family Microbiotheriidae; genus Dromiciops; species Dromiciops gliroides. The sequence goes on from NC_057861.1 coordinate 78,400,624, forward strand.
GCCCACAATGATCTCCCCCTCCTCAGAATTTCTTTTGCATGTGGTGTTGATGCATGAAGTTTGTGCAGGATAGGGATAAAGTTTTATACTTTTTTAAGCCCTCAGTACTCGGCATTATGGAGTTCACAGTAGGAGGCTAAAAATTAAGAGACAGACAACTGGCAAATATTTATTTGTGAAAAAAAAAAAAAAAGAACTGTGGAGTATAGATGCTGAATGAACCATACTATTTCTTTTGTCTCTGGTGCTGATGTTTTTCTATTTTGAGGTTTTTCGTCATTGCTCTGATTTTTCTCTTATAACATGACTAATGTAGAAATATGTTTAATGAGGGGCGGCTAGGTGGCGCAGTGGATAAAGCACCGGCCCTGGATTCAGGAGTACCTGAGTTCAAATCTGGCCTCAGACACTTAACACTTACCAGCTGTGTGACCCTGGGCAAGTCACTTAACCCCCATTGCCCCGCAAAAAAAAAAAAAGAAATATGTTTAATGTTATTATGTGTGTGTGTATATATATAAAACCCATATCAGATTACCTGCTGTCTCGGGAAAGGGGGAGGGAGGGAGAAAAATCTGAAATTGGAAAGCTTGTATAAACAAAAGTTGAGAACTATCTTTACATGTAATGGGAAAAAATACTTTATTAATTTAAAAAACAATATTTATTTGTGAGCTGAGCTGCTGCTATCCAGAGAAGTGAGGAACATTGAGGAAAGGGAATTTCTGGTCAGGTATGAGTTGGATTAGATACCCCCAACAACAGCTCTTTCAACTCTGAGATTCTGTGAAATAGGTTTTGGGAGGTCCCATAGGACTCTGAGACACAAAAAGCTAAATCTCAGTACTTGGACACCCAGAGTCAGTAGGGAGAGTGGAAGGGTACTTGTACAACATACATAACAGAATCTAAGGGTTGGAAGGGCCCTCAGAAGTCATTTAGTTTTACTCCTTCCTGAATAAAAGTTCCTTCTACAACTTCCCTGAGAAGTGGTCACCCTTCCATGTGATGTCGAACCCATCATAACACCAAAGGCAGCCTGTTCCACTTTTGTTCTTAACATTCAATTTGTTTTCACCTTTCCTAGACCCTTCTCCCCAATGACTCTTCTGAACATAAATGGAGGAGGGAAATTCTTAGGACACCTGAAGAGTGGGAGAGAGAAAGATGAGCTTCAGGGGAAGAAGGGTGAAGAGTAGAATGATGGGAAGAGGGAGAGATTGCAATGGGAGGGTATGAGGAAGAGAAGGATAAGGTTAAAAAGAAAAAGAAAATGGTGGGGAAAAGGGAAGGAAAAGGAGGGAGGAATGAAAAGGAGACAGAAGAAGGAAGATGAGAGAATCTGGGACAGGAATGAGGGAGCGGAGGGAGCTGATAGGAAGGGGATCACGAAGATGAGGAAGAGGGGCATTCCTCAGGGGCGGAGGGAGGGAGGGAAGGTATACTAGGGAGAAAGGAAGATGAGAAATGAGGGACAGACATCGGGGAAGAGGGTTGTTTGTCCTTTCTTCCGAAGAGAGCGATGGCATTGGGAGGTGATGCCATGATTTGCACTGAATTGAAGAGAAGCAGGGCTATGCAAAGTCACCAGCCTCTCTCTCCTCCAGAGCCATCTAGGTCCAGTGGCGAGATATGTATCAAGACGACTGGAGATGGCCCCGGATGTTTAAGGCAATCGGGGTTAAGTGACATGCCCAGGGTCACACAGCTAGTGTCAGAGGTAAGATTTGAACTCAGGTCCTCCCAATTCCAGTGCTCCATCCACTGAGCCACCTAGCTGCCCCTCTGGGAAGAGGGAGGAAAATGATGGAGAAGAGGGAAGCGGTGATCAACAAGAAGAGGACTGGAAAGAAGTAAATCTAAGAGTAGGATGACGGAAGAGAAAGGGGTGGGGTCAGTGGTCCCACACTCTTCCTTCTTCCTTCCAGGTTCCGGACTCACCGTCCCCTGGGGGCCAGGGTCTCCCAAACAGGAGAGGGATGGGCGGGGAACCAACGGAGGCAAAAAGAGGACCGAGCCTCACACAGAGTAAAGCCTGACCAGAACCGGAAACAGGCTACCGGAAAGCCGCTTCCTAGAGAAGTGCCAAACCACGCTTCCGGGGCACTTCCAGGACCTTCTAGGCTGACGGGAGTACTCGCTGTTTTTCTGGCTCTTTCGCTCCCTTCCAGACGTGGGTTGGGAAGGCGGGACCTGAACTGACCGAGAGTAATTACCCTCCAATAAGGGGAGAGCCTAATGTCAAGCACCCGAGGTTCTTAATCAGCCACTCTATCAGAGCGTTCACTCTGACTATGACTGTAGGGGCGGCTAGGAAAGTTAGGAACAAGACCTGTTTGTACAAAAATATTTATAGCAACTCTTTCTGTGATGGCTAAGAATTGGAAATCAAAGGAATGTCCATCAATTGGGGAATGGCTAAATAAGCTGTGGTATATGATTGTTATGGAACATTATTGTGCTATAAGAAATGACAAGCAGGATGATTTCAAAAAGGTCTGCAAAGACTTGTATGATGTATAGTGAAGTGAGCAGAACCAAGAGAACACTGTGCACAGAAACAGCAATATTGTTTGATGAAGAATTGTGAATGACTTCACAGCAATACAATGATCCAAGACAATCTCAAAGGACTGTTGATGAAACATACACCTCCAAAAAACCCCAACAACCTGATATTGATGGAACACAGACTGAAGCATGCTTTTTTCACTTTCTTTCATTTTTTCTTTTATTCAAGTTTTCTTGTACAAAATGACTAAAATGGTAATGTTTTACATAATTACACATGTGTAACTCATATCTGATTGCTTACTGCATCAGGGAAGGGCTAGGGGAGAGAGGGAAGGAGGGGTAAAAGTTGGAACTCAAAACTATAAATAAAAATGCTTATTATTATTTTTTTTGGTGAGGCAATTGGGGTTAAGTGACTTGCCCAGGGTCACACAGCTAGTGTTAAGTGTCTGAGGCCGGATTTGAACTCAGGTCCTCCTGAATCCAGGGCGGGTGCTCTATCCACTGCACCACCTAGCTGCCCCGCTTATTACTTTTTTAAAAAGTCAGTTCTTGATCTCAAAGAGCTCATTGCTTAACGGGGGAGACAGTCTGCAAACAGTTATAAATAAGTAAATCTGCACAGGACAAATTTCAGACAGTCAACAAGGGAAGGCACTAACATTAAGGAGAGTCAGGAAAGGTTTCTTGTAAAACCTCTAACCACCACTAAGCAGGATACCTGCCCATCCTGTCCTCCACCCCGCCAAACACACACACTTTTCAACTTCCTTTTGTGTTTTGTCCCCCCCCCCCAATTTGATTATAAACTTGAAGGCAGGGATTATCTTTCTTTTTTAGTATTTATATCACCAGCACTTAACACAGTGCCTGGCACATAGCAGGAAGTTAATGTTTATTGACAAACTAGAAAGCCAGATGTTGACTAGGATTTGAAGAAAGCCAGGAAGAAGAGATGAGAAGAATTCCAGGCATGGGGAATAGCCATTGAGATATGTCTGTCAGGAGATATGGAGTGTCTCCTGGAAAGAATAACAAAGAGGTGAATGTCATTGGAATTGGAGAGCAAGGTGTAGGAAAAATGCAAAGGGCTGGGTTATGAAAGGCTTTGAACACCAAACAGAAGATTTTATATTTGATTCTGGAGGTGATGTGAAGCTACTATAAATAGTGACATGGTCAATTTCCTGGGTTTTAGAAAGATTAGTATGACAGCAGAGTGGAAACTGGATTGGATCATTTAACAGATGAGGAAACTGAGGCAAACATAGTTTAAGTGACTTGTACAAGGACCATAAAGAGAGAATAAGGAGTGGTCAGACAGATACAAGAAGGACTAGAATAGAATAGCGTAATGAAAACATTGTAATGACCAACTATGATTCCAGAGGACAAGTGATGAAATGTGCTACCTACCTCTTGAGAAGTGAAGAACTTAGTGTAGAATGAGACATATTTTTATATATGGCCAATGTGGGGATTCATTTTGCTTGACTATACATTGTTTGTAATAGAATTTTTTTCTTTTGTTCTCCATTTCAGGATAGGGTTAGAGTGGGAGAGGACAGATTTTTGCTGACTGAAATATATATACATATATATATATGTATATGTATATATATGTGTGTGTATATGTATATATGTGTGTGTGTGTAGAAAAAGAAATATATGTGACTATATAGATAATGTACAATTATATATATAAATTATAATATATGTATGTGTATATATACACATACATCTATATACATATACCTACACACATATATATGTATGTATATGTATATATACATATACATCTATATACATATACCTACACACACATATATATGTATGTATATGTATATAAAGAACTATATTGCAAAGTTCTCATTTGAAAAAGTGAGTAGAAAGGGTGGAGGTTTGAGTAATAAAAAGATCTGGAAAAAAGGAGTGGTCCTTGGGTGCATCTGTCTTCCTTGCTGGCATTTGTATCCCTAATACTTAATAGATTCTTGATGATTCTTATGTACCAGGCATTGGACTAAATGAGCAGATAAATAAAAAAGAAAAAGTTCCTGCTTCCAAGGGGTTTACAATCTAATGGGGGGTGGGAGAAAGGGAATACACAAAAGAAAACTAAAAAGGGAGGTTGTGTCAGAGAGTAGGCAGTTTAAGAGCACAGTGGAATGGAAACCTAGCAGAGCAGCTTATAGGAAATGGAGAGTTGCCTGGAAATTCTGAGTCCTCTACAAAGGGAGTCTTTGGAAGGAATTTTTTGCTCTGCCCTTCAGCCTTCTAATCAGAGAAGCCAAAGCAACTGAAGGTATTAATGAGGTTTGAGTACCAAACTTGAAACAGTCTCCATCATGATGAGAGCTAACAGTATAATTGAATCCCCAGGACAGATACTGTTTAAAATTAACTGAACAGACACAGACTTATATATCTTCAAATAGTTTAATATTTTTAGAGATTCTTTTGAAGTGTGACTGGGGCTTTCCCTCACATTGTTTACATTTACTAAATCATTTTCTAGTGAAAAAAAAAGTTTCTTTCACAAAGTGGGATCTTATACTTTTTCATACTCATAACATCCATAGGACTTTTATTTCATGTGAATTCTCTAGTGTTTAATAAGATGTTAATTCCTACTAAATGATTTTCTATATTCATAACATTCATAGGGTTTCTCTCCAGTGTGAATTCTTCAATGATGTATATGGTTTACCTCTCCACTAAATGCTTTCCCACAATCATTACATTTATTTCTGTGTTGTTGTTTTTTCAGGGCAATGAGGGTTAAGTGACTTGCCCAGAGTCACACAGCTAGTTAAGTGTCAAGTGTCTGAGGCCAGATTTGAACTCAGGTACTCCTGCATGCAGGGCCAGTGCTTTACCCACTATGCCACCTAGCTGCCCTAAAATCATAACATTTAAAAGGTCTTTCTCCAGTTTGAATTCGGTGATGTTGAATAAGATGGGCTCTGCTACTAAATGCTTTCTTACATTCTTATACCCATAGGATTTTTCTTCAGTGTTACTCTTCTAATGCTTAATAAGATTTGAACTTGCACTGAAGGCTTTACCACATTGTTCACATTCATAGAGCTTCTCTCTAGTATGAATTATTTAATGTTGAATAAGAGTTGAGCTCTGCCTGAAGGCTTTCTCATATTCAATACATTTATAAAGTTTTTCTCCAGTGTGCATTCTCTAATGGTTAACCAAATGTGAGGTCTGACTGAAGTCTTTCCCACACTCATTATACTTATGTGGTTTCTTTCCAACATGAACCTTCTGATGTTTAATAAGATTTGAACTCTGAGTAAATGTTTTCTGGATTGTAGAATGCAGGAGAGGGAGTAACTTTCAATGATCCTGAAAGGTACATTTGGGGCCAGGTTGTGTAGTGTTTTATTTTGTTTTTATTTTTTTGCAGGGCAATGGGGGTTAAGTGACTTGCCCAGGGTCACACAGCTAGTAAGTGTTAAGTGTCTGAGGCCAGATTTGAACTCAGGTACTCCTGACTCCAGGGCCACTGCTCTATCCACTGCGCCACCCACCTAGCTGCCCTGTGTAGTGTTTTAAAAGATGAACAGAGGAGTTTATATTTTAATTGATTCTACAGACAATAGGAAACAATTGGAGTTGGTTAAATAGGAGAGTTACATAATCAGATATGTGCTTAAGTAAAATTATCTCATTAGAAATGTGTAGTATGGATTGAAATTATTTGAAATGAGACAGCAAAGATCTAGTTAGGAATCTGTTTTTATCATCTAAGAAGAGGTCAGATGTGAGAGATGTTGTAAAGGCAAAAATGGCAGGATTTGGCAGCTGATTGGGTATATGAAATGAGGGAGAGGGAAGAGTAGGGATGGTGGTACATTAAATAGAAATGGGGAAGTTTGAAGGAGGGTTTAGGAGGAATGATAATGAGTTCATTTTTAGATAGGTTGAGTTTAAGATGTCTATGGAACATCCAATTTGAAATATAGGCAATTGGGGCAGCTAGGTGGCACAATGGATAGAGCACCGGCCCTGGATTCAGGAGGACCTGAGTTCAAATCCGGTTTCAGACACTTGACACTTACTAGCTGTGTGACCCTGGGCAAGTCACTTAACCCCAATTGCCTCACCAAAAAAAAAGAAAAGAAAAGAAATATAGGCAATTGATGATACAGAACCAGCTACCTGCTGTGTAGTGTTAACCTTCTCTCCTTTCATACAACACTACCTGCTGTGTAGTGTTAACCATAGTGAAAGGAAAATAACCTTGAAATAAGAATTAGTAAATTTGGGCTCCAGTCCCAGCTCTGTCAAAACTAGCTATGTGAATTCAGTAAGTCATTTAACTTCTCTGATCTTCAGTTTACTCATGAGTAAAAATGCATGTTTTTGACTAGGTAATATGTAAGGTCCTTGCAGCTCTAGTGATCTATGACTGTGACTTTATAGTGGATTTGATTCTTCACAGTGGTATCTTATCTACATGTATTATCAAATCTAGTTTAAAGAAAAATTTGACTCCAACAAAACCTCTCATCCACCTTGAAAAAATCTTCTTGTATGTATACCATCCCTAAAGGCTACCACATTTCTTCAGTCTCCTGTTTATTTGTTCTGCCAGAAGCTTGTTCTCCAAATAAACTACTTAAAGTCAGTGACTATGTCTTATTTTCTCTGTATATTCCAGGCAAGGAGCACAAGACTGTGCAAAAGTTTTTTAGATTGATTTTTATTATTTTTACAATTAATAAGCATTTTCCCCTTCCCTTTTACTCCCCACACTGAGACAGCTAGGTAGTAAAGTGGATAGAACTCTGGTTCTGGAGTTAGGAAGACCTAAATTCAAATCTGGCTCCAGATACTAGCTTTGTGACACTGGGAAAGTCACTTAACCTCTGTTTCAGTTTCTTAAACTGTAAAATGGGGATAATAACAGCACCTATCCCACAGGGTTGTTGTGAGAATTAAATGAGATAATATTTGTAAAGCACTTAGCACAGTGCCTGACACATAATAAGTTCTATATAAATGCTTATTTTTTAAATCATAAAAGTATTTTATTATTATCCAGTTACATGTAAAGATAGTTTTTAACATTTGTTTTCATAAGATTTTTAGTTCTAAATTTTTCTCTCTCCTTCCCTTCCCTCTCCCCTCCCCAAGACAGAAAGCAATCTAATATAGGTTATACATGTACAATCACATTAAACATATTTCTGCATTAGTCATGTTGTGAAAGAAGAATCAGAACACAAGGGGAAACCTCAAAAAAGAAAAAAAACAGCCAAAAAGTAGAAACAGTATGGTTCAATCTGTATTCAGAATCCACAGTTCTTTTTTCTGGATGTGGAGAACATTTTCCATCATGAGTTCTTTGGAATTGTCTTGGATCATTGCAGTGCTGAGAAGAGCCAAGTCTATCACAGTTGATCATCACACAATGTTGCTGTTACTGTGTACAATGTTCTCCTGGTTCTGCTCACTTCACTCAGCATCAGCCCACTTAAGTCTTTCCAGGTTTTTCTGAAATCTGCCTGCTCATCATTTTTTTTTTTAGTGAGACAATTGGGGTTAAGTGACTTGCCCAGGGTCACACAGTTAGTAAGTGTTAAGTGTCCGAAGCTGGATTTGAACTCAGGTACTCCTGACTCCAGGGCTGGTGCTCCATCCACTGCACCATCTAGCTGACCCTGCTCATTATTTCTTACAGCACAATAGTATTCCGTTACATTCATATACCACAACTTGTTCAGCCATTCCCCAATTTAGGGGCATTCCCTCTATTTTCAACCCTTTGCCACCACAAAGAGATAAATGCTTATTTTTTCCCTTCCTTTCCCCATCTGAACAGTAAAACAAAAAGAAAAATAAAAGTCTCGTATTAAATATGCATAAGTAAACAAAATAAATTCCCATATCAGACAGGTGTAAAGGTGTATTTTGCAGTCTACATTTTAAATCCATATCCTCTTTGGGAAGAGGTAGATAGCATGCTTCATCTTCTGGAATTATAATTGTCATTGCATTGAACAGAATCTTTCAGAGTTGTTCTGTCCTTTTCCTTTTTCTTTGATCTCTTTAGGATATAAGCCTAGTAGTGATATTGATGGGTCAAAGGATATTCATAATTTAGTGACTTTGGGGACATAGAAATTACTTTTCAGAATGGTTGGACTAATTCACAGCTCTACCAACACTGCATCAGTGTGCCCATTTACCTGCAGCTCCTCTAACATTTGTCATTTTTCTTTTTTGTTATGTTGTCAGAATATGGGTGTGAGGTAGAACCTCAAAGTTGATTTAAATTGTATTTATTAATTAATTTGAAGCATTTTTTCCATTTGATTGTTTGATACCTTGGATTTCTTAATTTGAAAACTGACTGTTTTAGTTTCTTTTGGCCATTTAGCTATTAGGTAATCACTCAGACTTAAAAATTTAGAATTTATATAGCTTGCATATGAAACCTTTATCAGGAAGTTTCCTGTAAAGATTTTTTCTCTATTTATTTCTTTACTTTCTAATTTTAACTATTAGTTTGGGGTTTCTTTTTGTGCAAAGAATTTTAGTTTTACTTAATCTAAGTTGTCAATTTTATCTTTTCTGGTCTTCTATATTTAATTTTTGGTCATGAATTCTTCAGCTAGCCATAAATCTGAAAGGTAATTTGTTCCTTGCTTATGATATCACTATTATGTCCAAGTGTTGTATTTCATTTGAAGTTTATCTTGATATATTGATATAAACCTGATTTTTGCCAGACTTCTTTCCAGTTTTCCCTGTAGATTTTGTCATATAGTGAGTCTTTACTTCAGTAAATTGGGGTCTTTGGATTCATCAAGCACTATGTTACTATATTCCTTTCCTTTGTGTATCTAATTTGTTCTACTGATTGAACCTTTTATTTTTTAACCAGTACCAAATCATTTTGATAATTGCTGCTTTCTAATTTGAGATCTGATACTCCTAGTTCCCCTCTTTCCTACCCTTTTTTCATGAATTACCTTGAGATTTTTTACTATTTATTCCTCCAGATGAATTTTATTAATTTTTTTCCTAGCTCAATAAAATACTCCTTTGGTAATTTGAGTGGTATGGTACTATGTAGTAATTTAGGTAGTATAATTTTTATTATATTGTCTATACCTACCCACGAGCAATTTATATTTCTCCAGTTATTTAGGTCTGTCTTTTATTTTTATAATGAGTATTATAATTGAATTAATATAGTTACTGAGTACATCTTGGTAGAGACACTGTCCAATATTTTATATTAATATACAGGAATGTGGAAGAAGAGCGAAAATGATGGAAGATCTGGAAGAAGTACATTGAGTTCTCCACCCCACTGCTTCCCCCTACCAGGGCACAACTCCTCAAATGACCCAAAAAAATATACTAGATTGAATCCTGATAAGAAAAATCTAAGAAAAAAAGGAGTCATTTTTCCAGTGCAGGTTGGTATAAAGAATCAGAGAGTCCATAGATATTGAGGATTGAGATAAGCTAGGAATGGGTGCAAAGTATTCCATCTTAAGAAGTAGCTGTGTACCAGGGCAAGAAAAAGTCTCAGATCCAGTATCCACCCTAAACATGTGCAGAATGCAGGAAAAGGTACAAACTGGCAGCTCTGTTGCTCACTACCCAGTTCCAAGTCAGATTCAGGATGGACTGAGGAGAGGGCCTTTCCCTATTTGTAGTGTTCCAGAGTAAGTACCAGTCATGAACTTTAGACTGTACTTTTCACAAAATGCAAGTTCAAAAACAAGCAGCAGCTGAATGTCTCAGACACCAAGAGTGGAGCAGGGACTCAGTCCCAGGTTCTAGTCCAGTCTGAAGACTGCAGAAGAATAACCAGGGAAAGGATCCAATATGAAAAGGGGAGCCTAAAGTTCTATCATGGACCTCTTTGGCAATCTGGGGAAGACTAGGGTTCCCTTCTCAGAATATTTTAAATGCATATGAATATGTAGGATTACAAAGGAAATCAGTGTTAAGGGCTAAAATTCTAGCTAGTCTGTCTAAAATATCTAATGAGTGGTCACCAATAAATTATAAGCTTTAGCAAGAGTTAGACTTTTAAGCATTTATTAAGGAAAAGAAGAATTTGGTAAAGAGAGAGAGAAAGGCCTAGATTCCTATCTATTAAAGGGAGAGCACATTTCTAGCTCCGCTCTCCACCAGAGTCCAAAGGAAAGAGACCCAGAGTCAGCGCCAGTCTCTTCCTTCCTCCTCCCACTAGTCTGCATCACTTCCTCCCCGCCAAAGAAAAGACTCCTGGTCTTGCCCTCAAAGACCTTCGCTTCATGGGCAGAACTCTTCTACAGTAAGTATCCAGCAGGTGGCGTCATTCCAATCGTTACATCAGTTATATTGAAATAAAGATGTAGGGTTTTTTTTCTTATCCAGGTTCACAGACTTCCCTGAAATTCTCCAGAGACCCATTGGGTCCATGTATCCCAGGTTAAGAATCTTTCTATACCCTGTCAGTGTATTGAGGTGGAGATTATTATAATGAGACTGATAATCAATTTGTCCATACTATAAATATAACTGTCTTTTCTATCACTATTCAAGAGATACTTCCATGATGCTCTCCTTGTGGTCACTCACAGTATTGCAATAAAACTTGGGAAACTGAGTCACTGAGTCCTGTAATTCTTTTGGGACAACTCACGATCAATTTGATCACCATAATTCCATCCCACATCAATATTACTCATATTGCTCCTATAATGTACTTCCTTATGAAACCCTGGGTTAATAGGAGCAAAATGTCCTTCAACTGAATTCCAAACTGAACTCAGATAGGTAGCAGATAAAAGTCCCTACCTGGTGACTTCTTTTCCTTCAGGAGAGTAAATCCCTATCTTATAGGGACATCCTGTTGTCCTCATCCTTGCCAATCCCCTCCTTTTTTTGGAATCCTGTAATCTTATCACGATGCCTCTGTTATATCCATTCTTGTTACAGTATTTGCTTTGGGTTGATTTGTATCATGCTAATGAAGTTATTCTGTAACCTGTGAGTCAAGAAACCTTAAAAACCCTTAGAAAGAAGGGGAGCCTCCACATGATCATGTGTTATATTTCTTCTTGAGACAAAATATTAAATTGATATTGTTTTTTCTGTCTGTCTCTGATCTGGTTTATCTTGTAGGAGATATGTAAGTTCTCTCATCTGGTTCTTAACCATGTTCTCTGATCTGATTATTATATTTGTAGGAGGGGGCAGCTAGGTGGCACAGTGAATAGAGCACTAGCACTGGAATCAGGAGGACCTGAGTTCAAATTCAGGCTCAGACACTTGATACATACTAGCTGTGTGACCTTGGGCAAGTCACTTAACCCCAATTGCCTCACCCAAAAAAATATTTGTAGGAGGACAGGTATGGAAACAAATTGTAGGAGAAATTATAAGATATTATAATTTCTCTGATCTGTTTATTAATTTTTTAGGAGAGGCTAAAGATTAATTTCTCTGATCTGTTTGTAGGAGAATGCAGATACAAAAACTATATTTTAATATTCAACACTTGATATGTCCCAACCCCATAAAAGACTTTAAAAACTTATCTTGCCTCACCTACTTCCTGATCAGGTCTCCAAATACCTTGTTTTTCCCCAGGTCTTCTGCCCAGCATGTTACCTGATCAAACATTTTACTTTCTACAGTTTTCTCTCTATTTACTATTACCATGTCCTTTGTCTAGGCTATGTCTCTACTTTGTTTCTTTGCTTACCTATTCTCACCTTCCATCTTCTCTCAAGGTATGATGTCAATTTTAAGTGTTAGCATGGTTACATGCTAGTTAAACATTACTGGCTATCATAAGTCTGTTTCTATTCCATTATTTATTTTTTCTAAGCACAGAAAAACTGATGTTTGGTTTCTTGCTTCAGATTCTGAAGGCAGAACTGAGAATAAGCAATCAGATAAAAAAGAAGAAAATCTCAAAGTAGTAGAACTACATGGAGAAAACTTAGGATACTTATAAAATACTTTCCTCAGGAATCAGAACCTAGAGAATATTTTGAACCTGAAGGAAGCTGAAACATTTATCAGAAAAATTCCCCAAAAGTGGTTTTGAGGAAATAATTTTCTCAGGAGAAAGATCTCAGTAAAATAAATCTAACCCTCAAGAAAACCCTTTCAATAAACATTAGCAAAAAACATAATGAATTTGAGAGTAATTTCAGGCTAAATACTATGCTCATTTGAAATGCAGAGAGATATCAAAATAAAGAGCCCATGTATGTGATACTTGTGGCAAAAGCTTTAAACATAATTCATACTTTATTCAAGATCAGAGGATTCACTGTAGAGAGAACTCACACAAATGTGATGAATATGGGACATCTCTCAGTTAAGACTCAAATCTTAGAAAATGTAAAAACAGTCATATTAGAGAGAAACCATATAATATACTAAATATTTGAAAGCTTTCAGTTATATCTCCTAGCTTATTCAGCATCAGTTAAATCACACTGTAGAGAAATTTCTTAGATGTAGTGAATGTGGTAAAACTGTGCTCCTGAATTCACATCTTATTCAACATCAGAAAATTCACATTGGAGAGAAACCTTATAGATGTGGTGAATGTGGTAAAACCTTTAGTGTGAATTTATGACCTAATCAACATCATAAAACTCATAATAGAGAGCACTCATTTAAATGTAATAAATGTGAGAAGACATTCAGTCTCAGGTCACAACTTATTCAACACCAGAGAATTCATCCTGCAAAGAAACCTTTTGGATGTGATGAATGTGGAAATGCCTTTAATCAGAACTTACAACTTCTATTATAACAGAAAATTCATACAGGAGAAAGGCCCCATGCATGCAATAAATGTGGGAAAGCTTTTAAGCAGTGATCATTACTTATTAGACATCAAAGAATTCATATTAGAAAGGATTCCTATAAGTGTAATTAATGTGGAGAAACCTTCATTAAAAGTACAGACCTTCTAAATAAATGGGAGAGAAAATAAAAGGAAAAAAAAATCACACACCTTATTTTACACTAGAGAAAGGCCCTACAAATGCAATGAATGTGGGAAATCATTCTGTCAGAGTTCAGCCCTTAGCGCCAAATAATTTATAGTGGAACAAAACCAAACAAATGTAACAAGTTTGGGAAAACCTTTAGTTGGGGTTCACACATTATTAGCATCAGTTAATATGCACTGGAGAGAAATCATATAAATGTAATAAATATTTAGAAGCATTCACTTGCAGCTCAAGCCTTATCCTACATCAGAGAACTCATATTGGAGAGAAGCCCTATAAATACAATGAGTGTGGTAAAGACTTCACTCAGAATTCATATCTTATTCATCATCAAAAAATTCATACTGGAGAAAAACTCTATGGATGTGTTGAATGTTACAAATCCTTTGGTCAGAGCTCACAAATTATTCAGTATCAAAGAATTCATATTGGAGAAAAACCTTGTTGGTGTGTTAATTGTAGAAAGGCCTTCAGTCAAAAGTCACAACTTATTCTACATCAGAGAATTCATACTGGAAAAAAGCCTCATAACTGTGGTCCTCCAACTCCTTAATCAAGTGCCCTTCCCATTTAACCATGCTGTTTTCCTCTAATCTAGTCTAACAAGTATTTATTAAACATCTACTAAAGTCAAGGCAGCAAAGATCCAAAGACAAAAGTCTCTTCCAAAAAGATCATGTTTTACTGAGGACTACAACATATAACCAATAGTTTTAGAAATTCAGTTGACATATTCTGTTGCTCCTATCTCCACAAAGTCTTTCCCAGTTCATGATTTCCACACATTTGACACACACAATTTCCATATTTGACATCAAAAAGTTAAATGAGTTAATTAAATTATTTTAGTAAAGCAGCAGAATATAATACCACCACCATTCTCATCTATATTTTAACCTATCAGCAAGTAGCAAGGGGAACTGATAAAAATAGAAAAACTTTAAAAATCAACAAAATGTATCACATTTGAGTATTAATGTTTTGAGACATAGAAAGTATATATATGCATATATGCATATGTGTATATAAAATTTCAAAATGATTTTGAAAAAAGTCAAGGAAAAATTGAACAAATAGAAGGCTATCTCCTTCAAGGTTAGTCAAATACATATAGGAAAACAGTATACTTTGCAAACTAATTTACCAGTTTAATATAATACTAATTTAAATTCCATCAGACTATTTACATAAAATCTTATCAAAGTTAATATAAAAAAAATGAAAAAAATCCCTCAAAAATGGAACTGGTTACATGGAAGTGGGGTGGGTTAACTGGGGCTTTACCTTGGCACTGCCTAATTCAGAGTTTTGGTCATGAAAGTCACTTCCTCCTGAAGGCATAGGGGGATCAGCTGGAGGGTCACACATGGGAGGGTGATGAGAAAGGCAGGCAGATCATCTACATTGCATTCCTGCACTCACTTGGCCATCACCCTTATTCCACACACACTGTGTCAACCCTTTGCTCCCTTGACAAATTCAATTCTCCTGGGAAGGACTATTTCTCCACTAATCAAATTATGGGGAAGTAGAGCCAAGCATTTCCTCTTCCTATGAGCCCATTCCCAACACCTTAGGTATCTTCCACCCAGGGTAAGTCAGAGACTGGGCATGGGATAGGAAGCCCCTAAATAAATGAACCTTCTCCCCACCCCCCCAGCCCCCCGGATGTGCTAGGTACTGAGGGAGGGAGAGAAGGGACAATGTTGCCTTACCACCAATTGGCAGGATCAACAATAGGGACTCAATTATATATCACTTAGGTCCTGACCATACTGCAAAAACAAAAGAACTCAGTGGGACTTCTATTGGGCATGATTGATATACAAGAGGGAAAGTGAGCTCTAGATCTCGGGTGATTGGAGGAAAGCCTGGATCCGGGATTGAATAGATCCTGCAGTCTGTTACACTCAATTACATTCAATGTGTTTAAATTATGACTTTGAAAGTGATTAAGGAAAGGCAATAAAGGTCACGGCCAAGTAAGTGGGTAGCACCAACCTGAATTCAATGAGTTGTGCGCCTAGATCTGATGAGAAGACTTGGGTTACCACATAATTGACAGCCACTCTTGTCCATGGTCCTGACTGCTCACAGAAAACCACACGGGGACACTGCTACCAAACATTCCTTGTTACATTAGAAAGAGCATTGACAAACCCGAGTTTCCTGGATGGGAAGAATCCACGTAACAATGCCAAACCGGGCATTGTCTTCCAGTAGCTTAAGGACGATCGAATATTAGAGGCATTATTTTTTCTCTGCTTGGCTCCTAGAGAGTAGAACTTGAAGCAGTGGGTGGAGACTTCAGAGAGAATTATAGGATTGGTGTTACGGAAAACTTTCCAACAATTAGAGCTTACCCAGAGCGGAATGAGCGGGTTTTGGCGGTAGCAGGAGGTCTTTAAAGGCTAAATGGACACTGGTAGGGTATACTGCAGAGGGGATTCAGGTTCAAATCCAGGTTGGACTAGACGGCCTCTGGGGAGCTTTCTAGTGCTGAGAGTCTGATTTAAAAGTTCAGTGAGAACTATGATCGGCTGATCTCCTTTTGATGAGCGTTAGCCATTGGCGGGAGTGAGGGGCGAGAAAATGCTCGTGTCCCCGAGCCTCCTAAAGCTTTGTGGATTCTCGTGGTGAGGCTTCCCTTAGGACTAAATGTCTGGGTCAGGGCTCCGGGAAAAGGGCAGCGACTCCCGGGGGCGGGCAATGGGGGAGAGATTTGGGGAAGTCTACCTCCCTGAAGTCGCGGCTCTGACCTCTCCCCGGCTCCTGGGCTTTGTAATAAGCCAGGTGGGGAGGGACATCGAGATTCTCGAGTCTTCCAAGCGTCCTAGAACGGCCACAGACTCTGGAGCCCAGGAGCCGCTTCCGGTCCTCGTTCAGCTTGTTTCCGCCCGGCTCTCCCCAGTTTAACTGCGGTTACAGTCAGAACTCCGCCCCTTCTCCTCCGCCCCCAACACCCCCTCACACCGCCCCTCCGGACGCCACGCACCCTGAGCGGACGGTGAGTCGGGCCGGGGAGGTCTGAGGGCAGGTTGGGACTGGGGGAGTGGACATTGAGAAGAACCCTGGCCTGGGAGGCACTGAACGAACTCTCGGTCACGACCCTGCCACTTCATCACAGTGTGACCTTGGACAAGCCCCTCCTCCCCTCTAGGACTCAGTTTTCCCCTCTGTAAAAAACGATGATAAGGTCTCATTAGGTAGGTCTCCGAAGCTCCTTCCAGCTCTGACAGTCTGGGGCCGAAGGTATATGGAGAAGCAAGATGGGAGGTTTGGGGCGAGGGGGGGGGGCAGGGTGTGAAAGGAGGAAAACCCTGGGCCTGGCACTGGTGGGGAAAGGAGGAGCCCACCCTCTTCAGGACTTGGAGGTAGGAAGACATAGGTTCAAATCCCGCTCCTTGGGGCAGCTAGGTGGCCCAGTGGATAGAGCACCGGTTCTAGATTCAGGAGGACCTGAGTTCAAATTCGGTCTCGGACACTTGACACTTACTAGCTGTATGACCCTGGGCAAGTCACTTAACCCCAATTGCCACACCAAAAAAAAAAAAACCCCAGATCCCCCCCCCAAAACAAACAAACCCGCTCCTGACATTTGCTAGCAATGTGACCCTGGCAAGTCGAAAAGTTTTCTTGTCTGTAAAATAGGTATAAGGATACTGAGTTGTGAGGCTCAAATGGGATTTATTCATGCAGAGGGCTTTGCAAACTTTAAAGCACAACGCAAATGCCAACCTTTATCATTAACCCTAACAGGTTTCCTGTGAGTGTTGAACATTCTACCACCAGCCACGTAGGACATCTTTTGCTGTCTCACCAGCACTTAGCTTCTTAGCATCTGCTGGGTCCTCTATGGGCTTCACTCTGTGCAGAGGTGGTTACAGTGTTGATTATATTCAATTCAACAAACATTTATTAAGCTAAACTTAAGATAATACAAAAATACAAATGGAACAGTCCTTGCCCTTAAGGAGTTTTATTAACTGTTAATTCAGCAGTTAAAACATTTGCTAAGTACTGGACACTGAAGGACATAGAAAGGAAAAAAGACCAGGCACCGGCCCTTAAGGAGCTTGTAGTCTACTGGGGAATACAACACATGCTTAGAAGATTATGATGCAGGGTAGAATGTCATTGGATCAAAGGAAGGTTATAAAAATTTTCATAGGGAGAGATACTCTTGGTTAGAGAAGATTATATAACATAAGTCTTATGTAATAATTAATATGTGAGCTGAGCCTTGAAAAGGACTTCAGCAGGTAGAGATTGGGCAACTATGTGGTGCAGTGGATAAAGAGGTGCCTGGAGTCAGGAAACCCTGAATTCAAATTAGGCTTCAGATACTTAGTAGCTGTGTAAAGCTGGGCAAATCACTTAACCCTGTTTGCCTTAGTTTCCTCATCTGTAAAATGAGCCAGAAAAGGAAATGGCAAATCACTCTAGTATCTTTGCCAAGAAAACCCAAATGGGGTTGTAATGATCGGAATGACACCACCTGCTGGAGACTTACTGTAGGAAAGCTCCACCATGAGGAGAAGGCCTCTGAGGGCAAGGCCATGCAGCTTTTCTTTGGCATCAGGAAGTGATGTTTGCTTGTGGGAGGAAGAAAGGGTGAGGCTGGCACTCTGACTTGCTCTCTTTCACCAGGACTCTGTGGAGAGTGGAGGAAGAGAATGGTAGCTCCCCGAAATACATAGATGAATCTAGGCCTTTCTCTATCTCTTTACCAAATCCTTATTCTCCTTAATAAATGCTTAAAAGTCTAAACTATTGCTAAAGCTTATAATTTATTGGTGACCACTCATTAGATATTTTATACAGACTAGCTAGAATTTTAGTCCCTTACAGGATCTTGGAGAGTTGAACACAACTGAAACAACTGAACAACAAAGACTGTACCATACTGGACAAGTACTCATGTAGCCTCTACTTGAAGACCTCCAAAGAAAAAGAATTCACCACCTCCCAAGGAAGTCCATTCTACTTTTGGATAGCTGTTAATTTTTCTTGACATCAAGTTTAAATTTGCCTCAGTAGGACTTCTACCTATTACTTATAGTTCTTTCCTCAGTGGCCAAATCTAAACACTTGCACATGATAGCCCCTCAAATGCTTGAACACAGCTATCATTCCCCTGAATCTACTCCAAGCTAAACGAGTAAGTTTCTTCAACTAATTCTCTGATGAATGGACTCAAGACCATTCATCATCCTGGTTGCCTTTCTCAGGATGCTCTCCAACATTTCAAAGGACCCAAAAATGATTAAAATACATCAGATGTGGTCTGACTGGGGCAGAATACAGAGGAATTATTATCTTATTCCCATGTCTCCAATGATACAGCCCAAATAGCTTTAGCTTTTTAGGCTTCCACATCATACTGTCAGCTACTATTGTGCTTAGAGTTCTCTAAAACCCTTTTATATGTATCTTTTTGGAAAAAATGTTAACTCACCATGTCTACTCCATTTTGTATTTGAGAAATTGATTTTTTGATTCTCGGTGTAAGACTTTACATTTATCTCCATTGAATTTCGTCTTATTAAAGTTAGCCCAGTGCTGTCAAGCCTGTCAAGATCTTTTTTGGATCCTGACATCTAGTATGTGCTATTTATCCCTTCCAGATCTGTGTGACCTCCAAATACAATGAACATGTCATCTTTGCCTTATTCCAGATCATTGATAAATATGTTAAACAACGCAGACTCATCATTGTGAATGCTACTGGAAACCTTTTGCCAAAGTGGTAATGGAACCATTAATAAGAACTCTGAATATGGCTATTTAACTAGTTCTAAATCAATCTAATTGTATTACTGTCTAGGCTGTATCTTTCCACCATTTCTATGAGAGAAACTTGACTTTTCGTTAAGAGATACTTTATGAACAGATATGCTTTAATAATTTAAAGATAAAAATAATTAACAATATCAAATGTCTTGCTGAACTCCAGGCAAATTATAGCTATAGAATTCCCCTGATGTACTAGGTTACTAACCCTGTTTGAAAGGAATTAGTTCTTGATGAAATCATGGCAATGCTGGTTTTGGTTTTGGTTTTTTTGTAGTCACTGCTTCCTTTTCAAGATGTCTCTTTAATAACCCATTATTAAAGACATTCCTCTTTAATAATTAGCTATCTCTTTAATAATCCATTCTAAATTGTTCCTAGGAATTGGACTCAAAGTCACTGAACTATAGTCTGTAGACTGTTTTCTTTCTAGTTTTGGAAGTTGGGACATTTGTCCTTCACCAGTTTTACAGTCTTCCTTTTTTTCCCCATGGTTTTTCAAATATCACTGACATGCTATTTCAAGTGTATCATATCTGTTCTGTTTTTTTGTCTTTTGTCCTCCTTCAGCCTTCACCTGTGAATTCCCTTGGTATGATCTTTTGGCAGATTTTATTTTTTCCTCTAGTGCCTTTTGCAATTTTGCAATGTGATATTATTTTCAATCTTAATAAATAACAACAGCTGATCTATTTCACTTTGGGGTCTAAAAAGCACTTTACACATAGTGTCTTATTTTATCCTTAGCTCAGCTGTTGGATAGAAGTACTGTTATCTGGGCAGCTAGGTGGTAAAGTGGATAAAGCACTGTCCCTGGATTCAGGAGGACCTGAGTTCAAATGCAGCCTCAGACACTTGACACTTACTAGCTGTGTGACCCTGGGCAAGTCACATAATCCTCATTGCCCCACAAAAAAAAAAAAAAGTTCTATTATCCCAATTTTACAGATGAAGAAACTGAGGCAATCAGTGGTTAAGTGAATTGCCCAGGGTCATTGTTATTGTTGTTGTTTATCCTTCATTCTCAAGGAGAACCATGATATCAGGAAGTGGTGGTGTGATTTACAGTGAAGTGGATTTAAGTGAGGGAGGGCTGTGCAAACTCACCAGCATCACTCTTTCCTCCAGAACCATCTGAGTTCAATGGCAAGATATATATCAGGGTGACTGGAGATGACCCTGGACGTTTGAGGCAATTAGGGTTGTGACTTGCCCAGGGTCATACAGCTAGTAAGTGTCAAGTGTCTAAAGCAGGATTTAAACTAAAGTACTTCCTGACTTCAGGGCAAGTGCTCTATCCTACTGCTCTAGCTAGTTGCCCCAGATAGCTGATAAATGTTTGAGGCAGGACTCAAACTCTATTCTTGACTCCAGGTCCAGCACTCTATCCACTCAGCTTCTACCATCCCAGCCCATAATTCTGTAAATGAGTTAGTACGTTAATCTAGTGTTGCCCTTGGCTGCAATTTTTGGCAAGGAAATCAAGTGTTTCCTGCAGGAGCCAGTTTCTGGGCTCTTTTGTTGTCTTAATTGTGGCAACTGTTTTATATCAGGCTTCTGCCAGAAATGATGATCATCAAAGTCAATGTCATTACTTTTATCTGTTTACTAATCTTCAGCACCAGCAACTTTTTTGAATATGTTGTATTAGAGCTGTTATAATTGCATATAGTGATAGTCTCATCTTTATCTCTATTTTAATTTAATGTTGATTTTTCTCCTTTGTTCCAACTGTTAGTTAATTTGACTTCACTCAGCTGATTTGGGGATGACTTTCAAGTTAATAACTAATCATTTCTGTTACATCACAGTTAGATTCATTTTTTGTTATGTTCAGTTCTCTATATCCAGTGTCTTCTGATTCTCTCCTTTTTTGAAAAAAGTTTTCATAACATATAGGCATGAAGCCTCTTAGTAGTCTACCAGTCTTTGACCTCTTAATCTGAAACCATTTTTTCCACATATTTTTCACTGTCCTTCCCCTTTGCTTACCCTAGTAGTATAGTCACTGGATGTTATTGGATAGGTTCACTTTGTTTGGAGGCTTTTGTCAGTTTCTTCCCAGAATTTTTCTGCTTTATCCCCTACAGAAGATGTAGGTGTATTAGCTTGCAGTTATCTTCATGGTGATAGCTTATGTTCAGTGCTCAGTCTTTATTGAGTAAATCAATGATGGGGCCTAGTATGTTTTTCAAGTGGTCAGATCTGCCTGGCTCTCCTAGCAACCTGTCCATTCTTTTAAGGCAGCTAGGCGGTGCAGTGGATAAAGCTTTGGATCTGGAGTCAGAAAGATCTAAATTCCAATATGGCCTCAGACATTTATTAGCTGTGTAGACAAATCACTTAATCTGTGCCTGCCTCAGTTTCCTCAATAGTAAAACAGGGATAACAATAGAACCTATATCCTGGGGGTTTTGTGAGAATTAAATGAAATAATATCTGTAGAGTGTTTGGCACATAGTAGATGCTTAATAAATCCTTCCTTCCCTCATTCCTACTGTTCTTCCCTCATTCTTTTCTTCTTTCCTTGTTTCCCTTCCTTATTCTTTCCTTGCTTCCCTCATTTCTTCCTTTCCTTTTTCCTTTTTCCTTCCTTTCTTTCCTCCTCCCCTTTTCCTTCCTTCCTTCCTTTTTTCCCTCTCTCCATCCTCCCTTCCTTCCTTTCTTCCCTCCTCCTTTTCTTCCCTCTCCCCTCTCCCTTTCCCTTTCCAATTATAAATTCTTCATATATAACCCTCTGTATTGCCTTTGACTCTGTTGCACAAGTGACTAATGGTGACTTAGTGACAAGAAGAGTTAGTCATTAAAGGAGAGACTGTATAGAGGCTCATGAGTTTCTGTTGAGGAGAGTAATGCAAGAAGTAAATGGGAGTATTTCAGACCAAATCTGCTCTTACTTATGTCTCTTCTGTCTTTCTTTAGCTCTACCTGTTTCCCAGTGCTTATCCTTCCCTCTAAGGGAACCTAAGAGACCAGGTGATGGCAGCTCTGCTCCCATTGATGGCCAGGTCCCAGGTGAGTTGCCCTTTTTGAGGTCCTAAAATTGTTCCCCAGAAGAATGCTGCAATTAGTCAAAAGACCTGAGTTTAAACATCAGCTCTTCCACCTGTTCCTGTTGTAAATGTGAGCAGGGTATCTCTTTTGTCTCTTCCCCTCCTTGTATCACATCCTAGGTTCCCAGCACAAATTAATATATCCTATTTCCTTCCTCATGAACAGGATTTCCAGGTCCTTAGTCTTCATTTTGTCATTTGTAAAATGAGGAAGTTGGACTGTACTCTAAGGTCACTTCCAGCTCTAAATCCTATGATTTTCTCCTTACTCTGCAATGTCTTTATATGATGCCCTTATTCTTGGGAACCTCAGATCATAAAATAAGAAATTTAGATTTGAAAAGGACCTTAGAGGTCACCTAAGCCAATCCCCACATTTTCTAGGATTATGGATCTGGAGCTAGAAAGGACCTCATTGGCCAGTAGGTTCTGGCCTCATTTTACAGATGAGGAAATTGAGTCCCCAAAAAGGGAAGGGATTTACTCAAAATAACACAGGTAGTAAGTGGCAGCAGTCCTAGAGGAGGACAACTAGGATGGTGAAGGGTTGTGAATCCATGTCATGTAAGAATTGGTTGAAAGAACTGAGGCTGTTTAGCTTGGAGAAGAGACGACTTAGGAGGACATGATAGCCATCTTCAAATAGTTTGAATTGTCATGTGGAAGAGGGGTTTGTTCTGTTTGGCCCCACAAGACAGAACTGGCAGCAATGGAGGGAAGTTGTAAAGAGACACATTTTAGGCTTGATGTTCAGTAAACAAGATTTGAGTAAGAGAGCCAAGATTGGAACCCAGCTCATGTGACTCCTCTCTCACTCCTACTAACTCTGCTCTTTGCCCTCATCATAAATTCCATTTGCTTGACCCCTCTGCATTCTCCCAATCTATCTCTGCTTCTCTGTCTTCACTTACCTTCATACCTAGTCTGGATATGGTCTGCCACTTTAGTGTTATCAAAAAATGCCTTGCTCCCTGACTGTCTGCCATTCTTGATATGTGATTCCTCATCTTTGGATAAAACTCATGATTTGATTCAGAACTTCTGACAGTTTGTATAAAAAATAATAAAATTGAGCTGTTTTTATCTGTACTGTTCTGATATATGCCCTCTAAATATATACACTGCGTTCTTATACCTCCTTTTCTTGTATTTTTCCTTATTCTTATATTCTTTCCCTCCCCTTTTTTTCTTTTTTAAGTTCAGATCCATTTCAAAAGCCAGCTCATCCATGGTGTCCATAATGACTTTGTCCCCCACATCTCATAGAATGTTTGGTCTTCTTGATCTATAAAATGATAGGGTATTATATTGCTCTATTCCCCTCTTAGACTCTGAGTTGCATGACAATAGGGACCCTGTCCCAACTTTCTTCCCCCTGGCACTTTGTGTAATATTTTGTACCTAGTAGTCATTTAATAAGTGTGCTTTGTTGTTGTACTCTACCTTTGTCAAAATATATCTGGAGTACTACGTTCAGTTTTGGGTACCATATTTTAAGAATGGCATTGGCAAATTGAAGCTTATTCAGAAAGAATGTTTCTCATGTTTTTTTTTAAATTGGAAACAATCCTAGAAATCTAACCCTGCCTCCTTACTGTACAAATGAGGAAACTGAGGTCCAAAGAACTTGCCCGAGGTCATACAATTGGTAAATAGAGAAGACAGTATTCAAAGCTAAACATTCTGTCCCCAAATCCAGTACTTTATACAATATCACCCTCCCATGATCACAAGGGAACTAAAACCCTTGCCAAACTAAGCTTGTTTGAATGAATTGGGGGATGTTTTAACACAGAGAAGACTTAGGGAGGTACATAATCCCTGTTTTAAAATATTTAAATATCAAGCTTTTGGGGGCAGCTAGGTGGTGCAGTGGATAAAGCACCAGCCCTGGATTCAGGAGGACCTGAGTTCAAATTCGGCCTCAGACACTTGACACTTACTAACTGTGTGATCCTGGGCAAGTCACTTAACCCTCATTGCCCAGTGCAAAAAAAACCAAACCAAACCAAACCAAAAAAAATATATATATATATATATCTCAAGCTTTTTTTTGTTTGTTTTGTGAGGCAGTTGTGGTTAAGTGACTTGCCCAGGGTCACACAGCTAGTAAGTGTCAAGTGTCTGAGGTCATATTTGAACTCAGGTCCTCCTGACTCCAGGGCTCTATCCACTAGCCACCTAGTTGCCCCACCTGAAGACTTTTAATAAGAACAAACACATTACCTCTGTAGGCAGTCCATTCTATTCTTGACTGGCTCCATGTGTACTCTCCTTCTATTAAGGGTCATCTATCCAGGGCATAAGTGAAAGAATCCCTGAGGTAGCAGGAACTTCTTGTTTCAGGAGTTGGTGACTTTCGAGGATGTGGCCTTATATTTCACGAGGAAGGAATGGATACATCTGGCAATCCACCAGAGGGACCTGTATAGGGAGGTGATGCTGGAGAATTATGGGAACATGGTTTTGCTAGGTAAGGCTGGTTTTCTTCCGGGATGTCCAGATCATCTGTGCTATTGATAACTATAGAGTCTCTGAAGTGCTTGGCTGTGTTGAGATTCAAGGACCAGAACTTTCTCATCCTTTTCAATTCAAGAGGGTGGGTATTCCTGCTCCCTGCCCTATTCCAAAGAATAGAATCTGGGCAGCTTCCTTGGTTTAAGATTAAGGTTAGCAGTCTCTTCCCTATGTTCTTTAAAATAAATAAATACATTTAATTGTTACTCTTCTAAAAATATTGTTACTTCCCAATATTTTCTCCCTCCTACCCCCTCCTGAAACCCAAAAAACCTTCCCTTGCAACAAAGATATTCTGCTGAGTACAACAAAGCCACACAATGGCCTGCTTTGTATTCTTACATTCCTTCCTGGAGGAAGCGTCCTGTTTTGTCTCCTTTACAGATGTTCCTGGGAATAGAAGGTTTTTTTCCTTTGAAGGACTTGGGCACATTTATTTATTTATTATAATTATACTTTATTTTAACATTCACTTTTTAAAATTTTGAGTTCTCAGTTGTCTCCCTCCCTCAACCCCTTTCCCCATCCATCAAGAAGGCAAGCAACAGGATATCAGTTATACATGTGAAGTAATGCAAAACATATGTTCATATTAGCCATGTCACAAAAAAAGACAAGAAAGGGGTCAGATAGGTGGCACAGTGGATAAAGCACCAGCCCTGGATTCAGGAGGACCTGAGTTCAAATGTGACCTCAGATACTTGACACATACTCTGTGACCCTGGGCAAGTCACTTAACCCTCATTGCTCTGCAAAAAACCAAAACCAAAAACAGGCAAGAAAAACAAAGTGAAAAAAAATGCTTCAGACTACATTCAGAGTTCATTAGTTTTCTAAATGGATGTAGATAGCATTTTTCTTCACAAGTCTTTGGAATTGTCTTGGAGCATTGTATTGATTGTATTGTATTGTAGCAAAATCTCTTACAGTTGATTATCATTACAATATTGTAGTTACTGTGTACAGAGTTCTCCTGGTTCTGTTCACTTCACTTTGCATCAGTCTTACATATATCTTCCCAGATTTTTCTGAAACCATCCTTCTCATCATTTCTTATAACACAGTAGTACTTCATCACAATCATTTGCCACATTTAGTTCATTCATCCTCCAACTGATGAGCATCTCCTACATTTACAATTCTTTTCCACCACACAAAGAGCTTCTATAAATATTTTTGTACATAGAAATCCTTTCCCTTTTTCTTTGATCTCTTTGGGATAAAGAACTAGTAGTGGTATTGCTAGGTCAAAGGGTAAGTACAGTTTTATAGCCCTTTGAGTATAATTCCAAATTGTCCTCTAGAATGGGTGGACCCAGCTCAACCAACAGTGCTATTTTTTTGCATCCCCTCCAACATTTGTCATTTTCCTTTTCTGTCATGTCAGTTAAATCTGATAGATGTGAGGTGATACCTCAGAGTTTTAATTTGCTTTTCTCTAATCAATGGTGATTTAAAGAATTTTTTCATATAACTGTTGACAGCTTTGATGTCTTCTACAAACCTCCCATTTATAGCCTTTAACCATTTATCAATGGGGAATGGCAATTGTTTTATACATTTGGATCAGTTACCTATTCATTTGAGAAATGAGGCCTTTATCACAGAAATTTGGTGTAAAATTTCTCCCACTTTTCCTGTCTTCTTTCTCATTTTGGGCTTTGTTTATGCAAAACATTTTAAATTTCATGTAATTAGAATTATCCATTTTATTTCTTATGGGGAATAGAAGTTTCTTATTCTTCCAGGAAGGAGCCATGAAGTAACAATAGCTCTAGTTTCTTTGGTATACTACTTTTTACACAGTGCTTTTCCCATAACCCCATGAGGGAAGTCAAGTATTAGCTCCATCTTATGAATTAGGAAACTTAGACTGGAGGGTAATGACTTAGCCAAGATAACAGAAGCAAGGACTTGAATCTAGGTCTCCTGACTTCAAAACAATGCTCTTTCCACTACTTCTTGTCCTTTTGTACTTGAATTCTCACCTTTTCAAGGGATTCCTACTTTGGGTGGAGTGTTCCCTTCTGTAGTCTCTACTCTTGGCATTTTTGCTCTTTCCATGTGCTTTCTAAGGACTGCTTTAGTTTTCATTTCCATCATAAACCAGTCTATTCCATTTCCTTCCATACAAGCAGGATTTCCAGCCTCTAAGCCTGATGTGATCTCCCAGCTGGAGCGAGGGGAAGAGCCATGGGTGTTGGATCTGCAGGAAGCTAAGGAAAAAGATGAATCCCAGAGAGGTTCCTGCACAGGTGAGGGAGAGAGACTAGTTAGTGGGAATACTAATCATCTTTATTTCCGTAATTATTCAGATTTTCTAGATATTCTTCCTTCTACTCTGTAATTGTAGTGTACATACATAATTGTTTTCATTTTGTCCTTCCCATGAAAATGTGAGCTCTTTGAGAGTAGTAACAAGTTTTTCTGTTTTTGGTTTTTGCCTTTGTCTCCCCAGTGCTTAGCACATAGTAATCACCTAATAAGTGCTTATTCACTAGTCAGACTGTCTGTATCAGGCATTGCAGTGAAAAATGCCTCAGGATAATAGATAGATAAATCAAAATAACTTGCTTTGAGAAAAAAGTAAAAAAAGGCTTAGAGGCTGGAAGTCCTGCTTGTATGGAAGGAAATGGAATAGACTGGTTTATGATGGAAATGAAAACTAAAGCAGTCCTTAGAAAGCACATGGAAAGCACATGGAGAACAAGAAAATTGTAGGCATTCTGTGTTCCCTAGGGAAGTCCTTGAAGAACAAGGACTTGGTAAGACAATGTTAACATTGCTTCAAGTAGCCTGTCTGTAGCCATGTGAGGAAAGACTAGTGTTCATTTCAACATTAATTAACTGCCTAATATCTACAAAATATATCTAGGAACTTTGGAAGTGTTTGTGACAAGTGGAGAAGTCTGGGTCCTGTGTGTTAGATAAATGGCAGCATGGTACAGTGAAAGGAGCACTTGCCTTGTAGTTAAGAAAGCCTAGATTTGAATTCTGCTTCAAATACATAATAGCTACATGATTGTGGGCAAACCCTCTAATTACTCTTAGCTTCAAATACTTTCCTTATGGGGGAAAATGTGGACGATAAAATATGTACTACCTACCTTACCAGGTTGTTGTGCAGAGTTTTGTAAACCTCGACCTGCCCTATAAATTGGAGGTGTTTCTGTTGTGTTGTTGTTTGCACCTCCATAGGAGGTAACAGTAATCCAGATGAGAGGTGACCTGTTCCATGACTGACAGTGACAGGAGGCCTGAAGGGCAATGAAAGTGTTGGAGATTAAGAAAAGAAACAATTTGGGAACCATTTCCAGTGGGCAGGGATGGAGGTGACAATGCCTTTGCTCACCCAAATGGGAATGTCAGATAAGGGTGGCTTTCCTCTGACAAAGCTATGGCTTTGTCTTTATTTTTGATTTGAGGTGATGGTGAGATACCTTGTCTAGACTGTCATATATACAGAGCCACACAAGTTGTGACTAGGGATTAGTTCAAGAGTAAACAACTAGATTGATGTGTGATTTCTAGGATGGTGATGACAAGTGAATGATACTGTTCAGGGTAAGAAGAAGAGTGGGAAGTATAAGGACACTGATTATTTAGACTACATTATTGAGCTCTCTACCCAAAGCAGAGTAGTTAACAACTTAATGATATGCCTTACTGATAACATTCTTTAAAAGGTAGAGGAGCCAACAAGGGGAAATTGTAAATTGGAGCTAATTCTCACTAACAGAGATGTACTGGTTGGAGAAAAATGAGTGTTTTGTTCTAGAGGCAGAACTCCCAAGAGTACAGAGGAAGATAGGCAGGATGCCACAGATTAAATTCTATAGGAAAAGTTAGTCCAGGAGGGTTGGGAAACCTCTTGAGAATATAATTCTAGAGATACAAAGGGAATGGTTCAAAAATGGAAGAAAAAGGGGAGTTATCTGAAGAGACTAATATAGATGCACAGGGAACTTACCAGCTCAGATTTTAAAAATCATGTACAAAGTATGGAAGCAAAGACAGGTAACAGAGAATGAGAAGAAAAGTACAGCATTGTCTTATAAAAATAGTATGTAGAAAAAAATAGTATCTAGAGTGTAAAGCTCAGAATGAGCTAAGGTTGATGAGAACAGCAAAAATTACTTTAAAGAATTTATTTATTAGAAGCTATATTAGGAGAAAAAGGGAGGTCCAAAGAAAGCATAGGACTGATACATAGAGTGAATGGGATAATGATAATTGAAAACAGAGAGAAGACTCTCTTATGCCAAAAAGAATTACCCTTGCACTAGGAAGAATTAAATACAAATAGCTAATAAGGAATTGATACCCAAAGTAAGCAGAGAGGTAGGTAATAAGACAGAACCTAATTGCCCTTGATAAATTCAAGTCATCTAGATAAAACTGATTTTTGAAGCACTTTTAGTGATATTTGAAAGATCTTTGAAAATGAGAGAAGTATTCTCTTCCCTTTTGAAAACACCAGATCCTTTGTCTTTGTTCAGTTCTTGTGGACGTAGACTTTTTCCTGAAAGAATGGCCTTCCTAATTTCAAAGACAGAGACAGAATGAGATACCATCATCTTTGCCTATCTTCCCCACCAGTTAACATTGTGACATTTCCATGAAAAGGTTCTTTCCCAGGGCAGCTAGGTGGCGCAGTGGATAGAGCACCAGTCCTGGAGTCAGGAGTACCTGAGTTCAAATCCGGCCCCAGACACTTAACACTTACTAGCTGTGTGACCCTGGGCAAGTCACTTAACCCCAATTGCCTCACTAAAAAAGAAAGAAAAGGTTCTTTCCCTGGAAATCCAGCTTCTATGTCACATTTCATCTAGCTTGCTCTGATAGGTTTATAGTATTTATAGGAAGGGGCCTTAGAAGTCATTTTGTCCAACCTTTTCATTTTATGTATGAGGAAACACTGTTACAGCAGTAACTTGTCCAATGTTACACAGGTTGTAAGTATCAGAGCCTGGATTTATTTGGTTTTTTTGTTTTTGTTTTTGTTTTTGTTTTTGTTTTTGTTTTTGCGGGGCAATGGGGGTTAAGTGACTTGCCCAGGGTCACACAGCTAGTAAGTGTCAAGTGTCCGAGGCTGGATTTGAACTCAGGTACTCCTGAATCCAGGGCCAGTGCTTTATCCACTGTGCTATCTAGCTGCCCCCAGAGCCTGGATTTAAACACAGATTCTCTTATGTCAAATCCAATATTTTTCTGTTTTATAATTCTTCCTCTCTTCTTTCTTCTTTGTTAGCATCCAATTTCATTGCTTTCTTTGCTAATTCTTGCACTTGTAAAAAAACAAAAACAAAAAACCCCAAAGTGTCTTAACATTGTCAGATTCTTTTTCTTTTGAATATTTTAAACATATTTGAACAAAATGGTATAACATATAATATTAATAACTAGCATTTTAAGATTTTCAAAGCACTTTACACATGTTATCTCATTTAGACCCTACAACAATAATAGGTGCTATTATTCCCATTTTATAGATGAGGAAGCTGAGATTGAGAGATGTGATGAGTAAAATCTAATGTGTGTAGGGGGCGGCTAGGTGGCGCAGTGGATAAAGCACCGGCCCTGGATTCAGGACTACCTGAGTTCAAATCTGGCCTCAGACACTTGACACTTACTAGCTGTGTGACCCTGGGCAAGTCACTTAACCCCCATTGCCCCCCCCCAAATCTAATGTGTGTGTCCTTATCTGCCCCCTCCCCCCCCCCCAGTGTGTGTGGGGAAACTAGCTAAGGTTTACTTATAAGCTAGAAATGTCAGCATCAGTTTTTGGTATTAAGCATTTATTAAAGAGTAAAGAGAGCATGTGGAGTACAGAGTACAAAAAGAAAAAGCCTTATCTACCTTAGGGTTCAGACTGGCCCCCTTCTTCCCTTCTACTCTCTGCCACCAACCCGAGGTTCTGGAAGGAAAAGAGGCCAGAGCTAGGGAGCCAACCTCCCTTCCTACTTCCTGTCTCCATCCTGGGAAAGGGCCATCTTTCAAACTGATTAGTTGAAGGTGGTCTCATGTTGATGCCATAGTCCATAGCCTCTGAGAACAACATCCCACTCAGGGCCAGCCAGGTGTGGTCTCAATTTAATCAATCTTAAGTAGGTTCTCAGTCAGTCTCTCAATCTCACCCAATTCAATCAATTCCAAATCAGTCCTCAGGTAGGGCCCCTGGGCATCTGCCAAATCCCAACAGAGGTTAAATGACTTGCTCAGAGTAACATACTTAAGTAGGTGTCTGAGGTGGTACTTGAGCTCAGGTTTTATTCTCTCTCTCTCTCTCTCTCTCTCTCTCTCTCTCTCTCTCTCTCTCTCTTTGGTGTGGCAATTGAGGTTAAGTGACTTGCCCAGGGTCACACAGCTAGTAAGTGTCAAGTGTCTGAGGTCATATTTGAACTCAGGTCCTCCTGAATCCAGGGCTGGTGCTCTAATCACTGCGCCACCTAGCTGCCCCTGAACTCAGGTTTTATAATCAGTTATTTTCCCATATGAGGCAAACACATGCTAGCTATGTATGATGAATTCCCATTTTCATTCCCATATTGCTGTCTCTCTACTTTAAGAATCCATGATACAGGTTGCAAGCCCTCTACAACTTAATAGATGGTCATCTAGAATTGTTGTGGCCAACCTGGTGAAGAGTAACTATGAGTTTAGATTGATCTTAGACAAAAGATACAATCACTGTACTTGAAGCTTTTCTAGCTTAGTAGGACCTGTCAGAGCTTGTATTGTGCTGGCATAGCCTTTGAGAACTCAGGATTACCTCCATGCCTGCTAAACCATAGGATTAATAGTTTACTGCTGTCTTCAGCCATCATCATCACTGTCATCATGCAAAATAGCTTATATTTCTGTAACACTTTAACATTTACAATGTAGAGATGATGTAAATCAGCCAATAAGCATTTATTAAGTCCCTACTATGTGTGGTAAGGTGGAGATACAAAAAGAGATGAAAGACAATCCCTATCCTCAACAAGCTCACAGTCTAATGGGAGAGACAACCATCAAACAAATATGTATAAACAAGTTGTATACAGGATAAATAGGAACTAATTTACAGAGGAAAGGCTCTAGAATTAAGAGGAAAGGCTTTCTGTAAATGGTGGAATTTTGGTTTGGACTTCAGGGAGGGCAGGTAGGCTAGTAGGAAGAGATGAACATTCTAGATATGGAGAATAACCAAGGAAAATGTCTGGTGCCAAGAGATGGAGTGTCTTGTTCGTGAAACAGCCAGGAGGTCAGTGTCATTGGATCAAAGGAAAATGGTAGGGAGTAAGGTGTAAGAACACTAGAACAGTAGGAGAGAGACTAGATTATAAAGGATTTTGAATGTCAAACAGAATTTTGTATTTGATCATATTTGATCCTGGAGTTAATAGGGAACCACTAGAGTTTTTTGTTTTGTTTGTTTGTTTTTATCCTCGGTAGTATTTTATTTTATTTTCCAATTACATGTAAAGATTGTTTTCAACATTCATTTTTGTAAGATTTTGAGTTCCAAATTTTTCTCCCTCCTTTCCTTTCCTCCCCCTTCCCCAAGATGGCAAGCTATCAGATATAGGTTTTAAATGTGTGTGTGTGTGTGTGTGTGTGTGTGTACACACACATAGACAAAATCATGTTATACATGTCTCCATATTAGTCATGTTGTAAAAGAAGAATCATAATAAAAGGGAGAAACCACAAGAAAGAAAAAATAACCACAACAAATAAAGTGAAAATAGTATACTTTGATCTGCATTCAGACTCCACAGCTCTTTTTTATATGTGGAGAACATTTTCCATCATTAATTCTTTGGAATTATCTTGGATCAGTGTATTGCTGAGAAAAGCTAAGTCTATCACAGTTGATCAATGCTCAGTGTTGCTGTTACTGTGTACAATGTTCTGGTTCTGCTCATTTCACTCAGCATCAGTCCACTTAAGTCTTTCCAGGTTTTTTCTGAAATATGCCTGCTTATCATTTCTTATAGCACAATAGTATTCCAACACATTCATATACCACAACTTGTTCATCTATTCCTGAATTAATGGGCATCCCCTCAATTTCCAGTTCCTTACCACCACAAAAAGAGCTGCTATAAATATTTTTATATGTATGGGTCCTTTTTCCTTTTTTATGATCTCTTTGGGATACAGACCTGGTAGTGGTATTGCTGGCTCAAAGGGTCTGCACTGTTTTATAGTCCTTTGGGCATAGTTCCAAATTACTCTTCAGAATGGTTGGATCAGTTCACAACTGCCACTGGAGTTTATTGAGTAGGAACGTGATATGATTGGACCTATGATTTAGTAAAACCACTTGATTGACTGAATAGTGGATGGATTAGAATGGGGAGAGTCTTGAGGCAGGTGGACCCATTAAAAGACTATTCTATTAATCCATATGTGTGTTAAGGAGGGCATGCATAGTATCAGAGAAGAGGGTATATCCAAAAGATATCGCAAAGGTAAAATCTACAGTCCTTGACAATGCATTGGATATAGGGGGTAAGAGGTACTGACATGTCAAGGATAACTCCTAGGTTTCGAGCCTGTAGGAAGATGGGCGTGCCCTTGACAGTTATAGGGAAGGTGTGTGTGGGGGGGAGACAGTGTTTAGGAGAAAAATTATAAGTTCAGTTGTGAACATGTTGAATTTAAGATGTTTACTAGACATCTAGTTTGAAATGGCTTAAAGGTAGTTGGAGATTTGAGATAGGAGGTCAGCAGAGTTCAGGACAGGATCATGCTGAGAATCATCAGCACAGAGATAGTAATTAAATCCATGAGAGCTGATGAGATCACCAGATGAAGTAGTATAGAGGTTATTCCTCTATAAGAGAAGAGGGCCCAGAAGAGAACCCTGAAGGAAATCTCTAGTTAGAGGGCCAGATCTGGTGAGGATCCAGCAAAGGAGACAAAAGGAGCAGTCAGATAAGTAGGAGAGATTGGTTTCCTGAGAACCTAGAAAGAAGAGAATAGCAAGGAAACAGTGATCAGCTGTCAAAGGCTGTCAAAAGGTCATGAAAAATTAGAATTGAAAAAAAGGCCATTGAATTTGGCAATTAGGAGATCATTGGTAACTTAGGGGAGAGCAATTTCAGTGGAATGGTGAAGTCAGAAGCCAGAGTAGAGTGTTAAGAAAAAGAGTGAGAGGAGAGGAAGTGGAGGCATCTATTGTACATGGCCTTCTCAGGCATTTTAGCCACAAAGAGCAGAAAAGAAAGAGGATGATTGTTATTGGGGATGAAAAGATTGAGTGAGGTTTTTTGAGAATAGGAGAGACATGGACATTTTGTAGGCAGTTGTTGTTCTTTGTTCTTCATTCTCAAAGAGGACCATGACATTGAGGTGATGTCATGACTTGCAGTGTATTGGATTTAAGTGAGGGAGGGCTGTGCAAGGTCATCCACCTCACTCTCTCCTCCAAAGCCATCTAGGTTCAGTGGCAAGATATATATCAAGACCACTGGAAATGGTCCCAGATGTTTAAGGCATTTGGGACTGAGTGACTTGCCCAGGGTCACACAGCTAGTAAGTGTCTGAGGTGAGATTTGAACTCAGGTCCTCAACTCCAGGGCCAGCATTCTATCACTCCCTGTAGGCAATAGGGAAGGAGCCAGTAGACAGGTAGAGAATAAATATAAGTGAGAGAGGTAGGATGACAGAGGAGGCATCTTTTAGAGGAAACAGAATGGAATTTGATAACTTGTGCAGGAAGAGGTGTTAACCTTGGTAAGGAATAGGGGTCTTTCTTCATTTGAGGCAGGATTGAAGGAGAAAGTAGCAGAAGGCATTTGAGTGATAGGAAATGAGGATGAGGGGAGAAGAGGGAGCTCACAGAGAATGGTCTCATTTTTTCTCTAAAATATGAGGAAAGGTTCTTTGCTGAGAGGGTAGAGGGAGGGGAAGCCAAGGGATATTTGAGAAAGGATGAACAGGTTTAGAAGAGCTGCTGTGGAGAATGGAATAGTTAATTGATAAGAGAGGTGTAAAAGGATTGCCTAATAGCAATAACTCGCTGAAGTTGTGTAACAAAAATTTGTAGTGGACCCAGTTAGAAGTGTTGCATCATTTTCTCTACCTTCATTCAGCAGCATGTATTTTGAAGCAAAGGTGGCACATGGTTGAGGTTATCCAAAGCAAAGTCTTGGCAGGACAAAATTGGTGTTATGATAAGGGAACCAGGGACTCAAGAAGAGAATAATATAGAGTTGAACTAATTCACCACAGGATCAAGATGGGGAAAAGAAAAGAGAGCAGCTAATGTCGGGGTGATAGTCAGGGAGAGAACTGAAGGGTTGAGGGATTGGAAGTGCTGGTATGGATGAAGAGTAGGGTTTGGTAAGGGAAGAGAAAGGGAGGGGGTTATGGTTATATAGGGGGATTTCATAATTCTTGAACATGGAGGTGATACATTTGTAGATGATCACAAGATCAAGGATATGACTATCTTTTTTGGGGGGAGGGTGATATGACCATCTTTGTGTGTGGGTGAGATGGTGTGTAGGAACAGGTAATGAGAATTTGAATAAGTTGAGGAACTGAATGGTTAGTATGTTTGAGGGAGATTTAGTATGTATGTTGAAGTCCCTAGTACGAGAGCAAGAGTTAGGGAGGAAAGAAAAATTGTGAGCCATGTACAGAATTCATTGAGAAATGAAGGGGAGTGACCTGGAGATCTGTAGACAATAGCTACCAGGGGGGCAGCTAGATGGCGCAGTGGTTAAAGCACCGGCCCTGGATTCAGGAGTACTTGAGTTCAAATCCGGCCTCAGACACTTGACACTTACTAGCTGTGTGACCCTGGGCAAGTCACTTAACCCCCATTGCCTGCAAAAAAAACAAAACCAAACAAAACAATAGCTACCAGGGCTTTGATTGGGCATAAGATATGGATTGTATTGATCTTGAAGGGGGGATTGGTTACTGAGTGATGAAAGGAGGGGGAGAATCTGGAAGTAGCTTGCCTGTGGTGTAGGAGCTGGAACTCAAAAATCAGTTTTTCTGTCACTAAGACAGATATCCTTATTATGAATACCATGTTACCTCTCAGTATAACTGAGACCTCAGAACAGGGCCAGAAGCTTCACCTGTGAACCTGGGAATTGTCTTGCAGAGTACCAGTTAGCAAAAATGGTCCTTTATTTTCTTAGACTGTCTTATTTCAGAGCCTGTGACTGGAATCCCCAGTCATACCCAGAGAAAAAGAAGACTTCCTTATCTATAAAGGAAGTCTTCTGTCCCACATATAAACGAGATACTAGCAAGACTAGCAAGAAGCAAGTCAAACTGATTCACTGGGAAAGGGGAAAAATCTTTTCCAAATGTATGGGAAATAGGCTTTTTGGCCATGTGTGATTTGATTGTGAGATTATTTGCCACCTCAAGACAAGAGGAAATCTTCTGAGGAAACTCTCCCATCTAAGATCACAGCTAATGCAAATTAAACTAGATCAGAATGTGCTTCTAGCTAAATACTTAGAGCAATTGCACAAGGACTACCATAAAGTAGGGCTGCTGGGATGAGGGGAAGGAAGGATACAGGAGAATTGGAAGTATGTATAGTTTCTAGTACTGGAGAGTAGTTTCCCAATCTTAGTAGGATTCAAACAGTGAATTTAAACTCAGATCCTGTCATATCCCAGAACCTTAGGTCAGAAAGGATATTGATAGTAGTAGTGTCAAGTCTTATTCTAATTATGCTTGAATTCAACTCAACAAAAGCCTGAATGCTTACTTCTTCGGGTGTGAAAGTAACCCTGAATTATCAAAAGTACAGACTCTGGCAGATACTACTAAGGTGGAGAGACTCCAAATGTGGGCCTCCACTGTGGGAATTTGGTTTTGCTTGATTATAAATCTTAATTGGAAGATCTTTTTTTTTCCTTTTTTTTTTTTTTTTAGGGGTCAAGCTTGTAGGGTGGCAGGAGGATGAGAGGAGATAGGGATAGATAGCCAAAAAAAAAAAAAAGAAAAGTGTAACAATGAGACATCGTTTTTAAAAAAATACAGAGAACAGAGAATAAAAAATATGCCAGATCAAAGCACAGATAAGCATGACAAAATAAATGAGTCACTGGGCTTCTACTAAAAACTTTCTCTATTCCCAACCACAAGAAAGTTCCTATTGAGTGGAGAACTTTCTTCTCTATAGCATTCTCCAGTGCTACTTTGGAGCTGGTCTGAGTTAGGGGTGGGGACTGGCCTTATTTCCCCTATATTAGCAATCCTTTCTTTCCCATGTGTATTTGAATTATAGAAGTCTTTCAAAATCATTCTTTGATCAATTTTTATCTAGCCCCTGGGGGAAAAAAAACCCCACATCTGGTGACTAGAAACTCATTATCTTTTTTTTTTATAAAAGTATTTTATTATTTTCCAGTTACATATAAGGATAGTTTTTTTTTTGTTTTTTTTAGTGAGGCTATTGGGGTTAAGTGACTTGCCCAAGGTCACACAGCTAGTAAGTGTTAAATGTCTGAGGCCGGATTTGAACTCAGGTACTCCTGACTCCAGGGCCAGTGCTCTATCCACTGCACCACCTAGCTGCCCCAAGGATAGTTTTCAACATTTTTTTCATAGGATTTTTATTTCCAAATTTTTCTCCCACCCTCCCTTCCCTCTTTCCTCCCCAAGAAGGAAAGCAATCTGATATAGGTTATATATGTGTAATCACATTAAGCATATTTCTGCATTAGTCATATTGTGAAAGAAGAATCAGAGCACAAGGGAAAACCTCAAAAAAGAAGGGGAAAAAAACAGCCCAAAAGTTGAAACAGTATGGTTCAGTCTGCATTAAGAATCCACAGTTCTTCTTTCTGGATGTTGAGAACATTTTCTATCATGAGTTCGTTGAAATTGTAGAAACTCATTATCTTATGAAGCATTATGTTCCATTTCTGTATAATTCTAACTACTCATCCATCAAATATTCTTATCTACCTATTAAAGTCATATCATCACTGACTATACCATCTATCACATTAAGTATGTATGAAAACTTATCTTGTCTCCCATGCACTGTACTTATACCTCAAAATTTCTTGTTCCTCCCCAGCTCCCCTGCCTAATCTGTTCCACTGATCAAATGTTCCACCCTTCTCAGCGGGTTAACTTTGAGTTCACTATATGCCCCTTATCTAGATTATACTTCTGCTTTGTTTCTCTTGCTTCTTAGTTCCAACCTTCTGTTTACTTTCTATATTTTGTATTATTTCTGAGAATAAGCAAAACCACAGATTGTGCTTAAACAGAAGTGTCAATGATGCTGTTCCTATTCTAATTTTTTTTTAAAATAGAGAACATTATATTTTCAATTTCTTGTTTCAGATTCAGAAAGAACTGAGAATGAGCAGTTATATGAAAGAAGGGATAATTTCAAAGTAGAGCCAAATGGAGAAGCATGGGAAATAATCCTGAAGGATTTCCCCCTGGAACATGAATTTAGAGAATATTTTGAACCTGAGAGAAGCTTAAACATTTATCAGAGAAATTCTACAGCAGTGATTTTGAAGAAATCCTCTTCCCTCGAAAAATATTTTAATAAAGCCATGATGACTCACAAGAAAACTACTATAGAGAACATCACCAAAAAATGTAATGAACTTGGGACAGAATCAATACTCATTGCACATCATAAAGGAATAACAAAAGAAAAAGTCCATGAATGTGATAATTGTGGAAAAAACTTTGAGCAGAATTCAGACCTTGATCTACACCAGAGAATTCATACTGGAGAGAAGTCACACAAATGTAATGAATGTGGGAAAATTTTTAGTCGAAACTCAAACTTGAGAGAACATAAAAAAATTCATACTGGAGAAAAACCATATAAATGTAACAAATGTTCAAAAGCTTTCATTTGTAGCTCCCGGCTTATTCAACATCAGTTAATTCACACTGGAGAAAAACCTTATAGATGTGATGAATGTGGTAAAGCTTTCAGTTTGAACTCACAACTTAATAGACATCAGAAAACTCATACTGGAGATAAACCATTTGAATGTAATGAATGTCAGAAAACATTTAGTCAGAGATCACACCTTATTCAACATCAAAGAATTCATACTGGAGAAAAACCTTATGAATGTGAAAAATGTGGAAAAGCCTTTGGTCAGAATTCTCAGCTTGTATTACATCAGAGAATTCATACAGGAGAGAGACCTCATGCATGTAATGAATGTGGAAAAACTTTCAATCAAAGATCACTGCTTATTAGACATCAAAGAATTCACACTGGAGAGAGACCTTACAAATGTAATGAATGTGGAGAAACTTTTATTCAGAACTCACATCTTATTCTACATCAGAGAATTCACACTGGAGAAAGACCCTACAAATGTAAGGAATGTGGGAAATCATTCAGTCAAAGTTCAACTCTTGATCAGCATCAGATAGTTCATACTGGAGTAAAACCATATAAATGTAATGAGTGCGGCAAAGCCTTCAGTTGGAGTTCACGCCTTATTCAACATCAGCTAATACACACTGGAGAGAAACCATATAAATGTAATAAATGTTCAAAAGCTTTCAGTTGCAGCTCAGGCCTTATCCTACATCAGAGAACGCATACTGGAGAGAAACCCTATAAATGTAACGAGTGTGGTAAAGGCTTCATTCAGAGTTCACAACTTATTCAGCATCAAAGAATTCATACTGGAGAAAAACCCTATGGATGTGATGATTGTGGCAAAGCCTTTGGTCAGAGCTCACAGCTTATTCAACATCAAAGAATTCATACTGGAGAAAAACCTTATGGATGTGATGAATGTGGGAAGGCCTTTAGTCAAAGCTCACAACTTACTCTACATCAGAGAATTCATACTGGAGAAAAACCTCATAAATGTAGTGAGTGTGGAAAAGCTTTTTGTCAGAGCTCACAACTTAGACTACACCAGAGAATACATACTGGAGAGAAACCCCACAAGTGTACTGAATGTGGGAAAGCCTTCACTCAAAGCTCACTTCTTATTAGGCACCAGAGGGTTCACACTGGTGAGAAACCTTATGAATGCCATGAATGTGGGAAAGCTTTCAGTCAGAGTTCAACTCTTGTTCAACATCAGATCATTCATACTGGAGTGAAGCTTTTCAAATGTAATCAATGTGGGAAAGCTTTTAGTAGGAGTTCTTACCTCATTCTACATCAGAGAACTCACACCGACGATAAATCAAACCAAAGTAATTAATATGAAAACCTTCTGATAATTTAAGCCATATAAAGTTGCCTGGAAAGAAACTGAATGAATGTGATAAGTATAGGAAAGCCTCAGACTGGAATTCACACCTTAATCTACATTAGAAAACAAATATTTGAGAAACCCCCTCTAAATATAATGCATGCCAACAAACCTGCACTTGTAGCATCAAAAAATCATTTCTAGATCTCACAGATTTTCAGAAGGCATCTTATCCCAACCTGTAAATGAAAAGGAATCTTCCTACACTATCCCTGTCAAAGAGTTATCCAAGCTCTGTTTAGAGACCTCCAGTGATAGAGATTCTCCTGCCTCCTGAGGCAGCTTATTACCCTTTTAGAACAACATTTTCTTATGAAGTTTTTTCCTTACATTGAGCCAAAATCTGCCTTTGTGCAACTTTAAGCCATTGCTCCTAGTTCTACTTTGGTGCCAAACAACAAATTTAGTCCCTTTTCCCCATTTTAGCTCTTCTTGATACTTTAGGTCAGCTATGATGTCTTTCCCAAAGTTTGATTTTTCCAGATAAGTGGTTCTTTTCAGCGGTTGCTCAATGTTTTTATTTTTGAAGGGCTTCTGGCTGGTGCAGTGAATAAATCACCAGCCCTGGATTCAGGAGGACCTGAGTTCAAATGCAGCCTCAGACACGTGATATGCACTAGCTGTGTGACCCTGGGCAAGTCACTTAACCATCATTGCCCTGCCAAAAAAAAAGTTTTAATTTTTAATATGGTAAATATCAGTGGACATAACCTATATATAAACAAAGCTCTTTGGGGGGAGTCCCTAATACTTTTTAAGAGTGGTGCTGATGCCAAAAAGTTTTAGAACCACTGCACTAAACATTCTTCAACTGAATTGAAGTTATCTATATTCTCCCCACTGTCCTGTTTGCCCTGTCTCATAAACCAGTCCAATTTTTCAATGTTCTTCCAAAAATATGGTACCTAGAAGTGAATACAATAGTCCTGATGAGGTCATGCCTTTATTCAGCCTAATATTGTGTTAGCATTTTTGTTAGATATTTTAGTTATTTTGGGGTGCTGAATCACTTTGTTGACTTGCTAAGTTTTCAATCCACCAAAGCCCTTAAATATTTTTCATGTGAATTGTTGTCTAACCATCTCTTTTAATTTTATATTTATATAACTGGTAACCAAATGTAGGACTTTATATTTATTTATATTAAATTTCATCTTATTAGAGTTGGTACCACATTATAGCCTGAGACCTTTTTGAATCCTGACTCAGACACCCAAAGTTTTAGTTATCCCTCCCATGTAAAAAACAAAAGAAAAAAAAAAACAGTGACATGAAATCCATATGTATAATGTTTATAGCTTTGTTAAATGTTAGGGTCTATATTGTAACAAAATATGATTAAATCCTTTAAACTTCTCATAGGAAGGGCTCCCATCTGTTTAGAACACCGGATATGAAAGAAAAAAGTATGACAAATATATTCTCTTTAATCTTAAACATATAAGGCCTTCTGGCCTCTGCTTCTCATTTGATGCATCTCAATACTCTTTTTTGCTCTAAGTTCAGCAGTCATTTATTTTGTGCCTTTTATGTACAAAGTACTATTAGGCACCAAGGGAGATTAGATCATTGCTATAAATTTTTTCATATAAATGGCACTCAAAACTTCTCCCCTCTTGGAGCTACCCTCTTACAATAAGCATGTAATAGTTATAATGTAAAATATAATAGAATTATGCTCTATGCTAAGCAAATTTGAATAGTCTTGCCATCTCCCACACATAAACCTTATTCCTTTTCCCCTGTTTTTGTAACTCTTTTTGCCCACACTGAGATGAATGCCTACTGTCTCCCCAACAATCAGAGCTCTGTCCTGGGCCCTCCTCATTCTAAACTCACCCTTGGTGATCATATTTCCTATGAGTTCATTTATCTCTATGCAGGTGAATCCCAGATTTTATACATACACATACAAATATACA
Source organism: Dromiciops gliroides (assembly GCF_019393635.1). Taxonomy (NCBI): domain Eukaryota; kingdom Metazoa; phylum Chordata; class Mammalia; order Microbiotheria; family Microbiotheriidae; genus Dromiciops; species Dromiciops gliroides. Next base: position 78,442,662 of record NC_057861.1, read on the forward strand.
AATATATACACATGCACACATAGGTATGTATGTGTCTACACATACATAGTCTCCAAACCACAGCCTTTCCTGAACTCCTATCCGATGTCACCAATTGCTTATTGGACATTTTGAATTTGACATCCCATAAACATCTCAAACTCAACATTAAGAAGCAGCATAGTATAATGGATAGACTACTTGGTATAAAGCCAGTGTGAGAAACCAGTGCAGACCACCCTCTCAAAATAAGTTCTTTCAGAGGCAGCGTTAGTATGACAAAAGCCTTTTATTGCATTCTCATGAGAATGGGGCACCCACAGTAAAGTCATTTAGGGAGTGTCAATGCTGAAAGGCCTCAGCTCGTATTTATCCTAGGCTAAGACTGGGCAAGTCCCTCCCCTGAGCCACTATAGGTTGCTAGGCTCAGCTTCACAATCTCCCCAGAAGAGTAATAACTAAATCCTCCTTGATATGTTACCCCTCCTATACACATACACCTTCATGCAACCCATGATCAAAAATGGGGTGGAGATTTTTGACAGGGGAGGAGAAGTTAATATTCATAAGTTTATTAAGCAAGCGCAGTAGTGACTAGGGCTGAACTTTTACTTACTTTTACTAGAGCACTGGTGAGAGCTCAAACTGGTTCCTATTTCTAACCCTGAAAAACATACTTTTCTCTTTCTTGAGTTGGTATAATTTACTAGATAATATTGCCCTGCTGTTCATTATATGGGCATGCTTTTCCCTGAGAAGATTCCACCATGTATCAAGCTATTACTATTTCCCACACTAGGAAGATCTGGGTTCAAATCCCAGCTTAAATAGCTCTAATCTATGAATCAGAGATTCTAGAATCCCTCTTCTCAACTTCCCTATTTCTTTCAAAGGCACTGCCATCCTAACTCAGATTCACAACCCCAGAGTCAACCTTCCCTCCTCACTCTGCCTCATCTCACATATCCAATCAGTTTCCAAGTCTGCAACATCTCTCAAATTTATTCCCCACCTCTTTACTTTATAGGTACTTCCCAAATTCAGAATTATCACCTCTCACTGGGACAATTGCAGTAGTTTTATTGGTCTTCCCCTCTGCATTTTTGCCACATTTTCCAAAGTGATATTCCTAAAACAGGTATGACCTCTCCTACTCAATAAACACCAGTGGCACCCTGTAATTTCTCCCCTCCATAATTTCTAATATCAAATGCGAATTCCTCTAGTATTTAAAGCTCTTTATAACTGGGCTCTAATCTATCTTTCCAGGCTTACAGTACAATAGACCCCTTCTTTATTCTAACGTCCAGACAGACTGACATTACTGTTCTTCCACATGACATTCTATTTCCCATCTCCTTACTTTTGTAAGACTGTCCCTCATACTTGGAATGCAGCCCTTCATCTGTGCTTCTTAAAATCCCTAGCTTTTAAGGCTCATATCAGTGTCACCTCCTACATGAAGTCTTTCTTGATCCCTTGAGCTGTTAATACTTCTCAAAATTACATTGTATTGTACATGTGTACAGGTTTTCTCCCTTGATAGAATGTAAGCTCCTTGAGAACATGGAATGTTTTTTCATATTCTTAGCACCTAACAATTGCCTATATAAGTAGAAACTTAATAAGTGCTTATTGAATGATTAAAAAATTCGGTTTCCATCCAGTCCAATACATATGCAAAAATAATCCCTACTGTAACTTAGCTGACAAATAGTGATACAGCTGCTTGAAGACCACTAATGAGGGGAAATAACTTCCTGAGGCAGTCCATTCTGCTGATTCTTAGTAAGCTTTCTTGACATCAAGGCTAAATCAGCCTCTGCAACTTTCACTTCTTGCTCTTTATTATGCCCCCTGGGGAACAAACAGAATAAGTCTAATCTCTCTTCCACATACCAACCCTTCCAATACTTGAAGACATTTGTCATGTCTTCTCCAGGCTAAACATCAATTAACGACTCAGTCAACAAGCATTTATTAAGCACTTATTATATGTCATGCACTTGGTTAAGCACTAGGCAAACAAAAAGCAAACAGTCTCTTTCCTCAAGAAGCTTACATCCTAATTGGGGAGAAAACCTGTACATAAATATATACACAATACATATGGAATGGATTAAAGGTAGCTTTAAAGGGGAGGGCACGTTTAGTATCTGAGGAGCCTTCTTGCAGAAGGTGGGGAGAAGATGAAACTCATGATGAATGGCCTCATTTTTTAATTTAAGTATAAGGAGAGGTCCATAGCTGAAAGAATAGAAGAAAGGATACTGTGTTAGCTTGAGAAGAGAAGAGAAAGTTTAGTAAAGTTGTGAATGGGATAGATAATTGATTAGGGAAGAATAGAACATCCTCAGTTCCTTCAGTCAGCAACCATTTATTAATGGTTGCCAGGCACTGTGCTACATCTGCGGTTACAATGACAGAAATGAAATAGTTCTGCCATCAAGGCGTTTGTGATCCTCATGTGACATACCCAAGGAATTTCACCATCCTGGTTGCCTTCCCCTGGATACTCTTTCTAGCTCATCCATATTCTCAAACTGTGGTGCCCAAGGCTTAATGCTGTGTTCCAGATGGAGTCTAACCAGGGCAGAGTAGAGAGGGACTATCACCTCCTTAGTCCTAAAAAGCCCCAAATAACATTTTTGGCAGCCACATCACAATACTGACTCAGTGAGCTTTATTCTACTAAAATCTCCCTATCCTTTATAAACAAACTACTATCTAACCATGCTTTCCCTAACCTATACTTCTGAAGTTAATTTTGTTAAACCAAGTGCAAGGCTTTCTATTTATCCCTCCTGGATTTCATCTTAGTAGATTCAGTCCAATATGTTAAACTGTCAGAATCTTTGTGGTTTCTGATTCTGCCATCCAGTGTATTAACTATTCTTCCCATCTTTGAGACATCTGCAAATTTGTTGAGCGTGCTGTCTTTGCCTTCAAGTCATGGATGAAAATATTATACAGCATAGGACCAGACACATCCCTAGAAAAGGATTTGAAGGATCTCCCTCCACCTGTTCCACCCCATCTTCTCCAAACTTCAGGATTCTTCAGGCCAGGGGCTGAGGTGTATGTTCTGTTTGTTGCCTGTGAAAACTGCACCCCTTACAACTGAAAGGGAGAAGCCTGAGGCAGAGCCTCCCTGCTGCCCTGTGTACCTGCACAAAGATCCAGGGATTCAGACTCCTCTCCTGGGAGGCCTTTAGTCTACAAAAAAATTTAATTCAACAGATATTTATTAAGTCGTAGTCTGAAGAGTCCTGGGCTCCATGCTGAACATTGAAAAGAAGGCAAGAAATGACGGTTGTTAAGGAATTTATTATTATATGGAGGGGCCTGAAACACCTATGTCCATTAATGTCAATACAAGTTCTAATGAGAAGAATGCATAGGAGAGGTCAACGTGAGAGGCCTGAGAAATTTGCTGAGGGAAATCTTTCTCTCTCCCAGCTTATCTGTTCTTTAGGGCACAACTCCACACCACCTCAATGCAACAGTTCAATACAATGTAATGCAGTAAACATTTGTTAAGCATCTAATATGCATAAGATGGAAGGCTTTTGGTGTAGTGGATGGAAGGCTGGTTTTGAAGTGAGAAAGACCTCAATTCAAGTCCTGCCTCTGATCCATACTGGCTATGTGACCATAGACAACTGATTTGACTCCTTGCCCAAGGTAACTCACTCATACTATGTAATGGAAGAGTTGATGATATGTATGGAGAAAGTTTCCATACTGGAATTCCCTACACTGATTATGTCATTAGTCTGGACCAAAAAAAAAAAAAAAAAAAAGACAAGGCACAGAATAGAGAGATTAAAAACAAAACAGACTCTGCTCTCAAGAAACATATCTTACTGGGAGGAGTACAAATACATTCAAGAAATTGTGTTTGGTAATGTTTTAATAACAGGAAAAGAAACAGAACAGGAAAAGTGGAAGAAGGGCTATGCCTGGGACACACTGAAGCTCCTGTAAGGAGGGGAGGCCCAGAGCAAAGGCCCCATTTCATTCTAACCCCAAGCACTGGCTGGAACTAGACCTGGCTCAGAATAGAACGCCTTGGGCCATTGCTTACCTCGTTCATGGCTCTTCACTGAGACCTGCTTGCCATTCCCTTTGAGTAAACCTAGGATATTAAATCATGAAAACCTATGCTCCTTATGACTGCTGGATCCCAGATGAATTGTCCCTTCCTGAATCCCATATCTGGTGCTCATCTGTTTGACCTTGGCTTACCAGGAATCCTCTACTCCTGACTACATCCCCATGGTTAGGTTTTTCTATGATGAGTAGCATATAAAATTATTGCTCTGTTCAATCCATGGTTACAGAATTATAATATTTCAGAGTTAGGACCACAGAGAACAAGTAGTCCAATATATGCCCAAAGAAGAATCCCCTCTGTATTATCCCTGACATACTTATTCTGCCTCCACTTGAATAACTCTGAAGGTGAGGACTTTATTACCTGATAAAGTAGCCCATTCCATTTTTCAATAGTATTGTTAGGAATTTTTTTATCAATATGAGGAAAATCTACATTTCCATAGCTTCTATCCCTTGCTTCTGGATCTGCTTTCTGGGTCCAAGCAAAACAAATATAACTCATGTTCTTTAGGTCAACCTTTCAATCAATAAGCATTTATTAAATGTCTACTATGTGCCAGGCACTGTGTTCCAGATATGTGAAGACATCTATAATGTTTCCTCCTAAGTCATCTTTTATCCAGTTGCTTTAACTAGCCATTCCATCATCTCACTAGTTGCTAACATAGAAGCCCTTACTTTCTTGACCTTTTTGACCTGAAAACTCTTATCCCTGAGTAATCCCCACTAATTTCTCCAGTTCTCCACCAAGACTGCTGAGCATTACTGAAGAATATTTAAAAATTGAACTATTTTCACACACTACAAATTCATTATACATAACCTCAACTGGACCAACTTGCTTGGCAATTATCCTATTGCCTAATTATTTTTTTCCATAGTGACTATTTCAAATCTTTTTTTCCCTTTCATCTCACTATCAACCCTGCCCCCCAAGTCCTTTTATTACAGCAGATGACCTATCCTCCTGCCTCATTGAGTTTGTTTGTTTGTTTTTTGCGGGGCAGTGGGGGTTAAGTGACTTGCCCAGGGTCACACAGCTAGTAAGTCAAGTGTCTGAGGCCGAATCTGAACTCAAGTCCTCCTGAATCCAGGGCCGGTGCTTTATCCACTGCGCCACCTAGCCACCCACCCTCATTGAGTTTGAGGCCATCTTTTAGGAGTTACCTTAGCTCTCAATTCCTCCAGATTTCTGACCATCATCATCCTCTCTTTACTCTATACTTCTTCCTCAGAGTCACAGAAAAAAAGATCTAAAATCTTTTTTTTTTTTTTAGGCAATTGGGGTTAAGTGACTTGCCCAGGGTCACACAGCTAATAAGTGTTAAGTGTCTGAGGCCGGATTTGAACTCAGGTCCTCCTGACTCCAGGGTCGGTGCTCTATCCACTGTGCCACCTAGCTGCCCCAAAGATCTAAAATCTAAGGCTAATACTTTACCTAGATCCTTAACCCCATCCTTGCTTATCTCCTATATTACACCAGAAGTCATTGCCTTTCTAATGGATCATGAAAATGGTATTGAAAGGACTTTACATACTGCTGTTTATCATGTAGGGTAGTGTAAGGCACTCAGATATTAAGGAGGAAGGACAATGATACTGCTGGATTAAGTATGTTCTATGTGATCCTATGAAGATTTTCCAAATTCTCTGGAAGATGTCTGGAATTTTGGTTGCAGACCATTTCTGGTTTGGGGGTTTTTTTGGTTTTGTTTTTTTGCAAGGAAGTGAGGGTTAAGTGACTTGCCCAAGGTCACACAGCTAGTAAGTGTCAAGTGTCTGAGGCTGGATTTGAACTCAGGTACTCCTGAATCCAGGGCCAGTGCTTTATCCACTATGGTACCTAGCTGTCCCTTGGAGACCATTTCTGAAAGGCACTCTGTGTAATTTTCAGGATTTAATTTTTATACTAAACTGCATATACCCTTTGATCTAGCAATAATACTATTAAACCTATATCCCAAAGAAATTAAAGTAAAAATTACCCACATAGAAAAATATTTATAGCATTTCTTTTTGTACTGACAACTGGAGACTAAAGGGTTGCCCATCAATTGGGGAATGACTGAACAAATTATGATGTATAAAAGTAATGCACTGTAATGTAATGTTATTTCAGAAATGGGGTGGTTTAAAAAATCTGCAAACATGTATGAATTGATGTAAAGTGAGTAGAACCTAGAAAACAATTTATACAATAACAACCTTATAAAGAAAAACAACTAAGACTTAATTCTAATCAATGATAGACCATTCACAACACCAGAGGACCAATGATGAAGTATTATCCAACCTACCTCCTGACAGAGAGGTGATGGACTCAGGATGCAGAATAAGATATCCATTTCTAGGCACAGCCAATGCAGAAATTTGTATTGCTTAACTATGCATATTTGATACAAAGGTTTTCTTTTAATTTTTTTCAACTGGGAAAAGAGCTGGGATTGATAGTGGAACTAGGTATACAGTAGGAAGGGAAGCAAGAGAGAAAAAGAGAGAAGAGTGACAGGGAAGGAAAGAAGGAAAGAAAGAAAAGGTATCATTCCCACTCTTGCACTTATCTTCAGTCTGTAACGATTGGAATGATGCCACCTGCTGGAGACTTACTGTAGAAAAGTTCCGCCCATGAAGTGAAAGTCTTTCAGGTCAAGAACATGCGTCTTTTCTTTGGCATCAAGAAGTGACATTGGCTAGTGGGAGGAAGAAGGGAGGAACCTGGTGCTCTGACTGGGTCTCTTTCCTGAGGACTCAGGTAGAGAAAGGAGCTAGAAATGCCCTCTCCCTTTAATAGATAGGAATCTAGGCCTTTTCTTCTCTCTTTACCAAATTCTTATTCTTAATAAATGCTTAAAAGTCTAACTCTTGCTAAAGCTTATAATTTATTGGCGACCACTCATTAGATATTTTAGACAGTTTAGCTAGAATTTTAGCCCTTAACAAATCTCTAGTTATCTACTGGTTGCTTCTCCACTTCAAATATGCCTTCAAATATTCCCATGTTTCCCCCATCCTCAAAAACCCCTAACTTTTGATTTATTCATCCTTTCTAGCCATTGTTCTATATCTCTTTCCTTTTTGTGGCTAAACTTCTTGAGGCCATCCATAATGGTTGTCACCACTTTCTTTCCTCTCACTCTCTTTTTACATTCTGACTTCCAACTTCATCACTTAACTGAAACTGCTCTTCCAACTTACTAATGATCTCTTGCACCAAATTTAACGAGCTTTTCTAAATCTTATTAATCTTGACCTCTCTTCAGTCTTTAAAATTGTTCATCACCCTCTTCTCCTTGATACTTTCTTCTTTCTAGGTTTTTGTGTTACTACTGTATTCTGGTTCTCCTTCAACCTATTTAAGCAGTCCTTATTTTCCTTTGCTGGATCTTCAAAGTCATGGGAAGAACCTAGCTTATGGCTTCTCAGATACTATTATTCAAATCAATATCTCCTTGGAGGTACTTCTGAGATAGATGTGAAGTGGTACAGACTGGTACAATAGGAGTCTGGACTGGGAGTTAGGATAGCTGGTACTGGTCCAATTCTGCTGCTTACTTGGGCCAAGTGACACTCCATGCAAATTTCTTTTACTTCACGGAGCATGGAGTAATAGTGGAGAGCCAAAAGAGCAGATAGGTAGGTTGATTTAGATATAGATACAGATATAGAAAAATATAGATTATATAGAACCTGAGTTGGAAGTCTGGTTCTGTTACTATTTTCTAGCTGTGTAACCATAGGTAAAATGCAGAACTCTGCCCAGTTAAGCATGGCATTTTACAATATCCTGTTACTTTTTAGTCCTAAACCCAGTGCTTAGCATAGTCCCTGGCACATAAATGTGTAATGACTACCTGACTGGGCACTTCCTACTTGCCTCCTGATTCTCTTACATATGCCCGAACTATTGCAATAGCCTGCTGGTTGCTGTCCCTGACACAAGTCTCTCCCTACTCCAGTCCATCCTCCACTCAGTTGTCAAAGTGATCTTCTCAAAGTACACTTCTAACCATATCACCTCCCTACTCAATAAATCCCAGTGCCTCTCCTATCACTTTTAGGATCAAATATAAAATTCTCTGGCATTCAAAGCCCTTCGCAACTTGGCCCCCTCCTACCTTTCTAATATTTTTACACCTTACTCGCTAGAAATACACTCTGTGATTTAGTGGCACTGGCTTCCTTGTTCCTTGAACAAGACACTCCATCTCCTGACTGGGCATTTTCACTGGCTGTCCCCCATGCCTGGAATGTTCTCCCATCTCATTTCTACCTTTTGGGTTCCTTGGCTAAAATTCCACCTTCTGCAGGAAGCCTTTCCTGATGTCCCTTAATTCCCTCAGGTGATCATCTCCAATTTGTCTATAGATTGTTTGTTGTTTGCATGTTGAGCTCCTTGAGACCAGGTACTATCTTTTGTCTTTCTTTGTCTCCTTAGCACATAATAAATAGGCAGTTAATAAATGCTTGTTGACTGACTGACAGCTTCAGTTATACCATGTGTAAAAGGGACCAGGATGAATGATTCTGTAGGTGAAAGAAACCTAGATGTGGAATCAGAGGACATGGATGGGGTCAAATCCTCTTCTATTTACCAAGATACCTGGATGACACTAGGCAAATCACCTCCCCTCTCTGGATCTTAGTTTTCTCATTCTTAAAATAAGGGGATTAGATTAAATATTTTCTAAGGTTGCTTTGTGCTTTAATACTAGCTACCATTTATAAAACTGTTTTAAGGTTTGCAAAGTACTCTACAAATATCACATTTGATCCTCATAACAAGCCTGGGAGGTATGAGTACCACCCGCATTTTACAGATAAGGAAACTGAGGCAGAAAAAGGTGAAGTGATTCGTCTATGCCCACCCAACTAGGTAGTGTCTCAGGCAGAATTTGAACTCAGATCTTTTTGACTCTGTCCAGAGCTCTAGCCATTGCATCACCTCGGCAACATATTGTAAGAGTTCTGGACTTCGAGTCAGAGGAAGTAGGGACCCATTCCTAGACAGTTACTACAGCTGTTAAAATAGTTGGGGGACTCTTCGCAAATTAATCTTCCTGAGTCTCAGTTTCCACATCTGTAAAAATGAGGTTACTAGCACTCGCAATGCCTTGTTTCCCGGGTGGCTTTGGCCAACCTGGAAGCGCTAATGCGATGGGAGTCGTTATCCTGACTAGGTACACTGGCAGGTGGTCCAGGTTGCGGGGCAGCTTCTGGCATCCCTCTGGGGAGGATCTCCTCCCGCAGGACCCGGCCTCAGGCGGGGCCTGGAAGGGGCGGGGCTCCCTGAGAAGTCCCCTTGGCTCAGCTCGCATTCTCCTCCGCGCGGCTGTGGCGCAGGCCAGTGAGAGGGCAAGGCCTCTGGTAAGCCTAGAGCGGCCGGATGTACCCTGAGTGGAGCAGCGGGCGGCCTCTCCCCTCATCTCCCCCCACCCCCACGGGTCCTGCAGAGCTGCTTCCGGCTCTTGTCAGCCTCGGCCCTTGGGCCTCCCTAACGGGTCGGTTGCTTCCGAGTGTGTGTGTGGGGGGGGGTGAGTTGGGGCTGGGGATGGGCTTGGGGAGCGGGAGGAGTCGTAGAATCACGGAACTTCAGGCCTCTTGGGCTATTGGCCATCATCTCATGTACCCCAATGGAAAGTCCTGGTAAACTGAGGCCCCTGCAGAGGAAGGGACTTGCAGAAGGCCACCCTGGGGGCTCAGGCGAGAGGCCCCACCATTGAGAAGAGGTGGCGGAGGAGGATGTGTAAGATTTCATTCATTCAACCAGCCGACCAAGCCGCAGCAAATACTTGCTAAGTGACGGCTGAGAGCAGCCCAAGGCAGGGAGCTGCGGGATATGCTGAGTCTGTAGAAGACATGGTTCCTGGCCTCGTGTACGTCTTGTCTTCTCTGATAGACTGTAAGCTCCTTGAGGGCAGGAACTGTTTCATTTTGACTTTACTTCCCCAGTCTCCACCCCCAGCGCTGTGCCGGTCACATAGCAAACGATTAATAAGTGCTTGTTTATTGATTGGATTTTGATTAATATGTCTTGAGGGAGGTGACTTCCCTCGAAAACGGTCATCCAGCCTCTGCTTGTGACTTCCAGGTTTGGGAAGCTCATAACCCATCAAGGCTGCTTATTCATTTTGGGATAGGTTAAGATGGTTCACGGTGTCCAAGAACTGGAAGGGACTTCAGAGGGCAGCCAGTCCAATAACCCCTCTTCACAGCATCCTGGACAAACTAGTCATACAGCCTCCACTGGTAGATCTCCAATAATAGAGAAGTAATAGTTCCCTAGGCAGCCCAATCCATTCAATTCAACAAGACTTCATCGAATGCCAGTTGTGCACCAGGCACTGTGCAAGGCTCTGGGAATACAAAAGCAAGTCCTAAACAGTCCCTTTCTTCAAGAAGCTTACTTTTTATTAGGGGAGCCAAATATTTCCCAGTGTCTATATGAGAGGTAGTTTGGTACAAATGGAAAGTGTGCTTGATTGGAGGTCACACCTGGGTTGAAATCCTGGCCCTCCCTAAATAGTGTGACCTTCTGCAAGTAACCAAGTATGACTCTCAGGTTCTGAACATAGGTGACCCAGAGAATGGGGATAACATTAACAGAAACCACAGCCAGGTGGCTCAGTGGCTATAGCACTGGACTTGAAGTCAGTAAAGCCCCAATTCAAATTCTATCTCAGGCACATACTAGCTGTGTAGCTCTAGGTGAGTAGCTTTACTTCTATCTGATACATTTTTTTCCTCTATTTTTTTTAAAAAGAGTGTTTAATAACACCTCCCAGGGTTTTTGTGAGGCTCACATGAGATAACATCTGTCAAGCACTTTGCAAAGTGTTATATAAATAGTAATTATTATAATTAAGTAGGAAAGTGTAGAGGAGGTACAGATTTAGGAAAGAAGGGGGTGAAACCTTGGGAGATAAGATGAGTTCTGGTTGGGACTTGTTTAGTTTGTGATGCTTACAAGACATGCAGGAGGAGCTAACCAACAGAAAGCTGATGATTCATGACAATTTTATGAGAGAGAATAAGGCTAAATAGATGGAGAGGTTGTGTGGAACAGTAGACATAAAGCTGGCCTTGGAGTCGGGAATAGCAGTGTTGAAATCCTGCTGTGACATATAACATCCGTGTAACCACTGGTAAACCAGGGAACCTCCAAGTGCTCCAGGCTTTAAGACTGTAAATTGCAGTGAAATTGTAGATTGACATTGGTAGAAGGTGCTTCCATACCAGGAAATCCTCAATACTATTGGAATTATAAATCTAGATTTTTTGGGAGGGGGGGGCAGGGCAATGAGGGTTAGGTGACTTGCCCAGGGTCACACAGCTAGTAAGTGTCAAGTGTCTGAGGTTGGATTTGAACTCAGGTCCTCCTGAATCCAACGCTGGTGCTTTATCCACTGTGCTACCTAGGTGCCCCAAATCTAGATGTAAAAAATTATAGATGCTATATATTTATCTATGTGGACATCTAGTAACATGAATTAGGATTCTGTATCCAGTACACAATACATAAACAAATTTTGCTTAATTTTAGAATATTTTTATCTACTTTTATCAGTAAATTTGAAAACTTGGAGGTGTTCTCAGAGAATACCTAGTACATAACCTTTTCATTTTATAGATGAGGAAACTGAAGACCAGCAAAGGGCAATGACTGGCCTAAGGTTATAAAGGTAGTGAATGTTATAAATTATAGGACAGCAAGGTGGTACAGTGGCTAGAGTGCTAGGATTAGAGTCAGGAAGACTCATCTTCCTAAGTTCAAATCCTCCCTCAGATGCTTACTTGCAGTGTGACACTAGGCAAGTCATTTCACCTTGTTTGCCTCAGTTTCCCCATCTGTAAAATGAGCTGGAGAAGGAAATGGCAAACCACTCCAGTATTTTTGCCAAGAAAACCCCAAATTGAGTCATGAAGAGATGAACGCAATGGAAACAACAACAACAACAAAAGTGTTATAGCCGGAAATTTATTTCAGGACAAATAATGAACATAAGGGCTCCAGAAAAGAAAAAACATTTGTGAGTTAGCTTGAAAGCAGGGTTCACAGGAGATTTTCTTCTTGCAGTACACAGGCTGATGTATATGTCTGTCAGTGTCTCCATCTATCTTTAACTTTTAGGAATTTCTTAGTCTTTCTGTGTTGGGGACCAAGGGACTTTTTAATGAAACCCACTTTAGTGCTTCAGACATTCCCCTTTATCCCACTGTGGGAAATACACCAAGAGTCTGGTAGTAATTTTGTGATGGGGAAGATGTGGAAGAGAGAAGGGCTGTGTTAGGGACCCCTTTAAGATTTTGTGGTTCCATGAGCCCCAGTGGGTGTGACTAGGGGAACCACAGGGCAGGGCTGGTATCACTCTTGGTTCTTTTGTCTTTTTCCAGCATCTGCCTGCTCCCCAAGTACCTGTGCCCTTCCCCCGACGGAACCCAGGAGAACAGGTAATGGCAGCTGTTCCTCTAACATTGATGGCAAATCAATCCCAGGTGAGCTGTCCTTCCTGAGTTCCCATCACTGCTTCCTGACTGTGACTTCATCTCCTTCCCATATCCTGAAGATCTCTGCCCAAGCAAGCCTATGTAGGGCATAGGAGGGTGGCACTCCCCTGTTCCCTACCTTCAGAACCTCCTCTCTCCCTTGATGGATGAGGATTATGATAGGGGCAGTTTGAGAATTCTTCTCTCTCTTAGCTCTTCCTCTTCCTCTCTTCCTGGGATCACACAAGTAGGTTCTATGTAAGTCTCTGGATCTCTGATTGAGTTTTCAGCCATATGTTGTTGGTTCTGCCAATCTTCTAGGTTCCTTTTGTCCTTAGCTTCTCCCCTTGGACACATAGGAGCTTAGTGACTTCTTTGGCTTGGGTTCCCTAGAATGAACTAGTTAAAAAGCACTAAAGAGTCTAGAATGGTATTTTTGAAATTAAGAATAATCAGACTTGAAGATCTGAATTTAATTCCTCTTTATGGCTCCCATTAATTTTTATTTTAGCCAGATCATTTTCATTATTTCCCTCATTTGTAAAATGAGAATAATATTACTTATAATCTTTGCCTTACTGGATTGTTTAGAATAAGCACCTTGTAAGCATTGAAATGCTATCAAAATGTGAATCTTGGTAATTTTAAGTGTGGGAGGTGTACAGTTCCTACTTAGCCTTTGATGCGTGTGGTCATGGATAGCTTGTTTGCCACATGCAAAGAAGCCTGGGCTTTTCATGGAAGCTGCCTGTATTTGACAAGCAGAGATAAACAAGTAGTATGTTCTGACAGAGCTACACTTAGCCTCCTGTAGAAGGACTTTCCTTATTGATAAATCGCCTTGGGCCAACTATAGGAAAATTTTAAAGCTAGGTAGATAGCTAGAACATTTATTAAATACTTGCTATGATCTGAGTAATTGCACTGTACTAAATACTGGGAATACAAATACAAGAAAAAGGAAGATTGTCCCTGTGCTCAAAGTACTTACATCATAATAGGGGAAGAGAACACATAAAAAGAACTGAAAAGCAGGTTAAGATAAGTAGGGCAAGGTGGAAAAGTAGTCCAGAAGGTCATGGACTGAGCTGGGCTAGAAGTAAGCATGGCTCCTCAAAGGGACGTTTATGGGAGAATCTCTTCAACTGGAGGATGTGGCTTTAGGGTTGGAGGCAATGTCAGCATGAGAAGGCTACTGGGGCAGAAGTGGATAAGTAGTAGGGGGAGTTAGTGTAATGATTGGGATGATGCCACCTGCTGGAGAGCTACTGTAGGAAAGTGCTGCCATAAAGAGAAGGCACCTGAGGGCAAGCCATGTGGCTTTTCTTTGGCATCAGGAAGAAGGGGCGAGGCTGGCTCTCTCGCTCTCTTTCGCCAGGACTCTTGTGGAGAGTGAAGCAGGAGAACCGTAGCTCCCCAAGATAGATAGATGAATCTAGGCCTTTCTCTCCCTCTTCACCAAATTCTTATTCTCCTTAATAAATGCTTAAAAGTCTAACTCTTGCTAAAGCTTATAATTAATTTATTGGCAACCACTCATTAGATATTTTAGACGGACTAGCTAGAATTTTAGCCCCTTACAGATTGGCAGGTAAAATCTCCACCTCAACCAAACAGGTGAGCAAGGAAATCAGAATTTTGTTTACAATAAATTCAAGGCCAGGGATCACGATCTGTGACCTTCCCAGGGGCCCCTTAGGATGCTAGGGAAGGATGACAAATAGCTTTTGAGAAGGGGAGAAAAGGCTAGAAAATACGTCTCATCCACCAATACTCTCCACATGGATATAAACTGCCACTGGCTTTGCTTTCCATCACATCCTTCTAGATGTCCTGACCACAAAATCTAGGACCAGTTCCAGAGGAAATTGTGTGGCCATTAATGTGTAAGAGTTATATATATCTTCAAAAATATTTAGATATATAGTGGACTTTTCACTCTGAATTCTGTCTAGAACTCAATCAAGAAGATCAAACATTTGGGCATTTAAATAACACTTCTGCTTTGAGCTTTACTTGTAGGAGAGAGACCAAAAAACCTTTTCTGTATTATCCTGACTTACTTATAATGGCATAGCTTCCTTCCTTTAAATGGGAAGGAAAATTCTGTGTTTTTATTTAGTGATCTGTCAATGCCCCCCCCCCCAGTTTACTTGCTGAGGCTGGATGGCAGCTGGTGGCTTGTTCAATGGGTGCTGGATCATGACATCTAGTTCAATTATCAGGCAGCCTCTGGAAACCTGTCATCTGACAAGTTTCTTTTTTCTTAAAAAGAAAAAAGAATTCTTTGTTATGAGACAGATTCTAGGAAGAGGAAGGGAGGGGGAAGATCCAGAGGAAAATTGAGGCAATGTAAAAACAAAAGATAGATAAAATTTTATTTTTAAAGAATGAAGTTCAAAATTCCTCTTTAGCATGGCTCTTTTGGGGAACCCATGCTTACTAAATACTGTATTCTTCCAACCAATAATTTGAGCTTTTAGGGATAACCCCCAAATTTGTCTTCGTGGTTGCCATCTGTAAGGGGCTAAAATTCTAGCTAGTCTGTCTAAAATATCTAATGAGTGGTTGCCAATAAATTAATTATAAGCTTTAGCAAGAGTTAGACTTTTAAGCATTTATTAAGGAGAATAAGAATTTGGTGAAGAGGGAGAGAAAGGCCTAGATTCATCTATCTATCTCGGGGAGCTACAGTTCTGCTCCACTCTCAATGAGAGTCCTGGCGAAAGAGAGCGAGAGAGCCTGCCTCGCCCCTTCTTCCTCCCACAAGCAAACATCACTTCCTGACACCAAAGAAAAGCCACATGGCTTGCCCTCAGGCACCTTCTCCTCATGGCGGAGCTTTCCTACAGTAGCTCTCCAGCAGGTAGCATCATTCCAATCATTACATTAGTTATGGGCTAAGCTAAGCAGAGTTTGAAGAGGGACTTTTGTGTTTGGTGTCCTTCTATCTTGCTTCCCAGATATCCACTGTTTCCCCTGCCATCCTCACCTTCAACCTTGAACTTTTTTTTTTTTTTTTTTAGTAAGGCAATTGGGGTTAAGTGACTTGCCCAGGGTCACACAGCTAGTAAGTGTTAAGCATCTGAGGCCGGATTTGAACTCAGGTACTCCTGACTCCAGGGCCGGTGCTCTATCCACTGCGCCACCTAGCTGCCCCTACCTTGAACTTTTAAAATCATTCCATCTAAGCTGTTACTCTGTACCATGGTTGGATATAGACATGTGCCATCATGCTTTACCTTTACCTTGTCCTTGGTTGTGCCTCATTGATTACATCATTGTTTTCTTATTAAGGTCTTGCTAGCCTGTGTCCCTGATTTCAATACTAGAAGGATTTGTGATTTCATTGGTATTGGTACTCTTCCCACACCTATTTGATGGTTTTAGGAGTTGAGGGCAACAACATTCATCCCCGATGATCATCCCTCTGATTATGCAACTCTCTGTACTTGGCTTGGCTGCTCCTCAGATGATAGATAAATAGACCATTGGTGGGCCCAGCATTTCTAGCTTAGTGGGACCTTTTTCTTTCTATAGCATCCTTAGGTATCCAGGCCCTGGAATTCACCTGTTGTCCCTGTATTTACTTTACTTTTTCTCTCTGAAATCCTCCAGAGGCTTTCTGCTCATTTCCTTCTTTTCTGATTCCTAGATTCAGGCTCTGTTCCACAAGATTCTTGCAGCATATCCCAACATTAAGGATATTGGCCTTCTGCTGTGGGGCAGGGAGACTTCACTTAAATAACACCATTCATTCTATTCTGCTATCCCTGAAAAGGGGGTAGGAAGAGAAGGAAGCATTTGTAAACCGCAGCTCTTCCTTGCTCCAGCAGGGTGAAAGATTGAATTTATAGTGTTTGAATCAGCACTCACTCAACAAACACTTATTAAATGCCTGCTATTTACAGTGCTAACTTGTCAACACATTGTGGGAGTACACAGGAAAGCTTATATAAGACACCTGTATAACACAGTACTATACCAGGGGTACTCAGGTTTCATGGTCTTATTTGGGTAGCTTGATGCTATGCTCAAACATTTTTTAAAATGAGAGGAAATACTGGTTTGGAATCTAGAACTGGCACCATTCATGTTTAGTGAAGCTTTCCTACTACAGCCACAGTCTCCTAGCAAAAGTCACCTTAATCATGCTGGGGGTTCCTACACTACCAAAGTCATAGATAGGTGCCTTGTGTCCATGTTTTGGAAATCTCCCATCCCCATCAGTGTCACACAAAAAGGGTCTTAGGATAGCCCAACTGAGGCCCCTGGGGCAACAGCAATATAAGAATTTCCACAGAAAGTGAATTCCATGTTCTTCCTCTTTTTAGGTCAGGAGAGTTTCCCATAAGCACTCTGAAGAACACTGTGGGATAAAAGACTCATAGATCTAGAACTGGAAGGGACTCTGGAGGCCATCTGGCCCAACACCTTTATTTACAGATAAGGAAATTGAGGCCCAGTGGGGTTAAATGGTTTGCTAAAGTCATATAGGTGGTATCAGAAGTGGGATTTGAACCCATGTGGCTAAAAGTGAGAAACACTCAATCCAGACTTTTCCAATTTGCCTAAAAACCTCAAGAGAAATGATTGACTTTGGTTTTTAAAATATGTATGGGTACATTTTGTATTATTAAGGCTCATTGATACATAGTAATTCAATCTGAACAGTAATCAAAGCAAAAATTATATGAACAGTAGTATAGGAACAGTATAAATATATGAACAGTAATCAAAAGCAAAATCATAATTAAGAATTTTTCAAAACCCAAATAAAACAAAAACCAGAAAATATCTCAGTCCCAAAAAGCTGTAAAAACAGTATTAAGTTGTAAATGCTTATATATTGAGTCCTAGCCTTCTATTATTTATTCCTCTGTCATTAAAAGAGTTGAGCTACAAATGCATTAACTTTTAGCAGAGTCATATCAACGTTTCTCCCTGTATTTGTCATGAGCTTTGTCATTGTTTAATATTTTAATTAGTGTGTATTGTTCTTTGGGTTCTCATTCTTTCTGTGTACCTAAATTCATACACAACTTTCAATGTTTCTTTTTGTTAAGGGCTAAAATTCTAGCTAAACTGTCTAAAATATCTAATGAGTGGTCGCCAATAAATTATAAGCTTTAGCAAGAGTTATACTTTTAAGCATTTATTAAGGAGAATAAGAGTTTGGTAAAGAGAGAAGAAAAGGCCTAGATTCCTATCTATTAAAGGGAGAGCACATTTCTAGCTCCCCTCTCCACCAGCGTCCTCAGGAAAAAGAGCCTGAGACCGAGCGCCAGTCTCTTCCTTCCTCCTCCCACTAGCCTGCGTCACTTCCTGATGCCAAAGAAAAGACTCCTGGTCTTGCCCTCAAAGACCTTCACTTCATGGGCAGAACTCTTCTACAGTAAGTCTCCAGCAGGTGGCGTTATTCCAATCGTTACAGTTTCTATTAATCATGTTGGTCATTCTTTGTGCTGTAGTGATAATTCCATTGTATATGGATGCCACTGCTGAGCCAATTGCTGGGCATATGATGTTTTCAGTATTTTACTGTTGTGCAGTGTTGCTTTAAGGTATTTTATGCAGAGAGGCCTTTTCTTCTTATTGTTTGATTTTGGACCTTTCTTGGGCTAATTCTGTTGATACCTTATGGGATAACAAAGTAGCAATTGCTTTTCTTTGTCCTAAATTACCCCTTTCAAGTTCCAATGGTTATATCTTAGTTCTCATGTATAGAATGTACTAAATAAATCTATATTAATCAATATCTAACTTATAAACTGGCCATATCTTTTCTAAGCCTTCAACTTCCAAATTGAAGACACCTAATTGATTTTATGTGCTTGGCACGTGATTGATTGATCTGAGCTCTTATGGCACCCTCACAGACTGCCCTCCCATTGCTTTGATCTTGGTAGTTGGCTTTCTCTTTATCTCTGGATATTTTTTAGCTCCATTAAGTATTTTTTGAGAGTTGGGGATGAACCTTCCACTAAAACCTTTATGCCAGTTCTCTACTTCTAAATCTATTTCCTTCCCTTCCTTACCCTGCTACCTCCACCCCCATGAGTGGGGGCTGAGGGAGATTCATTTCTGGGTCAGCATAGATGTATTGTTTAGGAGGCAGGGATGGGACAAGGAGAGAGTTTATCATTCCCAAAACATGAATGTTTCATTTCAGGAAGCAGTGACATTCGAGGATGTGGCTCTGTATTTCACAAGGAAGGAATGGACACATCTGGATCCCACTCAGAAGGCTCTCTACAGGGATGTGATGCTGGAGAATTATGGGAACATGGTCTGGCTGGGTAAGGACTTTATAGATTTAGCTTACTGGTACCTCATGGCTTCTTTATGTAGCTGTGAAGCCTCTATGACTCAGGGCCCCAAAACAAGATATTCTTGTTCCTTGTTCTCCTGAATGCAGGGCTGGTGCTTTATCCACTGTGACACCTAGCTGCCTCTCCTTGTTCCTTGTTCTCACACTTCTCAACAGTATGTGAAAATAGGCAACTCTTTGAGTGATCCCATAAGCCACGTTTTCTCCATCTTTTGAACTTTCTTCAGATGGCTTTCCACAATTCATTTATTAAAAAAGCATTTATTACATATATGCCCCTTTGTATCATTGAGAGAAAGACCACTGTCTTGTCCAGTAGCATTTGGATGAAACTGTTGGGAACTAATGAGCATATGTCCTGTTTGGGCAACATCCTTTAAGAGGGACATTATATATTGGAATGGTTCCTGAAGATAGGAGCCACTAGGAGTTGAAGGGACTGAGGATATTTAGCCTGGAAAGGGGAGACTTAAAATAGCTCTTGTCAAGATTTGAGATGATATCACAGGGTAGAAGGGATCATAGTGTAAAGACACAAAGCTGAGAGGGTTGGCTAATATGCTGGATCTCAGGACTTTAGCAGTTCAGTATGAGATTCTAAAAGATCTCAATAGGCTAAAATGTTGGGCTGAATTGAATAGGGATAAATGTAAAGTCTTACACTTGACTCAAAAAAAAAATCAAATTCACAAGTATAAGATGGGAGAGAAAAACAGTTCTTCTGGACAACTGTTGGTATTTTAAAAAATTAATTGTTCTTTTTTTAAATCATAAAAGTATTCTATTATTTTCTTGTTACATGTATAGATAATTTTCAACATTTGTTTTTATAAGATTTCTAGTTCTAAGTTTTTCTCCCTCCCTTCCTCCCCTCCCTTCCCTCTGTCCTTCCTCCCCAAGACAACAAGCAATCTGATATAGGTTATATTTGTACAATCACATTAAACATGTTTCTGCATTAGTCATGCTGTGAAAGAAGAATCAGAACAAAAGGGAAAAACCTCAAAAAAGAAAAACAAAAAAAGTAGAAACAGTATGGTTCAATCTGCATCTAGATTCCACAGTTCTTTTTTTCTGGATTTGGAGGACATTTTCAATCATGAGTCCTTTGGAATTATCTTGGACCATTATGTTGCTGAGAAGAGTCAAATCTATCACAGTTGATCTTCACACAGTGTTGTTGATACTGTGTACAATGTTCTCCTGGTTCTGCTCATCTCACTCAGCATCAGTTCATGTAAGTCCTTCCAGGTTTCTCTGAAATCTGCCTTCTCATCATTTCTTACAGCACAATAGTATTCCATTACATTCATATACCACAACTTGTTCAGCCATTCCCCAGTTGATGGGCATCCCCTCAATTTCTTTCTTTTTTTTTTTTTTTTTTTTGCGGGGCAATGGGGGTTAAGTGACTTGCCCAGGGTCACACAGCTAGTAAGTGTCAAGTGTCTGAGGCCGGATTTGAACTCAGGAACTCCTGAATCCAGGGCCGGTGCTTCATCCACTGCGCCACCTAGCTGCCCCCCATCCCCTCAATTTCTAATTCCTTGCCACTACAAAAAGAGCAGCTATAAATATTTTTGTACATGTGGGTCCTTTTCCCTTCTTATGATCTCTTTGGGATAAAGACCTAATAGTGGGGCAGCTAGGTGGCGCAGTGGATAAAGCACTGGCCTTGGATTCAGGAGGACCTGAGTTCAAATCCAGCCTCAGACACTTGACACTTAACTAGCTGTGTGACCCTGGGCAAGTCACTTAACCCTCATTGCCCTGCAAAAAAAAAAAAAAAAAAAAAAGACCTAATAGTGGTATTACTGGGTCAAACACAAACTCTTGGTATTTTGGTTGATAACAAGATTAATATTAATCAATAAATGATATGGCAATTTTATCAAAGACAACAATGAGGCAATACAATTCTTATGGGAAATTTATATCTCTAAATGTTTTCATCACAGAAAATAGAATAAATTAATGCTCTGGGCATATAATTTAAAAAGAACTAAAAAAATCTTCCCCTACTAAACCCTAAAGTAGAAATTCTGAAAAACTTTTAAAAATGGCTTTACAAAATTGAAAGCAAAAAAAATCCATTGAACTGATAAATAAATCTTGGAGCTAATTTTTTGGGTGAAACAATTAATAAGATTAAACAGTCTGATTAAGAAAAAAAAGAGGGGCAGCTAGATGGCTTAGTGGTTAAAGCACTGGCCCTGGATTCAGGAGGACCTGAGTTCAAATGTGGCCTCAGAGACTTGACACTTACTAGCTGTGTGATCCTGGGCAAGTCACTTAACCCCGATTGCCTGGCCAAAAAAAGAAAAAAGAGGAGAATTCAAAGCAATTGAAGAAGAAATAAAGGAAAATATCAGAAACCATTTTGCTGAGTTATATGTTAAAACCAGTAACAGATGAAATGGACGAATACTTAAGAAATACAAAATATTCAAATTAACAGAAAAAGGTAAAGATTATTTGAATAACCCAATATAGGGAAAAGAAATTGAACAAGCCACAAATGAATTTCTAAAGGAAAAATTCCAGGACCAGATGCATTTAAGAGTGAATTCTATCAAACATTCCATGAACAAATAATCTATGTATTATATAAACTGTGTGCAAAAATAAGTACTTTTCTAATCTCCTTCTGTGATGCAGTTATGGTCCTAATACCTCAACAGAAAGCAATGAATGAATGTTACCACAAATATTTAAAGTAAAATATTAGCAAATAGGCTAAAACATCACATTTGAAAGATTATACAGCTAGACGGCAAAGTAGATAGAGAACTGGGCCTAGAATCAGGAAGACTTGAGTTCAAATGCAGCCTCAGACACTTAACTAGTTATATGACCTTGAGCAAGTCACTTTATTTCTATTTGCCTCAATTTCCTCAATTGTAAAATGGGGATAAGAATAGCACCTATGGGGGCAGCTAGGTGGTGCAGTGGATAAAGCACCAGCCCAGGATTCAGGAAGACCAGAGTTCAAATTCAGCCTCAGACACTTGATACACTCACTAGCTGTGTGACTCTGGGCAAATCACTTAACCCTCATTGCCCCACCAAAAAAAAAAAAAAAAAAGAATAGCACCTACCTCCCAGGTTTGTTTTGAGTATTAAATGAGATAATACTTGTAAAATGCTTAACATATGCTTGGCACATAGTAGGTTTTATTTTTATTATACACTATGACAGGTTGGATTTATACTAGGAATACAAGGTTAGTTCATGAGAATAAATATAAATAGAATAAATCATGCTAATAATATAAATAATAAACATGTATTTATATGAGTAGATACCAAACAAATATTTTTATAAAATTAACACCCATTTCTGTTAAAAACAGAAGTAAATGGATAGTAAAATAAATAGTAGTAAATAGTAGAGTAAATAATAAAGTAAAAGTAGAAGTAAATGGGAATAAATGGATATTTCCTTAATAAAGTAAATGGATATTTCTTTAATATAGTAAATAACATCTATATAAAATGAAAATTTATAATGTATAATATATTTATAAATATGTATAATGGAGAAAGGTAAAAGGCCTTTCCAATAAGATCGAGGTAAATGAAGAATGTCCATTATCACTGCTACTATTTAATATAGTATTAGACATGCTAGCTATTAGAATAAGACAAACAGAAGAAATTGATAGAATAAACACAGGCAAAGAAGAAATCAAACTATTGCTGCTTTTTTTTTGCAGAGGATATGATGGTCTGTGTAGAAAACCCAGAAGAATCAACTAAAAAAATCCATAGAAGTGAGCATTTCTCTATATTATCAACAAACCCCACAAACCCCAGGAAGAGACAGAGAAATTTCATTCTAAATAATTACAGAATATATAAAATACTTGGGAGTTTATTTACCAAGACAGACATGTGAATGATAATGAATACAATTATAAAACACTTTATAGAAATAAAGGCACACCTACATAATTTAAGAAATATTGATTGTTCATGAGGAGGCTGTGCTAATAAAATAAAAATGACAGTACTATGCAAAATAATTTACTTATTTGGTGCCATGCCATTTGAATTACCAAAAGATTATTTTATAGAGCTAGGGGGTAGGAAAAGATGGAGTGGGTATAATTCATCTAGAGGAACAAAAAAGGTCAAGAATCTCAAGAGAAATAATAAAAAAATGGAAAAGAAGGGAGTCTAGTAGTACCGTATCTCAAACTAGACTACAAAGCAACAATTATCCATAAAATTTGATACTGGTTTAAAAATAGAGAGGTCAATGGTGGAACAGAAAAACAAAGTAACATAGGGCTCATTAAACATAAAAGACCCCAGCTACTGAGGTAGCTTTTCAACAGATACTGTCAGAAAAACTGGAAGGCAGTCTGGTAGAAATTATGTGCAGACCAATATCTCACGATAATGAAATAAATTCCAAATGGACACATTACTTAAACATAACAGGTGACATCATAAGCAAAATAGAGGAGAAAAGAAGAAATTATCGTCAGCTCAGTGGATAGAGGAAGAGTTCATAAAGAAATAATAAAGGGGGCAGCTAGGTGGTGCAGTGGATAAAGCACTGGCCCTGGATTCAGGAAGACCTGAGTTCAAATCCAGCCTCAGACACTTGAAACTTACTAGCTGTGTGACCTTGGGCAAGTCACTTAACCCTCACTGCCCCACAAAAATAAATAAATAAATATTTTTTTTAAAAAGAAAGAAATAATAAAGAGGGGGCAGCTAGGTGGCACAGTGGATAGATCACTGGTCCTGGATTCAGGAGGACCTGAGTTCAAATCCAGCCTCAGACACTTAACACTTACTAGCTGTGTGACTCTGGGCATGTCACTTAACCCCAACTGCCTCACCAAAAAAAAAAAAAAAGAAAAGAAAAGAAAAAAGAAAGAAATAAAAAAGAGAATCACAGATTTTATATCTTAGAACATAGAATAGACAATTTAAACTATATAAAATTTTAGTGTTTTCCACAAACAAAACCAATACTGTTAAATTAGCAGGAAAAAAAATAACTGGGGAAAAATCTTTGCAGCAAATTTCTTTTATGTTTCATTTTCCAGATATATGGGGGACTGAGCCAAATTTATAAGAATAATAGCCATTTCCCAGTAGATAAATGGTCAAAGGATATGAATGGTAGTTTTCAGAGGAAGAAATCCAAGCTATCAATCTCCATTAAAAATGCTCCAATTTGGGGGCAGCTAGGTGGTGCAGTGGATAAAGCACTGGCACTGGATTCAGGAGGACCTGAGTTTACATCCAGCCTCAGACATCAGCTGTGTGACCCTGGGCAAGTAATTTAACCCTCATTGCCCCGGCCCCCCCAAAATGATCCAAATCAATAATAATTAGAGAAATGGTAATTAAAACAACTTTGAGGTTCCACCTCATGCCAATCAGATTGGCAAAGATGACAAAAAAGGAAAATAACAATTGGAAAGACTACACTAAAACAATATACTGATGAACTGTTAGAGGACCTGTGAATTGGTCTAGCTATTTTGAAAGCAACTTGGAGCAATGTCCCAAAAGTGTATACTCTATAACTGTGTATACTCTATAACTCAGCTGTATCACTAAAGGCCTGTACCCCAAAGAGATCATAGAGGAAAAGGGCTCATATGCAAAAATATTAATTGCTCTTTTGTAGTAGTGAAGAACTGGATACTAAGGGGGATGCCTGTCTACTGGGGAATGGCAAACAAATTATGTAAATGTAATAGAATATTATTCTGCCATTAAGAAGTGACAAAATGAAGAGTTTCAGAAAGAACCTGAGAAAACCTGTATGAGCAGATGCAGAGTGAATTGAATAGAACCAGAACAATACATAAAATAACGACAGCATTGTAAAGATAAACAGCTTTGAAAACTTGAGAACTCTGATAAATGCAGTGATCAACTTCAATTACAAAGAACTGAAGATGAAGCTGTTACCTACTTAACAGAGACTCAGGACACTGAATAAGGCATGCACTTTTGTCCACAGTGTGGTAAAAAAATATGAAAGTTTTTTAACAGTCGGTTAGGATAACTGAAAGACGCCAGTTTTTTTTTAAGGACCACCCTTTCGGGGAGGAGACCAACGGCATGAGCTGCACACGCCAGTCTGCCTGCTGAGCACGTCAGACTGCCTGCTAGCACTCCACTTCCGGGGTGTGAGCTTAAAAGGCAAGGAGAGAACAGAAGTGGGAGTTTTTTCCTGCTCTGCTGGTCTCCTGACTGCGCTGCACAGACGGTCTCTCTCTCCCCAAAGGTGGCCTTCTCTTTTGGTGAGTTTTATATGGAATATAGACTAAGCTTAGACTTAAGACGATTTGTATTGTGTTTCTACTTTCCTATCCTTCTAATCAACATCACCTTGTGACTACCATACAATAAATGGTCTATCTAGAAAACCAGAAGCTTCTTCCATTTGCTAGTCTGGGAGATAAATTAAGGGAAAGGTTAAGTAGGGTAGATTTATGATATAATATCCAATTTTAAATCTCACAACAGTCAGTGATTTTATGTGTTTGTTACAAAAGTTTTTCCTTTTTTCTTTTTAATTGTGGGAAATGGGGAAAGCAGGAAGCATAGAAATAGGGAAGCCAAAAGGAAAAGAAGAGAAAGAAAAGAGGGTCATTGAGCTATCTTTTTAAAAAATGCAGAGAATGGAAGGAAGGTCAGAAATAGACAAACAGGACAGCTTTGAAAGTTCCAAATTGAACTTATATATCCTTTTTTTTTTTTTTTTGGCGGGGCAATGAGGGTTAAGTGACTTGCCCAGTGTCACAAAGCTAGTAAGTATCAAGTGTCTGAGTCCAAATTTGAACTCAGGCCCTCCTGAATCCAGGGCTGGTGCTTTATCCACTGTACCACCTAGCTGCCCCAATTATATATCCTTTTTAAAAAATCAAGTTGTATGTAGTAGAGATCTGCAGTTTCATACATAGTCCTCTTTTTTCTGTTCTACTATTTATATGAAAATCTTAATTTTATTTGATGTTTAAGTTCAGAATAAATTTTAAAATAAAACAATATAATAGGGCATCCAAGAAATCTAGTGAAATATCAGTCTGCATTAAGAGGTGTGGGGTCCATAAATGATATGCTAGTCCCACAATAATCTACCCTGCTTATATCACATCTGGAAAACCATGTCCAGCTTTAGGCATCATATTTTAGACAGGACATTGATAAGCTGGAGAACATCCAGAGGAGGGCAGCCAGGTTAGAGAAGGGAGGATTGGTTTATCCTGACAAGGGAATTACTGGGTAAATAATAGATATTTGATGGCATGTGATGTGCTGTGGATGTAGCTTTGGAATGAAGAACTTGATGTGATGGGTTGAAATTGCAAAGAGGCACATTTAGGCCTGAGGAAAGAAAAACATTTCTAACAAAGCTGTAGTCAGTGACTTTTTATTACTCTGAAGAGATTTCTTCCTTCTTGGGTATCATTGGACTATATGACATATGAGGTCAGTTCTTCATCTGAAATTCTCTAATTCCCAGTACGGTCACATTTTTACTTCCTTTCTTTCCTAAACCCTTCTTCCCTCTCCCACCCTAAAACGTGCACTCTCCTAGGAATATGTTCCTTTCAGGCCTTTTCTTGCCCCTCTTGGTCTTCCTAACTTAGACTCTGGATATTTCTTTTTTCTCTCTCCCTATTATTCCCAGGGCCTGGGACCAAGCCCAAAACAGTAATGTTTTCTATGTGATGCATGGATACTTCCCATCTTATTTCTCTTCTCATGAGCAGGATGTTCAGTTTCCAAACCTGACCTGATTTACCAGCTGGAGCAAGGAGAAGAGCCATGGGCCTTGGATCTGCAAGGATCCAAGGAAAGAGAGGAGACCCTGAGAACCTCCTACACAGGTGAATGAGGGAGAAAATTAGGCACTGGAAATTAAATCAATCAGTCTGTCAAGAAGTATTTATTAAATCAAAGTCATCATTCTTTCACTGTCTCTCATCAGGGGATGTATAGAATGTAGGTAAGACAATAAGTCTTGCCCCAGTATGGGAATACAACCCAAACGCAGATAAACATAATCTTTTTACACAAGCATGTTAGACAGGTACTGTGTCAGGTCCAGAAGAGAAAGTTAGTTACCTACATCTTTCAGAATATTTTGCTGTAGAGGAGTGCAGATGGAGGTGGTTTTGAGTGTTAGTTCAAGAGGTAAATGGAAAACAAAGACTATGAAAAAAGTGAGAACATACAGTGCCTACTAGAGTAACCTTTAAAGCATAGATTAGGGATCTCTGCCTGATACATGAGAGAGTGAAAAGCTACTCTGGTGATTTAAAGCAGTTATGATTTTCCTTTTGGCTTTGGGTGCAGCTGGAGTAGGATGGGCTCTGAATGGAGTACCAGTTCTATTGAACTGAATAGAGAATAGAGAAAGAATAGAATAGAGAAAAGAGAAAGCCTGGAAAAGAAAAATATTTAGTCTGGGGTATGGGTGGGTAGTCTGGTGGGTAGAGGAAGATGGATAATTGCTTCTTCATGTATTGGAAGAACTGTCAGGAGGAATAGGGCTTAGACCTGAGGCCCCAGAGAGCAGCACTAGAAGCAATGGGGAGATTCTTTTTCTACACTTAGAGATGAAAGGGAACCTGTGGGGAATATTGTACCAAGAGGAATCACAATTAGAGACCTCAGCGATCATCTATTTATTTAAAAAAAAATTTTTTTTGTATAGTTGTTTGTTTTTTTTTTACATATAAGGTATTTTATTTTTTCCGTTACATGTAAAGATAGTTCTCAACTTTTGTTTATACAAGCTTTACAATTTCAGATTTTTCTCCCTCCCCTCCCTCCCCCCTCCCCTAGACAGCAGGTAATCTGATATAGGTTATATCTATATATCTATATACATATACATATACATATACATATCTATACACACACATATATATACACATAATAACATTAATCCTATTTCTGCATTAATCCTGTTATAAGAGAAAAAATCAGAGCAGTAATGCAAAACCTCAAAATAGAAAAAAAAACAATGGCACCCAAAACAAAAGAAATAGTATGGTTCATTCAGCATCTATACTCTGCAGTTGTTTTTTTTTTTTCTTGGATTTGGAGATCTTCTTCTGTCATGAGTTCCCTGGAACTCTTCTGTACCATTGCATTGGTGAGAAGAATATAGTCCATCACAGTAGATCAACACTCAGTGTTGATGATACTGTGTACAAAGTTCTTCTGGTTCTGCTCATCTCACTCATCGTCAGCTCACACAAGACCCTCCAGGTTTCTCTGAACTCCTCCTGCTCATCATTTCTTACAGCACAATAGTATTCCATTGTATTCATATACCACAACTTGTCCAGCCATTCCCCAATGATGGGCACCCCCTCAACTTCCAATTCCTTGCCACCACGTAAAGAGCAGCTATAAATATTTTTGTACATGTGGGTCCCTTTCCCCCTTCCATGATCTCTTTGGGAAAAAGACCCAAAAGTGGTATTGCTGGGTCAAAGGGTATGCACAGCTTTATCGCCCTTTGGGCATAATTCCAAATTGCTCTCCAGAATGGTTGGATCAGTAGTGATCATCTATTTCAACCCATCCCTGAAAATTAACTTTCTTTACCACATAGCTAACAAATGGTCATCCTGCCTTTGCTTGAAGATTTCTAGGGAGAGGAAAGCTATCGCCTCTAGAGGAAGCCCATTCCATTTTTGGATACTTTTAATTATTAGGAAGTTTCTCTTGTATCAAACTTCCTCCTTGTAACTTCTTCCCATTATTCCTATTCTGTTCTTTGGGACCAAACAGAATAAGCCTAATGCTTTTTCCATTTTACCCTTCATATAACTGAACACATCCCTCTTTTTCTTAGTAATTCTTTCTCTTTAGTTCCTTCAACTGAATCTCAAATGACATGAAATTGAGGTTCTTCACCATGCTGATAACCATATTCTATAATCTTTCTAACTTACCAATGTCCTTCCTAAAATGTTGGACCCAGAACTGAACAAAACATTCCTGATGTGGTATGACCAGAGCAGAGCACCATGGAGCTTCTCTGGCCTTGGATACTGTGACTCCTTGAGTGTGCCCTAAGGTTTCATTAGCTTCCTAGGCTACCAAATCATGCTGGTAATGAATTGCTAAATCTAGGCTCAGAAAAAAAGAAAGAAATATATATATATATATATATATATATATATATACACACACACACATATATATATATATAGGTTCAGTAATTTAATTCAATTTTAATTGAGTGCTTTAAAAATTCCTACTATAATAAATGACAGAACTTGCATTTAGAGAGCTCTCAGTATATTGAGAGACATAGTATATAAGAGTGTTAATTTTAGAATTAGGAGGCCTAGGTTTGAATCCCGCCTCAGATGTTTACTACCCTTGTATCTGTGGGCAAATCAACTTCTCAGACTATGTTTTCTTATCTGTAAGATGGCTGCCTACCTAATAGAGGTTTTGTGAGGAAAGTGTAAGTCAACAAATATTTATTAAGCATCACAGGTGCCTGGCACTGTGCTAAGTGCTGAGGATACAGAGAAAGGTATGATCTCTGCTTTCTAGGAGAAATCACAGACATGCAAACAATTATGTACATACAAGATGTATACAGGATTAATTGGGGGGTAATGTCAAAAGGAAAACTCTAGCATCAAGGGGGACTGGGAAAAGTTTCTTGTAGAATGTGAGATTTTAGCCCAGACTTGAAGGAAGCTAAGAGGTAGAGATGAGGAGGGAGGAGACATACAGGCACAGGGAACAGCCATGGCAATGCCTGGAGGTGTGAGATAAAGTATCTTATTCAAGGAACTGCAAGGAGTCTGGAAGACCTAAGTCCGAATCTTGCCTCAAACACTTCCTGAGGTAGGTGATCCTGAGCAGCTCCCTTAATCATTTTCAATCTCTGTTTCCTCATCTATAAAACAGAGATGATAATAGCACCCATCTCACAGAGTTGTTATGAGGATCATATGAGAAAACCCATGTTCAGTGCTTCACAAACAATAAAGTACTAGATAAATGCTAGGTGCTATAATTATTGGTAGTAGTAGTAGTAGTAGTTGTTGTTGTTGTTGTAGTTATCACCATCATCATCATCATAGTTGTGGTCTAAATTGGCTAGAAGGGAGATAATATAGAGGGGAGTAATGGAAAATAAATTTGGAAAGATTGGAGCCATATTGTGAGGGCTGTGAATGCTAGGTAAGCATTTTATTTTAGCAGTAATAAGAATCCAATGAAAGTGTTTGAGCAGGGGAGTGAGAATAACTATTTTGGCAGCTGAAAAAAGAGTCAGAATCAGTAAGCATTTATTAAGCACCTATTATTATGCCAAGTTGAAGATACAAAGAAAGGCATGATAGTCCCTGCCTTCAGGAACTCAACAATCAAATGGAGGAGATACATAAAATATGATGAAAAATGGGTTGGGGAGGAGGTTAGCAGCAGGGCTTGAAGTCCTACCCCCAAGTGGAAAATGATCTGAGGAAGTATAAGTTTCAGAGTTGATTTTGTCTTGCAGATTGATGAGTTTCTGGAGATGAAAAGCAGGAAAGCAGGCAGGTGGGAAATGATGAGATGAATTCCCTGGATGCCCATAGACTATTTTGGCAGCCTTTCGGGACCCTGAAGAAGGCCATTTGGGAGCCTAATGGAGTCATCTAGGTGAGAAATAAGTGAGGGAACGAACATAGGTTGGTTGCACTATTAGTGAAGAGGATGAAGAGAGTATGAGTGATGTGGCCACCTTGTGGTGTTGTCACTAGAAGGAAGAATGTTGGGAAGTGGGGAGGTTCAAAGAAGACAGCAATTAATTCAGGTTTGGTCATCACTGATTTTGCGGTGCTTAAAGGAACATTGAGGTGGAAATGTTGGAGATATGGGACTGGAGTTCAAGGAAGATATTGGGGCTAAGCATAGATTGAGGAGTCATTTGCAGGGAGCCCTCTGAGTCTTTATTGAGTTGAATAGGGTGAAAGAGCAAGATCTGCAGCTTGGAGGGATGATGGTATCCCCTCCCCATCATGACTTGAGGAAGAGTCATAGAGGTGAGGTGAACTGGACTGTCATCTTAATGGTCAATGTGAGTTAATATTGAAACTTGCAGTGGAAGCTGCCATATGTTATAATAACTGTAATAATAACAACAATAATAATAATAACCTTTATATAGGGCTTTAAGGTTTGTAAAGCTTTTTATATATGTCATCCTATTTGGTTCTCACAATAATTCTGATAGGTAGGTATTATTATTATCCCAATTTTACAAATGAGGAAATGGAGACAGAGAAGTTAAGTGACTTGTCCAGGGACCTCCAATGTCTGAGGCTGGATTTGAACTCAGGACTTCCTGACTCCAGGTCCAGCACTCTATGCACTGCACCATCTAGCTAACTCTGACTGACCTACAAGAGGTGAACATGGTGGTAAACAAACAGATTTGCATATCACTGTACAGAGAGAACTTAGAGGGGAATGACATTGCCTAGTATCACAATAGGTAACAAAAATATAATAGGTTAATCATCTAGGAGATTTTCTATTTGAATCAAGTGATGTGACATTTTTCTAATGTGGACTCTCCAGCAGTAGCCCAAGAATTTGAAAATGAAGCAGTGGAGGCAGAAACTGGAAGTTTGTGTCAGAGAAGGTACTGTAGAATATGTTTCAGTTCTTGGTTAACCAAAGTAGCTGAACAGCAAGGAGAAAATGAATGGAGAAACATTGTATTGATTTGGAGGTGGGGAAGGAGGTGGGCCATGTGCAGGGCTTAGGATGGATTCACTTATGAAAAATTCTGAAAAGGAAATAAGTCCCTGTGGGGAGTTTAGATTTTGAAAGTAAACAAACCCACATCTAGCTCCTGAGAAAAGAGGGAACAACAGCTGGAGGATGAGATGTGCTCAGTTTGGATTCTTGGTTTTTTTTGTTGTTGTTTGTTTTTTGGTGGGGCAATGGAGGTTAAGTGACTTTCCCAGGGTCACACAGCTAGTAAGTGTCAAGTGTCTGAGGCTGGATTTGAACTCAGGTCCTCCTGAATCCAGGGCCAGCGCTTTAACCACTGTGCCATCTAGCTGCCCCTCAGTTTGGATTCTTAAAAGGTGTTGTATGTATTCTGTGGAAGCATAAAAGAAAAGAGCCTAAGAAAATACATGGCTAAAGGTCAGTGTCATAGCGGGGAGGAGAGAGAGATCAATGATAAAGTGAAAGGTAGTGGCTTAAGGGACTGGGTGCAGAGTGTTGGGCCACTGAGGAGGTAAGTCAATAACTGCTTAGTGAGTGACATCAGGGTGGACTAGCTTGTGGCAGCAACAGTTTTACAGTTCCTTACTCAGAACTCTTATCGGGTAGATAATGCTCTTCTTTTTATCTATGTAGTCTCTTCCTCTTCTTCTTCTTCTTCTTCTTCTTCCTTCTTTCTTCTGGCAATTGGGGTTAAGTGACTTGCCCAGGGTCACACAGCTAGTAAGTGTCAAGTGTCTGAGTCCAGATTTGAACTCAGGTCCTTCTGAATCCAGGGCCGGTGCTCTATCCACTGTGCCACCTAGCTGCCCCCTCTGATCCTTCTTTTTCTTTTATCACTTTCCCTGACGCCCTTTCCCATACTCCTTGCAACTCTTGCCAGCCCCAAACATACCTCCTTCTTTCCCTTTTTGTCACCCTGTGAACTTCCTTTGCACATCTACATTCTGCCAGCAGTTTATTCCTGTGATAGTTTTCTACCGTTTCTTCTCTGACTACCCCTTTCTGTAGAGGCCACTCCTTATACCTCATTTCCTTGTTCCAATTCGAACTTCTGTTGCCCTTTCCATTGTTTCTCCAATTTCTAAGGCCAGTTTTGAGATCTGTCAAAGCCATATCTTAGACACTAATGTCAGTGATGTCTACTGCAAAATACTATATAAATGCAGTCTATTTTTTTTAATGATCCTTTTCCTCCAGCAGTTTCTCCCAGTACAAGAGATATGTGACATTTTCTTATTTTTTCAGATTGTGAAACAGGGACTGAGAATGTGTGGTCATATGGAAAAGAGGAAACTTCAGAAGAGATACAATTACAAGCTCTACTACATGGAAGGACATCACAATTATTCCTAATAGATATTCCTCAGAAACATAATTTTACAGAAATTTGTGGATCTGACAGTTTAGGAAATCATCAGGGAAACTCTGCTGGGATGATTTTGAGGGAATCCCTTTCCCAAGAAAGGCAATTAAGGCCAGTAAATATGATCCACAAGAAAACAGCTAAAGGAGAGAGAATGCAGGAATGTAAAGAGTTTGAGAGAAACTTTGGCCTTAATCCAAACCACTTCCCATATCAGAGAGATGCTGTAGGAGAAATAGCCCATAAATGTTATGCTTGTACCAAAAGCTTCAAATATAATTCTGACCTTGCTCTACATCAGAGAATTCATACTGGTGAGAAACCATATAGGTGTGATGTTTGTGGGAAAGGTTTTAGTTGGAGCTCACATCTTATTCAACACCAGAGGACACACACTGGAGAAAAACCCTATGAATGTACTGAATGTTGGAAAGCCTTTAGTCAAAGTTCAACTCTTATTTGACATCAATGAATTCATACAGGTGAGAAACCTTATACATGTAATGAATGTGGGAAAGGCTTCAGTTGGAGCTCAAGACTTAATCAACATCAGAGTATTCGCACTAGACAAAATCTCTATGAATGTGATGAATGTGGGAAAGCTTTCAGTCAGAGCATGTATCTTATTCAACACCAGAGAATTCACACTGGAGAGAAACCCTATGAGTGTAATGAATGTGGTAGAGCCTTTAGTCTGAGTTCACACCTAATTCAACACCAGAGAATTCATACTGGTGAGAAACCCTACAAATGTAAAGAATGTAGTAAAGTCTTTAGTCAGAGAGCCAACCTTATTAAACATCAGATAATTCACACTGGTGAGAAACCCTATAAATGTAAAGATTGTGGTAATGCATTCAGTCAGAGAGCCAACCTTATTAAACATCAGATAATTCATACTGGAGAGAAACCTTATGAATATCTGGAATGTGGAAAAGCCTTTAGTCAGAGCTCTCGACTTATTCGGCACCAGAGGACTCACACAAAAGAATTTACACTAGAAATAAAGCCACAAATGTAGTTAAACATTGAAAAGTTCTTATTTAGAGGTTATATTTTTCAGAATTCACACTGGAGAGAATCCTGTAAGTATAAAAATTGCTAGAAAATTTTGGTTACCAGCTCAACCTTTATTTCAGTATCAATAGTGTTTATATAAGAGAGTTGTCCAGTGAATATAACAAATGGAGATGGCTTCAGTCAAACTTGGGGAACCTGTGCAGTATTGTAAGATCCCTGGGGTCAGGGCCTGTGTCAATTTAGAATTTGTCAAAAATCTGTCAGTAAAGCACTGTTAATCCTTGGCCATTTGCCAAGACTGGGGGAAATTGCTAAAGAAAATTCTTCATTGAAAATAGCATTTGTTAAGATAGTATTTTTACCTGTTGTTGAATAATTTATCAGTTTCATTAGCAGGAATTATTGTCATTGAAACAGCTGGCCCATTCTCTCTTTAAGGAAACATTAAGCATTGTGAACTGAAGGAACCAAAGAGACCCTATTCATGGGGCATGTTTCTCAGGCCCTTTCTCTTCAAGTTCTTGAGTGATTTCTCTTTTGGGCATGTATTTGGGGCTGAGCATAGGAAAGATTTTTCTGGATATTTTGATTGGCATGCCTCTGAGGGCTGAATTCTGCAGCTGTGAATGTCTTAGCATAGCTCATCTCCTCTTTCCTTTTCCCCCCCATATACTTTTTTTTTTTTTTTTTGCGGGGCAATGGGGGTTAAGTGACTTGCTCAGGGTCACACAGCTAGTAAGTGTCAAGTGTCTGAGGCTGGATTTGAACTCAGGTACTCCTGAATACAGGGCTGATGCTTTATCCACTGCGCCACCTAGCTGCCCCCCTACCCATATACTTTTGGACAGCACAGCATCAGGGATTGCAGTGATCTCCCTGAGCTCAGCATGAGACAGTATACCTCTGGCTCCAAGCAGAATTATGAAATAAGTGAAATTAATCTCCTGGTTCTTTTACTTCCTTTGGTAACTGATGGTCTCACTCCTACTTCCCATTCATCTCTAGTACCCAGGTGTCTAAAGCTTTCTGATCTCTTTTCCCTAGTGTGTTGTTTAAAATCTCTTACCACATTCTCCCCTTTGACATCTTGGCTGTATTTCTAACTCCTTGATGTATATCTCCATCTGGATGGCTCAAGAGCAACTCAAATGCATCATTTCCATAACATAATTCATAATTTTTCCTCTAAATCCTGCTTTGCTGATGTCCCACCATCCTCCCAGCCATAGAGACTTGTACCTCATCTTCCTGCTTCTCTCCACATCCAATGACATGTGAGGGTCTCTCAGTTCCATTTCCTTATATTTCCTCTGCTCCCCATTTCCATTGTTGCCACATTTGTTCTGGCCTTCATCATCTCTTGACTGGACTGTTCTAAAGGCCTTATTTCAGTTCTGTTCAGTTTAACAAGAATTTCTTGAAAGCTTTACTGTTTCTGGTCTCTCCTTTCTCCATTCTATCCTTCCCAAAGCTGCAAGAATTGCATTTCTGGTGCACCGGTTTGGCCATGTCACACCCATGCAATATCTCCTTTTTCTATAGGAGAAAATTACCTGGCATGAGGCCAGATACAATGTGGTTCTGAGCTGCCTTTCCAGCTTTATCTCTTTCCACTTCCCTTCTCCATGTTGCAGTCTAGCTGGAATGTTAGCAGGTTCCCTATCTCACCCCGTCTTTTGCCATCTCCATGTATTCATGCATGATACTGTCTGGAATGTGCTTGTATGTCCAACCTATTGAAATTTCTCTTTTCTTGAGGCCCAGGGCAGGTGCTGTCTTCTTCATGAACCTTTTCATGAAACTGAGGTCAGACCCTCAGATATCTCCATAATGCTATCCAGACTTCTCCTTTACCCCTATGACATTTCTACTTTATATTGTATTTGTTTGTGTGTAACTATTATAACTTTTCAATTAGGTTTCAAGATCTTTGAATTCTGAGATGGTATCTTTAAAAAAAATCTTTGTATCCTTAATGCAGCATGCCTTACATATAACAATGGCTTAGAACATGCTATTTGGATTGATTTCAAAGCTCTCTGACTTCTCAGATGTATATTTCTACATCTATGCTCTTGCTCATACCTTTCCTCATGTATTGGATGCCTTCCCCTCCTTCTAGGCCTAGTCTAACCCTCTTCCCCCAAACCTCCCAACCAAGCCTATCCTGACAACCTTAACCCACAGTGCCTTTTTCATCTCTGAATTCCAAAGCTCTTATTGTCTGTATTATTCATCTGGTACTTATCACCTGTTATTTTGTAATAATGTTCTCCTTCTGATTAACCTCTCTCTGCAGCAAGACTAAGATGCTTGAAGGTAGGGATCATGTCTTATACACCAAGGGTTACAGAATGTAAGAGACATAAGGGATCTTAAAAGACCATCTACTCCAACCCTGCTATTTTGAAGACAGGGAAACTGAGAACCAGAGAAAGAAAGTGACCTGCCCAAAGCAGCACCCTGACTTAGTGGTTAGAGAACCCAGGTCCCCAGACTTATGCCTCACTGCTTTTGCCACTACCTTATGCGTGCCTATAGCTTCATCTTGCATGTAGTTCGCCCTCGGCACAGTCTTTGGAACATGATGAAAAACATCTAATACCTGCTTTTTGATATAGATGGGACCATACACATGGGATCAAGGAGAACTTGAAATGGAAGGCACCTGGAAAATTATAAAAGTGAAAAGAGGAAAAGTGAGGATTGTGGCTTGGCCATGAAAGTAAATCTAAGTCTATCGAATGGTTTAACTTTTACCCCAGTTACCAAGCACAGTAGCCATTATATGTGTCAGAGAATCTTTGGTGTGGGTTTTACATGAATATGATAGTAAGGTATGATCAGCTGTCAGAGTTGATCATATAACCCAGTTGATCACCAGGCCCCAGTTTTAAGGAATCAGAGGAAGATTGTGTTGGTTGCTCAGGGGTTTTCCTTGAAGAGGCAGACCCTCAAATTTCTTGCATTTAATTAAAGCTCATCTTTGCACTTATCTCCACTTCCTTCATAATGTAATTATTTGGATGTTTGTCCCACTCAGATTGTAAGCTTCTGGAAAGCAGGGCCTTGTCAAATCTATCTCCATATCTCCTATGCCTAGGCACAGACCTTGAACACCGTAAGTGCTTGTTGAAGTATATGGAGTGGAAAAGATTGCTGGATTTGGAGCCAGGGGTTTTTATGATTGTGGATGTGTCATTCGACCGCTCTAAGCTTCTATTTCTTCATCTGAAAAAATGGGAGTATTTGCACTTCCTTAGAGAAAGCAATTTTGGGAAAGCAATTTGTGAACATTAAAGCGCTTACCGAAATATAATTTTGTATGATTATTTAGAAAAGTTTTGTAATAGATGACCAAAAAGTAACATCCTGAGGCTTCCTACCTAAGTGGATGGGTGGGGTCCTCGGTCTACAAACCTGCTTGGCTTGGTATTGGACTGCGCGGTCCTTCACTGCCACGCCCGTGCCCCTCAAGTCCTGTGCTCTCATTGCTGCAGAACCGGTACCACATTTCATTGGCTCAGAACGCAAACTCTGAGCCAATGACGGGAGAGCTCTTCGAGGTGAGCGGAGTGGAAAGCTAAGGAGTCTGTGTCTCTGAGGTGGTTCGGTGCTCTTTTTGTCCGGCCGGTCCTTGAGCTAAGTCCCTTCTACACAGCATGTTCACCCGGGCGCCTTCGGGTCCCCGACTGGGGCCTCTCCGGAAGCTCCGTCCAGCCTGGGGCTGCTCACCTCGTGAGGGAGGGCTCTTTTCCTTAACAGTAAATCCCAGCCCCTGCGTCAGCTTCTGTCCTTGGGGCCAAACAGGGCTGAGTCTCCTGCGCGCTCTGCTAAGGCCAATTAGGGTTGAAATAGGCCGGTGCTCCAAACCGTCCCTCCCTGCTCCGCCTCTTTTTCGCTCCGCCAGCGAGCCTCAACCGAGGGAACCAGCGAGACGGCGGGTCCTCCTGGGACCCTAGAGCGTACCGAGAGGAACCCCGGATGGGCGCTCGGGGCACGCCCCGGGCCGGCCTAGGGGCGGGTGGAGGTTAAGGTCCCGGTTCTCGGCCGCTGCGGCTTTGAGGTGTCCCTCAAGGTCTTCGAGGTCCGTTTCCTCCACTCGACCTTTCCCTCTCCCCGGGAAACTGGGGAGGGGTGTTGGGAAGGTGAAGGAAGAGGGTAAGGAAAGGAGCATCTGGAGGGTTGGTGAGGGCCTAGAAGGATGGGCATTCAATCTGGACGGTGCATTTCAGCTTTTGCTAACGCTCTACTTTGTGCTTTGCCCAGTGCTTGAGGAGGTAGAAAACTTGATCTAGACCTTGCGCCCTGGACGCTACGGTTGAGATAGAAACACTGGGAACTGAAACACTGGGAACTGTCCAGTATTACAGTGTGTTGGAGAAGTTCTGAAAGGGCTCCCAGGGATGCTGGAGGAAGGTCTTAAGAATGGGGGATGCAATTGAGAAATGGTCAAAGGATATGAACAGGCAGTTTTCTGATGAAGAAACCAAAGCTATCTATTCCCATATGAAAAAATGCTCTAAATCTCTAATGATTAGAGAGATGCAAATTAAAACAACTCTGAGGTACCACCTGACACCTATCAGATTGGCTAAAATGACAAAAAAGGAAGATAATAAATGTTGGAGAGGCTGTGGGAAAATTGGAACACTAATGCATTGTTGGTGGAGCTGTGAGCTGATCCAACCATTCTGGAGAGCAATTTGGAATTATGCCCAAAGGGCGATAAAGCTGTGCATACCCTTTGACCCAGCAATCCCACTTTTAGGTCTTTTGCCCAAAGAAATCATGGAAGGGGGAAAGGGACCCACATGTACAAAAATATTTATAGCTGCTCTTTACGTGGTAGCAAGGAATTGGAAGTTGAGGGGGTGCCCATCAATTGGGGAATGGCTGGACAAGTTGTGGTATATGAATACAATGGAATACTATTGTGCTGTAAGAAATGATGAGCAGGAAGAGTTCAGAGAAACCTGGAGGGTCTTACGTGAGCTGATGATGAGTGAGATGAGCAGAACCAGAAGAACATTGTACACAGTATCATCAACATTGAGTGTTGACCTACTGTGATGGACTATATTCTTCTCACCAATGCAACGGTACAGAAGAGTTCCAGGGAACTCATGATAGAAGAGGATCTCCAAATCCAAGAAAAAAAAGAAAGAAAGAACTGTGGAGTATAGATGCTGATTGAACCATATTATTTCTTTTGTTTTGGGTGCTGTTGTTTTTTTTTTCTATTTTGAGGTTTTGCATCACTGCTCTGATTCTTTCTCTTGTAACAGGATTAATGCAGAAATAGGATTAATGTTATTATGTGTATATATATGTGTGTGTATATATATATCTATATGTATAGATATATATAGATATAACCTATATCAGATTACCTGCTGTCTAGGGGAGGGGGGAGGGAGGGGAGGGAGGGAGGGAGAAAAATCTGAAATTGTAAAGCATGTATAAACAAAAGTTGAGAACTATCTTTACATGTAACGGAAAAAATAAACTATCTCATAATGTAAAAAAAAAAAAAAAAAAAAAAAAAAAAAAAAAAAAAAAAAGAATGGGGGATGGGCAATTTGGGCTTTAAAGGGTCGTTAGACATTCTAGGGGCTGAAATGAGCATAGGCATACAGGGGGAAAATTGCAGCCTGTGTTGGGAGTGAGGAAGGATAGAGACTTGTACAACTTAACCCGAGTGAAGAGTATATGTAGGGAGGTAATAGGAAGTAAGCTTGGGGGTCTCTAAGAAGGGCGGGATTCAGGAAAGAGTACCCTTTGTAGCTGGATTTTTTTATTTTTTATTTATTTATTTATTTTGGTATCCTTAGTGCTTAGTGTAGTGCCTGGTGCATAAAAGGCACTTAATTAAAGCTTCTTGTTTCGACTTGGATTCTAATCCTTGTTCCGAGTCTCTTTGTCAGATGAGGGGATTGGGTTTTATTTAATCAGAGGTTAAATGGATCATGAGATCCATGAACTTTTTTCTTATACTTTGATAATTATTTCGACATAATTTGTTTCCTATATATTAGCATGAATTATTTATTAATTTTGTGCATTTAGAAACATTCTGACAAGAGGTCCACAAGCTTCACCAGACTAGGGATCCATAATACAAAAAAGGTTAACAGCACCCGTATTGGATGATTTCTTGGGGTTTTCCAATCTCTAATTCAGTCTTTGAGTCTCTAAGAGGTCACTTTAGTTTGAGGTGGTCAGGGAGAGGGCTTCATGGAAGAGGCTGGCCTTGAACTGGTTTGAAAGTAGCAGCATTCTAGTCCAGGAACATAATGATCCCAGGTGGTAAAAATCCTACCTAGGTAGATTCAACAAAAAGTGAGCAAACCATTTTGACAGAAGCAAAGGGTCTGCATAGCAAAGCAATGTAGAAAATATTGAAGAGATGTTAAGGCACATTTGTAGAGGATACAAGTCAGGAATTTCTATTCAGTCATAGAATCTCTCAGAATTGGAAGGGCCTTAGAAGCCACCTAGTCTAGCTACCTACCTACCGCCTGCCTTTGTAGTAACTCTGACAAGGTTATTTCAACTCTACTTTAATATACCCAGTTTTGGGCACACATTAATGCTTGAGGCATCCCATTCTATTTTAGGCACTCCTGGACATTAGAAAGTACATGAGGATATATTCATATGAACTAAAGGTAATCATTGGTTATTAGAGGCGGAAAGGACCTTGTTATTTGTAATGTTTAGTTGTTTTTCAGTCACGTACAACTCTTTGTAACCCCTCTTGGGGTTTTCTTGGCAAAGATTGGAGTGATTTGCTATTTCCTTCTCCAGCTCATTTATTTAATAGATGAGGAAACGGAGGCAAGCAGGATTAAGTGACTTGCTCACGGTTACTGCTAGTAAGTGTGAGGCCAGATTTGAACTCAGGAAGATGAGTCTGTCTGACTCTGGGCCTGGCATTCTATCCATTGCACCAGATCTCACCCCTTGCATTGTATAGCAGAGAAAAAGAGACTCAGGGTAAGTGACTTGCCCAGAGTCACATAATTTGTGGCAGGGCTTTGATTGGAACTTGGGTTTCCTAACAATTAGAACTATCCCCATATGGAATGGGCTGTATCAAGAAGTGGTGACTCCCCTATCCTTGGAGGACTTCAAGCAGAAGCTGGATACCTCTTGACAGGTATGGTTTTGGGGGGGTATCTTTCATGTCTGGGTTGGACTTGATGGCTGCTGAATTCCTCTTCAAATTCTGTGATTGCTAAGTCAATCTTCTGTCTATTACACCACTGTTGCCCAAAGGAGGGAGCCATTGAAAATTTTTGAACACAAAAATGATGTTGACCTTGTATCGAAGCAGTGATTTATTAAGATGAGTGTGACAGTAGTATACAGCAGTGGTGTCAAACTCAAATAGAAATGGAGCCACTTAATCATACATAAGGATCCCTGCAGAGGCCTATTGACTTAGAAAACCATGTATTAACATTTTCTGTGTTCTATTGTATTTTTATTTATTTTGCCAGTATCTCCCAGTTACATATTTTTTTTTTTTTAGTGAGGCAATTGGGGTCAAGTGACTTGCCCAGGGTCACACAGCTAGTAAGTGTTAAGTGTCTGAGGCCGGATCCGAACCCAGGTACTCCTGACTCTAGGGCCGGTGCTTTATCCACTGCGCCACCTAGCTGCCCCTCCCAGTTACATTTTAATCTGTTTTGGGCAGCA
The DNA here is from genome assembly GCF_019393635.1 of Dromiciops gliroides. NCBI lineage: Eukaryota > Metazoa > Chordata > Mammalia > Microbiotheria > Microbiotheriidae > Dromiciops > Dromiciops gliroides. Next base: position 78,484,406 of record NC_057861.1, read on the forward strand.
CAGCAGTGGCCCACATGTTTTACCTCTCTGGTGTACAGAATGAATTGAAGGAGAGAGATACTGGAAGCAGGGAAATCCGTTAGGAGGCATTTGAATACCGTAAGTAGCAATAGAGGAGGATCTGGACCAGAGTTGCTTCGAGGAGAATGAAAAGAAAGGGTTGTATTTGAAAACCATTGTAAAGGAAAGATCAACAGAGCAGATAGAAGTAAGAATCTGTAATTATTCTACAGTTTCTAGTTAGGGTGACAGGTTGAACACTTGTACATAGAACATAGAACATTAAATTTTTAGAAAATAGCAAGATAGTGACCTCTCCAGAACCATTTCTGTCTGAAGTCCATCAAACAAGATGAGAAGAATGAAATAATATTCTCATTTGTATAATATAAAGGCCTTTTTCACAACAATCCTATTGTACCTGAAGTACAAATACCCCCAATTTACAGATAAGGAAACTGAAAGCATTTTGTGAAAGGATGATTGAGGGAGAGCTGTAAAGTTTTCCTTTCCTTTTCCTTTTGACAAACTACATATAATTGACTCCATTAAGAAGAAAATATCTCAATAGATTCTGCCCATTCCAACCCTGCCCGTTAACAGACATCCTTTGTTGGGCCTTCAAAGGGCATTGTCACTTAAAAAGTAAAAAGGAGGGGGCAGCTAGGTGGCGCAGTGGATAAAGCACTGGCCTTGGATTCAGGAGGACCTGAGTTCAAATCCAGCCTCAGACACTTGACACTAGCTGTGTGACCCTGGGCAAGTCATTTAACCCTCACTGCCTTGCTCCCCCCCCCCCAAAAAAAAAGGAGATTTAAAAAGTAAAAAGGAGAATTCGGGTGGCCACAAAATCTAGAGTGAGGTGCCCATGAAGGGAATATAAGGACCTCAGACAGAAAATGAACATTCATTTGTGAGCCTGAAAGAAGGGATTGTAAGGAATAGTCCCCTTGGAAAGAGGGTAGAATTAATTATCTTTATACTGGTATGAGTATCTGGCAGTATCTCTTTGGATCCTCTAAGAATCTGTGGTCTCTTCTAGGATAGGAAATGTACCATCTTTTTTATATAAAATCCCTTATAGTGTCTTAGCCAACATAACTCTTCATACTTTAGGGGTCCCAGGAAATGGGATAGTGATGATTTAGTGATAGGGAAAGTATGAGGGTGGGGAGAAAGGGACTAAGCCTGGTGTCTTGTGAGTTCTATCAGAGAGGGAGGCACTGAGGGATAAGTAGGGGAGGGATAGGGTTTTAGGCCAGGGCTAGGCTACCTTGTGGCTCCTCTGCCTTCTCCTAGTTTTGTCTGTTCCCCAAATGCCTGCTCTTTCCTCTTCTTCTCACCCTGAACAATAGAAAACAAATAATAGCATATATGTTCTAGTAACAGCTGGGTTCAAAGTAAGCTGCTTTTCCTGAGGTTCTTTCACTGTTGCCCAGTTATAGCATTTTCTCTTTTCCTTGGCCTGCAACTTCTCTGCCCATCCACAAGTTCCATTTGGATTGTTCCCGAATTCCTTGGGCCTTCATTTTGTGATCTCCTGCTTCCTGCCATGTGGGCACTAACTCACAGGGGTTATAATTATTATATTTATTCTCACAAATATGTATGTGAGACCAGGAGTGAAGTCTCTAGATAGCCCATGACCCTTTTTCTGTGAAAGGGGAGCCCATGACAGCTGGGTTTCTTCAGACTATGGGAAGCTTCATTGATGGTCATTAGAAAGACCACATGTCTGTCCCATGCTCCATCCAACCCAAGACCTTTCTCACTAAGTCCTCAAAGGAGTGGATAGGAAGTAGAGGACATAGGGTTGGCCTGCTAGCATCACAAGAAGGTTAGTGATCACAAACATCTCTGTTTTCCCTCAGTAACTCAGCCAAAAATTAACTAAACCCTACTTGAATCTCATTTCATATTCTGATTCTGTCACCCTCTGAAATAAGAAATAAGAAATGTTTATTTCCCACCTTAGGAAGTAGGAATTTCTTTTATGTGCCTAAATGTACCTCTTTCAGGTTTTAAGAGTGGCCACAGATTTAATTTCTATCACTTGGTGAATAAAACTTTTCATTCTCACTTCTGATCACATCCACTTTCAAGCTATGTAGAGAATACCAGTAACAATTGCATTGGTGTTTGGATTTATATAACCAGCTTTGGAGAGATTTGAGTGTTTTTTTACTACATTACCTACTGGTGTTTTTTTTTTTAACCTATCTTTTTTGGGGGGGCAGGGCAATGAGGGTTAAGTGACTTGCCCAGGGTCACACAGCTGGTAAGTGTCAAGTGTCCGAGGCCGGATTTGAACTCAGGTACTCCTGAATCCAACGCCAGTGCTTTATCCACTGTGCCACCTAGCTGCCCCTACCCATCTTTTTTAAAAGTAATGAACATTTTTATTTATAGTTTGGAGTTCCAATTTTTATCCCTCCTTCCCTTCCTCCCCTTTCCCCTTCCCTGAGGCCGTAAGCAATCAGATATAGGTTATACATGTATAATTATGTAAAACATTACCAAATTAGTCATTTTGTATATGAAAACTTGATTAAAGAAAAAAATGAAAGTAAAAAATAGCATGCTTCAGTCTGTGTTCCATCAATATCTGTTATTTCTTTGGAGGGATCATATGTTTCATTAATAGTCCTTTGGGATTGTCTTGGATCATTGTATTGTTGAGAATAGTTAAGTCTTTCACAGTTCTTCATCAAACAGTATTGCTGTCTCTGTGCACAATGTTCTCTTGGTTATGCTCTCTTCACTATACATCAGTTCATACAAGTCTTTCCAGGGCTTTCTGAAATCATCCTGCTTGTCATTTCTTATAGCACAATAATACTCCATCACCATCATTTACCATAGCTTGTTTAGCCATTCCCCAATTGATGGGCATTCCTTTGATTTCCCACAGGGTTTTTATGAGGACAAAATGCATAATACATGTGAAATACTAACTTTATAACCATAAGGCATTATAGAAACATTAGTAATTTATTGTGATGTTCAATGCAGGCATTCTATCTGTGATTCAGGTAGCTGCTAAACAGGTGATTAGTAGTACAGGTCAACTTTTACAATAATTTTAACTGACCCTTTCACCTGCTTTGGATATTTTCCCAGTGCCATTAAGTATTTGTTAAGAACTGAGATAGGTTTCCTCTTTTGATCCTCATGACTGACATAATTACCCAGAGCTCTTTAGACTTTGTGATTCCATCCCTCTGTTTCTTCCCTCTATATTTAGGCTGTCAGCTCTTACCTACCCTTTCACTCTTCCCCTTTGGGCCCAAGAGATAATATTATTTTTTGGATCCAAAAATTGTTTTTTTTCCAGGAAACAGTGCCATTGGAGGTTATATCCATGTTTTCCATGAGACAGAAATGGAAGTATCCGAACCTCAGAGAAGCCTCTATAGGAACATTATCCTGGAAAATTTGGGGAATATGGCCTGTATCTTTTGCTGATATTCTTATTATTTTTATTCATCTGAGATGCTATCCCTCTAAGACTGCCCAGTCCAAAGATGCCTTCCTCACTTCAAATGACAAACTCAAATCCTTTTTCTGTTACTTTTTTTTTTTGGTGGGGCAGTGAGAGTTAAGTGACTTGTCCAGGGTCACAGAGTTAGTGAGTGTCAAATGTCTGAGACTGGATTCGAACTTAGGTCTTCCTGAAACCAGGGTCGGTACTTTTATCCACTGTGCCAAATAGCTGCCCCCTTGAATCCTTTTTCATGAATAGGGAAATTTTCCCTCCCTGTTTCTATCTTTCTTTTGCTTCATGTCATTTGAGGCAGCTAGGTGATATTGTGGTTAGAGCATTAGGCCTACAGTCAGGAAGATCTGAGTTCAAACCCAGCCTCAGGCACTGTGTGACTCTGGGTAAGTCACTTAACCTTTATTTGGGTGTAAACATAGGACATTATTATTCTCATCTCCCAAATGACAGGTCTTATATGTGTAGAGGAGAAAATAGGAAGTCTTCTTGAGATATTCAGGAGATAGCCTCTTCTTTACCTTGAGTGTCCTAGGAAATATTGCTCTGATCTGTGTGAAGTTTTCCAGTATTTGAGTGTAGATGTCCCCATTAGTTAGAGTTTCCCATTTTTCCAGCCAAGAGGGACTAAATGAGTTTATTGACTTTCTGTCTCCATATTTCTCCCTTATTGGTCCCACTGTTAGTGGAAATACATTTCTTTCAGTGGACCTACCTTTTCTTTCTAAGCCTTCCTGCCTGGCATCTCTGAATATTTTGCCCCACACTTGCCCCTTGAAGATCCAGAGGCTGAAACTGCATCTTGAGATTGTTTTGCATTCCCACAACAAATCAGCACCCCTTTTCTTTCTCCAGGGGAAGGATTTCCAGTTTCCAGATTTAATGTGATCTCCCAGGTAGGTTGAAGGAAAGAACCATGAATCCTGGATCTGTGATATGCTGAAGACAAAGATATATCCACAAGTTCTTGCACAGGTGAGCCGGAGACCAGTCAGCAAGAGGCATTATCTTACCTCTAAAAATACTCAGGCTTCTTGTGAAAAGGACATTGCTTTGGAGATTTGTTAGCAGGAAAGGACATGTGTATTGGAGCACCATTGAGCAGTCATGCTTGAGATGAACAGGCTGGTCTGTAGGAAAGTATTGGGCAATTGAGAATACCCAGGTTGGGTCTTTGAGGTTAGAGTAAAGATCTTGGTAAAGCACCATGATAGAACTGTAATGAAGCAGTTAACCAACCACAATCCTAAATGGAGAGGTGGATTCTGGCAGTTATTGGGCATGGTTGGCAAGGAGTAGATGCTGAGTGTTGGATATCCCAATCATCCAGTGAGAAATAATGAGTTTATGGACTAAGCATTAGTGGAAGAACAAGAGAAGAGGTAGGTATGAAAAATGACATAGGGAAAGAAGGTATTGTATAAAGAACAGAGATTAGTTGGAGATTTTGCAAGAGTTCCTTGTTTGGCATGTTAGGATGCCAATAGCAGCACCCACTATGATGTGGAAGTTGTTTATAAGGGAGAGTGATGTTTTATGTTTAGGTTAGAAGCCTGATGTCTAGTTCAAATTTTCATATAAACACCTAGGGTTGAGTTTGGGGAAATTTCTTTTTTCAAGGAGGCATAATAGGACTAATGGTTATGAAAGGTATGAATGCTGATTTGAAAGAATGAGTTACCAGGGAAGCTTGGTGGTGCAGTAGATACAGCACTGGCCTTAGATTCAGGAGGGCCTGAGTTCAAATCTGGCCTCAGACACTTGACACTTACTAGCTATGTGACCCTGGGCAAGTAACTTAACCCTCATTGCCCTGAAAAAAACAAAAGAATGAGTTACCAAGACCCAAGCATAGAGTGGAATCCTAGTCCTGATAGAAGGGGCTTGATAAAGCATGATCAGTGGAATAACCTAGGATAGGTAGGGGCCAAACTGGTTAAAATGTGGGTCCTAAAAGCTTAAGTCAGAAAAGTAGTCAAAGAATGGATTGTATACATTTCATAACATGTGAAAAGGATGTGTTTGAGGGAGATAATTTTGGAGTCAGCTGTAAAGAGGTCTTTACTAAGTGTTTGAATGCCAGGGTCATAAATCACATGGCAAGGATTCCATGTAGAAAATTTCTATTAGGAAATAGGTTTCAAAGCCAGCTTTAAGAGCCAACAAAATTGTCTACCCCTTTGAGATATTAAAAAAAATCTCTTCTGACACTAGGACTTTCTCTTTTCCTGTTGTTTCAGGTTCTAATGAATATGCCATTGTATGAAAAACAGGAATTTTCCAAAGATGTAGGTTTCTATGGGAAGACAAAGGAAGTACTTATACAAGATTGTCCTCAGGAACCTGGTTTTACAGAAGAAGGAGAATTTGATGGAAAACTTAAAAGTCAACAAGTAAACTGCACAGGGGGTATTTTGAGGAAATCCTTTCCCCAGGAGACTGGTTTCAGAAAAATGACTAAGACTCATAAAAAAATATCAGTAGGAAGAGCCCGAGCATGTAATCAATTTGAGAAGAATTTTGGTCAGAATTCAAACCAGACTATTCACCAAAAAAATTCTATGAAAGAGAGGACCCACAAATGTGCCACCTGTGACAAAAGTTTCAAATACAATTGTGACCTTATTCAACATCAGAGAATTCACACTGGAGAGAAGCCCTATATTTGTGATGAATGTGGAAAAAGTTTCAGTCGTAGCTCATTACTTACTCGACATGAGAGAACTTGCACAGGAGAAAAACCTTATAGATGTAATGAATGTTGGAAAAGCTTTAGTCAAAGTTCACATCTTATTCAACACCAGAGAACTCATACTGGAGAGAAACCTTATGATTGTATTGAGTGTGGTAAAAGCTTCATTCAGAGCTCACAGCTTATTCAGCATCAGAGAATTCATACTGGAGAGAAACCCTATGTATGTAAAGAATGTGGGAAAGGCTTCAGTTCAAGTTCCCACCTTACTCAGCATAGAAGAATTCATACTGGAGAAAGACCCTATGGATGTGATGAATGTGGGAAAGCCTTTAGTCAAAGTTCACACCTTATTCTACATCAGAGAACTCACACAGGAGAGAAACCCTACAAATGTATGGAATGTGGGAAATGCTTCAGTTGTAGCTCACACCTTGCTCAACATCAGAGAATTCATACTGGAGAGAAACCTTTCAAATGTAATGAATGTGGTAAAGCTTTTTGTTTGAACTCACAACTTATGAGACATCAGAGAACTCACACAATAGGAGAAAAACTCTATAAATGTAATGAATGTAGCAGAGCCTTCAGTCAGAGTTCACACCTTATTCAACATCAGAGAATCCATACAGGAGAGAAACTCTATGGGTGTGTTCAGTGTGGAAAAGCCTTCAGTAGAAGCTCAAACCTTATTAGGCATCAGACAACTCATACTAGCGAGAAACTCTTTACATGTCAACAGGGTGAGAAAGCTTTTATTAACAGCTCACAACTCAGTAAGCATCAGAGAATTCACACAAAATAATTGTTCTTGGAGATTTAATTGTAGAAAAATTTAATTGTAGAAATTCTGTCAAAGTTCTGCTTTTATTCAACTTGAGATAATTCATATAATCATTGGCAAATCACTTGAGCCCCAATTTCCTTATCTCTAAAGTGGGGTTATTAACACTTGAATTACTGACCTCATAGACTTGTGAGGAAAGCACTTTGTAAACCTTAAAGCACTATATCAATGTATGTTCTATAAGAAAGAAAGCTTATGAACATAACAGATGTGTCAAATCCTTCAATGTCTGCTCAGCCTTTATTCAGTAAAAGTATATCACAGAGTTATTTGTGGAATGTAATATAAAAGGGAAGGCATCAGTCAATATTGGTTATCTAGGACTGTAACATCATAGGATCACATATTTAAAGCTGGAGAAGTATCTCAAATTATCTAATCCAAGCCTCTCACTTTATAGAAAAGGAAACCGAGCCCCAAAGAGATTGTTGTCTGCCTAGGATCATGTGGGTAGTAAAAGACAGAGCTAGGCTTTGAACCCAGATTTTCTTGATTCATAATCTAGCATTCTTTCTGATGCATCAAGCATCCTCATAGAATCTTTGAAATTGAATGCCTCAGAACTCTTTTAATCCAAGCCCCCTGTCTTACTGTTAAGGGAACTGAAGCCTAGTGAGGTTCAGTGAGTTGCCCAAGGTCACCTAGCTGGTGAGTGGAAGAGGCAGGCCTAGGTCTCAGTTTTTTAAAATTATAATACAGTGTTATTTCCCCTATACAATGTTGCTTACAAGAGATTAGAATTCGTTGAAATAAAATCATTAGCAGGCAGCTAGGTGGCACAGTGGATAAAGCACTGGCCCTGGATTCAGGAGGACCTGAGTTCAAATTCGGCCTCAGACACTTGACACTTACTAGCTGTGTGACCCCAGGCAAGTCACTTAACTCTCATTGCCCCACAAAACAAAAACAAACAAAAAAACAAGAAATAAAATCATTAAATCACTAGTACCCTAGTTAGCCTTATGGAACAGACAATTTTTTTTATAACATTGACTGCTTATTCATTTCATTTTTTCTGCTTTTAAAAGGCTATTCATATAATATTCATTTTGCCTAAGGTCTGAAGATGTTTGAATTTTACTCAGTAAAGGCAGTAAGATGTTTCTTGAGATCTTTGAGATGAATGACTTGACCAGATCTATAAGAAATAGTATTTTGGAAATCATATGAAATATCTATATAAGTACTTTGTATAATTTTAAATGCTGTGTAAATGTTAGCTGTTATATGAATTGGAATGGGGAGAGAATCAGGGAATAGAGACCTATTAGGAGGCTGTTGCAGTAGTTAAGATGGGTGGTGATGATAGTCTTTAAAGTGTACATCCTAGGATGTGACAGAGGCAAGTGAAAAAATTCAGATATAGTGCTCTAGGAATGTTTGGGGAAGGAGAAATCACTTTTACCTAGGGCAGAGAGAATTATTGAGCTTAGGAAAGAGTTCCTAACTTATGCACTAAACCTTTTCATTCCATAAGCATAGTAGTATCTACTTTGCCAATCCCTGAATATTCAAAGACAAAAATTAAATGGCTCTTGCCCTGAAGGAGATTATGTTCCATTGTAGGACAAACTCCAAAATAAATAAAAGTAAATAAACAGTAAACATTTATTAGCTGCCTATGTGCCAGGCAGCTAGTTGGCAAAGTGGATAGAGTGCCTGGCCTGGATTGAGGAAGACTCCTTTTTGTGAGTTCAAGTATGGCCTCAGAATCTTACTCGTTGATGATCCTGAACAAGTCACTTAACCCTGTTTGCCTCAGTTTCTCATCTGTAAAATGAGCTGGAGAAGGAAATGGCAAACCATTTCAGTATCTTTGCCAAGAAAACCCCAAATGAGGTCATGAAGAGTCAGACATGATTCAACAATAGTGCTGCATACTGTGCTAAGTGCTTGGGCTACAAAAAGAGGCAAAAGATAGTTCCTGTCTTTAAGGAGTTTACAATCTAATGGGAGAGACAACATGACAAGCAAATAAATACAAAGCAAGCTATATCCAGAATAAATGAGAAATAAGATAGAGAAGGCACTAAAATTAAGAGGAGTTGGGAAAGGCTTTCTGTAAAAGATGGGATTTTAGTTGGGACTTGAAGGAAGCCAGGCAAGTTAAATAGAAAATACAAAGCAATTTCTAGAAGGGAGGGCACTAATAACTAAAGGGGATCAGGAGAGGTCAGAGGTTCCCAAATGTTCTTGTCTCATGACACCCTTAGTGTTTTAGTATAAATTTTTTTACAGTACCCCTAGACCAAAAGAAATACTAAATAGTTCTAACAGTGTGACTCTGAACAAGTCACTGAACTCTGGACCTTAGATTCCTCATTTGTACAGTGAGAGGGTTGGACTTAATTCCCTCAAAGTTCCCTTCTATCTGTAAATCCAGAGTATTAATTGAGGTAGGTACTATAGGTATTACCACCCCCGTTTTATGAAGAAACAGGTTGAGGTAGCAAAGTTACTTATGTCTGTGGTTTTATAGCTCATGGGTGCTGAAGGTAGGATGTAAGCACAAATCTTCCTGACTCCAAGTCTAGCAATATCCACCACTCCATGCTACTTCCCATGTCGATGGAATTATGTGTGAGCAAGAGAAACAGGGACATGAGGAGCAGATATGGGAGGGAAGATGGTGAAGGCATAGGAAAAGGAATCAGTGGAATCAACAAGTATTTATTAAACCCCTACAATGTGACGGGCACTGTGTTCAATGCTGGGGATGCAAAGAAAGGCAAATAATCTGAAGCAGCTCACTTTCTAATGTAAGATAATGTGCAAAAAATTATACATACAACATACATGCAATGTGATTAAACAGAAGGACATTTCAGAGGGAAGGCACTAGCAGTGGGAAGTGAAAATGAGATTCCTCCTGTAGAAGGTGGAATTTAAACTTTTTTTTTAATTAAGTTTAACTTTTTTTGAGCAGAAATGTGCTTTCCCACTCTTCCCTGATCCCCACCCCCACTGAGAAAAAAAATTGCAAACATGTATAGTCAAAGAAGACTTCCACACTGGGCAGGTCTATCAATGTTCTCATCTCTGTCTCTGTCTCTCTGGATCAGGAAGTAGGTAACATGTTTCATCATGAGTTTTGGGATTAGGGTTAGAAGGTGGGATTAAACTAAATTTTTTTAAAGGTATTTTTAATCAACCAAATCTGTCTTCTCTCATCCACCCCTCTTGAGAACAAAATAAAAATCCACTGCAAGCTTGTGTGGTAAAGCAAAATTGATTTCCACATTGGCCATATCTAAAAAAATGTTTCATTCTGCACTCAGTCTACCTCTTGGGTAGTGGATAGCATGTTTAATCACTTGTCCTCTGGAATCTGGCATTTAGTTATTAACATTGATCAGAGTTCCTAGTGTTTTTAGAGTTGTTTGTATATACCATATTGTTATCATTGTAAAGATTGTTCTGCTTCTGTTCACTTTGCATCAATTCATCTGAGTCTTCCCAGATTTCTCAGAAACTATCCCTTTCATAATTTATTATTATTATTTTTTTTGGTGAGGCAATGGGGGTTAAGTGACTTGCCCAGGGTCACACAGCTAGTAAGTGTTAAGTGTCTGAGGTCCGATTTGAACTCAGGTCCTCTTGACTCCAGGGCCGGTGCTCTATCCACTGGCCACCTAGCTGCCCCCTTTTCATAATTTCTTAACAGCACAATATTATTCTTTCACTGATACCATAACCTGTTCAGTCATTTCCCAATTGATGGCATCCCTTCAGTATCTAATTCTTTGCCACTGGGGGGAAAATCTGTAATAAATATCTTTGTACTCGTGGGTACTTTTCCTTTTTCTGGGTTCAACAGAGTCTTTAGTGTCACGTGAGAGGAGTGGGAAAGGCTAGTGTGCTGAATCACTTTAGGAAAATCACTTTGGCAGCTGAATGCAAGGATGTATAGAATTGGGGAGAGAGTTGAAGCAGGAAAAACAACCAGAAAGCTATTGCAAGGGTCCGATTTTTCCATGATAAATGCCTATACCATATTAGCAGCTGTGCCACAGTAGAAAAGTGAGTATATGAGAGATGTGAAGGTAAAAATGACAGGACTTGGTAACAGATTGTTGGGTGGGAAGATAATTCAGTTTTGGACATGTTGCATTTGAAATGCCTATGAGAGTTTTAGTTCGAGATGTCCAAAAAGTAGTGGGTTATTAAGAAATGAGAAATTACTTCTGGGACAGCGCCTGGCAGGAACAGCATGAGCCCTGCATCAGTGAACATTTAATTAAGTTCTCCTGGGCTCCAGAGCCATTCTTACGCTATTCCCCAACAATTGTTTTCTTGTCCCCATACTGCTCCCTCTAAGGTGGTCTTCTCAGGACCCGGGCTCTCTGTGCTGGGCCGAGATAAGAAGCTACATGGCGGGAGGTTCTGCGGAAAGTGAACCAAAGAGACAACTCCTCCCGCTGCCTAGAGGCTTCGAGGTCGGCCTCAGAGTGGCCGGTGGGCGGGTCGGAGGGGCAGCACTTCCGGTTTTAGGGGTTGAGCGGAGCTTGGGTACCCCCATCAGTCAGTCTCGGGAGGTAGGGAAGGGCTGTTTGCCCGATCGTAGTGTTGCGAATGGGAGTGCCAGGTTGGGCGGGCCAGGGCTGGCTGCTGTCATCCTTGCCCAGGAGGTAAGCAAACACCCGGCATTTCCTGGAGGGGGGCTATTCTGCTGCGGGCAGCCTCAGGGAAGGGCTGAGGTCACCCTGGGGAGTCCCGCAGGCTATATGTAGCAGAGTGGAATTCGAACCCAGGGCGCCTCACTGTGGCCCCACAGCTCCGGCAAAGATAGGCTCCTTTGGACACATGCTTCTCTCTGCCTCTGCCCCTGTATCCCCGCTCCTCCCTTCTCCTCCAGGTCCTGGCTGCTGTAGTGATCTCTTGTGCATTTTCACTCTCTTACTCATCCTGGTTCCTTTCCCTCTGCCTACAAACATGCTCAGTTCTCTCCCGTCTTAAAATAAAGAGCTTAATTCCCTTAACTTTTCCTCTTTCATTCAACTTCCATTCAATTCTTACCTCCTTTCCTCCTCCCCTTCATTCTCCGTTATCTAAAGTAGCCAATAAGCATTTATTAAGCGCCTACTATGTGCCAGGCACTGAACTAAGCTCCGAGGATACAAAAAACATAAAACAGTCTCCACCCTCAAGGAGCTCACAGTCTAATGGGGGAGACAACATGCAAACAACTATGTATGAACAAGATACCTACAGAATAAACTGAAGATAACCAGCGAAGGGAAGGCACAGGCTTTATCCTGGATTTCTGCTCTTCACTGTCAACTTCTTTCAAGCTTTCTCCTATCACTCTAGTGAAAATTTCTAAGAAGTCAACAGTAACCTATCATTCTTCAAATCCAGTGGCCCTTCCCCAGCCCCTTCCCCCTCTCCCTATTCCACCCACCTCCCCCCATTAACTTTGACTTCTCAACACATTTTAATCCTCCAGAACATTCTCTTTTACTGGTTACACTCTTACCTTGGCTTAAAAAAACCTGTTGATTGGGCAGCCAGGTGACTCAGTGGATAAAGCACCCACCTTGGATTCAGGAGGACTTGAGTTAAAAACCGGCCTCACACACTTGACACTTACTAGCTGTGTGGCCTTGGGCAAGTCACTTAACCCCCTTTGCCCTGCAAAAAACAACAATAACAACAACAACAAACCTGTTGATTTTATATTCTCTTTTTTTTTCCTTCACTGTTTTATCATTCTTTTCCCAGTCTCTTAATGTGGGATATTATCAGATTTTGTTCTCAGCCTTTTTCTCTTCCTCTTTTCTCTTCTTTATCAATATAAATAATTTCCATGGCTTTAACTGTCATTTTTATGCAGATTCCCAAATATTACATATCTCCAGTTATAACATATCCTATACTTCACCTCACATGTTTTTTCCTAATTTTTATCTTTAAATTTTGAACTTGCACACCAAAAAAGATCATTCCCATGTACACAAAAGAAAACAAAAAAGATTCTATGCAAATCTGTGAATTTCCATTACATGCTGTGTGCTTCAAAAAAAAAATTATATATATATATATATATATATATAACTGGGGGCAGCTAGGGGCGCAGTGGATAAAGCACCAGCCTTGGATTCAGGAGGACCTGAGTTCACATTTGGCCTCAGACACTTGACACTTATTAGCTGTGTGACCCTGGGCAAGTCACTTAACCTTCATTGCCCCGCAAATATATATCACTATAATAAATTCTATACACTTGCAAAAGTAACATGTATTTATCTGTTTCCTTCTAAATTTCTTTTTGTCCTGTATGTTTAGTTTTTTTTTTCCTTTTTTTTTTCCAGGGCAATGGGGGTTAAGTGACTTGCCCAGGGTTACACAGCTAGTAAGTGTCAAGTGTCTGAGGCCGGATTTGAACTCAGGTCCTTCTGAATCCAGGGCTGGTGCTTTATCCACTGCGCCACCTAGCGGCCCCGGTCCTGTATGTTTAAAAAACGTTTTAGTGGCTCTCATTTGGGGCATCAGTGTTGTTAATCTCCTCCTCATCCCTCTTCCCCCCAAAAAAAATGAAAGAAAGAAATACTATTGTAACAAGCTCAATTAAGCAAAACACAAACAGTAGCTGTGTCCAAAACTATATATCCCTATCTGCACTTTTAATCCATAACCTCTTTGTCACCTAGGTAATAGGCTTCATCATGGTTCCTCTGGAGACATGATTGGTTGTTACATTGATCAGAATCCTTGTCTTTCAAAATTGTTTACTTTACAATGTTGCTCTTGTATAAATCATTCTCCTGGTTCTTGTCACTTCACTGTGATTCAGATCATACTATCCAGGATTATCTGAAATTGTTTCTTTTGGAATTTTGTATGGCCCAATAATGTTCCATTACATTCATATATCACAATTAGTTCATCTGTTCCCTGTCTGAGGAGCAGACTAAGGTACTTTCTTAGATTCTATTTTTTTTTCTTTTTAATCCCTTTTAGGATCAGGAAGTTTATTTTGCTTGTGACTATTCCCTCTCCAGTATTGTCCTTCCTTTTAATCGTCTCTTCCTATCCCTGATTGTTTCCCTGTTCAGTTTGATGTATTTTATTGTTTGTGACCGTATGTTTATGTTTTTGTTTTTTTTTTTTGGTGAGGCAAGTGGGGTTAAGTGACTTGCCCAGGGTCACACAGCTAGTAAGTGTTAAGTGTCTGAGGCTGGATTTGAACTCAGGTCCTCCTGAATCCAGGGCCGGTGCTTTATCCACTGTGCCATCTAGCTGCCCCCTGTATGTTTATGTTTAATCATCCTTTATCCATTTCTGATAAGTGAGGTTCACCTGATCCCCATGTCTTCCACCCTTCTTCCATGTTTATATATATACTTCTCATGCACCCTAATTATGAGAAATAGTAAATTCTTTCCTCCTTTTTACTGTAGTGTATTCCTTTTGTCTTCTTTTCTCTTTCCCCTATTGAATTCCTCAATACAGAATCAATCCATTCAAAAGGCCTCCATTTTTCTTAATTAACTCCCTCATTACTCTTTGCAGACATTAAAGTTCTAAAGAAATACTTGTTTCTTCTTCCCTTCTTAGAATGTTAGTACTACATCATCATACAACTCTTTCCAAATGTTCAAATACATTTCTCTAGGGTTCTCTGCTGGCTGTGTTTGTAGTCTGAAGTTTCTACTTGGCTAGACATTTTCATCAGGAATCCAGTCTTCTATACCTTTAAAAAACCATTTTTTCCTCCTGAAGAATTCTACTTAGCTTTGCAGGATATTATTGTTGGTCTTAAGCATATATAATTTGCCTTTTGGAATATCATATTCCAGTATCTCTTCTCATCTATATGAGGAACTTCTAAGTCTTGTGTTATTCTGTTGTTCTTTGGTACAAATACTTTGGTACTTGCTTCTTTCTGGATACTTGGCAGTATTCTTTTCTTTACACGGGAGTTCTGGATTTGGGCTGTGGCATTCCTGAGGCTTTACCTTTTTTGGATTCTTTTGAGATGATTGATGCATTCTTTCTATCTTTACTTTTGCTCTCTGTTCTAATAGCTCTGGATAGATATATTAAGATATCATCTATATTAAGATATATTAAATATTAATTATATTATATATTACGGTAGATCCTTTTTTTTTTTTTAGTGAGGCAATTGGAGTTAAGTGACTTGCCCAGGGTCACATACCTAGTAAGTGTTAAGTGTCTGAGACTGGATTTGAACTCAGATCCTCCTGAATCCAGGGCCTGTGCTCTATCCACTGCACCACCTAGCTGCCCCTGAGGTAGATCCTTTTTGACTTACCTGAAGTATAGCATACTGAATTTCCCCAAAATAATCAATGGTTTTTAAAATGTTCCTCCAGTTTTTCTGTCTTTTGCCTTTATTTTAATATTTCTTACCGTCTTGTGAAATCACTGAATACTTTTTGGCCTGTTTTAGTTTTCATGGAATCTGTTACTTCAGTGAGATTTCTATATATTCTTGTTCCAATTCTTTCCCACAGAGCTTTTATATCACTATTTTCATTTCTTCTATGTATTCATGTAACTGGAAAATCCAGTTTTTCCTTTGAGGCTTTGCTTTTAGTTATTACAGAGTTATGCTCTTCTTTGTGGGGGGGGGATCTCTAGATTTACAGTCATTGTTTATTCTGGTAATTTTCTTTTTTGATTTACTCATCCCTCCAGTTTTAGTACCTTAATTGAGACCTTTTGTCAGGGCCAGGGTCCCTCCCCCAGCCCCATTCTGTGCTTTTGGATGGGGGTTAGGCCCCTGCTTTCCCTACATGATCTTGTCCTCCTGTCTTCCTTGGCTTCCTTTAAGTTTTAGCTAAAATTCTCCCCTTCTGCAAGAAGCTTTTCCTGATATCCCCTTAATGCTGGTTCTTTCTCTCTGAAATTAGCTCCAATTTAACCTATATCTGTCCTGTTTGTACACTGTTGTTTCTTGTAGACTCTTCAATAGATTGTGAATTCTTTGAGGGCAGGGACTGTATTTTGCCTTTTTTTGCATTGTCTGCAAAAGATTATTATATTTTGCACTATGAATGTTGAGAAATTCTATCTGGAAAATAAAGTAAACTTCCACTTTGTTTGATGAAGTTTTAAAAATTTCTTTGGATACAATGCCTGGAATATAGTAAATGCTTAAAAATATTTATTTGTTTTGTCATGGGTCATTTGGGTTCTTTTTTTTTTTTTTTTGCTGGGCATTGAGGGTTAAGTGACTTGCTCAGGGTCACACAGCTAGTAAGTGTCAAGTGTCTGAGGCCGGATTTGAACTCAGATCCTCCTGAATCCAGGGCCGGTACTTTATCCACTGTGCCACCTAGCTGCCCCCGGTCATTTGGGTTCTTGCACTGAGCTGCACATCCCGGGGTTTTGCCCCCCCCCATCACCTCTCTAATGTATGCCCTCTAGATGACAAAATCTCAATTATTAAAATAACTTCCTAGCTGGTGTTTCTATCCCTGTTCTCTCTCTTTCTCCTTTATACCACATACTGGAATAATCTTGAGTTACATGGGATAAGAAGGGATAAGTGGGTTATCATTTGCACTATTAGAAGCTGTAGGGGCAGCTAGGTGGCTCAATGGATAAAGCACTGGCCCTGGATTCAGGAGGACCTGAGTTCAAATGCAGCCTCAGACACTTGACACATACTAGCCCTGTGACTCTGGGCAAGTCACTTAACCCTCATTGCCCTGAAAAAAGAAGCAGCAGCAGCAGCAGCAGCAGCAGCAGCTGTGATGGGTCCATTTAATATGCATAGGTCTGGTCATGTTGCTCCCCTGCTCCACAATCTTCAATGACTTCCTATTGTCTATCTATTACAGTTCTTATTTATCTACGGGGCATTAAAAGCCCTTCACAATATGGCAGCCCATCTTTGCCTTTTGTATTTTCACCCTCCCTTTAAAACCCAAATCAAAATTTTCTTCTGTGAAGCCTTCCTTCATCCCTGGCTATTGGTGAATGAGCTTCTTCCCTGGGACTCTACACATGGTGCTTTGTTTTTGTTCTAGTTATCTGTTTTGTATTCTAGTTATCTGTTTTAACTGATAAACCATAAGCACCATGAAGGCAGATAAGTGTTATCTGTATTAAGTTTTTCATTATCTCATTTGGGCCTTTGTAAGGAGAAAGTTGCCCTATATTGTTATAGAAATGTGAGCCCTTAGCATTTATTTATTTCTACACAGCTGTGTTTATAGATATAGATTTTCTTTTCTATGCTCATAGCCATTGTATATACAGATTTTCTGGTTTTGTTTTCACCACTTTAAATTATTCATGTAAATTTGTTTATTTCTTTATGTTATTTGTATTTTTAATTGCATTATCTCATCCAGTTCATTGATATGCCATACTTTGTTCAGCCATTGGTGAACAAAGGGATTTAGCTTGTTTCCAGTTTTTCACTATTATAAAAAAAAAGGAGTTTATATTTTTACCTGGTGAATCTAAAGACATGAACAAGTGGAAACACCAGTGGAAATTTATCTTGCTCACAGAGCAGGCCTTCAACAAATAGCTGTTGAGTGAATAAATTAAATGTACACAGTTTGAGATACAAGCTTGGAGGGGCAGCTAGGTGGCATGGGGCAGCTAGGTGGCATAGTGGATAAAGCACTGACCCTGGATTCAGGAGTACCTGAGTTCAAATCTGGCCTCAGACACTTGACATTTGCTAGCTGTGTGATCCTGGGCAAGTCACTTAACCCTCATTGCCCCGCCAAAAAAAAAAAAAAGAAAGAAAGAAAGAAAGAAAGAAAGAAAGAAAGAAAGAAAGAAAGAAAGAAAGAAAGAAAGAAAGAAAGAAAGAAAGAAAGAAAGAAAGAAAGAAAGGAAGAAAGAAAGAAAAGAGAGAGATACAAGCTTGGAGCTCAGGAGAGATGTTGGGGTTAACAATAGCACCTATCTCCCAGGGGTGTTGTGAGGATCAGATGAGATAAAATTTGTAAAGTGCTTGGTATAGGGCCTGGCACATAGTAGGTGCTATATAAATCCTTCCTTCCTGGTACCAGTGTGGCACTTGGGCTTCATCAACACTAATGTGTTAACAATGCTGCACATAGGGGGCAGCTAGGTGGCACAGTGGATAAAGCACCAGCCCTGGATTCAGGAGTACCTGAGTTCAAATGCGGCCTCAGACACTTAGCACTTACTAGCTGTGTGGCCCTGGGCAAGTCACTTAACCCCCATTGCCCCAAGCAAAAAACAAACAAACAAAAAAACCCCAAAAACCCAATGCTGCACACAGTGCTAGAACTTTAAAGCTGGGCAGTATTATAGTCTGTCCCCCTGCTTTGCAGATGAGGTTTGGGGACCAAAGAGGTAAAGTGACTTGACCAAAGTTAAACAGAAGGATATTATTGTGACTTTATAAATGTTTATTGCTAGGATAAACAAACAGGTACATGCTAGATTTGATTACAACAGAGGTCCATAACCTGGGGTACAAGAACTTAGTTTTAGATAATATAAATATTAAATATTACATTAGATACTGTAGACTCAACTGTGTTGACAGGACGGGAGAGCAAGAGTACCAAGCAAGACATCTGTGTGGCAAAGTAGAAGAGTTCTGGGTATTCTGTGATTGATTTTTCTATTGCATCTATTTCTGTTGCCCTATGTTGAATGTGTGCCTTGGGAACATCTCCTATGGATTTTGGGTGTGCTAAAAGATGCTGGAGGGTACCCCTTTTACCAGAGGGCTAGGCAGTGATGATGCTGATTTTGCAATAGCTTTATTCTTTACAGCACCTTCCCAGACCCCCCCTATTATCCTGGTATTTTCCCTTTGGCAGAGTTTGTGGGTCAATGATAGATTGTTTGGGGAATGTCTAAACACAGTATGGGACAAACATATGATGGCAGCTCTTTGATTACAAAGAATCAGATAAAAAGAATATGTAATATCAGACTGTTTAGCTTGATGTTTTTTAGACTATCCTTTGTCAGGAGTAGAGATTGCTATGACATTTGATGAGAAGTATTTGTTATGTCAAAAAAAAATCAATCACTTGGGGCAGCTAGGTGGCCCAGTGGGTAGAGCATTGACCCTGGATTCAGGAGGACCTGAGTTCAAATCCGGCCTCAGACACTTGATACTTATTAGCTGTGTGACCCTGGGCAAGTCACTTAACCCCAATTGCCTCACCAAAATAAAAAAAAAAATCAATCACTCAATAATTCTGTGTTCCAGGCACTGTGCTAAGTGCTGGGAGATGGAAGTAGAAAGAACAAAACTGTCCCTACTCACAAGAAATCTATATTCTAATGCGGGTGACAACACACACACACACACACACACAAAGCCTATAACATATCACAAATAAGTGATTAAATGTAAATATATAAAATGTAGTTAAATATAAGGTAGTTTGGAAGTGAGAACACGAGTGGTTGAAGGAATCAGAGAAGGCTTCATGCATGGGATGGTACCTGAACTGCATCTTAAAGGAGGGGAGGGAATTGTAGGAATTAAGTGAGCCACACTTGTGACTCAGTTCTGGATGTAGCTCACTTCCTTTTCTGTTCTGTTGTGGGTCTAGTCCAATTTCTGTCTTGTGAGAAAATTCTATTGCATGCTTGAACCTAGGCTTGTGTGGCTGGGAAGCTGGACCACCTCTACCTACTGCTTAGAGGCCCTTAACTAACAACCTAGGTTATGGCGAACAGTAACCCAGTCAGATCCAAAGACTGATACAAGGAGTTTTCTCACAATAATAGATTTCAAGCAGCCCATATGTCTTATCTGAAAACTGACCCTGCACTAGTCAATCAGTTATAGTTTCCAAGTTCCCTTAATCAGATACAGACATGTGGGGGAAGTGGGACCCCTCTTTTTCTGATTTCGGGAAATTATACTTATTTGCTCTTCCCCACCCAACTTGGAAAGTCTCTGATCTTTCCTCCAGTTAGAAATCAGATTACCTGGGCAGCTATATGGTGCAGTGAATAAAACACCAGCCCTGGATTCAGGAAGATCTGAGTTCAAATTCAACCTCAGACACTTGATACTTACTAGCTGTGTGACCCTGAGCAAGTCACTCATTGCCCCGCAAAACAAATAAAAAAAAAAGAAAGACAAGAAATCAGATCACCTAATTTTGTATCCTGGTTAGTTGTTTTCTTTTAATTAATTACTCTTATTGGATTAGTTGTTTTTAATACATAAAAATCTGTCTCACTCTGTATTTGGGGTCTTTGGACTGACTAGGAATTCTGTTGACCCATTTATTATGTCTGTTTTGCTAATAAATCATACAGCTCAGATTTTTTCCTCAAGACAGGAACTATGAGACAGACATAGGGAGGGAGTACATTCCAGGCATGTGGGATGATGGTTAGCGCAAAGATGAAAGGTGGAGTTTTATAAGTGAAAAACCGAGGGCCTGGTTAGCTGAATGAAAAAGTTTAGGTAAAGGAGAGTCCAAAGATGTGGGAAAGATGGATTGGGACCAGGGTGTGAAGAACTTAAAAGAGAGAGGGCAGCCCCAAGATGCATTAACAGGGAAGCCTCAGACTAGGGCTAGTCTCACTCATAATTCTCGTGTCTTCTCTCAGCTCTACCTGCTCCCCAGGTGCCTGCCTTTCCTCTCGAGGGAGTGAGCCCACGAGACCAGGCAATGGCAGCTGTTTTCCCAATGACAGCTAGGTGTCAGGTGAGCTGCCCTTTCTGAGGTCCCATTACTGATACCCAATGTGACCTCATCATCTTGACCTAACCCATAGCTTTTCTACCTAGCAAATACTGTACAGGGTTTTGAGCTTTCCTCTCCACACTTCCAGGAGCCTGGGCCGCTTAGATTTCCTCAGTTCCCATGGAGTCAATTATCATCTATATGCAGACATCAGATTTATTTCTCTGGTCCTAACCTCCCTCCTGACATCTACTCTCATTTGCAGGTGCCTGTTGGACATTTTGAGCTGGATAGACATGCTTATTCTCACCTTCCACATAGCTAATCTCTTGCCAAGTTCTGGCATTTCTAACCTTCACAGCATTTCTCATTTATATCTTCTGTCCTCTGTCTGATACAGCTGTCACCCTAGTGCAAGTCCTCATCATCTGGACTATCATAGTAACCTTCTGGTCTATCCAGTCAACTGCCAAAGTGAACTTTCTGAAGTGCAGATCTGACCATGCTACTGACCTTTTCATGGATCTCTTACAATTCCCTTTTACCCCAGGATCAATGTAAACCCTTTGTTTGGAATTTTAAGCCTTTCACAGCCTGGCCCCTTACTGCCTCTCCAGTCTTAAACTTTACACCCTTCCATGTATTCTATAATCCAATAACACTGGCCTTGATGTTCCTTGCACCTGACCCTTGTGCCTTTTTACTGGCTGCCCTTTATGCCTGGAATGCTCTCATTCCTCCTCCATGCCTTTTGGCTTCTCTGGCTTTCTTCAAATCCTACCTTCTTCTACAAAGGACCTTTCCCTGTCTTCTCTCTGAGATTGTCCTCAATTTACCCTGTACCTGTGGCATAGTGGATAGAGTGCCTGGCCTGGAGTCAGGAAGACTCATTTTCCTGAGTTCAAATCTGGTGTGATCCTGGGCAAGTCACTTAACCCTGTTTGTCTCAGTTTCCTTATCTGTAAAAGGAACTGGAGAAGGAAATGGCAAAACCTGGCAGTATCTTTGCCAAGAAAACCCCAAATAGGGTCATGAAGAATTGGACTTGACTAAACAATCATCTTATTTGTACCTAGTTGTTTGCAAGTTGCCTTCCCCATGAGGATGTGAATTTCTTGAGGGCAGGAAGTGTTTTTGCTTTTTAAAAAGTCTCCTCAGCGCTTAGCACAGTGCTAGGCCCATAGTAAGGGCTTAATAAATGCTTGTTGATTGACTGACAGAGCACTGAACTTGAAGTTAAGAAGACCTAGGTTCAAATCTTGTTCTCAGACACTTATAAGTGGTATGGCCCTGGGCAAGACATTTAATGTTTCAGTTTCTCAGTTTCTTACTCTGTAAAATGAGAGGATTGGACCTCTGAGGTCCTTTCCAGCACTAAATCTATAATCTATGAAAATATAAACTAGACAGCTAAATTTTTGTATCACTTGAATGCCACTTTCTTGTTTTTTTCAGTTTTTGATGTTTTTATGACTTTAAAAAATATTTTTTATACATGGAGGATACTTGAATCAATTATATTCTTATTTAACCACTCCTGGAAAAGCTTAATAGTTTAGACTGTGTATTCAAATGTAGACACATGGTAGTACCTACACAGCATAGTACCTAGTAAGAATGAAGTGCTAGGGGGCAGCTAGGTAGTGCAGTGGATAAAGCACTGGCCCTGAAGTCAGAAGTACCAGAGTTCAAATCCGGCCTCAGACACTTAACACTTACTAGCTGTGTGACCTTGGGCAAGTCACTTAACCCCAATTGCCTCACTTAAAAAAAAAAGAATTAAGTTCTAGGCTATCTTTTGTAAATCTAAATCCATTTAGTGAGAATAAATATCATTTATCAGCAGACTGCTCGGTTTCCCTTGTCCTGTCCCTTTCCTTTGGCTACAAACTCTGCCCATTTTCATCAAAGGTTGGAGAAGTGGGATTATCCTTGGAGCAACAGAATTTATTATTTCAGGAATTCCTGACCTTCAAGGATGTGGCCGTGTATTTCAAGAGGAAGGAATGGAAACATCTGGACTCTTGCCAGAAGGACCTCTATAGGAATGCGATGCTGGAAAATTTTGAGAATATGGCATTGCTGAGTAAGGACTTGCTTCAGAATCTTCCTCCTTCCCCCAAAGACCTTCCACCCTTCTCATGGAGTTATATTTCTGGGATTTCTGAAGTGCTTTGATGAGCTGTGCCTCATGGATAAGAGCTTCCTCATCTCTTTTGAACCCAGAGATAAGTGATTCCTGTTCTGTGTCCTCAGGTGACTGATCTGATCCCAGCAAAGAGGTAAATGGGCAGTTTCCTTAAGTCTCTCAAAGGCAGCCCATTCCCCTTTCTCTGAGTTTCCTATAGGAGTTTCCATGTAGGTTGTCCTAGGTTTTCAGTGATAAGGGTCCTTTTAATGGGAGGTTTTTTTTTTATTTTTCTATGTAGTTCTATGAGGGAGGGACCAGATAAATTAATTATCCTGGACTAAGTTTTAACTCAACTCTTACTTCAGTACAATAGGTCCTATTTACCTCTCTGGGAGATATTCCCTTCAGAGGTGCTTACCCATTCCCATCTGCCTTCCAAGCTAGCCTCTGTGGATATCCCTTACCTTCCTACATGCTTTCTACAGGTATAGGGTCAGCACTGAGTCCTGAGGTTCTCAGAACATATCATCTCAGAATTCTTAGAACATATCATTGTATCTTATTTATTTGCCTGTGAGCAGAATTCCCAGTCTCCAAACCTGAGCTGATCTCCCAGCTGGAGCAAGGGGAAGAACCATGGGTCCTGGATGTACAAAGAGCTGAGGACCAAGATACCCCAAAAGGCTTTAACTCAGGTGAGGGAGAGAGTAGATACTGGGACCTGTCATATCCATATTATCATGATTCCTTTTTTCCCCCCTGCTGAGGGGCAATGAGGGTTAAGTGACTTGCCCAGGGTCATACAACTAGTGTCAACGTCTGAGGTCAGATTTGAACTCAGATCCTCCTGAATCCAGGGCCAGTGCTTTATCTACTGTGCCACCTAGCTGCCCCTCATATCCATATTATCTCCAAAAATTCTTAACTTTGGATAGAGGACTTTGCTGTGGAATAGGATTTTAAATAACAGCAAGGATAAACTGTACTGGAATAACTTTGGATAGCAGTGCTTGAGGCAGCAGAAAGTAGACAGGCCTTGAAGAAAAGAATGAGGGAAATGAGAGTGTCCAGGGGACCCTAGGATAGGGATAGGAATCAGAGTCAAGAGCTTGGGCAATGAAAAGCCACTATAGGCTGGAAGGCAGGAGTGGGTTCAAGCCAGCCATAACTGGGGAAGGGTGATTCCAGAAATGACTATAGACATAGGTGGTAAGGAGTACGTATGATCCCATAAAACAGCCCATAATAATTCAGGAAGATGATACACACAGTGATCTGAACATTATAGGCACTTAAACACATTTTTTTAAAACACAAAAGAGGGGGGCAGCTAGGTGGCGCAGTGGATAAAACACTGGCCCTGGATTCAGGAGTACCTGAGTTCAAATCTGGCCTCAGACACTTGACACTTACTAGCTGTGTGACCCTGGGCAAGTCACTTAACCCCCATTGCTGTGCAAAACCAAACCAAACCAAAACAAAACCAAAAAACCACAAAAGAGTTTTCAGAGTTGTTGCCAGAGGAAGGCCTAGGGGGAAGGGGTAGAGAAGGGTGGTGTCTGACAGAGTGGGCAGGATTTGGTCACTCATTCCCTGAACAGAGTAGCTATTGAGACGTTGATGGGTATAAAGGAGAGTAGGATATTGCCATGTGAAATATGAGCTGATGGTTGAGATGTAGTATGGGGCATCTTGGACAGAGATAAATAATTAAGCTGAACTCTGGAATATTTGATACACATAGACATAACCCACGTTTACATTGCACTCGAAGGATTACAGAGAAGTGGGGGGAGGGATTATTATCCCTATTTTACAGCTGAGGAAACCGAGCCTTAGGGAGGTGAAGTAGCTTTCAGAGAGCTGCAGCTAGGATGTAGCAGAGCTAAAATTTGAACTCAGGTCTTATAAGTTCATGCCAGTGCTTGTTCCATTCCCCCAAAAGGCTATGTTCATCTGAGCAGAAGTCAATAACCTTTTGTAGGCTTATGAATTATACTGATAAGAGTAAGGGACTGAGATCAGGGAATTTTAGGGGTATGGAGAGAGTGGCCCTGAAGGGCTCATCATTAGAGGAAAAGCCATTGCATTGGGAGTCAGAGGCCTGGATTGAATCCTGCTTCTGCTCTTTACTCCCTGTGTGAACTTGGACAAGTTCCTTCATCTCTCTGCATCTCACTTTTCTCATCTGTAAACTAGGAGGATTGCTTTAGTTAGTTGATAAAATCCCTTTCAGCTTTAAATCCCTTGTTCCTAAATCCTCATTCAGGAGATTTGATAAATGGCTAATTGGAGCTACTAGTCCCTATTCTTTCATGTTATCATTGTGGGATAAAATGTGGACTACACAGTGATATAATTAGATATGAAAGGCAGCATGGTACCATGGGAAGAGAGTAGGGCTTAATTGTCAAGCATGATCTCAGTACAAATCCTGCCTCTGGGACTTATTAGCATCTGACCTCAGAGAGGATTCTGAGTCTCAATTTTTTTTGCCTTGTTAGCTCCTAGAATTGTGTTATCAAATAAGATAGTATATTTAAAGCACTTTATAAATCTTGAAATATTACATAGATATTACCTCTTATTGTTATTTGAAACTGATTGAATAAATGGCCCTAAGGCATTGATCCTGAAGAGCAGTCCCTAGCGGAGTGTCTCAGGAAACCTGCGCTCAGCCCTTTGCTTTTCAACTTTTTCATCAATTACTTGGGTAAAGGCATAGATGGAATGCTTATCAGATTTTAAGATGACAGAGTAGATAGGGATCACTCTAGTGGTGTTTAACAGTCAAGATCCAAAAGGATTTTAATCGGATAGAATGGATGAAATTTAATAAAATGAAATTTAATTGAAGTATAAAGTCAGTCCTATACTTGAATTAAAAAAAAAAAAATCTGTGTCACAAGCACAGGTTAAAATAAAAGAGGCTAGATTCCCTACTGAAAAAAAGTTCTGGCATTTTCTTAGACTTTGAAAGCTCAAGAATGAGAAAGAACAACCAAAAACACTGATGTAATCTTAGTGTGCATTGAGAGACACAGTGTTCAGAACAAGGGAGGTGATGGTCCCACCATCTTGTACTGTGTCGTACCCCTGGCATATTGTGTTCAGTTTTGGGTATCACATCTTGGGAAGGATATTGATGAGCTGAAACATGCCCAGAAGAAGGTAACTAGACTAGATGGTGAAGGAGAGACTGGAGGCCCCTCAGTGAAAGAACTGAGGATAACTACCTTACAGAAGAAAAGACAGGAAGGAAGACACAATAGCTGTCTTTAAGTATCTGAATGAATATCATGTGAAAGAGGGATTAGATTTGTTCTGCTTGGTCCCAGAGGCCAGAAGATTTAAGACAGCAGATTTAAGCTTGATGTCAGGAAGAATTTCCTAACTACTGGAGTTGCCCAGAAGTGGAATAGGATGTCTCAGGAAGCAGTTGGTTCCCTTTCACTGGAGATTTTCTTTTCTTTCTTTCTTCCTTCCTTCCTTCTTTCCTCCCTCCCTTCCTTCCTTTCTTCCTTCCTTTCTTTCTTTCTTCCTTCCTTTCTTTCTTTCTTTCTTTCTTTCTTTCTTTCTTTCTTTCTTTCTTTCTTTCTTTCTTTCTTTCTTTCTTTCTTTCTTTCTTTCTTTCTTTCTTTCTTTCTTTCTTTCTTTCTTTCTTTCTCTTGGTGAGGCAATTGGGATTAAGTGACTTGCCCAGGGTCACATAGCTAGTAAGTGTCAAATGTCTGAGGTCAGATTTGAACTCAGGTCCTCCTGAATCCAGGGTCAGTGCTTTATCCACTGTGCCACCTAGCTGCCCCTCACTGGATATTTTCAAGTGGAGACTGTATGACTGCTTGTTGGGAAGTTGCAGAATGAATTCTGGAACAAGATTGCGTAGATGACTTCTGAGCTACTTTGTACCTTTGAGAATCTGTGATTCTGGAATGGTTCTTGGAGATTGCGCCACCGAAAAGGTGATTATATAGTTATCAGGAATATCTAGGAAGTGATATTAGGAGGAGAGGCCAGAGAGGAAAAGGACTACTGTCTCTATGGTTCTCCTCACATAACTTCTCTTGGAATATTCCTTAATGTTCCCCAGGAATAGCCTGGTGATGTGAATACCCTTGAGCCTGGCCTAGAGACAAATGCTTCTTTTCTTTGGGATCTCCCCTCATATGCCACCTTCATGAACTGCTTTGCCTGAACCAATTTAATCTACCTACACAGCCACTCTTCTATTTTTCTGAATTCCCCTCCCCTGATCCCCATAGACACATAGTATTCTTTCTACCTCCCAGAAAGTTTCTGTCTCTCTCCTTAGCATCATCTTGATTCTTCTTTCCTCTCCTCATTTTCTATCATTGTGTTCATTTGGTGAAATTTCTCACTCCCCTCACCTAACTCTCCTTTTCATAGCTCACCGAATTTTGGTGTGAGCTACTCCTTTCACAGTGGAGTGAAAATAATTATATTATTATTTCCTAGGCTATATTCCTCATTAATGGTTATTAAAGACATCTGGCTAGGAATTAAATGATAATGTTCTTTTTAAAAATTTTGTTTTGTTTGTTTTTTCGCAGGGCAATGGGGGTTAAGTGACTTGCCCAAGCTCACACAGCTAGTAAGTGTCAAGTGTCTGAGGCTGGATTTGAACTCAGGTCTTCCTGAATCCAGGACCGGTGCTTTATCCACTGTGCCACCTAGCTGCCCCTGATGATGTTCTTATTAATTTTCCTTTCTGTTTTAACATTTTAGATTCTGAAATAAAGACTGAGAACAAACAGTCTAATGAAAAAGGGGAAATTTTAGAAGATGAACAATCCCATGTAGCAATCTTAGGAATTTTCCTAAGGGATCTTCCTCAGGGACCTGATTTTGGAGAAGATTGGGAATGTGGGAGAAGGCTACAGAAACAGAGGAACTGTCTAGAGATTTCAAAGAAATCCTTTTCTCAGGAGAGAGATTAGAAAGTGATGATGATCCACAAAAACCCTCCTATAGGAGAACAACCTCAACAGTGTAAGGAATTTGGGAGAAATTTCCAACTTAACTTAAACTTTGTTATACAAAAGACAAATACTATAGGAGACAGAACCCATAAATGTGATACCTGTGGGAAAAGCTTCAAATTTAACTCTGACCTTATCTAACATCAGAAAATTCATACTGGAGAAAAACCTTATGTATGTGATAAATGTGGGAAAACTTTTGGTCATAGCTCACAACTCCTTTGACATCAAAGAACTCACACTGGAGAAAAACTTTATAAATGTATTAAATGTTCCAAAGCCTTCAGTAGGAACTCAAACCTTATTCAGCATCTGAGAACTCACACTGGAGAGAAGCCCTATGAATGTAATGACTATGGGAAAGGCTTCAAATGCGGCTCACATCTTGTTCAGCATCAGAGGATCCATACAGGAGAGAAACATTACAAATGTCATGAATGTGGGAAAGGCTTTAGTTCAAGCTCTCATCTTACCCAGAATTAGAGGATCCATACAAGTGAGAAACCCTATGGATGTGAGGAATGTGGCAGAGTCTTCAGTCAGAGCTCACACCTTATTTTACACCAGAGAATTCATACTGGAGAGAAACCCTATGAATGTGATGAATGTGGGAAAGGCTTCATTTGTAATTCACATCTTGCTCAACATCAGAGAATTCATACAGGAGAGAAACCCTATAGTTGTGAAGAATGTGGTAAAGCTTTTTGCTTGAATTTATGACTTACTCAACATCAAAGAACTCACAGTATTGGAGAGAAGCTCTATAAATGTAATGAATGTGGCAAAGCCTTCAGTCATAGCTCACATCTTGTTCAGCATCAGAGAATCCATACAGGAGAGAAACTCTATGGGTGTGTTCGGTGTGGTAAAGCTTTCAGTAGAAGCTCAAACCTTATTTGGCACCAGACAACTCACACTGGACAGAAACCGTATAAAGGTCAACACTGTGGAAAAACTTTTATTCAGATCTCTCAACTTGAAACCTATCAGAGAGTTCACACACAAAAAATTATAGTAGTAGAGAAACTTGAGCCATAATATTGAAAATATGATGTCAGAGCTTACTCGATTCAGCATGAAAGAAGCAGCATGTTGTGGTGAAGAAAGTATTGGAGTTGGAAGCAGAGAGACCCAGGTTCAAGTGCCACCTGTGACATGTATTAGTTTTATAACCATAGGAGGGTCACTGGACCTCCCTACTCCTCTCTCATCCTTCAAATGGGTACATTATTACCATTAGTACTTACTCAACAAGATTTCCGTGAGGATTCAATGAGATAAGGTGCTTGGCAGACTTAAAAGCACTCTCGAAATGTCTGTTAATATTACTATTACAAGAGAATTAGAATCTGATTTATGGCACTTTAGAGGTCACCTGGTCCAGCCCCCTCATTTCACACACAAAAGGAATATTGTGAATATAGTGAATGCAGGCAGGCCTTTGTTGGGTATCTCAGTCTTTATTTAGTGGCACTTTGGTTGCAGCAAACAGTAATCCAGGGAATATAATCAATGTAGGGAAAAGTTTAGTGAGCCTTGCTAAGCCTACATAAATGTAATGCATAATTATTGTATTGAATTGAATCGAACCATAACACTCTGGAGCTTTCAGAGTATGATTTAATCCTGGCTAGTGAGTATTGAATCCAGGACTCCTCCTTTGGGTTGGGACTCAGGTCTCTGCTGGATCCAGCACAGCACCACCTCTCTTAGAACAATTCTTGTGGTGTTTTAAAAATTGGAAGCCAAAATCATAAAGTACATAAAGTTATAAAGATGACTGTCTGAGGGGGGCAGCTAGGTGGCACAATGGATAAAGCACCAGCACTGGATTCAGCAGGACCTGAGTTCAAATCTGGCCTGGGGGGGGGGCGGCGGCTAGGTGGCGTAGTGGATAAAGCATCGGCCCTGGATTCAGGAGTACCTGAGTTCAAATCCGGCCTCAGACACTTGAAACTTACTCGCTCTGTGACCCTGGGCAAGTCACTTAATCCCCATTGCCCTGCAAAAAACCCCCCAAAACAAAACAAAACAAAACCAAATCTGGCCTCAGACACTTGACACTAGCTGGCTGACCTTGGGCAAGTCACTTAACCCTAATTTGCCCTGCAAAAAAAAGAAGAAAATAAAAAGTAAATGTCAAGTGTCTGAGGCCGGGTTTGAACTCAGGTCCTCCTGAATCCAGGGCTGGTGCTTTATCCACTGCACCACCTAGCTGCCCCCTTGTACTTTGTTCTTGAAAGAGACCATGACATAGGGAGGTGATGTCATAACTTGCACTGAATTGGATTTAAGTGAGGCAGGGCTGTACAAAGTCACCAGCCTTACTCCTCCAGAGCCATGTGGGTCCAGTGGCAAGATTTATACCAGGACAATGGAGATGGCCCCTGATTTTTAAGGCAATTGGCATTAAGCGACTTGCACAGCTAGTAAGTATCTGAGGTCAAATTTGAACTTGGATCCTCCCAATTTCAGGGCCAGTGCTCTATCTACTGTGCTACTTAGCTGCCCCTTTCAGCTTGATAGGGCATACCAGAGCTTCCATTTCATTGACATGGCTTTGAGAACTAAGTATGAGGTATTTGAAGAAGATTTCAATATTCTCTCCAATACGGTTTCCATTAATGACATGATATTGGTAATGTTAACTAGAAAACAATATCACAAGTCCATGAGACATTGTATGGCAACTATGTTTATTACAAGAGAAATGGAACATGCATGTGAAACCCAAATCCAGAGCAGAGAGTTCCTAATCCATACAGAAGTTTGTGTATTTATAACAGTATGACAAAGGGAGGAAAAATTACCAGAAATCTCCAACTGAAGGGGAGTGGCACGTGAGGGGGAAAGATCCAGTATAGGTGGGTGATGGATGAAACCCCTTCCAAAGGGGAGGAGCAAGGCAATGGCAAAAGCAGCATTCTTTTCCCTTGGGAGCTGCTAGACCATGAAGATAGGAGGGTCTGCTTATCTACAAGGGTCCCAGATGCACAAGTAGTTTTTCAGCGTAGTGCAGACTGACTAGCACCTGTCTTGACTCCCAAAGACACACGGAGTCCAGCTTGGTGTGCAAATAACAAATTTTGTCAGCTCATCCTTGACACATTGAGGGCCTCTTGCATACTCTGGGTCCAGTATTGCTGGAAAATATGGCAATTGAAAAAGAAGTTCAGGGGACCCCATAACATTGCTTAACATTGATGAGTTTCACTTGGCTACCTATCGTAGAAGGAATGACTGTCTTCTCTTAAGGTAATGTCAGTCCTCTGTCAATAGCGAAGATTTTGGGGAAGAGGATACTCAGTGAGCCTAAAAATCACATTTCCTACTGGCCCAGTGCTCAAGGTAAATTTGTATCAGTGGTTCTAGAGTGCTAAAAAGAGAGGACAGGATAATCCATAATCTCTTGGTCCCCATCTTCCCAAAATTGTCAAGGAAAGAGAAATCAGTGGCTGGTCTAGCTGTGGCTCTTGGAGGTATATTGCTGAAACTTTGGGGAATGGAGGAACAAGCCTTCCCTCCTAATTGCTCTGACCTGGAAACCCTTCTCCCATGGCCCCATCCTTTATCTTCTCCCCTTGAGCACAGTGGAACAACCTAGAGTAAAAAATACTCATTTGAAGAGTTCCAGAAAAGAGGTCGCCCTACTGTCTCCCCTCCAACCCCTCCAGCCACTGAAAGCCGAAGTCTCCACTGTTTAAGTCCTTGAATCAATTATCCACAGCCTTAGAGATCATTCACAGCATCCCTGCATTCACATCTGCCTACCAGTTGGCTTTGCTCACAGGGTGGATATTGTGGGTTCAGTTCTATACCACTACAGTCACGTAAATATCACAATAAAGTGAGTCATACAATTTTTTGGTTTCCCAGTACATATAAAATTGTTATTCTATTAAGTGTGCAATATTATGTCTAAGAAATGTATATACCTTAATTAAAAAGTATTTTATTGCTAAAAACAAAAAGCTAACAATCATCTGAGTCTTCAGAGAGTTCCAATCTTTTTGTTGGTGGAGGGTCTTGCCTCAGTGTTGAAGGGTGGTGATTGCTGAAGGTTGGGGTGACTGTGGGTAATTTCTTAAAATAAGACAATGAAGGTTGCTGCCTAGATTGACTCTTCCTTTCACTGGTACACTTAGAGGCCATTGTAATGTTATTAATTGGCCTAATTTAAATATTGTTTGTGTCTCAGGGGATGGGGAGGCTCAAGGAGAGGGAGAGAGACAGGGAACAGCCAGTCACTGGAGCAGTTAGAACACATTACATTTATCAATTTAGTTCGTGTCATATATGGGCAAAGTTCATAATGCCCTCAACAATTACAGTAGTAACATCAAAGATCACTGATCACAGATCACCACAACAGAAAAGGTTTAAAATATTCCAAGAATTACCAAAATACGACAGACACGATGGGAGCACCTGCTGTTGGAAAAATAGCACCTATTGACTCGTTCAGGGCAGGGTTGCCATAAAGCTTCGATTTGTAAAAACAACCCCCCCCCCCCACACACACAGTATCTGCCAAACGCAATGAAGCTAAGCATAATAAAATGAGGTATGTCGGTATAGTATTTTAAGGTTTTGCAAAGCGCTTTACAAATGTTAACTCATTCGATCCTCACATAACCCTGGAAGGTGTTTTGTTATTCTGTGTTTGATTTCGTGGCCCCATTTGGGGTTTTCTTGGCAAAGATATGGAATGGTTTTTGCCATTTCCTTCTCTAGCTCGTTTTACAGATAAGGAAACTGAGGGAGACGGTTAATTGACTTGTCTAGGATTACACATTTGAACTCAGGTCCTCTGCACATATGGCACTCTAACCACTGTGCCACCTACCTGCCAACCCTGGGAAGTAGGTGCTATTATTCACACAGGGAAAATGAGGCCCAGGGCCACAAAGCTATTACATGTCAGGCAAAATTCACGCTGAGAGCTACCCTGACTATATGCTGCTCTCTGTCCATTACTCCACTACCCAGTTGCATCAGCTTGCATCCTCCCGGCTTCTATGGGAGAGGGGTGGGATCTAGGGGTGGAGCTTCAGTGATGGCCCCGCCCAAGCAAGGGACCAAAGAGATGGTGAGACTTCTGGTAGGCTTAAAGTGACTCATGCGCACTGGGCTGGGGGGGGGGGGACAGTTCCCTCCCATCTCTGGTCTCAGCCTTTCTAGAGAGTTCCCTTGGGTGAGAAGATCCACTTCCGGCCCTAGATGCTCTGTCCCTTCCCTTTTCCCACCTCCTCTTCCCCTCTTCATGCGGTCCCCCTATGCAGCGCTCTACCAGGAGTGGTGGTGAGTTCAGTGTTGGGCTTTGTGAGGGGCTTGGAGGAGTGGGTGCTTGACACAGCCCCGCCCCTCCTGGACCCAGGGTTCGAGAAACCCTGGTGCAATGCGGGGAAAGGGCAGGAGTTGGGGGACCGAGGGGTTCCCAAAGCCCACCCTAACCTGGAGCCCCTACTTTCTCTGGGGGAAGGGACGGGGATTGGAAGAAGGGTCTTGCCAGACCCCGGGAGAGTCCCGTCAGCTACGGTGGGGTATTGGGAGGGAGGGGCACCCATGACCTTCAAGAGGCTGGCCTAGAGGGAGCCCCCCAAACTGGTTCTGTCCCCCCTTGTGTTTAGGGGTGATTAATTCCTTACCATCTTCAAGCCCCAGGTTCCTCCTCTGTAAAAGGGAATAACGGGGCAGCTAGGTGGCACAGTGAATAAAGCACTGGCCCTGGATTCAGGAGTACCCGAGTTCAAATCTGGCCTCAGACACTTACTAGCTGTGTGACCCTGGGCAAGTCATTTAACCCCAATTGCCCCGCACAAAAAAAAAAAAAAAAGGAATAACACCTAGATTACCCGTCTTAAAGGGCAGTTATAAGGTTCAGATGAGATAATGTGTCTAAAAGTAAAATATTCCATGTTGATCCTTCCTTATTACTCTTATTAACCATAAACGACTTTTCTCTTTTTTGACACCCAGCCTGGGGACCTTTGTCAGTCCTATCTTTTTGTTTTTTGTTTTTGTTTCTTTGCCCCTGGCTTCTTCTTCTTCTTCTTCTTTTTTTTTTCCAGGTTTCTCCAGTAACTAATGACACTCTGGAAGAGATAAAGCAAAGAAACAAATAAATACATACAAACAATCCATATACAGGATAAATAGGAAATAATTAAGAGAGGGAAGGCACTAGAATTAAGAGGGTTTGGGAAAGGCTTCCTGTAGAATCTGGGGTTTTAGTTGGGATTTAAAGGAAGTTAGTGAAGGCAGTAGGTAGAGATGAGGAAGGAGAACATTTTAGGCATGGGGGACTGGAGAAAATGTCCAGAGCCAAGATATGGAGTATCTTGTTTAATGAACAGCAAGGAGGCCAGTGTTGCTGGATCAAAGAATACATGAGACAGAGTAAAGTTCAAGAAGACTAGAAAGGTGTGTATATATGTGGGGAGTGAGGATATGACAGTAGGTTATAAAGAGCTTTGAATGTCAAACAGGATTTTCTGTATGAAATCTGGAGTATAGGAAGCCACTGGAATTTATTGAGTAAGGGAATGACAGTCTGACCTGCACTTTAGGAAAACTGCTTTGGTAACTGGTAGCATATAGACAGGGTAGCTCAAATTTTGCCCTGACACTTAATAGGTGTGTGGCCCTGGGCAAGTCACTTACTAAACTCTCTGAGCCTCATTGTCTTCGTGTGAATAATAATAGCACCTACCTCCCAGTGTTGGTAGGTAGGTGGTACAGAGGATGGACTGGAGTGGGGAGAGGCTTGAAGTAGGCAGACTCACCAGACCTGCATCATGGTGGTAGCAGTGTCAGAGGAGAGAAAGAGGCATATTTAAGAGATGTTGCAAAAGTGAAATTGACAAATATGGACAACAGATTGGATATGGGGGTGAGGTGAGAGAGAGGAGTTGAGGTTAACATTTAAGTTGTGAGCCTGAGGTACTGGGAGGATACAGTAACAGAGAAGGTAGGAGGAGAGGAGAGTTTAGGGGACAAGATAATGAGTTCAGTTTTGGACATGTTGAGTTTAAGATGTCTCAAAAGCAGTTGGAGTTCCAATATTAGAGGTCAGTGGAGAGGATAGAGCAGGTAGGTAGATTTGGGAATCTTTAGCATTGAGATGGTAATTAAATCCAATGTTGTCAATGAGCTCACCAAATGAAGTAGTATAGAGGAAGAAGAGGATAGGGCCCATGGGACACTTATGGGTTAGAGGGCATGATCTGTTTGAGGATCTATCCAAGGAAACCAAGAAGGAGCAAGCAGTCAGGTGGGAGTGACTAGAGATCTGAAAACCTAGAGAAGAGAGTATCAAGGATGAGGGGTGATCAACAATGTCAAAGACTGCAAAGAGGTTGAATGGAATTGTGTGAATATGTAGAGAGGTTAACCTTGTTAAGTGTAAGGTCACCTTATACTGTGAGACAGGGGTGTAGGAGAAGAAGGTGGCAGAAGGTTATATGAGTGATAGGAGATGAAAAAGAGAGAAGAGTGAGCTCATTGTGAAGGGCCTCATTTTTTTCTGTAAAATATGAGGCAAAGTTCTTAGTTGAAACAATGAGGGGAGAGGGTGCCATGGGAGATGTGAGAAGGGATAAAAAGGTTTGAAAGAGCTACTATGTAAAGAGAGTTGATAAGGGAGGCTTTAGTGGGCATTCCCTAGCAGCAGCGAGGTCCAGTTGATGTTGTGTAATGTAAATTTGTAGTGGACACCCAATAAGAATAGTTGTATGATTTTCTTCGTATTCATTCAGCTGCATTTGAATAGGTTTGAGGGTGGCAGATGGTATGAGTGATCTAAGGCTGAATAAAAATGAATGTCTGGAACAAAATTGACTATGTATCAGGTGAATCCAAAAAACCAGAGGCTGCAATCATGTTATCAGACAAAGCAAAAATTAATATATCCTGATTCTTTTTTTTTAGGGGGGGGTCATGCGTTTAGGTAGCGCAGAGCTTCTTTCTGAAGTTGCTTCTTGCTCAGTACACAAACCGACACCACTAGTACCAAGTCTCCTCCTCAGTTAGCTCTGGATCTGTGATCAAGAACTGGTTAGTGTATGATGATGATTCTTGGCACCTATTCATGTATTTTGCACAGAGTCAGATATTTCTGTGTGGTGCTGGGATATCTTACCCTGATACACAGTTTGTTCTGCCCTGAATTGCTTTGCCTGACTATTTCTGGCTAGACCCAATCGCCTGTGTCCACAGAACTCTCTGTTTTTCTTTGCCTGGGCTGGAAAAATGACTTACCATGCTTTTTTTCCTTTGATTTCCTAATTAGGACTCAGTCTGGTGCATTTTCTAGATCCGAGTAGAGGACTTGGGCAGGTCAATAGCTTGGGTGCACTTGATCTGCTACTCTAACATCTTGGCCACAATTGGCATTTTTTTTTTTTTGTGGGGCAGTGTGGGGTTAAGTGACTTGCCCGAGGTCACACAGCTAGTGAGCAGCAAGTGTCTGAATCTGGATTTGAACTCAGGCCCTCCTGAATCCAGGGCCGGTGCTTTATCCACTGTGCCACCTAGCTGCCCCTCGCAATTGATTTTTCATCTTAGTTCATGACTACATTTGTCTCATTAAATATTATTAAGTAGCTCCAAATTAAGTTGAATAAGTTGCTGTTTGAAAAAATTACTGCTGGAAAAACTCAGGCTAGTCAGGGGAGTAGGAGCTGCTATCCAGCAGATGTCTAGATCAGTATGAGAACAGGGCTGTTCTGTCAGTGAGTTCCTGTTGGGTAGAGAAGTAGAGAAGTGTGTTCAGTGGGGTTAGGTTCAAATAACAAAGAAAGGGAGAGTTATTCTTTTTTCCCCTACACTTGTGGGCAGGACATGGGGAGTACATAATGAATGCTATGTCTTAACCATACTGGAGAGAAACCCTATAGGTGCAATGAGTGTTGTAAAGCTTTCAGTCAGAGTTCACACCTTATTCTTCATCAGAGGACTCACACTGGAGAGAAGCCTTATGAATGTAATGAATGTGGGAAATGTTTTAGCTGTAGCTCACATCTTTCCCAACATCAGAGAATTCATACTGGAGAAAAACCCTATAGATGTAATGAATGTGGTAAAGCCTTTTGTCTGAACTCACAACTTATTCAACATCAGAGAACTCATGCTATAGGAGAGAAACCTTATAAATGTAGTGATTGTGGGAAAAGTTTCAGTCAGAGCTCACATCTTACTCACCACCAAAGAGTCCATACAGGGGAGAAACTCTATGGATGTGTTGAATGTGGGAAAGCCTTTAGTCGAAGTTCAAACCTTATTCGACATCAGACATCACATACTGGTGAGAAACCCTATAAGTGTCAGGACTGTGGCAAAGCCTTTATTCAGAGCTCACAACTTAATAAACATCAAAGAATTCACATTAGAGACTTTGTAAGAGGCAAAAACATATAGATAAAATCAACATGGCTGTGCTTTTAGTTGACGCTTATGCTTTATTCAGTATGAGTAATTTCATATGAGAGAAATATGAAATTGAACTTATAACTATAGAAAAGCCTTTCATATCAGATCAGTCAACCTTTATTAAGTATCAGAGTTTTTATGCCAGAGAATAATCTAGAGAAGGTAACGAATTTGAGAGAAAACTCTTTGAATAATATTGTGGGTATTAAAAGGTCCTTGAGGGGAGAGCCAGTACTTGTTTGGAATTGGTTAAAAACTAAATGAATAAAATATAGTTACTTCTGTCTCTTAGAACATGGAAATCACTTTGTTAAAGATGTTTTACGTTGAAGAAAGAAAGTAAAAAGAACACAGACTTAGGAGTCAAGAGAGCTCAGTTTTAGTTCTGGCCCTACCACTAATTTTGTGACCCTAGACAGGTTGTTAAATGCCTCTAGGGCCCAGTTTCCTCATATGTCAAATGAGGGTATTAGAAGAAATGACCTCTGAAATCCTTTCCAACTCTAATCCTCCATGTTATTCTCAAAATGGCCTTTGTTAAGATGGAATTTTCACATGTCAAGGAACTTAAAATTAAATGTTTTGATGATTGTGGGTAGAGGTGGTATCTTATCCATCACTTGCATAGTCACAGTGCTGCCATAAAAGGTGCTAGATAAATATTTGTTTAATTTAACCCATTCTAATTTGACCCATGCTGGTTTTTTTAAGCAGTTGACAAGAGAAGTCCACTAAACCTCCTGAGAAAAAGTCAGACATCACATATTTTCAAAATTGTTCTTTTCTTCCAGAATCCTGGTTTGTCCCTTCCTTTCTTCCTTGCTTGCTTACTTGGGATTAGGAAGTGGTAATTGAGCAGGTCATGGTGTTTTCCTTGGTTTCTCAATAAAATTAGAAGTAATTGTTCCTTGATTGCAGAACAACAGAACTACAAACATCTTAGGAAAAGCTTAAGTGTCTTGACTTCCCACCTGTATGACACAGATGGAGACCAGAAACCCAATCTAGTGGTTGCTATGTTCTCCCTCCTCTCCACATTTTTTTTATGTATACAGCTAGCTTTTGAAGCAATGGAAAAAATGGAAATCATGCAGTTCTTTTGGGAGTATCCTTTACAAATTGGAAGTCACTTTGTGTGGAGATATAAGAGTATATTGCACATGGCTTGGCTTGCTTATAAACTATTTTTCCTGGTATGTTTTGAGATACAAAGCACAGAAAAAAATTAAAATTAAGTAATTAATTTTTCCCTCCAAGGTTTTCAGCTGCTGTATACAATATATTAAACCTCTGTATTCATTCAAGATAAACAAATCTTTATCTCAGCAAATGGAGGAAGTGAATGAGATGTTTCCTAGCAATCTCATTCTTTCCTTTGTATTCCCCCTGTATTGTTAAGAGTAATGTTCAGAATCGCTCCTACAAAAATGACACTCCAACACCAGGTGAGGAAAATTAGATGTAATTAATATTACAGTACAGGAAAAGAGATATTAGTTTTACAGCAGCAATAAAGTAAGCAGCCTAACAGGTAACTATTAAATCAGAAGCGGCCACTATGTAAATATTTAGAGGGAAATACATCACCAAATCGGGGAAGCACCAACTCCTTGATCCACTGGCTGGGGGTCCTGATACAGCCTCCCAGAGTCCCGATTGGGAATATCCTGGGCAGAGCATTCTCTCCACGGGTGAGACTCCAAAGAGGCTGAAGCTTTACTCTAATTTATATAGGACTTTAAACAAAAGTGGCTTGTATGATGAGCTAATTTTATGACTGACACCAAGTGAGTTCGTGCAGGATCACTGCCAGAGAAGTTGGAATAAACATTAGTTTCTCAGGGCATACTCCTGAGGGGGAGCCAACCCCCCAGGACTACTCCTGTAATTGTTTATAGTCCCTAGGAATGGCTAGTTCCTGGGACCCTTAGGCAGTTGATCAGTGAGATATGTCTAGGAGGTATCTGGCCAGGATCCCAGCAGGGCATCCTCTGTCAGGCTTCCACTCTTGGTCAAAATGGGCAATTTCCCACATTAAGCTATAGCTAGAGTTAGCAGAAAACATCTGGGAGTTCATAGAGGGGGCAAACACAGGCTTGTGAGCTAGGCCTATGCCTGAATGATCTAATATTCATTTGCCTTTCACCCCCATTTTGGCCCACAGTGCTACTGCATTTTTTTAGCCTGTCTCCCTAATTCTCCTAATCTGGAAGTACAGCAGTTGCTTCTGGTGGCTTACCATATTGGTGCCAGACCTAATGCTCATGTTCAATTGGCTTTAGCCATCCTGAAGCTCAGAACTCTAACTCGGACTCCCCAGAGGTGGGGATTATGGATAAGCACCATCATGCCTGGCACTGCATTGTACTAAATTCTTTCAAGACTGGGTAAGAATTACATATCCTTAATAGACACCAGATTATGAATGAATCATAGAATTTCAGAATTGGAAGGGTCTTAAGAGTTCATTTATTCCAACCCACATCTAAATAGGAACCTCCTTTTCAACATCTCCAACAGGTGGTCATCCAGCCTTGCTCTAAGGCTTTAAGCATTCCATTCCACTTTCAGATAGATCTAATTATTGTTTATCCTTACATTGAACCTAAATTTGACTTGGAAATGTCTACCTCATTCTGCCTCTAGAGTCAAGTACAGGAAGTCTAGTCCCTCTTTATATGTCAGTCCTTCAAATACTTAAATTATTAAAGTAGAATTATTATGCCCCCTGAATCTTTTCTTGTTCAGGCTAAACATCTTCAGATGCTTCAGCTGATCACCTTATGGCATAGTCCCTAGTCTTTCCATCCATCCTAATCATGCTCCAGTTTGTCAGTAATGTTCTTCCAAGTAGGCAGTGCACAGAAGCAAGCACAATATTCCAGATCAGGTAAATCTCATCACCTTCCTTGTAGTAAACATAGCACCTCTTTTAATATGGCAGATTGTGTTAGATTGTGCTGGGGTTTTGTCTTTGGGTTTGGGGCTGTTTTTGCTATCTTTCCTAAGCTGTAGTCACACTTCCAGCCATCCTTACCATTGTAGGTTAACAGGCTTTATTTCCCACTAGAGGACTTTAAGGCCTCTGAGAGCAAGTTGGGGAGATATCTTTTACATGTTGAGGCAGATAAGCTTTCCTTATTTCTTTGAAATCAAACTACCATTTCTGGTACAGTAATTTCTGAGGTTAGTTATTTTAGAGTATCTGGGAGTAGAGTGGTCAGAAAAAAAAATTATGTTTAGTTCCCTATAGAATATCCTAAGCCAGAACATAAGTCCACCTGCTGGAGGCCTCTTCTGTTCTCTGGATCTGCTGGGAATATCAAAAATTCTTCCCAGCTGTCACCTATTCTTTTCCCCAGCCTCTCCCACATCCCTTACCCTAGATTAATGCCTTACCTAGTTCTAACTCTTCCCTTTCATCCAATCCAGGATTCCCAGTGCTGGGATACTAGAACCCTATCTCAGTTCCATTAGCCTGTTTGGCTTGTTAAATAGAAGATAGAGTCTGCACATCTTAGACTCTCTATTGCATCCACCCTATAGCACCTAGGCCATTGGCCAGGAATCAGTGAGCAACCACGTATGCAAGACTTTTTAGTAGAAGAATGAATTCAGGAAGCTCTTTAGCTCAGGGTCTGGGCTTAGAGATGGGAGGCAGGAGCATTGGCCTCTCCAAGTTACCAATGATCAATGATCTCTTAATTGCCAAATTTTCTGATCACCCTCTCCTGCTGGATTCTTTCTTCCCTGGGTCGTTACACTGTCCTCTGATTCATCTCCTATTGTTTGACTGTTCCTTCTCCATCTCCTTTGTTGGCTCATCATCCCTATCATGGCTCCTGTGGGCACCTGAGTCTACCTGGTGGACATTTCCAACTTAATGTCTCAGGAAAATCTTAACTTCAACATGTCTAAAACTGAACCCGTTATCTCTCCCCATAACCCTTCCCTTCCTTCCTTCCTCCCTCCCTCCCTTCCTTCCTTCCTTCCTTCTCTTTTTTCCTTATTTTATTCCTCAAATTTTAAAGTCTAGTCATGCCAGACTTGCTGTTTTTTACACATAACACTCCATCTCCCATTTCTGTGTCTTCTTACTGACTGCCCCTCCCATGCACTCCCAACTTAGCTGTACCAAATTCTTTATTTTCTTCAAAACCCTACTCAAGAATCACTTTTACATGAAGTCTTTCCTGATTCCCTCCCAGGTGCTAAAGCTCTCTTTCCAAGTAATAGTGAAGGCTTATACTTGTATAGTTATAGTAGAAAGAAAGAGCGGGG
Organism: Dromiciops gliroides; assembly: GCF_019393635.1. NCBI lineage: Eukaryota > Metazoa > Chordata > Mammalia > Microbiotheria > Microbiotheriidae > Dromiciops > Dromiciops gliroides. Next base: position 78,525,910 of record NC_057861.1, read on the forward strand.
ATAGATGGGAAAAGTGTTGCAGAGATAAAATCAACAGGACTTCATAGCTTACTGAATAATGAGAAGTAAATAAGGGAGAGTCAAATTTCATCTCTTCCTGATAATCTCTTCTTAATTCTCAATCTAATCCAGTACAATGTAATTGAGTGGGCATTTATTAAGCACGTAGTATATACATAACACACTGTATTAAGCATTGGGTACAGAGGGGGGAAAATCCCTGCTTTCAAGGGGATTACATTTATCAGTGATCTAACATTTTAACAGAAGTATAAATGTGATTGTCCAAGGAGGAAGAGAGTGCTATCAACTAGGGAAATCAGGAATTGTTCTCTTAAGTAAGTGGCCTATGACTTGAGCCTTGAAAGAACCTAAGGATTCTAAGAGGTAGAGATGAGAAGCGAGTGCATTCTTGGCATGCAGGACAACATGTACAGAAGTATAGAGGGAGGTAATTGAATCATTTAAGGGAACCAGAAAGTAGATCACTGTGCCTGGAACATATCATATATGAAGAAGACGACTTTGCGAAGTCAACCTGAAAAGGTAGGCTGGACATTGATCATGTGTGGTTTTAAATGCCAAGCTTAGGAGTTTCTGTTTTATCCATAGAGTAAATAGGGAGTCACTAGATGTTCAATAGGGTTTCAGCATAGTCAGACATATGCTTTAGGAAAATTATTGACAACTTTTGTGAAATATGCATTAAAGAGGGAAGAAACTGGAGCTCAATTGGAGGTTTTTGTAATAGTTTAGACAAGCTATGACAAGATTGTGACCTAGAGTAGTGGCCCTATGAGTGAAGAGAAAGGGTTGGATTTGAGAGATGTTGTGGAAGTAGAATTGACAACACTTGTAGCCATTTGGATTTGAAAGGTGAGGGAAAGGAAAGAGGCAGGAATTTGACTCTTGAGGGATTCAAATTCCAGGACCAGGAGTTTGAATTTTGCTTGGCAGGTAATAAGGAACTATTAAAGATTTCTTAGCAGAGGAGGGATGTAATTTCCATGATGAGGTTGTGAACTGGGAAACTTGAAGGATGGTGGTACCCTAAACAAAAACAGGAAAGTTTGGAGAATAAGTGAGTTTAGTTGGGGAAGATAATAAGTTTCATTTTGGAAATGTTGAGTTTGAAATGCCTCTAAAGAATATAGTTGAAGAAATATAATATATGATGGGAGACAGGAGCTCAGGAAGGAGATTAGGGCTGGACATATATACATAGGCATTATCTGCATAGAGATGATAAATGAACCCATGGGAAGTAGTGAAATGATTTAGAGAGGGTATAACAAAGGAAGAGAAGAGGACCAATGACTAAATCTGTCTGGGGTCATGTAACTAATTTTCACTCTGTTTTCTGCTCAACCCTACTATCTTTCCCAGCCTGTTTCTCTGGTCAGATATCTGACTCTCTTTGTGGGCCATTCCTCCGAGTATGTGATCTCCTGCTTACCTACCATTCTACTTTCTCTTCTCTCCCAGTATCAAAAGCTTATTCTGTAACTGTTAAAGCTACCTCTACCTTGTAGACATCAATTTCATTGATCATTCTTTTGTAACTTAACATAGTTCTTTTGTTTTCGCCCAATAGAAGTAACAGGTAACATTTGTATTTTCTATTTATTGTTTCAGATTCTGTGATCTGGACTAAAAATGAATAGTCAAATAAAGAAGATGGAATTTTAGAAGTGGAGCCACATGGAATATTAGAAATATGCCTAAGGGCTATTCCTCTTAAAGCTGGTTTTGGAAAAAACATGTGAACCTGAGAAATTAGAAAGTCATCAAGGAAATATCACAGAGGAAATTTTGAGACAGTTCCTTACCCAGGGAAAGAGGTTTCAGTGAAGTCATGGTGACTCTTAAGAAAACTTCCCAGGGAGAAAAATCTGAAATTGTAAAGCTTGTATAAACAAAAGTTGAGAACTATCTTTACATGTAACGGAAAAAATAAAATACCTTATATGTAGAAAAAAAAAAAAAAGAAAGAAAACTTCCCCAGGAAAATGCTCCCAAGAATTAAACGAATTTGGGAAAAACTTTTCCCTAAACTCAAAGCTTGCTCAAAGTGATACTATAAGAGATGAAACCTATAAATGTGATATCTGTGGGGACCAATTTTTAATTGGGGAGTGTTAGATAAGTGGCTCACTGCAATATTGGGGCAAGGAAGGAGACCAGCAAGCTCCCTCAAAACAGAACAGGATTTATTTTAACAAGAACGAACTTAAAAAAAAATACAAACAGGATCAGTAGGATCAAGGGAAAGGAAATAAAATGGGGAAAGGGAAATTATACAACCTGAAAAAATACCACCACCCAGAAAGCAGCTGAGAATACACAGCAGCACTCCTGTAGCCGTCTAGTTTCTAGCTAGAATGGCGAATTCTCCTCCCTCTTCCTAGCAAATCCCAGCAGCCCCCAACCAATCAGCTGGCCTCTCTGACAGTCACATGACTGCCCTCACTGAGCTTCCAATCATTATAGTTTTGCCAGGCTCATGTAGGCCTCAGCGAGTGGTGATGACATGAGGTGCCAGTGCCATGGCGACGGCTACAACCAGTGGGTGGAGCACCGTGCCATTTGCGGAGCCCCAGAGGCCAGTGTGCGCACCAAGGTTTTTTTTAAAAAAATTCTAGCCAAAAGATGGGTTATAAAAACCTCAAATAACAATTAATTCTTTACAAATCTGTGGCAAAAGTTACATATACAACTCAATCAGTGCTTTTAATCAAATAATTAATACTGGAAAGAATTCCCCCAAATGTAATGAATGTAGGAAAAATTTCAACCAGAATTCATACATTAGGGGAGACCTGGAAAATCACATTGAAAAGAAAACCTATTGTTCTGATAAATGTGGTAAAGCTTTTATTCTGACCTCACAACTCAGTCAACATCAAAGAATTCATATTGGAGAGAAACCATTTAAATGTAATGAATGTGGAAAATCCTTCCATTTGAGTTCACAACTTCTTCAACATCAAAGAACTCACACTGGAGAGAAACCCTATGGGTATGATGAATGTGAAAAAGCCTTTAGTCAAAACTCACAACTTATTTGACATCAGAGAGTTCACACTGGAGAGAGACTATAAATGTCATCTTTGTGGGAAAGTCTTCAGTCAGAGTTCAACCCTTGTTCAACATTAAAAAAACTCATATCTATATTAAATCACAGCAGTGTAATGAATATAAGGATATTTTTTTCTAATCCACACTTTAAGAAGTCTCAAAGAAATCATACTGGAGGGAAAATGCATAAATGTAATGAATGTGGGAAAACTTTTAAATCACTGGAAAGAAACCTTTTCAATGTAACAAATGTTTTAAAGCCTTTAATTGCAGCTCACATCTTATTCATCATCAAAGAACTCACACGGGGAGAAGCCATTTAAATGTGATGAGTGTGGGAAAGGTTTTCTTCAGAGCTCACACATTATTCAACACCAGAGAATCCATACTGGAGAGAAACCTTATGGATGTGATAAATGTGGGAAAGCTTTCACTCAGAGTTCAAGCCTTATTCATCATCAGAGAATTCATATTGGAGAGAAACCCTATGAATGTCATGAATGTGGAAAAACTTTTAATATGAGCACACAACTTATAATACACCAAAGAATTCACACTGGAAAGAGACCCTATAATTGTGATGAATGTGATAAAGCCTTTAGTCAAAGTTCAATGCTTTTCCAATATTAGATAATTAATTCATGCTGGAGTTAAGCCTTATGAGTGTAACGAATGTGGAAAAGCCTTTAGCAGAAGCTTCTACCTTAATGAACATCAGAGAACTCATATTGGGGAGAAATCTTATCAGTATAGTGAATATGAGACTCCCTTAGTGAGTTCAAACCTTATAAAACATTTTACATCTCACACTGGACAGAAATTACATGAATGTAATGAGTGTGGGAAAGCCTTCAGGTGGAGCTCACACCTTATTGTACATCAGAGAATTCGTACTGGAGAAAAACCCTTATAAATGTAATAAATGTGGGAAAGCCTTCAGTTGGAGTTTGAGACTTAGTCAAAATCAGAAATGTCACAGTAGAGGAAACTCATGAATTTAATGTATGTGGACATTTGTAATTGTGATAACTATATTAACTCTCAACCATTTCATTTTGGGGGGAAAGATTTTATCAACCTAATGATTAAATGATGAAAAGTTTTAGGAATGTTGGAAAGACTTCATTAATTAACAGTTTAGGAAATTTATGGCAGAATATAATCCTTGTATTCTTATATGTTGGTTTAACATTAAAATGCTTGTATGTTCCTTACTTATATAGGACCTTCATTTGTTTAGATGACTTATGCTTCAATGTGATCTCATCAGTATGTTTATTTTCTCTGTTGGTAAAGGTCACAACCCTTATCCTCTGGAGATTTTTAGATTTTTTGTTGTTTACTGGAATTATGATTTTATTGGTATAGGGTATAATCAATGAGGAAACTCTTTTCATCAGTGTAGACCAGCATTTGAGCTGCAACCTACAGTCTAAAAGAGAATCTACGACTATAGAGAATTGTCTTTGTATTAAGAAGTTAAATGTCTTGTGGATCACATTATGTCAGAGGTGGGACTTGAAGTTCTTCCTGACTCCAAAATGAAGCCCCTGTTTTTTATATTACACCTTGTCACCCTCAGTTTAGATTTTAAGACCATGAAAAGAGAATTTGTTGAAAAAACACCTCTCTAGCCTACCATTTTAAGTCCTTAATCACCTTTCCCTTCTCTTACCTCCTCAAATTTTCCCCATAGCTTTTGCCAAGACAGTTTGCTTTGTCATGCCTTATGGACAAGATTTTAATCCCAAACTCTTGTTTTCTATTGTCTGGTCATTTGTCATGCTATTTAATGCTAATTAATATGCGACTTTCTATGTTTTCTTTCAGTAGTGATAACTCTGATGGAAGTTGAAAGCTTTCCTCCCCCCCCCCCCCCCCCGCCCTGCAAAAAAGCAGAATATTTTAATTAAACTCACAGAAGTGTCATGGGGAATAGAAATCATATATAAAAACATATCAGGGGCAGCTAGGTGGCACAGTGGATAGAGCACCGGCCCTGGAGTCAGGAGGACTTGAGTTCAAATCCGGCCTCAGACACTTAAGACTTACCAGCTGTGTGACCCTGGGCAAGTCACTTAACCCCGATTGCCTCACTAAAAAAACACAAAACAAACAAACAAACAAAAAAAACCATATCCACAGAATGTTTTTTAAAATTCAGAGTTCTATAAGGAACCAGAATTTTGCTGGAAATTATTTTTTGCCCATAGTTTGCAGACTCCATTTCCTTCCATGAAAAAACTCAACCAACCAATTGAGACATTTTCTCTTCTCTAGTCCAAACATAATAAACAAAGTGCAAGACTTGTAGTTGTGAAGACCTGGGTTCAAATCCTACATCTGACACTAGCTATATGATCATATGCAAGTCAGTTAACCTCTTTAAACCCCAGTTTCATCTGTAAAATGACAATAATGCCAGTTAACAATAATCAATAATGCCAGATTATTGGGGCAGCTAGGTGGCACAGTGGATAGAGCACCGGCCCTGGAGTCAGGAGTACCTGAGTTCAAATCTGGCCTCAGACACTTAACACTTACTAGCTGTGTGACCCTGGGCAAGTCACTTAACCCCAATTGCCTCACTTAAAAAAATAATAATGCCAGATTATTAACAATCATAAGGTTGTTATGAGATTGAAATATGATAATGTATTGAATGTATGGAAAATACCTTGCAAACCTTGAGGTGATATATAAATGGTAGGTATTTCTAGTCACACCCACTCCTTGCTATCATAGTTATTATAGATATAGAGATTTGCTCCCATCATTCTAGAGTGCCTCCCATTTCCCATTTCAGAAAACACAGGTGTAGCTGTTTGTTTATACTTTTTGTGTCCTATCTGGCTGCACTCCCTTGGACTTATGTACCCAGGAACCTCATCATCAAGGAAATTCATCATCCTGTAAGATTTCATAAACTTTAGTACTCACCTCATCAGTATCCTTGGCACCCCTTCTCTTCTGATTGGGGAGCTTGAGGGAGGAGTGAAGAGCTTTATTTGTAAAGTACTTACTGTGTCTGGCACATAGTAAGTGCTAAATAAATGCTTATTCCCTTTCCTTCTTCCTAAGGCCTACATTTACAGAGAGCTCTCACACAGATCATCTCTTCATTTCCTACTTGGCTATATTTCTTTGGACTCCATCATGAGTATGCTTCCATTAGATTGTAATCTTCTTGAGGCCAAGGTCTGTCTTTTTCTTTTTCTTTTTTTTTTAAGAATAAAATAATATTTTATTTAGGCTCTAGGGAAAAGAAACCAAGAGAGAAGTCCTTGGACTTCTCATGGGGAGAAGGCATGGCACAGAGGCGTGGCTCTCTGAGATACCTTTCTCCCTGTCTTTTTCATATTTATACCCAGCACCTACCACAGTGCCTGCCACATAATAGGTCCTCCATAAATGTTTATTGTCTGTCTGATGGTTATCTCCCCTAACCCCTTCACCAAAGGCACATAGAGCTCACCATCATCTTAATTACTCAGGGTAACCATCAGACAGTACACAGGGATAAACAGAAATTTAGTCATTTGTGTTGCCTGACCAATACATTCAGATATTCAGTCAGCTGCCTCCAGGTACTAAATGGATCAGAAGTTTCTTTTTTTTTGTTTTTGTTTTTGGTGAGGCAATTGGGGTTAAGTGACTTGCCCAAGGTCACACAGCTAGTAAGTGTCAAGTGTCTGAGGCTGGATTTGAACTCAGGTCCTCCTGACTCCAGGGCCAGTGCTCTATCCACTGCGCCACCTAGCTGCCCCAGATCAGAAGTTTCTTAAAGACTTGAAAGTGACTTCTCAGTCTCTGTATCCACCTCTTCCAGATATCCTGGAACATAGTAGGTGAGCAGGAAGTCTGTTCAGTGTCTGACTAAATCTTAGACTCTCAAGTGCAATGCTGATCACAGTAGCCTTAGTCTCTGCTGCCTGAGTGGAAATTCCTGAATTTGAAATATGTAGAAGGCAGTAGTGAAATTTAATGTAGATTGGACCAGAAAGTTGAAAGCCCTGAATGAGGGCCAGAAACTATGATGCACTTTCTCCTTCCCCTCCCTGCCTTCCAACCCCACCCCTTTGATTTAAGACAGTCACAATTCAAATCTAATTTATCTTTGCCCTATATCTCACCACTTCCTTTCATGGGCTGTGGTAGTACAGCAGAACTGAACTTCTGGAGAGGTCTGCCTTCTGCATCTATGCAATGCACAGATTGCCTTGGACAGATGTTCTCATCTCAGTTTGTTGAAACTTTTTCCATTCTTCAAGACCCAGCACAGACACCACCTCCTCTAGGAAGCCAACCCCCCAGAGCAGAAAGTGATCTCTGCCTCAAATTATCCTGAAGCACTTTGGATCTTTCTTTTGGTCTTGCTGTTTTTTACTTTGTATTATTTATTTGTGTACCTATTAGATTGCAAGCACTTGAAGGCCCTGGACTATGTGGTTTTTCATCCTTGAAATCTGGGTGATACAGAACACAGGGCCCTGGACCTGTGAACACTTAATAAAAAAACATGTTTAGGTAGTTGGACTGAATTGAACTTTGAGCCCGGCCCAAGATCCCCACAATCTTCCCTTCTTTCCCCCCACCCCCTTTCTTCTTCCCAACTAGAGACTGTAGGGAGCTGGGCTCTTGGCCAAGCAGCCTCAGGGGCTCCACCCACCCCCATCTAGCTCTACAAGCTTGTCAACTCACAACCCAGCAGGGAAGTGAACCAGCGAGAAGATGAGTCCTCCCAGCAGCCTAGAGCAGACCCGGAAGTACTACAGCCAGGGGCATTGGGAGGCTCTTGTTGCCAGGAGTGATTTGGTTGGGGACCCACTTCCGGCTGTTGTTAGACTTTTAACTGACTTCCCTGGGTGAGTTGGGGTAAGGATAGGCGTGTATTTGTGTATGTATGTATGTATGTATGTATGTATGTATGTATGTATGTATGTATGTATGTATGTATGTATGTATGTATGTATGTATGTACATTGGAAGAATGTGTGTGCATCCATGATGGATACATATTCATGTGTTCGAAGGGTGTGTATGCAGGTATACGTATTTGTATTGGAAGGGTGTCCATGCAGGCTTGTGTGTGTGTATTGGAAGATTGTGTAAACATGCATGTGTATACGTTTGGAAGAGTATATATGCATGTATATCTGTGTGTTGGAGGAGTGTTCATGCAGGTGTGTCTGTGTGTGTATTGGAAGGGTGTCCATGCATATTTGTGTGTGTTGGAAAAGTGTTTATGTAGTATATTTGTGTGCATGCACGTATATGGGTGTATGCTGGAAGGGTGTACATGTAGGATATGTGTGTGGGAAGGATTTCCATGCATGCATATGTGTGTTAGAATGGTGTATATGTACGCATATGCCCATGTTGGAAGGGTATGCATGCAAGTATCCTCTGTGTGTGTGTGTGTGTGTGTGTGTGTGTGTGATTCGGAAGGATTTTATGCAAGGGAAGGTACGAGGGGTTTGAGAGTTCAGAGAGTCATGGTTTGGGACAGGAGAGCAGGGAGTATTTCCATTGATTTGGGACAGAGATATTTTTGATAGTAGAATGGGAGATGTGAGTGGAGCCAACTTTGTCAGGCACTTGGAATATCTGAGGGCACTAGTATAAGACAGTGTAGGTTGGACCCAGAAGGTTAAGGGCTTGAATGCCAGGCTAAGGAGGGCCTGAAAGCACTGGGAACCGCTGAAGGTTTTTGAGCAATGGAGGCTTATAAATCAGAGCCACACCTTAGGAACAGTACTTTGGCAGATTGTTTGGGAGAGAGGGAGAGCCTAGAGCTGTGTGTGTGTGTGTGTGTCTTTCTGTCTGTCTGTCTGTAGAAAAGTTAGAACAGAGTCAGTCACTGAGGAATCAACAAGTACTGGGTTTGGAGGCAGGACCTGGGCTCTAAACTTTGGGTAATGAACTTTTCTCATCTGGGGGCTGAACCTCAAAGTTGACCTCTAAGGCTCAACACAGGGGTGGGGTTGGAACCCTGCTGATAAAAGGTTGGATAGTGAATGGGTAGTGAGGAAATGAGAGTAGAAAAGTGAGGTGAAAGTTTGAAAAGGCGGCAGGGTTAAATGAAGGATTTTTAAGGATGGGGAAGACCTAGGCATGTTTGTAGGTAGCAGGTAAGGAATTAATAGGAAGAAAAAGATGAAACATGAGAAAGGGGGAATGATTTCTAGGGAAGAAAGCTCCTGGAACAAAGAAGAAGTGGTGGGATAAAGGGTACAAGAAAGTCAACACACATTTATTAAGTACCTACTATATGCCAAGCTCTGTCTAAATGCTAGGGATACAAAGAGAGTCAAAAGTAGGCTGTGCTGTCAGGGAGTTTCCAATCTAATGGTACAAACAGGGAGGTGAGCACTTGATGAGAAGAACCACCTCTTCCTAGAGCAAAAGAGGCAAAGAAAGGTGAAGATTTATAGGTGTGGAGTAAGGGAGGTAAGGAAGTTGGCCTCAGTTTTCTCAGTAAAGTAAGAGACAAGATCATGTGTTGAAAGAAAAGGGGAGGAGAAGGAGGCATAGAGAGCTCAAAGAAAGAGAGTGTTCAAAACAGCTGTGAAGGGAGCATGCTAGAGAATCATTCATAATAATAGCTAATATTTATATAGTACCAGGCTCTTGCTAAGGGCTTTGCAATGATTATCTCATTTGAGCCTCACAAAAACTCAGGGAGGAAAGTGATCTTAATACCCTTATTTTACAGATGAGAAAACCAAGACAAACAGAGGTTAAATGACTTGTCCAGGGTCATATGTCTAATAAGTATCTGAGGCTGGATTGGAATTCAATTCCTTCTGACTCCAGGCCCAGCACTCAATCTACAGCACCACCTAGCTTCCCCATGGAAAGATGGAAAGATTGCTACCTTACAGAAATGAGGGCCCTTTTAAGATTAGATAATATAAATTAGTAGTAGACTCAGTTAACACAGTCATTTGATTTTCTTCATGAGTATGGGAACAAGAAGAGAAATGGGGAATGGAAGGGAATAAGCATTTATTTAGAGCCTGTTATAGACCAGAAACCTTGCTAAGTGCTTTACAAATATTATCTCATTTGACACTAATGACAACTTTGTAAGGTAGGTACTATTATTATTCCCATTTTACAGTTGAGGAAGCTGAGGTAGGCAGAGATTAAGTGACTTTCCCAGGGTCACACAGATAGTAAGCATCTGAGGCTGGATTTGAACTCAGGTCTTCCTGACTCCACACCCAGTGCTCTATCCATTGAACCACCTAATTGACTCTGATGGGATGATGATGGTAATGAACCAGTGTTGAGGCCTGACAGGGTATGAATGGTTGTGGTAGAACAAACGGACAAAGAACCCAGGTTTGGAAGGAATTGTACTGAACAGGTCAACTATAGGATCAAGACTGCAAGATGAGAAAAATGAAGCCAGAGAAGGAATGATGAATCGATAAGGTAGAAAGGAGTGGAAGGAATAGAGGTCATGGTGAAGATGGAGAATAGTAGATTTATTGTTGTTGTTGTTTGTCCTTCATTCTTTTTTTTTTGCAGGGCAATGAGGATTAAGTGACTTTCCCAGGGTCACACAGCTAGTAAGTGTCAAGTGTCTAAGGTAGAATTTGAACTCAGGTCCTTCTGAATCCAGGGCTGGTGCTTTATCCACTGCGCCACCTAGCTGCCCCCTGTCCTTCATTCTTGAAAAGGACCAATGAAATAAGGAAAGTGATATCATAACTTGCAAGTGAATTGGATTTAAGTGAGTTAGGGTTGTGCAAAGCCACCAGCCTCATGATCTCCTCTACGGCCATCTGGGTCCAGTAGCAAGACACAGAGCAGGATGACTGGAAATGGCCCTGAATGCAGTGGGAGGCATTAGTCTTTTTAAGATAAGGTCTTTCCCAGGTGTCAGTTTGTCTGAGGCAACACCCATTCAGTGATTAAGGCTAGGTGAAAAAATAAGGCAAAAGAAGGTCTCTTTTACCTACTCAAAAAAAAAAAAATCAAATAGATTCAGTAGGAGTGAAACAGAGGACAAGATGGAAAAATAAGAGATCATGATCAGGGGCAGCTAGGTGGTGCAGTAGATAGAGCACCTGCCCTGGAGTCAGGAGGACCTGAGTTCAAATCCAAGCCTCAGATACTTACTAGCTGTGTGACCCTGGGCAGGTCACTTAACTCCAATTGCCTCACCCAAAAAAAAAAAAAAGAGATCATGATCAAAAAGGGGAATTGTAGAGCTCAAGAAAATGGAGATAGCACAGTTATCAGTGATGGAGGAATCTCATGTCTATGGCTGTTAAAGACATCCTTGAGTTTGATTGCTCAAGAGAATAAGGTGTTTGAGGAGATATCAGCATGTATATGTCCCCAAGTATGAGATCAGGGATAACAGTGGAGAGGAAGGCTGGATGAGGTATTGAAGGGAAAGTAAATAACCAGAAGGCTTGATAGGAAAACAGGTGTATGGACAGTTAGTTACAGGTAAAGGACATAAAGAACTAGAAAGTGCTAGCTTTGGAGTCAGAACCTGGGTTCAAATCCTAGTGTTGCTACTTATGGACAGTTAGTTACAGGTAAAGGACATAAAGAACTAGAAAGTGCTAGCTTTGGAGTCAGAACCTGGGTTCAAATCCTAGTGCTGCTACTTACTATCTATGTGAAGGCAAGATCCTCCCCTTCAGCTATAACATGAGCAGTTGAATTAGAAGATCTCAGGGCGGGGCAGCTAGGTGGCACAGTGGATAGAGCACTGACCCTGGAGTCAGGAGTACCTGAGTTCAAATCCGGCCTCAGACACTTAACACTTACTACTTACTAGCTGTGTGACCCTGGGCAAGTCACTTAACCCCAATTGCCTCACTAAAAAAAAAAAAAAGAAGAAGAAGAAGATCTCGGGGCAGCTAGGTGGTGCAGTGGATTAAGCACTGGCCCTGGATTCAGGAAGACCTAAGTTCAAATATGGCCTCAGACACTTGACACTTACTAGCTGTGTGACCCTGGGCAAGTCACTTAACCCTCATTACCTCGCAAAAAAAAAATGTCCAAGGCCTCTTCTTCTAACTCTATTTCTATTCTATATATTCATCTCTTTGGTCTCCTTTTATAAATGTTAGCTCTTTGCTGTGTTCCAATTCAATCCAACAAGCATTTATTGGGAATCTGCTAAGTGCAAGGCCCTGTGCCAGATGTGCGGGAATACAAAGACAAAAAGTAGAAAAACAGATCTTACCCTCAAGGAGCTTACATTTTCCTGTATTCTGGGCCTATGTTTTTGTCTTGTGAATTTTCTGAAAGGCCTGAACATTTTCCATGATTTATATCAGCGGGGATTCTTTTCTCTGCTTCCCCCTTCCCACCAGAACCCCAACACACACACCCCACCCCAAAGGGGTCATACTGAGCAGCCCTACCCCGAAGTGAGGGGCAGAGCAGGTAAAGTTAAGAATAAGGACCTGGACAGTTTCCCCTCTTCCACTGAACAAAAGACGGCTTAGATTTATTTATTTTACCTAGTTCCATAGCGTAGAATAAAGAACAGTGGGTAAAGGGACATGAGGACTGATTTTGGTACAAGGTAAGGGAAAACTTCTGGTTGTCATAGTAACTGATACATATAATTGATTTAAGGTTTGCCAGACACTTTACAAACATTTTCTCAGAGTTGGTCCCATTGCAACCCTACAAGGTACAGGTATTATCTCCATTTTACAGATGAAGAAACTGAGGCCCTGAGAGGTCTTACCCATAGTATCAGAGGTAGGATTGGAACCCAGACTTTCCCGACTCCAGGTGAGTGGAGTTTTCTATCCTCTATGTCACTATAATGCTGCTTCTAAAGGTAGAGCCTTCCAGCAGTGGAATAGGCTGCCCTGATAGGTAGTGAGCCTTCTATGAGGTGTCTGTGTGGTATCTGGCTGAGCACTTGTCAGGAATTTTTCAGAAGGGATTCCTATTCAGTGCCTGGACCAGAATTGGTTTGGATCTCCTAGTCAAGTGTAACCCCTTTCTCTACTTGTGCCCTTGATAACATCTTCTTCCATCTCCTCTTCCATATTTCCCATAGTTATTCCCACCTTTCTCTATTCTTTAATCTCTACTGGCCCCTACCTTGCTGACTGTAAACACAGCCAGGTCTCATTTTATTCTTAAAAACCCTCACTTAATTCTACCCTCCCCTCATACTATTACCCTATATCTCTCTTCCCTTTTACAGGCAGACTTCTGCGGGGGTGGGTTGGAGGGGGGTAGGGGAGAAAGACCATCTGCACTTGTCATTTCTATTCCCTCTCCTATCAGTCTTGCAATCTATCTTCTGACCTCATCACTTAACTGAAACTGCTCTTTTCAGGGCTATGAGTGATCCCTTAAAATATTTTTATTGATATCTTTTATTTTTACATTGCCTAAATTTCCTCCTGTATTCCTTCCCCTCCCAGATAGCTATCCCATATAACAAAATTGGTATATAACATCACCAATGATCTTGTAATCGACAAATCCAATGGACTTTTCTCATGCCTCATCCTTATTGATCTCTCTACAGCCCTTGACACTGTTTACTCTCTGTAAATGTACCCCTGGGCTCTGCCATAGACCTTCTGTGAGAAAATGGTGGGCTTGGGGATGCCCAGAGGCCCCTGCTCAAGTGGATAATATTAAGATTAATTGGATTGACTTTTCTGATTAATTCACTTAAAGTTAGTTTAATTGAAATCACACCTACCTGAAGGCCTGACCCTCAGAGGGTGTGTTCTCTGAGCTCTGACCTCAGCTCGTTCTGCTCATGGATCACCCTCAGGTCCAGTGGGCCAATAGATTTGAGTGATGCTAGCCAATTAGCTTTGAGCAGTGTGGAAGGGCTGTCTTTCCTCCAGTCCCAGAGGAAGCTTCCACTCTCAGTTAGGCTCTTGGTGGAGGAAGACTTGGAGGAAGAAGCAGGCCAGGCTGAGCTATAGGCTAGATAGGTCGTTTCTTAACTTTCTGAGCCAATTGTTCTCTCTTTAATAGTATTTGGTATGCTTTAATAAATGCTTAATGCCCAAAACTGGTGCTAAAGCTTCTAATTTATAAGTAACAAATATATTAGAAACCCCAGCTAATTTTCCCTAAACTTGGGACAGAAATAAGATGACCACATATAATTTTAAACACCACACTTCCCTCTCTACATTTTCTCTTGGTGACCTCATGAGCTATATATAAGAGTACTAGACTTATATATACAACCTCTGAACTGTCTCCTCAGCTCTGGACACTTTTTTATTAATTTTTTTCATAAAACTTTTAAGCATATGGTAGAGTCAACATAGCGTGTTCAAACCTTTTCTCTGCTTGTTTCTGATTGCTTCTGGTCTTCTGTGCATTAAAAAAAAACACATGTTTCAACATCTCTTTTTTCTTTTTGCCTATTAGCTCTGGACATTCTGAACTGAATGTCTTGTAGATCTCAAACTCCATATTTCCAAAATAAAACGAGTTAGTTTTTCCCCTAATATTTCTCCTCTTCCTGTCTTCCTTATTTCTCTTAAGTACGCCACCATCCTTTCAGTAATTCAAGTTCGCTACCTCAGAGTCATCCTCTACCTCTCAGTGTCTTTTACTCTCCAAATGAATTTTTAGTTTATATGTCGCCAAAGCAAGCACCCATATATCTATTCAGTTGCCAAGTCTTGTTGTTTCTATTTCCACATACCTCTTACACTGATCCCTTTCCACCCACATATATGCCTACCACCCTAGTGTAGGCCCTCATTGCTTCTAGCCTGGATTATTGCAATAGTCTCCTAATTAGTCTCCCTGTTTCAAGTTTCTCTCCTCTCCAAACCATCCTCTGCACAGCTGTCAGTGATATTCTTAAATTACAAGTCTGAACATGTTACCATCTTCCTGATGTAGCTCTTTATTATCCCTAGTATTAAATATAAACTCCCCTGGTTTTGAAAGCCCTTCAAAACTTGATGCCTGCCTACCTTTCCAGGTTTATTATATTTTATTCCCCTTCACACACTTTTCAGTCCAGCCAAACTCACCTTGTTGCTATTCCTCACACAGCACACTCCCATTCCTTGTTTCTGTGCCTTTGTACGGTCTGTCCCCTGTGCCTAAAATGTGTTTCCTTTGCACCTCTGCTTCTCAGACTGACTTTTCATGACCCCATTTTTGTGTTTTCTAGTCAAAGGTACTGGAGCAGTTTGCCATTTCCTTCCCCACTTCATTTTACAGATGAGGAAATTGAAGCAAACAGGGTTAAGTGACTTGTCCAAGGTCACACAGCTAGTAAGTGTCTGAGGCTGGATTTGAGATGTGTTTTCCTGATTCAAAGCCCAGGGCTCTTTGCACTGTACCACCTCGATGTCCTTTAGAATCTCTAGCATCCTTCAAAGCTCAGCTCAAGCTGTACTTTCTACATGAGCTCTTCCTGGTAGATACTGTCTTTTTTGTCTTTGTGTCCCAAGGTCTAGCACAGTGTACATAGTAGGCACTTAATAAAGACTTGTTGATTGATTGGTTGGTTGATGACCTTTTATGGTCCTGTCCATCTCTGAGATTTCACAACTATGTGATTCTTATTCATTGATTTTAAGAATTTTTTTTTGTCCTGGTAAGAAGCAGGAAGAAAATTAGAGCTATATGAAAGTTGTTTTTCCTAAGCCTTGCCAGAACATCAGATATCAGTCTCAGAGAAGAGTGATGGGCAGAGTGGTGAGTAAATACTTACTGCCTAGAGAGAACAGGCAAGAATGATGGAGGTGCTGGCAAGGCCCTCTGTCCTCTGCTCTAGTCCAATGCACCTAAGCATTGCATATAGTCCTGAGTATCATGTTTTAGGAGAGACCTTGGCAAATGAAATCAATGTAGAGAAAGGTGGTTTGGATGAGGAAAAGACAGAAAACCATACAAAAAGACATATAAGCATTGGTTGAAGGAACTGTGGATGTCTAGAGAAGAGACTTAATTGTCTTCACATTTTTGAAATGTCATGGGAAAAAGGGATTAGATTTGCTCTGCTTGGCCCCAGGTGGTAGAACCATTACTGCTGGGAAGAAGTTATAGAAAGATAGATTTTTGGATTGGTATAAGGGAAAGCTTCCCAATAATTATAGCTACTCAGAAGCAGAATGGATCACCTGGAGAAGTTGAGGAGCATATAGACAGGATTCATGATTAACCAAGATTGGATTCCCTTTGGGATTGATTCTATGATGTGATTTAGGACTGCGTAGACTTTTCAACTAAGTTTCCTTTCATTATATGTTGTTAATTTATGAATTGTTCACACTAGAGGAAGGAAAGAGTGTGGGAAATCCAAAATTCAATTCTATTTAGTCTATTTGCCTATGATCCCTTCTATTGTAAGGATATTATTTCTACTTTCTTCTGTTGTCTGCTATGGAGCCTCAGACATGTTCCCATACTCATTAGGGGCTCAGGTCATGGTGACTGATGGTGATTTAGTGAAAGGGAGGGTGTTAAGGAAATGCCTGTGCCCAGGACCTCCCATTTCCTATAAAGGAGAGGAATCCTAGTGAATGAGGGAACTTCAGGAAAGGACTGGTCTCATTCACGGCTCCTCTGTTTTCCCTTAGCTCTGCCTGCTCCCCAGGTATCTGCCCCTTTCCCTAAGGGAGCCGAGGAGCCTTGGCAATGGCAGCTGTGTTCCCGATACTGGCAAAGTCCCAGGTGAGCTGTCCTTCCAGAGGTCCCATCACTTGTCTTCTTTCTTCAGCTGTAGGCATGGTTACTGGTTCCTCCCTCTTTAACCTCTCCCTTTCCCTCATCTTCCCAGGATTATAGGTGTAACAATCTCTTAGACCTATTTCTAGATAGACCTTGGAAGTTGTGGTCACTGTGGTTCACATCCCCCACTTGGGCCCTACATTCTATAATTCTCTCTGGGAATTATCTGCTTCCAAGTGAGGCCTTGTCTGCTTCCCTTCCATTGGGTATTCTTTGCTCAGCAAACCCTACGCAGAGTTTTAAGCCTAAACCCCTCTGTTGGATGAGAAACAACATAGGTAGTTTCTTGACTCCTTTTTCCATGATTCCTTTTAGGGAAGATCTCTTTCCCCCATCTATTTCAGGGATCAAAGAAGTTATACATGTGATGATTATACAGCCCCTTCCTATCCCAATTATGATACCCCCATGTAGCTTGTTTGTACCCTCATGTCAGCAGGTCAGAAGGGCCAAAGATGGGTTCCCAGGGTCCTGTTCTTGATTTAGGCAGTTTAGGCAGTGGACCAAGACTCCTTTGGGCTCCTCTTGGACCAAGCCCTTCTGTGTGGAAATATTGGGGAAGCCAGGGAATTTCCTTGGTGTGATCAGCTCAGAGTAAGTCTAAGATAGGCAGTGTGGAGCCCAGGGTATCCATCACCGTAAGGGGGAATTTAGAACCTGTAACTCTGTGCTCACATCAGGTGGGGTATCAAGCTCAGTCAAAGATGGTTCATTGCTCACAGAAGTAATACCTGCAATTTGGTGGCTGCCACTAGGTAGGCAAGGTGTATGAGAAACAGAGTTTACTTAATTTTATGTTTATCTGTTCATCAGATATTTATTGAGAGCCTGCTATGGGCAAGGCATAGTTATATACTCCAGGGATAGTAATAATAATAGTAATAGTAATAATAACTAACATTTATATAGTGAGTTTGGAAAGTGCTTTACAAATGTCATTTTATTTGATGTTCACAACCATCCTAGGAGGTAGGTAGTATGGTTATCCCCATTTTAAAGATGGGGAAACTGAGGCAAACAGTGGTTAAGTGACTTGTCTTCAGTCACACAGCTAGTGAGTGTCTGAGTCTGGATTTGAACTCAGGTCTTCCTGACTCCAGGTCCAGGACTAGACTCACTGTGCCACCTGGAAGACTAAGATTCAGCCCCTATATTGGTTTTACATTCCAATCCAGTGAGTACTCATGAAGAGCCTAGAGTGTATGTATAAGGCAGTAGGTTAGGTGATAGGAATACAGTGCGAGGAGAAAATAAAAAACAGTCCTGACAGAGTGGTTAGGTGGCGCAGTGGATAAAGTGCCAGCCCTGGATTCAGGAGTACCTGAGTTCAAATCCGGCCTCAGACACTTGACACTTACTAGCTGTGTGACCCTGGGCAAGTCACTTAACCCCCATTGCCCCACAAAAAACCAACAAAACAAAACAAACAAAAAAACCCCCAAAACAGTCCCTGTCATCAAAGAGCTTAAATTCTACTTGGGGTTTGGGAGGGGATATACCTAGAGGAGAGAGCAAGCAAATTCTTAATAACACGGTTCAGAAAAGACTTTCCATAGGAGGTGGCACCTGAACTGAGGAGGCCTGAATGAGGCCAGGGATGCTGAGAGACTAAGGAAAAAGTACATCAGATGGTCAGTGCAAAGCCTCAGAGACAGGAGATGCAATATCAAGTACAGGGAACAGGAAATAAGTAGGTTTGGCAGGAACATAGAATTAGTAGAAAGGAATCACATACAGCAAACCTAGAAAGACAGATTGGAACCAGATTGTGGAGGCTTTAAATGCTGTGGTGAAGACTGCATTTTATTCTAGTAGCAGTAGGGAGCTGCCAGAGCTTCTTGAACAGGAGAGATACCTCTAGAAATTTACTTTAGGAAGATTATTTTGGCAGCTTTGGGGAAGGGAGAGACTGGAAGCTGGTGCTTTATAGTTGATATTAAGGAAGATGAGGGTCTGAGGTAGGAAGGTGGGCCTCTGAGCAGAGAGAAGGAGATGGAAACGAGATGTTATAGAGGTGGAATCAGCAAGATTTGGTACCTGTTGAGAGAGAGAGAGAGAGAGAGAGAGAGAGAGGGAGTAGGGTTGGAGAGAGAGATATTCTGGAGTCATGCAGAGAGAGATGATAGTTGAATCCATGGTAGTTAAGGAGAATCATTAATTAAATTCAATAGATATTATTAAGTACTTAGCTCTGCTAGGCATTGGGATACAAAGACAAGAAATACTAGGGCCCCTGGGAAGATTATATATATATATATATATATATACACACACACATACATACATATATATGCACATATATACATATACATATATATGCACATATACACACATACATACTATATATAGTGTATATAATATACACACACACGCACACACATCTATATAAGCACATTAAGAGTAAATACAAGGGCAGCTAGGTGGTGCAGTGGACAGAGCACCGGCCCTGGAGACCTGAGGAGGACCTGAGTTCAAATCCAGTCTCAGACACTTAACACTTACTAGCTGTATGATCCTGGACAAGTCACTTAACCCCCGCTTGCCCCAACAAAAACCAACAAACAAAAAACCCTTTACAACTTCTTCTAGCCATATGCTCTGTGTTCCAGCCAATCCAACCTACTTGCTGTTCTCCAAACTTAACATTCCATCTCCCACATTCTTTACTTTTCTTAGGCTGTCCTGCATCTCTGGAACACACTTCTTTGTCACCTTTACTGCTTAAAATCCTTAGCTTCTTCTAAAACCCAGCTTAGGTATCATCTATACTGGGAAACTTTTCCTATTCCCCTGACTTGTCATTGTACTCTCCCCTTAAATGATATTAGGGCTGACACAGGTCTGCCCCTATTCAAAAAGCTTTGGTGACTCCTGGAATAAAATAGAACCTTTTGTGTTTGGCACTAAAACCCTTCACAATCTTTTCCAGGCTGATTACGCATTACTCCCTCTTACACATTTACCATTCTGGCCAAATCAGTCTTTTTGCTCTTCTTGTATGTGACATTCTACCTCCTGCTTGTGGCTTTGGAAAGTTGTGCCCTCAAAGTGCGGACTGTTCTCATTCCTTACTTCTGCCTCTTGTCACCCCTGGTTCCCTTCAAAGCTCAACTCTAGGGCCAACTCCTCCAGGAGACCAAATTCCACTTGTTAGCATCCTGTGCCTCCCTCTCCCTGAAAAATCATTTATAGATATCCTGTATTTCCTTATCTGTGAATATGTTCTATTTCCTTAGAAGAATGTAAGCTTCTTGAGGGTAGGAACTGTACTGTTTTTGTAGCCAGACACTGTAGCTAGCCTGTTAAGAAATGCTTAATAAATGCTTCTGAGTGATTGATTGTATTTACTTATCCCTAGAACTTTTTAATTTTTTAAATAATAAAACATTTTTATTTAAAGTTTTGAGTTTCAAATGTTATCCCTCCTTCCCTTCCTCCTTTCCCCCTCCCTGAGGCAGTAAGCAATCAGATATAGGTTATACATGTGTAATTATGTAAAACATCGTATCAGTCATTTTATATAAGAAAACTTGAATAAAAGAAAAAAATGAAAGAAAGTGAAACATAGCAGCTTTAGTCTGTGTTCAATCAATGTCAGTTCTTTCTTTGGAGGTGGATAGTATGCTTCATCATTAGTCCTTTGGGATTGTCTTGGATGATTGTATTGCTAAGAATAGTTAAGTCATTCACAATTCTTCATCAAACAATATTACTGTCACTGTGCGCAACATTCTCTTGGTTCTGCTCACTTCACTATACATCACTTAGAACTTTTTTAGAGACTCATTGGAAGGAGAAGTTTCAGGGCTTGAGAGTCTTGAGATAAAATAGTAAGATGGGATGGTGGCTGTGGTGTGTACTCATGCCTGGGCTTGGCCAAGGTAGAGTACAGGTCATGATTGATGAACCCATGGCTGTATTAACTGGAAGGCCGGAAGTTTCAAGGGAAAATGTATTTTGAAGTGTGTATGGATGAGGGCAGTAGCTGAGCCAGGTATTGAGCTCCATGAGAAAGGAGGAAGAGATACCTAGAAGATTGGTAGATTGTATCAACATGGCGCTCAGCCTTGGGATTTGGACAGAGTGGAATTTAGAGGAGAAGAGGATGCTGTCACCCAGCCACAGGTGGTCAAGTTGTAGGTATCCTGTCCAAGAGAAATTAGGTAGCCTCTATACAGCTAGCCTTGCTAACTCAGACCTATCAAGCAGTGGTGAACACTGCCTGTATATACACACACAATGTTACCTTCCTCCTCCCTCCAAAGTCTTCTTCCCTCACTGAACCTGCTCCCTATGCCACTCTCTCTGATGTAGAGGCCTGGGGATTGTCTCTGAGGAAGCAGAAATATATTGTTTCAGGAAACAGTGATGTTTGACGACGTGGCTGTGTATTTCACAAGGAAGGAATGGATGTGCCTGGACTCTCCTCAGAGGGCTCTCTATAGGGACGTCATGCTGGAGAATTATGGGAACCTGGTCTGCCTGGGTAAGGTTATTCTCTGGAATCTCCCCCTTCTCCCCTGGGGTTTTCTAGCTTTCCCCTTTATCAGAGGTTGCTAGGTTTTTGAGGAGCTCTGTTAAGCTGTGACTCAGGGCTCAGAGCTCCTTTATCCCTTTTTTTATGCAGGGATGAATGTTTTTGCTTCCTGTGCTCAATGGATAAGTCTCTTCCTTCCAAAGCAGAAAACGGGCAGCTTCCTTGTGCTAGGCCTGAGGTCCCCATTTTCTTGTCCTCTGAGCTCTCAGTAGGAGATCCTATTCCTTTGGGGGGCTCATAAACTTCTATCAGGGGAAAGGGATAAATATTTAAATAGCATCTACTATGTATTGGGCACTGAGCTAAAGCACTTTATAAATATTATCTCATTTGATCCTCACAACAACCCTGTGAGGTAGGTGCTGTTGTTTTCCTCATTTTATAGTTGGGGAAACTGAAACAAATGGAAGTTAAGTGACTTGCCCAGGGTTACACAGTTAGGAAGTGACTGAAGTCATATTGGAACTCAGTTTTTCCTGATTCTGAGCCCATCTGTACCACCTAGTTGCCATCCGTGTTAGGATTTTGTCAGAGCATAAATTCTTGGGTTTGGCAGATAACGTGTTCTTTAGTGAAAATTTCCTGTACAGTCAGCATGTGGGAACCAGCAGTTCTTATCTTCTGTCTGTATCCAGACCCTCAGTTCCTTTGCTGGGTCTGTCCTTCCTGGGTATATTGTCTCTTCAGAAAACTTGCCCTTGCGATCTTCTCATCATAACCTCTTTTGACATTCCCTTGTACATCTGGGAACTAAGACTGAGCCTTGAGAATACTTTGTGTTCCTACAACATGAACCAACCCGTCCCTTTCCTTTATCACAAGCAGGATTTCCAGTCTCCAAACCTGACCTGATTTTTCAGCTGGAGCGAGGAGAAGAGCCATGGGACTTGGAGCTACAGGGTACTGAGGAAAGAGAGGACACCAAGAAAAGAGGTGAGAGAGAGAGAGAATGCTATGTCATTATCTTCCAAAATAGTCATACTTGCTTTGGAAAAAATCAGAGGGTAAAAAAATCAAATAATGGGAAGTGGACTTGAGTGATTATATGTACATATATGTACATGTGTATACACATATAAATATATATACACATATATATGAGAAATACAGGTATCCAGGGACCTGAGAAAGGAATTCACAAAAGAATCATACAGACCAGGAATGCATAAACTAATAGTACTTTATTACAGTATGTTTTAACTCACACAAAAGGAAACTCAAGGCTGAAAAGGAATTGGAGAATGGAAGAATGGAAGATGGAGGGGACTGGAGAATGGAAGATGAAGGGCAACAAAGAAAGATGCATAACCAGTGTTGTTATTGGGACACTGGGTAGGTTGGTCTTTGGATTATGGGCTGATGAGTAAGGGTGGCTCAGTGCTAGTTCTTCAGGAATCTCTCTCAGCATTTGGCACACCCAATTCCACTGAGGTCTCTATCACTTTTATTTGGTATAGGATGCCTGGGTTATAGTGCTTTTATACCAGGGTAGCTCAATGAGGCAGCTAAAGGGAATGGGTTTTATGGGGAAAGAGGAAGTTCTTACTTAAGTGAGTCCATTTGGTTTTCTGTCTCTTGTTGCTGATAGGGAGCTGATATGTACTGGCTAATGCAAGAAGCTCTAGTTGAATCAAATAAGAAGTATAAGCATAGAACATGGAAATTTCCAGGAAAGGGCAGAGTGTTTGGTAGGAATTACTCAGTCTGCTGCAAGTGTGTTTCCTGGGTCTCACAGAGAAGCCTGTAGTCTCTAGGTGTTTAGGGCCAGCACACTAGGGTACTTAGAAGCAGCTAGGTGGCTCAGTGGATAGAGCCCTGGGACTGGAGTCAGAAAGACCTGAGTTCAAATCTAGCCTCAGACACTTACTATCTGTGTGATCCTGGGCAAGTCACTTATCCTGTTTGCCTTAATCCACTGGAAAAGGAAGTGGCAAACCATTCCAGTATTGGCCAAGAAGACCCAATGGACAGTATGGTCCATGGAGTTAAGAAGAGTTAGACATAACTGAATGACTGAACAACAAAAACACTAGGTTTTTTACCCTGGAAGGGATTTCGGATTACAAAGAACTTTAGCCATTGAATCACAGAGGTGGTAGGATCATAGAGATCCTTCCTTTTATGCATGAAGAAACTGAGTACCTGCTATGTACAAAGCTCTATGATAGTCACTCAAGGGATACATAGAACTTAGGTGAAACAGTTCCTGCCCTCCAAGAGTTCACAGTCTTGTGGTAGTGGGTTAAGGTACATATACGAGTACCTATAAGACATAATATATGAGTGCTGAGAGAGATGCAAAACAGAGTACTAGGTCAAGTTCAGGCAGGAAGGTGGATGTTGATGGGGGATCAGGAAAGGCTTAATGAAAGAAGAGGCATTACAGTTGGGCTTAGTAGGGTGGGTAGGACTTTAGCAGGTGACATAGGTTTGAAAGGACATTTTAGGCCCAGGGTACATTGTGAATAGATGGAAAAGCTCAGGACATGTCTACGAAATAGAGCATAATCCAGTTTGTTTGCAGAGTAGAGTGCATGGTGGGAAATACTCTGAATTTCTGTTGGAAAGATAGCTAAGTGGTGCCCTGGATTCAGGAGGACCTGAGTTGAAATCCGGCCTCAGACACTTGACATGTATTAGCTGTGGGAACCTGGGCAAGTCACTTAACCCTCATTGCCCTGCAAAAACAAACAACAACAGCAAAAAAGAAAGATAAGCACTGGAATTGTGGAGGACCTTTAAAGCCAAGCAAAGGAGTTGAAAACAGTTAATAAGTGCTTACTATGTACAAACTGGAGAAACAACCTGGTAAAGTAGAGAGAAGGCTAGCTTTGGAGTCCAGAGGATCTGGATTCAAGTGCTGCCTCTAATATATATTGGCTATGTGCCCCTGGGTGGATCAATTAATCAAATATACATTTATTAAGTGCCAAGCTCCTCAGTGTCCCAGGCAACTCTCTAGGACAATGATGTCAAAGGAACATGTGGCCAAAGGAAAACAATTGAATTTCTTCTCTTTTAAAAAAAAAGAATAAATATTTTTACTTAAAGTTTTGAATTCCAAATTTTATCCCTCCTTCCCTCCCTCCTCTCCTCCCTCCTTGAGGTGGTAAGCAATCAGATATAGATTATACGTGTGCAATTATGTAAAAATTACATTTCTTAGGATTATGTTATCTAGTGAGAAGAATAAAGGCACGAGGACAGAGCTATGAGGAGCTCCTACTCTCAAAGAAGGTGGCTTGATGCAGCTCTTCTAGAAAGTCTCTTGGACTGGTAAAGGGGTAGGAGGTAAACCATTAGAGGCAGTATCCAAGGAGCTTGGGTCGGAAATGTTGCTGAGACATAAGCCCTGAGCATTAGCTATCAGTAGCAACTGAACCATTGATGAAGATGTGAAGGTAGAAGGGTCACTTGGAATTGTCAGGAGGCCTTTGGTGATTGTAAGAAATGCACTCTTTTTTGTGTTATGTCACAAGTCAGAATGGAGAGAGTCCAATAGAGAAGACCTCA
The DNA here is from genome assembly GCF_019393635.1 of Dromiciops gliroides. Classification (NCBI taxonomy): domain Eukaryota; kingdom Metazoa; phylum Chordata; class Mammalia; order Microbiotheria; family Microbiotheriidae; genus Dromiciops; species Dromiciops gliroides. The sequence goes on from NC_057861.1 coordinate 78,550,760, forward strand.
GAAGAGAAAAAATTGTAGCAAATGCTGGTCCTCTGTCCTGTGTTAGATTCTTTAGGAAGATATTGATCTACTTATAGGATGAAGAGAAGCAATCCAGCAATACAGATGGGCTAAGGAAGAGGGTCTGTAACATGGGGAAAGGGAATGGCTCTGAGCAGAAATAGAGGCACCACTTCGATTGTCAGTGACATGAGAAAAGTTAATGTGACTAGGAAAAGGGCTGCTTTATCACTGGTTTCCCTTCAAGGGCCCCTATTAAATTGAGAAGTTGTATATCCAGGTGATGAGCACCATAGAACCAGTCAGAAGGTCCTTTTTACTTAGTGTTTAACTCTTGCTACCCATAGTGGTTTCTCTGTGTTAGTTTGTCATTCGTACCTCCCTGTTCCGGATGTCACCTCTTCATCTCCTCAACATTTGCCTACTCCTTAATTGCTAAATCTCCTATCTAGCCCCATTTTGTCTCTTTTGTTTCTTGTTCATTCACTAAACTTCTTGCTCATCATGAGCTCCTTTGCCTTGTCTGTTCTTTCATTAAACCTCCTACCCTTCTCAACTGACTCTCATTATCCATTCTCTTTGCCTCTAGTATAGATTAAATTAGATTAAAGCATTTAGTAAGCATTTGCAATGTGCCAGGCACTATGCTAAGTATAGACTACTTTCTCCAAGACTCCATTCCTCCATTTCACCAGCTCTTACTTCTTCTTTTCTCTTTCCAGCTATTGATACTAATTTTGAGGGCTATCCAAGCCATCTGCTTCTCTTGGACCTTAATTTCAATGATTATTTTCTTTTTTCCCGATTATAATCTTCTTCTAGGAGTTTCCTTTCTCCCAGTACAGAAAACATTTTTGTTTATTGTTTCAGATTCTGAGATAGGGACTGAGAACAAGACATCTTATAAAAAAGAGGATATATCAGAAGATGTAAAATCACCTGGAGGGACCTCAGAAATACCTTTTAGAGATGCTCTTCAGGAACCTGTTTTTGAAGAAGTTTGTGCATTTGGGGGAAAGTTAGAAAATAATCAGGGAGATTCTACTGAGGTGATACTGGAGAGATCTTTTTTCCAGGAGAAAGGTTTCAGTAAAGTGACTATGAACCACAACAAAACCTCCATGGGAGAAAAAAATCAGGAATGTGGTGAATTTGGGAGAAACTTTGGTCTGAATCCAAGTTTTGTTTTATACCAGAGTGATACTATGGGAGAGCAAGTCCATGGATGTGATACCTGTGGCAAAACTTTCAAATACAATTCAGATCTTATTCGACATCAGAGGATTCATACTGGAGAGAAACCTTATGGGTGTGATGAATGTGGAAAAGTCTTTAATCTCAATTCAGAACTTATTCGACACCAGAGAATTCATACTGGAGAGAAACCTTATAAATGTAAGGATTGTTGGAAAGGCTTCAGTCAGAGCTCCAATCTTATTCGACATCAAAGAATTCATACTGGAGAGAAACCCTATGAATGTAATGAATGTGGGAAAGGATTTGTTTGTAGCTCAGGACTTATGCAGCATCAGAGCATTCACACTGGAGAGAAACCCTATGGATGTGATGAATGTGGGAAAGCCTTCAGCCTGAACTCACGACTTATTCGACATCAGAGGACTCACACTGGAGAGAAACCATATAAATGTAATGAATGTGGTAATGCTTTCAATCTAAATTCAGAACTGATTCGACATCAGCGAACTCACACAGGAGAGAAACCATATAAGTGTAATGAATGTTATAAAGCTTTCAGTCAGAGAGCAAATCTTATTCAGCATCAAAGAATTCATACTGGAGAGAAGCCTTATGAGTGTCTTGAATGTGGGAAAAGCTTTAGCTGTAGCTCACACCTTATTCAGCATCAGAGAATCCATACTGGAGAGAAACCATATGAGTGTGATAAATGTGGTAAAGCTTTCAGTCAAAGCTCACACCTTATTTTACACCAGAGAGCCCATAATGGAGAGAAACCTTATAAATGCCATGAATGTGGGAAAGACTTCAGTTGGAGTTCACAACTTATTCAGCATCAGAGAGCTCATACTGGAGAAAAACCCTATGGGTGTGATGAATGTGGTAAAGCCTTCAGTGTGAACTCACAGCTTATTCGTCATCAGAGAACTCATACTGGAGAGAAACCCTATAAATGTAATGTTTGTGAGAAAGCTTTCACTCAGAGTTCCCACCTTATTCAACATCAAAGTATTCACATGGAAGAGAAACCTTATGAATGTGTTGAATGTGGGAAAGGTTTTAGTCAGAGCTCACAACTAACTGTACATCAGAGAATTCACACTGGAGAAAAACTCTATGAATGTATGGAATGTGGGAAAGCCTTCAGTAGGAGTTCATCCCTTATTCAACATGAGAAAATTCATACTGGAGAAAAACCTTATAGTTGTCAAGAGTGTGGAAAAACCTTCAGTCAGAGCTCACAGCTTACTAAGCATCAGAAAATTCATACTTGAGGAAAATAATTATGAATGTAGAAATGTTTTTAATTGGGGCTTACACATTGAAAAGCAGAACATTCCTATAGGAGAGGAAATTATATGCATATAATATATATGGCAGAGCCTTTGATGTCACTTCACCCTTATTCAATGTATTTTTATCACCTGTCATCATCCAGTGAATATTCATTTCATAAGGTGACAAATTTGAGAGATGTTTATTAAGGATGTAGGATTGACAGGGCTTGGTAATTAATTAGATACAGATGGCAAGGGAGAGGAAACAGTCCTCACAGGTTTTTAGACCTGGGTGTTTGGAAGAACGGTGAGATCCTCAACGGAAATAGGGGTTTGTAGGAGAGATAGGTTTGTGGGGAAAGATAATTGAGATCTGTTTCAGAAATGTTGAGTTTGAGATTCTCAAGGGACATCTAGCTGGAAATGTCCAATAAGCAGTTATTGATTCAAGATTAGAGCTCAGTAGAGAAATTAGGACTAAATTGTAGAGCTGAGAGTCATTTTCATACAGATGATAATTGAACCCACGATAGCTGATGACACCTTCAATTCAACAAACATTTATTAATATCTGCAATGAACAAGGCATTGGCTAAATAATTCTCAGGGAGATAAACATTCATCCTGCCTGAATGTAGGCATACAATATACACACAATATTCAAGATAATATTAAGATACTGGGCTTACAAGTATAGGGGATCAAGGAAGATTTCATTAGAGAAAAGGCACCTTAGTTAAACATTAAAGAAAGGCAAGGATTCAAAGAAGTGAGGGAGGTTAAGGAGGGAGTTTGTCATAAGTATGGGGAATGGCTTCCCAAGGAAGGAAACCCTGGAAATAGAAGGTACCAATGCCTCTGACTTGTGATTATCCACCCCTGGGGCCTCCAGAATGAAAGAAAAACAAAACAATGGGCGATGAAATATCAAGTTTGAGGAATGATCAGTAGTTCTTACAAGATGAAGACTGTAAGGAAAGTTTTAGTCAGAAATGTCAAATCTCTGTAAGAGTGTAAGGTCTTCACAACTCAGGACCATGTCTATTTAGAATTTGTTAAGACCAGATTAATAAAGCATCTTTACTCTGGGCCTACCTGTATGGAACTGAAACAGCTTTGTTGGGGAGAAAATATTTACGTTTAAAATTATTATTTTGTTAAGACAGAATTTTTACTTGTTATGGAATTAATTCAATTAAAAGTATTTTGCTAGACCCCTATTCTCAGTTATAGCACCTAAAGATGAAAGAGAGTTAATTTCTCCTCTTTATAATGAATTAACACTTCAGAAGAGGTATCTGGAACCCACTGAAGGATTGTGAAGTGTTTACCACTTCATGACTGCTTCTTCCCCTTACCTTTCTCCAAGACTTGTTCTATATAGCCCTAGAGGGCAGAACTGTGAGTAAGAGGAGGAAGCTCAAATTTCAGCCCAAGGGAAAATTCTGGAATGGTCAAGGTCTTCTAGAAGTGGAATTCAGTGCCTTAGTAGATAATGAGTTCCCCTTCACTCAAGGTTTCCAAGAGGAAGTGAGAGGCCTGCTTGTTGGAAATAGTGTAATTGATAGTTCTTATTCAGGTACAGGCTGGAGAAAATGTTCTTTGAGATCCTTTCCAACTCTGATTTTTTTTTTCTGGTTGTCTGAAACTCCTGAATCTTTTCCTTAGTTGTGTTATTTTATAGGGAGCTTCATTAGACTTTCTAGGCAGGGCTCATTGGCATGGTTAAGGTGGGGAGAGTGAAGGGAAGTGTAACTCCGTGGCAGAAAGATGGAATTCAGTTCAGGGCTCTTTCCTGCCTTCTTCCTTCCCTTCAGCTCCCCCTGTTGGGTAGCAGAACCTATTTAGGAAGAAAAGTTCCCAGCTTGTTAGTGAAGCTCTCTTAGTGATCACCCAGTCAAACCATTCATTTTACATATGGGAAGCTAAGGACTGAGGGAAAACATTGGCTAAAATGTCATGGGTGACCTGAACATGCCCCAAGATACCTGCTTAAAGAGCTTCTATTTTCCAGGTAAAGTAAGCAGGGTCAGCCTCAGCAAAAGTGTGAAGGGTAACTCCTATTTCTCTAACACTGTAAGGACCACACAGTGTAGTCCTTTACAGTCCTGTGAAACAAGGAGTCCAAGCATCTTTATTCTTTCTTTCTTTTTTAATAGATGAGGAAATTATGGCTTGGAGAGGTCAAGAGACTTAGATTTAGATGACATCCCTACGCCCTCACCAGCTCTGACATTTTTGGTGTTCTTTGACTTGATCATAGTCATACAACATTCTTTTTCTCTTCTTGAGTATCCTTATCATCAGAATTGGGTTTTTTAAATAACAGGATTCTTCCCTCTCCCCATTTTTCTAGTATACATCTTGACTTTTGACTTTATGTTAGAATTGAGCTCTGCATGTTTCTGAAGGGACTTTTTGGACGATGCTTGTGTTCTCTAGGATCCTTCTGTTTCTTTCTTAGGGTATTGAATTTTGTGTTATTCCAGGATGTCAGGGACAGCTCAGTCTGGCGACTTGCTAGCTTTTTTGTGCTCAAAATCCCATTGCTGCTCTTCTAGTCTGAGTTCTGCAAGTTCTGGACCTGAGCATCATACCTATGGACTTGCCCCTGGTTGGAGTTCCAGTAAATTGCTTTTGGCTTCAGCCACTATTGGCCAGCTGGATAGCCCTGCAGATTCAGAATGACAGCACTGTAGTTTTCATTTTGGTCTGGGATTTTGTCCTAGTTATTCCACTGTAGCCTTCAGCCTAGGTTGAAGGCTAGAACTGAGACCATTTTCTGCTCTCTTTTAAAAAAAATTAACCTCTCATTCTGCATTCTAAATCTATTCTTTTTTTCTCAATGTAACTTTCGTTCCTATACCACTTGTTCTTCTCTGGCATCACTTCCTTCTTTTCAAAGTCTTGACAAGTACAGCTAAACATTATTACCATATACATTAACACATATACATTACTATACATTTGATTACCAATTCTACTTTGCCAAACTCCCAACCCTATGTTACCCACATCATTTACTATAATTATTCTTACTTAGGAACTTAAGAATTCTGAAGAAGAATTTTACCAAGTGGGTTCACTAGAAACTTTTTATCTAACCTCAGTTGGGTCCTTACTGTAATTCTTTTATTTCTCCCTGATTGATGATCATTTCTTCAGCAGCTACTCCAAACCCTTTTTTCTCTCTTCAGATCTATACCACTTCTCTCCCCTATCTCTCAATGGAGGGCTGTGCCTTATATTTTACTGAGGCCATATTCCTCCAGCCCTCAAAATCTCAAAACTCCTCTTCATTATCCTTTGTTCTGTCCTTGTTTACTATGATGTAGGTGATGCTCCTAGTTTTTGTTGAAGAGGTGTGCTTTCTCCTAGGCATAGCACCCATTTGAGCTTTTGATCTCATCCCCACTTTTCTTATATAGGAGTTCACCCCTTGATTCCCTTTATTTCTCTTACCTTCAGTCTCTCCATATCCGCTGGCTCCTTCCCTGATACCTATAAACATCAGATCTCCCTTATCCTTATAAAATCTTCACATGACCCTGCTATTCTCTAACACTATTGTCCTATATCTCTTCTTCCCTTCACAACCAGACTTCTAGGAAAGGCTGTCTGTACTCATTGCCTTCTCATTTCCTTGCAATCTGGCTTCTACCCTTCTGCTGAAAATATTCTTTCTATGGTTACCAAGAATTTTATTTAAAAAACTTTTTTACTGATGCCATTGTTTTTTTTTTTAATACCACAGTAATTTCTTGATATACTATTACCTCTTCTATCCACCCCACAAAAATAATTCAAATTAGGAAGACAGTTAATGTAATTATATTAGAACACTGGGCCTAGAGACAAGAAGACATGAGTTCAAATCTTTCCTTAGACATTTAACCCGTTGTGTGATCCTGGGCAAATCACAACCTCTGCTTGTCTCAGTTTCCTCATCTGTAAGATGGGGATAAAAATAGCTCCTACCTTCCAGGGTTGTGTAAAGTGCTTAGCACAGTGCTTGGTACATAGTAAGCATATATGCTATTATTCTTCTTATTAATAAAATAATGCAAAAAATCTTTGACAAGGCATCTTTATTTAGTATTTAGTAATACTAAATATTAAAAATGATAGTATGGTGATCATGGTTGTTCAGCTTCATCAAGTTTACCCTCTCCTTACTATGGATACTTTCCCCAGATGAGTTTCTCAAGATTAAATGCTCTTCTACTCTGGGAAGCAGTAAAAAGGAATCTAATGTTCTTTATCTTTTTGTTAGCTACAAGTCCCCAGCCAGAGATAATGCCTCTGGCAAAACACCTCAGTATTAGATCTTTCTCTTTATCTCCTCTCTGGGGATGTTTCTCTCAGAATTGCTTCCTACTAACTGTACTTCTAATAAATACCCTTCACTCTTTTTTTTTGGGGGGGGGAATTCCTCAACTTAATTTTTATTTTTTAAACAACAATCTATTCAGGCAATTCTAGTCACTCAGTACCATCAATTTTCCTTCCTATGAGATGAAACCAAAGACCTCTGCCTCACACTGGCCCCCTGGACCACGGTGAACATGAGTGAAATAATACTGGTCAAGTGGGTTGAACTCTAGAGTTCAAAGTCCACTAATCTGTGTCTCTTGAAAAATCTCCACCCTCTCACCCCAATTTCTTTTTAGCAGCTAACACAGAAATCAGAGAATGAGGAGGTGTTGGGAAGGATTAAAACATTCAAGAATCAGCAGCACAATATGACTGCTCCATCTTCTGCCTCCATCATCTTCAACTCACTTCGAAGGTCCCTCCATCTCCAGATGCTTCCATGATACCCTTCACTCTTAATATAGAAACATTTATATAGCATAGTGTTTGGCACATAGTAGGCACTTTTTAAATGCTTATTGACAGACCGACAAAGTAAACATTTAAAACAAAGGTAAACAAACTTCTCCTATATGCCCAGAAGAAAAGGCTTCAGGTTCCCATGAAGAAGCTCAAGGGGAAAAAGGAGATAAAGGGTTATCTTCTTGGTCATCTGTAGTTGAGGTGGGAAGTGGGTTTCAGTAATAACAATTCTGTCATGACACAGTGAATGTCAGAGTGGCCCAAGTAGCCTCTCTTTGTCTCTCTGACTCTGTCTCTGAGTGCTGATCCCTTTATTTGTGGTAGTTGCCTCTGTCTACACTTCTAGTCTCTCAGCTCCATGTGACTTCTTGTAGATTTCTTGTCTCCATTTCCATGCTCTGTTTCTTGGATTCAGTGAAATGATTTTTAAAGGTTATCTATATTGCTTCTTTTTCTAATTCCTTAAAAGTATTACTATGTCATAAGAGATCACGTTTTAAGATCACCACATCTTTTACAGTTAAACATCTCTGCCCCTTTCCATGATTACATCCTCAGCTTTTAAGGACAACTCCCTTACCCTAAAAAAAACTCCAAAACGTATAGGTATAAAAGTATATTTTTTAAAAATGCGATTTGGGGGGCAGCTAGGTGGCGCAGTGGATGAAGCACTGGCCCTAGATTCAGGAGAACCTGAGTTTAAATCCAGCCTCAAAAACTTGACACTTACTAGCTGTGTGACCCTGGGCAAGTCACTTAAACCCTCATTGCCCTGCCCCCCCCCACTAAAAGGTGATTTAAAAATATCTAAACCCCAAAGCTAGCATTATATGCATAATACCGGAGAAAGGTAAGGATGCTCCCTTTTCCTCCCATTATTTGATATAGTTCTAGATATGCTAACAATAGTAAAAAGACAAGAGAAAAATTAAAAATATAAATAAGGAGGAGACAAAACTATACCTCTGCAAATACCATGGTTGTTTACTCAGAAAATTCTCAGTGATCAGCTAAGAAAGTAAAACAATAGCTTCAGTAAAGTTGTAGACACCAAAATAACCTCTCCCCTGACTCCATAAAAAATGACATTGCTAACAAAATCTGGGAGGCAATCATAGAAAGGGAAGTCTAATCAAAATGCATATAATAACCTAAGAGTCATTTTACCAAAGCACTCTTAGTGCCTGCATAGACACAACTTTTAAGAACTGCTCCTTAAAGAAATAAAGAACAATCAGAATAACTGGAGCGATATTCAATGCTTGTGACTGGGCTATGCCAATATAATAAAAATAACTACTAAAATTAGTTTACAGATTTAGTGCTCTCCCACTTAAACTATTAAAGGGATATTTTGTAGAGCCTTACAAAATTATAACAAAACTCATTTGGAGGGGAAGAAAAAGATCTGGAATATCAAGGGAAATAATGAAAAAATATAGGAATGAAAGAAGAATAGCATTCCCAGATCTCAAACTATATTATTATTATTATTATTTTGGTGTGCCAATGAGGGTTAAGTGACTTGCCCAGTATCACACAGCTAGTGTCAAGTGTCTGAGGCTGGATTTGAACTCAGGTCCTCCTGAATCCAGGGCCAGTGCTTTATCCACTACGCCACCTAGCTGCCCCTCAAACTATATTAAAAAGCAATAATCATCAAAATCATTTGATACTTAAAAATTAAAGAAAATAAAGTAGATCATTGGAACAGACTAGAAAGAAAGAATAAAAAATAATTGAATGTAATAACATAGCATTCAATAAAGCTGAAAATGAATTACTTACAAAAGAACTTATTTGACAATAATTGCTGGGCAACTGGAAAGCAATAAGACAGAAATTAGGTTTAGACCAACATGTTACACCATATACTATAATAAATTCTACATGAATACATGAACTGAATATTAAAGATCATGCCTTAAAAAATTAGAAGATAATCAGATTCTCCATAGTCTTTCCTAACTATGGAGAGAGGGTGAATTCTTCAAACAAGAGACAGAGGCAATTACAAAAAAATACTTAATTATGCTTATCTGAAATTAAAAAGTTATTGTTTTGGGGGGGGGCAGTTAGGTGGTGCAGTGGATAAAGCACTGGGCCTGGATTCAGGAAGACCTGAGTTCAAATCTGGCCTTAGACACTTCCTAGTTGTGTAACTCTGGGCAAATCACTTAACCCCCATTGCCCTGCAAATAAATAAATAAATGAATGAATAAATGAATAAAGCTATTTTTTGAACAAAATACAACTAGAATAAGAAGGGAAATATTCAATTTGAAAAAAGTTTTATCAGATGTGTCTGTTAAAGGTCTGATATATAAGATAGTAGCTAGCATTTATATAACACTTTAAGTTTTGCAAAGTACACATATATATACATACAAATGTGATTTTATATATATGTATAATCTAATTTGATGCTTACAACAACCCTCAGAGGTAGATGTTATTATTATCATCCCCATTTTATAAATAAGGAAACTAAGGCAGGCAGAGGTAAAGTGACTTGCTCAAGGTAATACAATTGGGAAGTATCTGAGGCCAAATTTAAACTCAGGTTTTCCTGACTACCAGCCCAGTGCTCAATCCACTGTACCACCTCGCCACCTCTATAAACACCTATTGGAAATTAAGGACCAAAGGCCATTCTTCAGTAGGTAGAATGTCAAAAGATATGAACAAACAGTTCTTAAAATAATTACAAACTATTAACAATAATAGGAAAGTCTATTTCAAATTACTAATGAGAAATACAAATAAAACAAATCTTAGTTTTTACCTTATCCTGATCAAACTGACAAAGATGACAAAAGAAAATAATTATCAATCTTCAAGGGGCTACAGAAAGTCAGACACAGTAGGGCCATATTGCTGGATCTGCAAATTTGGCCAAACCTTCTAGAAAGCAATTTTGCATTAGGCAAAAAAAAGTGACCAAAGTGTACATGGCCTTTGATCCAGAGATTCCACTCCTAGGCATATATCTTCTTCCCCTTTTTTTTACCTGCTCCAGAAGTCAGTTACAAAATTGATGGGCCCAAATGCACCAAAATCTTTGCAGCAACACTTTTTGTGGTACCAAAGAAATGGAAACAAATTAGATGCACATTTATTGGGGAATAGCTAAATATATGTAGTAAGTGAATTTAACTGTGCTGTAAGATGATGAATATAATTAATACAGAGAAGTATGGGAAGACTAATTTGAAGCAAAGTGAAGTGAGTAGAACCAGAAAAACAATATGCACAATCACTACAGCAATGTAAATGAAAAGAACAACAATAAAATTAACTTCAAAGTTATAATGATCATCCTTGGTCCCAAGGAAGAGATATAAAAAATACCTTCCTTTCTAAGAGACCATGGATGTAAACACTGACTATAATATCTGATTTTTTTTTTGATATGTTGGTTAGTGTGGCTAATTTTTTCCCTTTTGTAAAAAACATTCTGTATTATAAAGGATGGCTTTCTGGAAGGGGTAGAGAAAAAGATACAGTGGGGAAATGTAGGTGATATAAAAAGAGAAGACAGTATAAATTTTAAATAATGTTAAAACTGAAAAAATTATTTTAAATATATGTAAAATGATACTTCCATAAAGCTTTATTGATATTTTTCTTTAAACCATAGTTTGGTCATATTGACACTTTACCACCAACTCTAACATAGTGAGCTTTCCCTTATAATGAAGGAAAACCAACCTATACCACAAACTGGTCTGAAAATGTCTGCAACATTCCACACCTATGATGCTCATTTCCTTAGTCAATCAATTGACAAATAAATTAAACTACTATGTGTCAGGAACTATGTTAGGCAATGGGGATTCAAATACAATGAAAAAAAAAACATTTCTAGTCGAAACTGGGCATTATGAGCATTATGTATTATGTATTATGAGTAGTCTGCAGATATTTGGCTTCTTTCATTTCTTAATCTTGAATAATATTTTCTTTTAAAATATATAGATGGGGGCAGCTAGGTGGCACAGTGGATAAAGCACTGGCCCTGGAGTCAGGAGTACCTGAGTTCAAATCCGGCCTCAGATACTTAACACACACTTACTAGCTGTGTGACCCTGGGCAAGTCACTTAACCCCAATTGCCTCACTTAAAAAAAGAAAAACTAAAAATATATATATATATATATAGATGACTTTTATCTTTACATCAATCATTTCAACCTTCCCATAAAAATGAACCCTCCTCTGTGACAAAGTATTATAACTCCACAGTGCACTAGTTCATGCAAGTCTTATCATATTTTTTTGATTTTTCTCATATTTGTTACTCACAGTAAGATTTCATAATTTGTCCAGTTATTCTCCAACCAGTATTTTGCTACAGCAAAGAAAACTGCTATGAAAATTCTGACATCTTTAGGATCTTTCTTTTAGCCTTGTGTTCCTTGTTGTATATACCCAGCACTGGGGTTTCTGGTTCAAAGGGTATGAACAGTTGAATCACTTTTCTTGCATAATTCCAAACTGATTTCTAGAATATTTGGACAATTCACACTTCCACCAACAGCTTATTAGGGTTATTTTCTGGCAACCCTTTCAACACTATTTCTGTCTCTTAACATATTTGCTAGTTTGCTGGGTGTGAGGTCTTTAATTTTTTTCGTTGTTCTTATTATTAAGTTATTCAGAGAAATCTTCCATATGATTACTGCTGGCTAGCAACTCTTTGAAGACTGTTCATGTCCTTTCATGCTTATGTAATGGAAAAATGAGCTTAATTGCTAAGTGCTTTAGTATAGTGCCTGGCACATAGTAGGCACTTAATAAATGCTTACTGACTCACTGATTAAATGGCCTTTTCTGGGGCCTCAGAAACTTAAGTAGAGGGAGAAAAAGATATGAAAGTCCCAGGAAATGTTGGCAGGGGAAGGGGTTGAGAGCAAGGCTGTAGGCCAGGTGCCAAAATCATGGAGAAAGTCAGAGAATGGCTAAGAGGTGCCTGGTGCCTGGAAGTGGGTTCAGGAGTGCCTGGTAAAGTAGCACGACCCCGAATTTCCAGGGCGACGTGGATCTACTGTCTACTCTAGCCTGCTTGCTCTGTTCAGGAGGTCTTGAGCTCTGCCCTCAACTCGAGGCTGAGCACATGGGGGGAAGGGCGGGACGAGACTGGGGAAGGGGGCGGGGTCCGGGGTTCGGCTAGAGCCGGCTCCCTCTAACCCCTCCCCTTGGGGAGGTGGAGCCTGGTTAGCATATTATGCGAGGTGGTTGTGGCGCTGGGAGGGACAGGTCAACGGGCGGAGCAGCCACCGAGAGAGGAGTCCTCCTAGTTCCTAGAGCGGGCCCGGAAGTGCCCCGGAAATCAGGCGAGATTGCTCCTTCCGTGAGGTTTACTGGCGGGTCGTAGTGCTAGGCCCATGTTACCCCTCTGCAGGTCCACTCTAAGGGCCATTCCCGGTGTGGGCCGCCCTCTTGGGCCGCTGCCAAGGGTGAGTTTTGTTCGGGAGGGGGTAAAGGGATTAGTGAGGCGCCGTGTGCCCGGGAAGGAGCCCGAGCTGGAGCCTGGAGACCCTGATGAGGCAGAGCCCTCCCCCTCTGCGGGCTTCAGTTACCTCCTGTTCATTCCAAGAAGTGCCTGCGCACTTGTCAGACCCTGTGCTAGGCACTGTGAGGTTATAGACACAGAAATACTCCTATTACCCGGGAAAACCCGTGAACACAGAGAAGCAAACAAAGCAGTTTACGAGAAAACACAAAAAAAATCACGACGGGCTTCCTGTTGGAGGCGGCACTCGAGCAAAGTCTTGAAGGAAGCTGAGGATCTAAGGCGGCACGGGGGTCCTCCAGTGCAAAGGCATTTATGCAGTCAATTTAGTATTGGCCAAATGTCAATTAGCATTTAATTAGTAATTTAGCATTTATTAGGGCAAAAACTAGTTCCTGATCTCAAGGAGTTCACAGTCTAATGGAGGAGACAACAGGCAAACCACCTTGTATAATAAATCAAGATAAATACAGAACAGAAGCAAGAGATAGAAGTCTTGTACAAGGAGCAGAAGGTTGGCTAGTTTGACAGGTAGAGCTCTTGATGGGAAATAGATAAAATTATCTCGGAAAGATAAGCTGGAGGTTTTAAATGTCAAATAGAAGAATTTGTATTATGTTTTATTCTTGAGGCAGTAGGGAGCCACTGACAAGGTCAGTTCTGTGCTTTGGAAATACCTATTTGGCAGCTTTGTGGAGGATGGATTGGAGAGAGGAGAGATTTAAGGCAGGGAGACCAATCAAGCTCTTATGATAGTCCGGAGGAGAAGTGGTGAGAATCTGAACTAGTTCAGAAGTTGTGTGAGTGGCGAGAAGGGGATGGTTTAGAGAAGTATGAAGGAAAAATAGAGAAGACTCCTCCAATTGGAGATGAGGGAAGAATAGGGAGAGATGAGAGAAGCAGAGATGATTCCAGGGTTGTGAGCCTGGGTGATTGGAAGAATGGTGGTATCTTCAGAAAACAAAAACAAAAACGATGTTAGGACTGAGAAGAGTTTGGGGGTAAAGGTAATCTGTTTTGGACTTGTTGAATTTGAGTTGTCTATGTCACATGCATTTAGAGATTTCCAATAGGCAGTTGGTGATGCAGGACTGGATCTCAGGAGGGAGATTAGTGCTAGATATATAGATCTGGGAATCATCTGCATAGAAATGATAGTTTAACCCATTGTAGCTCAAAAGAGAGTAGACAGAAAAAGGCCCAGGTCTAGGAAAGTCCACATATGGGAGAAAAGAAGGAACATTTGGAAGATGATTTAGGGCTGAAAGGGATCTTAGAGATTGTCTAATCCAACTTCCCTTAGTTTAAAGATGAGGAAACTAAAGGGCAAGCTTTGTATAGTGGAAAGAGTGCTGGGTTTGTAGTCAGAGACCCTAAGACCTATTTCTGCCACCTATTACTTGTGTGACCTTAGACAAGTTACTTAACATCCTTGGACTTTAATTTCCTTGTTTATTGAATGAGGGGTTGGACTAGGTTATTTCTTATGTTCCTTCCAGCTCTAAATTTATAATCCTATTATAGAACCCTCTTGGGGCAGCCTCCCTAACTTGTATTGGGTTGGGTCCTCAGAAGGTTGCTGCTGTCTTGGGTACAAAGGTTCTGCACTCTCATTCATGAACCTCCACCAGTATGCTTCCCATTAAGCATCAGTTATAGGTATAGGCTAAGCATAGGCATTTACTGTTATTTTAAACTAACAACACCTACAAACATTCCCTCCATTGACTTGGGGTACACTCTCCTACAAATCCACACAGAGCACCCATGGGGAGAGTGCTTCCACATTTATATAGTACAGTGGTAGTAGAGTGTACATGTAGAATACAGGTGTAGCAAAGGCAGTTCACTCATGGGACTTGAGGTCCTGGATGTCCTTTATAGAGCTCCCCTTGGGTGCAATGTCTCTGCCTGGAAGGCAGGTTCCCTGTATCTGCTCCTTTTCATAGATGGCTGAGTGCTGTGACTGATGTCCCATTCCTAGGAACTGCTTTCTCCTTGATGGGACTGCCTTTCTTTATCTGTTTCTCTTTATAGTATGCTTTTGCTCTTTCAGTTGTACCTTGAGCTCTTGAACTGATGGACTTTTTTTTTTAAATGACTTATTGCCTTTATTCTGCTGATGCCCCAGCTGGGCCACCCCCAAGCTGGGCCCAAGCTCTCCCATGTTCACACATGCACCTGCCCGGTGCGCTAGCATGCATAGCAGACATCCAGACATCTATTCTCTGGCTCTGTGAGTCTCGAAGGGGCAGGGGGAGCTGCTCCTCAGCTGGCCCCCTCCCCATTTTGGAAGCCAGCTTCAGCACCAACCAGGCTGAGGAGGGGGGCTGGGAGGTAGAGCTGATGGACTTTTAAACTGCTGGAAAAATCACTGCTAGCCACCATGGCCTATGGAGTGAGGAGGACAGAGACATCCCTCTTTCTACCCTTCAAGGATCTCCTCTATAAAACACTTAGGAATTTACACTCCCTAAAATTGAACTTTAGTCCTTAAGGTTTAGTTGCAAAGGCTTGAATAATATTTGCACCTCCAATAAGATTGGTCTCTTTAATTCTTTCAGGGTATTTACATATCATAACAGAATCAAGGGGAGATTCATCTTTATAGTTAATTTAACACCTTGTTAAAACTTTGTGATTACATTCATGGCACTTTGAACTGGGGCTTGTTAAAGATCGATTCCCCTATACCATCAAAGGAAATTGAGGAGTACAGGTAGGAGTAGAACCAGAAGAAAAGAAGTATCACAGAAATCTAGGGAGGAGAGAATATCAGGAAGAGGAGATGGTCAGCAGTTCTCTGACATCATTTATTTTACTCAAACAGATACTACTAGTACAAGTACTGTAAGGCAAGAAGATACAAAATTTTGAAATTTAAAAAGGCCTTCTGCAGTCTATATATTGGTTGGTTTTGCTGGATTTTTTCTTTTTTCAATATTTTGTGGTATAATCTTTGGTAAATTCATTCCCCTTTCTGGGCTTCAGGTTCCCAACTTGTAAAATAAAGGGGTTGGATTCTGAGGTCTTTTGCAGCTATGAAGTTCTGCAATTTTTGGAGTTGGCTTCCATTAGTAGGATGTTGAATTTGGATTATTGAATGTCTGAGCTGAATGGGAACTTGGGGATCAGGTAATCCAAACTTTCTTCAACCTAAAACTTTTCTGCAGCTTCTTCATTGAGTAGCAATCTAGCCTCTGCTTAAAAACCTCTAGTAGTAGATCCTCTACTTCCCAAAGCACTACCTTCCAGTTTGAGGCATCCTTAATTGTTAGGAGGTTTTTCCTTGTATCTAACTAAAATCTGCTGTGATATCTAAAGCACCTATAGCCTTTCAGAGATCCATAATGCTCATCTAGAACAGGTTGTCTTTGCTCTAGAAACTGGATATACCCCATCTTCCTGACACTTCACTTCTGCTCTTTTCTAAAAACTTCCCATATTCATATTCCCTATTGGCTTTGGCCAGAGATTTATAACCACCGAACTCTGGAAGCTTGGGGTGATGAGTTCAACAAATTTTTATTATGCAGGTACTATTTGTTTGTTTGTTTGTTTGTTTTGCAAGGCAGTGAGGGCTAAGTGACTTACCCAGGGTCACACAGCTAGTAAGTGTCAAGTGTCTGAGGTCAGATTTGAACTCGGGTCCTCCTGAACCCAGGGCTGTTGATTTATCCACTGCGCCACCTACCTGCCCCTGCAGGTACTATTTGTAACACATTGTTTAGGATCTGGGAATACAAAGGCAAAAGCAAAACATACCTTGTCCTCAAGGAGTTTACATTTAAAAGGATGATATAGCCTGTTGTTGTTCTTCTCAAAGAGGCCCATACATAGGGGTGATGTCATGACTTGCAGTGAATTGGATTTAAGTGAGGGAGCACTGAGCAAGGTCACCAACCTCACACCTTCCTCCAGAGCCATATGGGTCCAGTGGCAAGATATATATCAGGACGACTGGAGATGGCCCCAGATGTTTAAGGCAATTGGGGTTGTGACTTGCCTAGGGTCACAGAACTAGTAAGTGTCTGAGGTAAGATTTGAACTCAGGTCCTCCTGACTCCAGGGTCCATGCTCTATCCACTGTACCACCTAGCTGCCCCTGATATAGCCTGTACAAAGAAAGTAAATAGAAGAGGGTTTGAAGAGATGGAGAATACAGCTCAGGTATACTGAGTGGGGTATTGGTGGTCAGAAAAGGCTTTATATAAGGCACCTGATCTAAGCCATAAAATTAATCTAAGGATCCTAAAAGATTGAGGTTTGGAGGGAGGTTTGAGGGGACAGTCTGTGCAAAGATGGATTTGGGAGATGGACTGTTGAACTTTCAAAGTTTAACTGGAATATTGAATGGCCATAGGAATAATTTAAAATAAGGCTGTAAATGTAGGTTGGAACCAGATGTAGCTTGATTTATATCCTAAAGGCAATAGGGAACCACTTGAAGATTTCTGAACAGGAGAGAAATATGGAATGATCTGTATTTTCAGAATGTTAATCAGCAAATAAATGGAGGATGGATCTCCCCTTGAATTTATCCTCCAAAGATCTGACAAATCGGTATTCCTAAATTACAGACCTGACCTTGTCACCCCCCTGATGAGTGAGCTCAAGTGACTCTGAATCTTTCATGATGCCTAGCACAGTTCTTTGGACACACTAGGTGGTTAATAATTATTTGTTGAATGGAATAATGCAAAACAGTGATCTGAGCATCCAGAGTATAGAGAAGTGACCTTCAGCTAAGAGGGAAGGCTTCATGGAAGAAGTGATACTATCAGGTCTAAAAGGACAGATTGAATTTGAACAGATTATATATGTGGTAGGAGAGATTCATGTAAACAAAGGTTTGTTGAATAAATGCAATCAAGGGAAATGCTATTCTATAACCTCTCAGGTGTTGGTAAGGGTTTCAAGGAGCCCCAGATATTGCTGCCTTTAGGGTTTTTACCTAGTACTGATAACCTCTTCCTTATCACCAATAAATATTAATTATGCTTTCTATGCAAGACTGTCTAATTGCATGAGACATTGAGATGTATAAGATCTAATCTATGTTTTCAGAGAGGTAGTATTTTTTGTTTTGGGGACAGGACATGTACATGGTATAGTAATGGTACAAAACAATTTGTAGTTAGGACTAACTGGGTGGTATAGATAGTATTGTGAGATTTTAGGTGGGGGAGATCACTGTGGTTAAACATGGCCTTGTTCTGTTCAATATTTTTATTAGTGACGTTGATGAAGACCCAGATGGCATGCTTATTCTATTTGTAGGTGACACAGAACTGGGAAGGATAGCCAACAGACTCAGGAGCCAGCATTTTAAAAAAATCTTCATGGTCTGTAATGATGGAATGATTTATTAAGATATATAATTAATAGGGGTAAAATATAAAGTCCTGTATGTAGGTGAAAAAATTTAATTATACAAGCATAGGATACAGGGACTCCTTATCTTGATGGGCCATGTAAAAAGGCCTCAGTCTTAGAGTTTGATCTTAATCAGCATTGAGATATGGCTGGGAGGTTGGGAGTTTCCGACACTGGGAGTAGTTGAGTCTAGGCTTGATAGGGTCCATTTGGAAGAAAGTCTGTGGAAGGGGTACATGCTTTGGGAGGAAGGTTCCCCTATATGAACCTTGAAGATCCTTCTGATTCTGAGTCTGTGGATCACAAATATAACCCAGGAACTGAGTCATTTTCTGGTTAGACACATACTTTTTGAGGGTGACATAGAACTGGTGTTTCTGTAGTTTCTGGAGAGCAGTTTGCACATACTAAGTGTCCTCTGCTCAGATCAACAAGAAAATCCAGATGCTCTCCAGGGATAGGTTCACAAAAAGAACAATAGATTTCACAGGTATGAAGGCCAGAGGTTGATACATGATTAGAGATGGCCATGTCTTCTAAATGCAGTTTTCCTATCTTACCTTCACATATTCATATTGGGTTATAAATCCCACCCTCCTGCAAGATCCATTGTGAGAAATGCAGACCCCAGGTAGATGTTTTACAAACTCCTGGATGAGAGAAGGAATATTGACATCAGTATACTTTTTAGTAGTAATTTAGCCCTAGTCCTAGTGAAAAACAAAGGAATGTAGTCCCTTAAACTCTTTCACAGTCCAGAAATGGGTAACATTACTGTAAGTTGTAGAGAACCAAATAAACTCATTGCATATTCTTCAAGGGTGCTGTTCTAGACCTCAGGTTGTATCGCCGAGATAAGGAAATTTTCAGGAATCAGATTTGGATTCCAACCAGGAGACTGTCCAGTGTCCTAAGAGGGATGTTGCTCTCCTTTCTCTTTTGTAAATGCATTTCTAAAGTATGAGGGGAATTAGTATTGTGAATTGGGGGATTCTCTATATAGGATACCCATCTTAGACATCTCTTAGGTTATAGGATTTGGAGCTGAAAGTGACCTTAGACATTATCTAGCCCAGAGCTTCTTAAGCTTTCCACTGGTAACCCATTTTTGCTTCCCCTCCATGCTGCCCGCCCTCCCCCCCAATAGTTTATAAACATATTTAACCAAAGAGGGGAAGAAAAGTTGGAGAAATGACACTGATTTTTTATTTACTAGAGAACCTTACATAGGACATTGTGGAGTAGGGTGAGTGGGAATGAAATAGACATCATCCTTACCCTGAAGGAACTCACAATTTAGTTGAGAAGATAAAACAGAAAACCTATCATGGAAGGCAAAAAATGAAATAATAGAAGTGGTTTCAAACATAACACAATGGGAGTTTAGAAGACAGGACACCTTTGTTTGGAGTGATTGAGAAACCCTTTGTGGAGGAGGGAGCATTTCAGCAAAGACTTAAAGTATTTCAGAAGGTAGAGATGGAGGGAGGACAAGCATTATAGCCCAAGAATGTGGTATGAGCAATGTCATGGAAGCAGGAAGCCACCAGATGTATTTGGGGATAGTAAAACATCCATTTGATTAGAGCATAGGATATGTGTACAGTTCTCTGCTTCTATTCCATTGCATTTGAGTTGATCTCTAAAAGATGGTTAAGAATTCAACAAGTTGGGGGACAGCTAGGTGGTGAAGTGGATAGAGCACCAGCCTTGGAGTCAGGAGGACCTGAGTTCAAATGTGACCTCAGACACTTGAAACTTACTAGCTATGTGACCCTGGGCAAGTCACTTAACCCCAATTGTCTCACCAAAAACAAAACAAAAAGAATTCAACAAGTTGGGTATGGGTGTATGAGGACATTGTGGGAACAGAGAAGTTTGAACAAAGTCATAGAGGCCTCAACACATAGGAACTGAAGAACATGTGGTGAATATAGTATGAGTTGAGGCCAGAAGGGTAGAATTTAGACATTAGACCTGGAATTCTAGGCACAAATGTTGAATTTGACTTTGGAGTCAGCCGATGAAAGTATTTAGTGTAGAGCAGTGATGTGACAGCAGTCTTTCCATACTATAAAAAATGGATTAGGATTGGAGAAAGTATGTCCCCCCCCCCAAAACATTTAGCATTCAAGAAAATGAACTTGAATTATTTTTATCTGTCCTTAAAGGGATCCTCTCTCATCTCTACCCTAATCTTATCCTCCTGATCTTACAGTTGGCCTATTCAAATTCCAATAAATATTCCCGAGATGTAGGGTTGAGACTTCCTTCCATAGTCCTAATACTTTCCCTATGTCCCTCTCCTCTTTCTTTCCTGCTGTCTTCCCCCCTACTAATATAGTGGGAACTTGTACAGCATCAGATCCCCTCAGTCCACATCCTTTCCCCTTTACCAAGGCTGTCTGGTCTCTCCGTCACACCAGGGAGGGCAGAGTTGCGGCACTCTCTCTGGAACAGCAGGGGCATGTTGTTTCAGGAGGCAGTGACATTCGAAGACGTGGCTTTGTATTTCTCGAGGAAGGAATGGACACATCTGAATCCCGACCAGAAGGCCCTCTACAGGGATGTGATGCTAGAGAATTATGGGAATATGGTGTCCCTGGGTAAGGATTCTGCAGAGTCATTTCTGTGGTACCTCATGTTAAAAGCTGTGGAGCTCTTGGAAGAGCTAATTAAATTAACTCAGGACCCAGAGCCTCTTTAGTCCTTTGCATCTCAGAGACAAGATGTTTTTGCTTCCTACTATGAGCTGACAGGTATGATCTCTGGTGTAGGGGCACCTGCTTTTTAGACTCCCAGGAGCAGGCCCTTATTAACTGAGTTTCCTATAGTTAACTATCCTGTTTCCGAAAGGTCATCCTTTCATTTGGTGATGCCAATGAAGCCCCTATGTATGGGAGTTTCCTGTCTTCCTGGTAGGGCTGGACCAAATGAGTTTGTTGTGATACTGTGCTCAGATCCTTAGCTCCTTTAATTCATTACCCATCCCTTCCTTTCCCTATCCTACAGCACCAGCTCTTGAAACTATTCCCCTTCAGGGGGCCTACCCACTCTCCAAAGGTGCTTTTTCATCCTGTTCTCTCCCAGCATTTCCTATCTTTCCAAGGTCACCTGTTCCCCCCTTACTGGGGGAGCTGAGATTATATTCTCTGTTCCTAATTCCAAGCACAAAGCAATACACCCTGTTTCCTTCCCCATGAGCAGGATTTCAAGTTTCCAAACCTGACCTGATTTTCCAGCTGGAGCAAGAGGACGAACTGTGGGGCCTTGATCTACAGAGAACTAAGAAAAGAGAGGAGATCCTGAGAGACTTCAGTAGAAGTGAGTGAGAGGGACCAAGTGAAGAGTTGTTATCTCTTATCAATTCTGGAAATACTCCGATATTCTAGGCACTGCTGTAGAGAAGGCATGAAGGTGGGAGAGGGGAATGGACACAGAATACTCTGAGTATAGCAGTTCCAGAGATAGGCAGAGAGAGCTGGCAGGTGTGTTGAGGACAAAGGAAGTGAGGGGGCATTGAGGGCGTTTTCCTGAAAACTTTAAAAACCATCATAAGAACTTTGGATGCCAATATCTGATCTTAAGCAGGAGAAGATGGCTACACCAGGACCATAGGTTGAGATGTTGATTTTGACAGTGGAGGTAGTGATAAGGCAGATGGTAGGAGTAGGGCTTTTTTTTTTCTTGATAAATTTTGTCTTAACAAAGCAGGCTAACCAAAAAAGAAACAAAATTTTAAAGCTCTTTAAATAATCTCTTAAAACAGTTAAGGAGAACAGTGTGAAAAAAGTGTAGAAGTGGTTGTACATGGACTGTAGTTTTTTTTAATTCAGCGTGCATGCACCTACTTTGTATCAGATGTATCTCCTATGCTTTGAGGCTACAAAGACAAAAATGGCAGTCTGTCTTCAGGGAGCTTATATCCTGTTGAAGGGGGTGAGGGGAACCACATGAACACATAAGAGTAAATAACAAAATATATGCAAAGCAGATAGGATATTGTGAGGGTGGAGAAAAGTATACTGACAACTAGGGAGTGGAGCAGGCTTCCTGTAGAAATTAGCAAGTTGGCCCTTTGCCTGGGCTTTGAAGGAGAAGGGATTTTTAAGAGGTGACAATGGCAAGGGAGTATATTTTGGGATGAGGATAGGCTATGAACAGGGACAGGACTGGGAGGTAGAATGCCATGTATAGAGAGCACAAGTGGGCCAGAGCTGTAAACTAGTATATGAAGCCTGAGAAGGCAGGCTGTAGCCACATGTTGGATCACTAAATGCAAAATTGAAGAGTATGTAGTTTTATTTTGTCTCAGAGGTAATTAGGAGCTACTGGAGTTTCTTGAAAGGGGGAGTGACATGTTTAGACCTCTGCTTTAGGACTATCAATTTGGTAGCTATGTGGAGGGTTTTTAGAGAGGGGAAAGATTAGAAGCAGGCAGATCAATTAGGATTCTGTTGCAGTAGTTTAGACAAGAAATGAGGAGTTCCTAGGGTGAACCAGGGTGGTGGTCATGTGAGAGGAGAGAAAGGGAAAGAAGGGAGAGATATCATGGAGGTATGATTAACAAGATTTGGCACATGAATAGATATGAGAGATAAGAGACAGTGAAGAGTAAAAGATGACTCCAAGACTATGAATCTAGGTGACTTGAAAGAATGATTAGCACCCTTAATAGAAATGGGGAAGTTCTTTAGAAACAGGAGAAAGGTTAGGGGAGAAAGATAATGAATTCTGTTTTAGACATATAGTGCTGGAAATGTCCAATAAGCAGTTTGCAGGCACACCTAAAATTCAGAAAGGAAACTAAGGGTTGAGATAAATATAGATTGAAAATCTGGATATTGTATGAGTAGAGATAGTTGAACCTGTGGGGCATGGTGGATAGAGTGCTGTAGTCAAGTCATTTGTAGTTAGGAAGACCTTAATTAAAATCCTGCCTCAAGTAATTCTGGGCAAATCACTTACCTTTTCTCAGCCTCAATTTCCTTTTCTGTAAAATGGGAATAATAATTGTACCCACTTCATGTGGTTGTCTTGAGAATAAAATGAGCTAATATACATGGTGTAATGATTGGAATGACGCCACCTGCTGGAGACTTACTGTAGAAAAGCTCCGCCATGAAGTGAAGGTCTTTGAGGGCAAGACCAGGAGTCTTTTCTTTGGCATCAGGAAGTGACATCTGCTTGTGGGAGGAAGAAGGGAGGAGCCTGGCGCTCTGACATGGGTTTTCTTTCCTCTGGACTCTGGCGGAGAGTGGAGCTAGAAATGTGCTCTCCCTTTAATAGATAGATGAATGTAGGCCTTTTCTTCTCTCTTTACCAAATTCTCATTCTCCTTAATAAATGCTTAAAAGTCTAATTCTTGCTAAAGCTTAAAATTTATTGGCAACCACTCATTAGATATTTTAAACAGACTAGCTAGAATTTTAGCCTTAACAATGGTGTGTATATATGTATATGGAAATACATATTTATTTATGTATTTGTATGTATTTATGTATTTGCATACTATATACATACATATATATATATATAGAGAGAGAGAGAGAGAGAGAAAGAAAATGAAAATGGAAGGTAATCCAAGAGGGAAGAAACTGTCAGTTTGGGAGAGGAAGGAGGGGAAAATAGTCACAGAAATCTCTCCTTCAGAAGGAGGGATTTGGGTTGAGTCTTGAAGGTGAGTTGGGGGAGGACATTTCAGACATAGGAGACAGCCAATGGAAAGGCAAGGAGAAAGGAGATGGAATGTGGGGTGTAAGAAGCAGCAAAAAGGTCCATGTCCCTGGATCATAGAGTGTATAAAAGGGAGTAAAGGGTAAGAGTCCTGGAAAGATAGGAAGGGGCTAGGTTTTGAAGGACTTTAAATGCCAAACAGGATTTTATATTAATTCCTGGAAATAATAGAGAGTCACTAGAGATTATTAGGTAGGGAGTGACATGGTCAGACCTGTACTTCAGAAGATCATTTTGTTTTGTTTTGTTTTTTGTTTTTGTTTTTTGCGGGGCAATGGGGGTTAAATGACTTGCCCAGGGTCACACAGCTAGTAAGTGTCAAGTGTCTGAGGCTGGATTTGAACTCAGGTCCTTCTGAATCCAGGCCGGTGCTTTATCCACTGTGCCACCTAGCTGCCCCCCAGAAGATCATTTTGGCAGCTGAGTGGAAGATGAATTGGAGTAGGCAGAGACTTGTCCAACTAACTAGAAGGCTATTGTAGTAGTTCAGGCAAAAAATGTTGATGACTTACATCAGGGTGGCAGTTGTGTGAATGGAGAGAAGAATTGTTTACAAATGATATCATGCAGGTAGAAATGACAAGATTTAGCAATAGATTGGATATGTGGGGTGAGTGCAAGAGAAGCTATGGATGTCACTGAGATCATTAGCCTGGATGACTAGGAGATTGATGGAAAAGTAGGCATGTAGATCCATAGTTTCAGCCACTTTTTTTGTATTCTTAGTCATTTTCTTTCTGGCTGTTCTCCCTTTTCTAGTTGGTATACCCCTGATGCTGTGTATCAGCCTTGTGGAGTTGGGAGATAGAGGGTTGGTCAGCCTGGCTCCCTGCCCTGAATGCTCTCTGGAAAGAACTGGAATTCCCAGTTTCAGTCTCCTTCAGACTGACTTGTCTGTATCATTTATTTCTGATTTTACAGGGAGATGATGTTCTCATTGGGGTAGCTGTAGAATTGGAGATTCCTAATTTAGGGCTGGGTTCCAATCAAAAGGCAGCACATTTTTAACCCTGCCTTCATTTTCCACTTTAGCTTGTGGTTAGGCAGAGTCAGTGTTTGCTGTTTCTTGAAGCAGAGGAGGAGGGACGATCATTCCTGTAATATTTTTTCAGTAGCAGGCAACTATAGTGAACCTGTGTATTACCTTGCATACCTGCTGGGGTGGTGGGGGCAGGATGGGGTACTGAGTGAACTTTAAAGATTAATATCTCTGGTGTTAATGCTTAAAGACTTAGTGCTCTATCTTCTTTGCTGTAATTATATCTGATATGTTCCTTTTTTTTTTTTGGAAGGTTGGAGAATTGAGATGATTTAGAGAAAATTAGTAATCTACTGTATTGCTAGTCACATGACCATAAACTCTGGATCCATCAGTGTTAGTGTTCATTGTCTGCTTTTTTTTTTTTTTTTTGTAATAAGGTCAGGGATTTCCCCCACACTTTTAGTATCCTCTCCTTTTCAGATATCTTGAGAATTTTAGATACTTTAATGCCTTCCAAACTGTGTGGTCTCCAGCTGGAAACTCCTATTTATATACTTGATCTAGTTTAGCTACTTTCAATCTTTGGTTTCCTGGATGGCATCTCTACTTTATCATATAGCATATTTGAACAGATATACTTGATAGTGAGAAGAAGTATGAAAATCATTTCAGTCTTTCATATTTTTCATTTGTTGATTTCTTTATGGTTTCATACTTTAATATCTTCAAGATGACTTTACTCATCCAGGGCTTTTAATAAGCTTTATTTAAACATTTTTTTTCTTCTATTGCTTCTTCTCTTATGAGGTAATGTGGCTTATAATCTTCTATCATCTTCCTCTATAATATTTTTATAATTAGTTTATTTTCTAAATCACTGTTGGCCTTGACTGTCATATATCTTTCTTAGCAAGGAGAGCACCATCATGAATTACAGTGGATAATGATATTCCCATCTCATAGATGAAGAAATAGAACCACAGAGAGGTTAAGTGACTTGTTTTAAGTTATAGGTAGTGTATGATGAAGCTGGAATTCACACTTAGGTCTTCTCATAACAAATTCAAATTTGGGCTTTCTCCAGAGTCCAGTATATTACCCTGCTTTGCTATCAGTGACACTAGAAAAATTGAGTGATATAGTAGATAGAGTGCTGGAATTGAAATTGGGATTTGAACCCTGCTTTGGACACCTATTAACCATGTGACCCTGGGTTAGGTATTAATCTTTCTCAGTCTCAATTTCCTCTTTCATAAAATGGAGGTAATAACAAGTGTAGAAATTATATGAAATGCTTTTCAAACCTAAAGTTACCTAAATAACACTTAAATAGGGTAGACTGACTGGTGTTAGAGAGGGCTTTTGTAGTATTAACCCTCCCATTCCTAAAAAGTTGGATGGAAAACCCTCCTCACTGAGTGAACATGGGGTGCACATTTGGGCCCAGGCAGGAACACCATTATTTTTCTTTTCCTATGACAGCATATCTTTTATTTTATTTTATTTTTTTGTGGGGCGGTGAGGGTTAAGTGACTTGCCCAGAGTCACACAGCTAGTAAGTGTCAAGTGTCTGAAGTCGGATTTGAACTCAGGTCCTCCTGAATCCAGGGCTGGTGTTTTATTCACTGTGCTACCTAGCTGCCCAGACAGCGTATCTTTTTTACTCATAGCATTTACCCATTGTCACCTAATTGTTGAAGCCCTTGCCTCACTCACATACACACACACACACACACACACACACACACACACACACACACACACACACACCACTCCCTCCCAACTTCATGAACTTCATTTCCTTCAGCCTGGTTTAGTTCTTTATCCTTTGACCTTCTAGCTCATCCTCAATTCCTGTGCTTAGCTTTGGTCAGTCCTCCCACTACTTCATTCCCCTTTTTACCTAATTTCTGTTTCTCCCTTCTGTCCTCAATCTAGGACTGTTTTGATTACTTTCAGAGCTCTTACTCCTCTTAGACATTAATTTCTGGTAAAGATTATTATTATCATTATTTTGGGGCAGGGCAATGAGGGTTAAGTGACTTGCCCAGGGACACATAGCTATTAAGTGTGAAGTGTCTGAGGCTGGACTTGAATTCAGGTCCTCCTGAATCCAGGGCCAGTGCTTTATCCATTGTGCCACCCTGACATTAATTTCTATGATTATATTTTTACTCTTGTAATTTTCTTTTAGCACAGCTAACAGGTAATATTTTTTATTTATTGTTTCAGATTCTGAGATAAGGACTGAGAACAAGATATTCTATCAAGAAGAGGATATGTCAGAAGATATAGGATTACATGGAGAGATATCAGAAATACTTCTAAGGGTCATTCCTCAGAAACTTGGTTTTGGAGAAGCATGTGAATCAGAGAGAAATTTACTGAGCCATCAGGGAAATGCTGCAGAGTTGATTTTTAGGGAACCTGTTTCTTTGGAGAAGCATTTCAAGCCAGTAACTGTGACCCATAAGCAAAATCCCATGGAGGAAAGGAGCCTGGACTATAAGGAATTTTGGAGAGACTCCATTACGAATTCAGACCTTGATACACATCAGGGCAATACTGTAGGAGAGCAACCCCATAAATGTAGTATCTGTACCCAAAACTTCAAATACATTTCTGACCTTATTCAGCACCAGAGAAATCACAGTAGAGAGAAACCTTATAGGTGTGATGAATGTGGGAAAGGCTTTAGAAAAAGCTCACAACTTATTCAGCATCATAGGATCCATACTGGAGAGAAACCCTATAGTTGTGAAGAATGTGGCAAAGCCTTTAGTCAGAGCTCTCAACTTATTCGGCATCAGAGAACTCATACTGGAGAAAAACCATATAAATGTAGTGAGTGTTGGAAAGACTTTAGTCAGAGAGCAAACCTTATTCAACATCAGAGCATTCATACAGGTGAGAAACCTTACGAATGTGATGAATGTAGTAAAGCCTTCAGTTTGAATTCACAACTTATTCGACATCAACGAACTCATACTGGAGAGAAACCTCACAAATGTAATGAATGTGGGAAAGCCTTTAGCCAGAGAGGAAATCTTATTCAGCATCAGATAACTCATACTGGAGAGAAACCCCATGAATGTAATGAATGTGGAAAAGGCTTCAGTCAGAGAGCGAACCTTATTCAACATCAGAGAACTCATAGTGGAGAGAAACCCTATGAATGTAACGTATGTGGGAAAGGCTTTAGTTGGAGTTCTCGACTTATTCGACATCAGAGGACCCATACTGGAGAAAAACCCTTTGGATGTGAGGAATGTGGTAAAGCTTTCAGTGTGAACTCAGAACTTATGTTACATCAGAGAAGTCATACTGGAGAGAATCCTTATAAATGTAATGAGTGTGGGAAGGATTTCAGTAGGAGTTCAAATCTTATTCAGCATCAAAGAATTCACACTGGAGAGAAACCTTTCATGTGTAATGATTGTGGAAAAGCCTTTAGTCAAAGAGCAAACCTCCTTAAACATCAGATAATTCACTCTGGGGAAAGTTAATATAGGTGTAATGAATGAGCAAAAGGCTTCTATAAAGAATATTTTTTGGCTGTTTATATTCAGATTAGGACAAGAGAATAGCTGTTCTCAGAAATCAGTTTAAACTTATTAATATTTCAGAATTCATTGGAGAAAAATCCTGTATGTATCACAAATGTGAAAAAAAAACAGCCCTTTCATTAGAGGGCACAATTTAGCTAAACTTCAGGAAATTCATACAAAAGAGAAACCTATTACTGTAATGACTGGAAATATGTTCATTTGGAGCCTGTGTTTCAACATCAGAAATTTTGTACAAGAGAGATCTTGCTACCAACATGAGAGAGTCTTGCTGTCAGTGCAGCCTTTATTTAGGAATAGTGTTCACACTGGAAAGTGCAGTTTATAAGTCTCTTCAGGTTTCTCTGCAACTAGCTCTGTCATTATTTCTTATAGCACAATAGTATTCTATAACTTATACTATTCACTTGTTCAACCATTTCTTTGCTACCATTTAAAAAAACTGGTGGGCAGCTAGGTAATGCAGTGGATAGAGCACCAGCCCTGGATTCAGGAGGACCTGAGTTCAAATCCGGCCTCAGGCACTTGACACTTACTGGCTGTGACCCTGGGCAAGTCACTTAACCCCAAATGTCTCACCAAAAAAAAAAAAAAAGTGCTATAAATATTTTTGCACATACGGGTCCTTTCCCCCTTTCTTTGATCTTTTTCTTTTTTGGTATACACCTAATAGTATCACCAAGTCAAAGGGTTTGCACAGTTTAGTTTTGGGGGCACATTTCCAAATTACTTTCCAAAATGGCTGGACTGGTTCATAATTCCACCAACAGTGCATTAATGTTATAGCCCCTCTAGTATGTGTCATTTTCCTTTCCTTTCATCTTCTCTCCTTTCCTTTCTTTTCCTTTCCTCTTTTTTTTTTTTTTTTTTTGCTTAGCTTTGTAAATCTGATAGGTATGATGTGGAACCTGGGAGTTTTTATTTGCATTTTTCTAGTTGTCATTTAAAACATTGTTTTTCACAGTGGCTATTGATAGCTTGAATGTCTTTCTCTGAAAACTTCTTGTTCATATCAGTTGCATCCTGGGCTCCTGTTGGGAGAGGAATGGTCCCTGAGACTATGTCTCACTGTCCATAAATAGCAGGGAAGGAATTAAAAAGGTCTTCACATACATGGTCTGACAGCCCTTGCTATCCTGCTCACACATATCTTCACATACTTGCAATGGACAGTTTATTGAGAATGGGATTATTGTGCATAGGCTGTTAGAGATATGGAATGGTGAGATGTATAGGAGGGTAGTGGACCCAACTGACAAGTTTTAGGTAAATTTGGGACAATTATTTTGCTGTGAATATCTAATAACTATGACATTGCTGTTGTCAGAAATCAGTTGTCCTTGAGTAGCTTTCAAGGCTTGTCAGTGTGCTTAGCCTCATGTTCGGGGTCATGATACAGCATAAATGAAAGGAAAAATATGACCTGACCTTTACCTTCATAGAACATAGAGAACAGCAAGTGCTTTTTCCCTGTGGGGAAGAATAGGAGTAGGAAGTATGTCTTCTCTATTCTTTGGGAATAATACCAACCAGCTCACGTTTTTATATTGCTTAAAGGTTTTTAAGTACTTTCCTTTCAAATCACATCCTTTCACTTATCTGCACTTGATATTGTTAACAAACCCAGGGAGGTAGATAGTATATCATCCCCATTTTACAAATGAAGAAATCCAGGGGATTTAGGAGACTGCTGCTACCATTAGCCAAAATAGGGAAATCAGGAGGGAGAGCTGGGGAAACCTTTAGGAGGAGGATAGCTAGAGCAAATGAATTATGTTGTAGATGTATTGAGATTGAGATGGTGGAAAGAGTAACTCAATATATATATATATATATACATATTTGTCATATAGTTAGAAATAAAGATGGTAGATGATAAAGTTGGAGAAGTGGATTTGCCTTTAAGGTAATGATGGGAATAGGTAAGATGATTAAAGGTGAGGATACTGAGGAAAATTATCTGAGTGTAACATCTACATTTAGGAAATAAAAAGATGGGGGAAAAAGGGTCAGATAAAGTCTTTTGCTTCCAGGTGGACTCATAGGATATAGAAAGAAATTGGCTTGCTTGCCTGCTAGGAAGGAAGGAAACCAGAATGTCCAATGGCAGTACAAGAATTGGGGATGAAGTGGAGGAAACCCTCTTCTCCTTGGAAAAAAGAATTCCAATTTACATTCAGATCTAGGCTTTCCCAAAAGATGGGATATGTTTCTGTGTCAGTTCCATACATATAGTCCAAAAACCTTTAGGCTTCCCAGGAATTTTTGTAACAGATTTCAAATATCCCAGTCATTACCATCCTTCCCCTTGTCCCCTCCCCCTGCCCAAACCCCATGTAGTCTATCCCTTGTGCAGTTGTGTTGATTTTATCTTTGTAACATCTCATTCTCCCTTCTCTGGCACTGCCATGACCTCAGTAAAGGCCCTAATCACCTCATGCTTCAATTATTACAATAACCTGCTGGTTGATCTTCCTGCTTCAAGTCTTTCTCCTCACTCCAGTCCATCCTCCACCCAGCTACTAGTGATCTTCCTAAAGACCATGTTGCCCTCCAGTACACTCCAGTAGCTCCCCATCACCTCCAGGATGAGATGTAAAATTGTCTGGTGTTAAAAGTGCTTCATAAATGCTTATGTTTTCCTACCTTTACAGTCTCACACCTTATCCTAGTGTACTCTGATACAGTGACAATCTCCCTTGTTATTCCTTGCATAAGATATGCCATCTCCTGCTGACATTTTCACTGGCTGTACACTATACCTGGAATTTTTCCCATCCTCGTTTTTGCCTCTTGACTTCCCTGTCTTCAAATCACAGCTAAAATTTTACCTTCTACAAGAAATCTTTCCTAGTGCCCCTTCATGTTGGTGTTTTCCCCCTGTTGATTATTTCTAATTTATACTGCATATGTCTTGTTTGTACATAATTGTGTATTGTCTACCCCATTAGACTGAGCTCCTTGAGAGAAAGGACACTTAGTATGATTCCTGGTACATAGTAAGTGCTTAATAAATGCTTTTTGACTATTTCTTTTCAATCTTTTCAAATACTACTGCTTTTGCAACATACCTCCCCTCCTCTCTGTTCTATTCTTCTACAGATACATTACCTCCCATCTGGACCAATGCAGTTGTCTCTTACTAGCATTTACCCTTTCCAATCCAACCTTGATGTCATTGCCAAAATCCCTTTTAAAAATAGATCTGGTGGGGGGCAGCTAGGTGGTGCAGTGGTTAAAGCACCGGCCCTGAATTCAGGAGGACCTGAGTTCAAATCCGGCCTCAGACACTTGACACTTACTAGCTGTGTGACCCTGGGCAAGTCACTTAACCCCCATTGCCTGCAAAAAACAAACAAAAAAAAACAAATAAAAATAGATCTGGTTATGTCACTTCCCAATCTTCAGTGACTCCCTATAGTTTATTGATAAAAATTCTGACTTTCATAACATTCGAAGCTTTCTAGTTAATGGTTCATTTTTACCCACTTCCCTCCCCTCTTCCCCTGCCCCCCAGCCATATGATGCCTTGCATACAAATTACTGCTCTCCTGCTTTCATATATTTTTTTCCCTCATGTGATCTATACCTTATACTTTGAATACTTTCTTTTCATCTATCCATTAGAGCACAATTTAAATGGTACCTCTAGGAGGCCTTTTCTAATGTGGTTGGTAAAAACCTTCCCACCCAAATTTCTTACATTTTGTTTGCCCTGATGAGCCATTTTTCACATTGAATTCAGGGATCTCTTTGTAGCAATAAGAAAGGAGATTCCTTGAATTTGATGCATTTAGAAAATTAGATGTTTCTCCTGCCCATTTCATTTCCTTCATTTGGTAGCAAATGCCTCTCTAAATGAACCCTTTATTATAGAGGGGAAAAGAAAACCTATGCATATGATTTACATGTCCAAAGATTGATTAAGGGATATTCTTTATGGGTGTGTAGAGATGGTACTCAGGTACTCAGCCTCTAAATCTGTGTCCAGATTGGGACAATGATATGATAAATCCAAAAATGACTTCCCAGTTTTCCCTTTTTGCATAAAAAAAGTTTAATCTCTGACATGTTAGAGCTGCTCTCTCCTTTGTGGATATAGTGGGATTCCTATATGATCATTAGTGGGATAAGGTGTCATGTGCTATTTCTTCTTCCAGATCAAGCTTTGGGATCTTTGAGTGCAGTAACTGGTTGAAGGGGATGTGAAAGTGGAAGGTTCTCTGATTTGGTCAAGCTTAGCTAATGAGGGATATGGGCATCTAGGTGACTAAGTGGATAGAGATCTGGGCCTGGAGTCAGGAAGGCTCATCTTTTTTAGTTCAAATCTGGCTTCAGAGATTAGCTCTGTGACCCTGGGTAAGTCACTTAGCCCTATTTCCCTCAGTTTCCTCATCTGTAAAATGAGCTGGAGAATGAAATGTCAAACCATTCCAGTATCTTTGCCAAGGAAACCCCAAATGGGGTCATGGGAGGAAAGCTATGGCAAATCTGGGTAGCTTAATAAAAAGCAGAAACATCACCTTGCCAACTAAAGTCCATATAGTCAAAAAGTATGGTTTCCCCCCCCAGTAGCAATGTATAGCTGTGAGAGTTGAACTATAAGGAAAGCTGAGCACTGCAGAATCAATGCTTTTGAATTGTAGTGCTGGA
Organism: Dromiciops gliroides; assembly: GCF_019393635.1. Classification (NCBI taxonomy): domain Eukaryota; kingdom Metazoa; phylum Chordata; class Mammalia; order Microbiotheria; family Microbiotheriidae; genus Dromiciops; species Dromiciops gliroides. The sequence continues at coordinate 78,583,897 of NC_057861.1, forward strand.
GAAGACATTTGAGAGTCCTTTGAACAGCAAGGAGATAAAAGAAATCAATACTTAAGGAAATTAATTCAGACAGTTCACTGGAAGGTCAAATACTGAAGCTTAAATACTTTGGCTACATAATGAGAAGATGACTCATTGGAAAAACCTGGTACTGGGAAAGATTGAAGGCAAAAGGAAAAGGGGATGGCAGAAGATGAAATGGATAGATAGTCATGGAAGCAATGAACATGAACTTGGATAGACTGGGAACATGAGCTTGGATAGACTTTGGGAGACAGTGGATGACAGGCCTGGTGTGATATGATCAGTAGGGTCATGAAAAGTCAGACATGACTGAACAACAACTTGGCATATAAAGGGTTAGATAATCTGTGATGGCAGCCACTATTGGACGGTCCGGATGTAGATACTTTGTTATTAAGAAGAGGAGAAAATCTTTTCTTGTTTTAGGGGTGAAAGCAAAAACCACAAGATAACAATTAGAAATTAATTATAATTCTTTGTTAAATATCAGCTGAATGGCCTTAGGGTTAGTCTCTTAGTCAGGGATCAAAGTCCTCAGAGGAACTTAAGGTTGTTTTCCCCCCACCTTGGGGTTCTACATGTAACATGACTCAATTCATAGTGGGGAGGAGAATAAACTTACCATATCCAAAGACCTTAACAAAGGAATAAAAGCCTACTTATTAAACAGGGACATATATATATATGTATGTATAATGTATTTCATAAGTAGGCCTTTATCCCTTTAATAAGGGATAATCTATAATATAAGAAATAATCCTATCTAATAAGTAGACCATTATATTAAATAGGGACATGAATGAATACATATATGTCCCTATTTAATACTCATGTACACACATGTGTGTACATGAATGACTTATTCTATACTGAGCAATATGCTGTTCTTGTAGAGAAGATGGGAAGTTATAGAGTAGATAATACAATTAAATAGATTCAATACCATTTACTTAGCCAGATTTGGGGAGTAGGGTGTGCTTGTCTAATTGTTCAATGTCTCTAGTAGATTTCCCTATGGATCTTTATTTTCTTCTGTGCTTAACATTTTTATCAGTGACTTGCTAAAAGCGTAAATGGCATGCTTTTCAGGTTTGAAGATGACACAGAGGTGGGAGAGATACATAATGGTTGACAGTCAAGATTCAAAAAGACCTTGATAGGCAAGAGTATTGGGCTAAATATAATAAGATGAAATTCAGTGGGGGATAAATGTAAAATTTATACTTGAATATCAACTCTCCCCCCCCCCCACCACCCAAACAAACCCCAAACCCCCATCATCTTCACAAGTGCAAGATGGAGAATGCATGGTTAGACAATGCATAGTTCTGACATGCTGCAATAAATACAGATGTCTTTCACTTCCTAAGTATATTAGTTTCTCAGTTATTGGACAAAGACCATACATTTAGAATACTACCAGTTAGGGTTTATAGATGGTCAAAAATTGCATCACTTTCTACATTTCCTGATGTTTAACCATTATCCTTGCAGAAGTAGAAAAGGGTCACACATGACTGAGGACCATTTTGTATTTTTTTTCTTTGTTTTATGGATTGCCACAGCAGAAAGTTCATCATCTATTGGCCATGACTTTTTCCATATTTAACTATTGACAACCTTTTCAACTTGGTCTACCAATGCTCTAACATAATATTTGAAAACCCAGGGTTACCTATATTAAACAATGAAATCTCAGAGTAGGATTTTTATTGAGTCAGCACTAATGTCTTAACCCAAAAAAGCCAATGCAATCTTGGGCTGCATTATGGGAAACATACTATATTGAATATGGAATTGCTGGTGTCACTATCCCTTTTCCTTTGTCACACTGTTCTAAGTGCCATGGTTTAAGAGGATATTGATATACTGGAGAATGTCTAGAGGAGGGCAATCTGTGTGTTTTTCTACCTTGTGTCCATGTTTTATTAGGAGAACCAGGAGTGGACTATATGCCCCAAATTCAGAGAGGATAGAGCATCTGCAGGGAGAGGCTGGTTAACAATATTAAATGAAGTACATAGGTCAAGAAAGATGAGAATCAAGAGGCTTCAAAGTATCTTTTTCTTTCAAATATGTTTTTTTTTATTGGAATTCTGGGAGCCAAGATGGTGAAGTAAGTATCCTTGAAGTAAAATCACTGTAACTCTCCCACACTTACATCCAGACAACCATAAAATAATGTCCCAAAACAAATCCGGGAACAGCAGGACCAGCCAAAAGACAGGTTGAAATAGTCTAGCCTTTACTAGCTGTGTGACCCTGGGCAAGTCACTTAACCCCAACTGCCTCACTAAAACAAAACAAAACAAAACAAAAAAAAACCAGAAATAGTCTAGCCTAAGAAATTTGGAAGGTTGGCAAGAAAGGGGAGTGTGGTTCAAGACAGGAAGCATCTCAGCAAGCCCTGCCTCAGCAAACCAACAGGAGAACCTGAACCCCAGTGTGGTGTAGCAGGTAAACAACACTGGGACCTCTATATGCCTCAGCATAGCCAGGGGAATGGGCAGACTTCAGCTCAAGAACCAACATGCTTCAATGTAGTCCCAGGCTAACAGTCACACTAGAGTTAAGACACAACACTTGCTTCAGCATAGCCCCTGACAAACAGGTAGATGCCAAAGATGGGACCTCACAGGTGCCTAAGCAAACAGGTAGACACTAGTGCCAGGAACCCACACATAACCCCAGCATAGCCAGGTGAATAGGTAGCCACCAGTGCCAAACTCCACCATGTGCATCAGTGTGGCCTAGGGCAAACAGGCAGATGCCAATTCAGGAACCCCTCACAGGCCTCAGCACACCCCGGCTCAGCATCAAGTAAGCTGCCAGATCCCTATGGCCTCCAGCAGTGCCAGCCACCTTCCCAACCTTATGCTCCTCAGCATAGCACTAGATGCATGGGGTTGCTGTGGGCCCCAGGGCAATGTCAGTTCAGCACCAGGTAAACAGGTCTACAGCCCTTAGCAGAAGAAGCCTGGACAGTGCCCCTTCCACCCCAGGAGCAGAGCTCAAATTTATAAAGGCCAAAAAAGATGAGCAAAACAACAAAAAAGAATCTGATGATAGTTATTATGGTGACAGGTAAAATCAAGACACAAATTCAGAAGAGCACAACAAGGTCAAAACACCTATGGGCAAAACCCCAAAGGAAAACAGGAAGTAATCTCAAACCCAGAAAAAACTCATAGAAGAGCTCAAAAAGGAGCTTAAAAATCAAATAAGAGAGGTAGAAGAAAAGTTGGGAAAAGAAATGAGAGTGATGCAAGTCAACGGCTTGGGGGAAAAAAACTGCTTAAAAAGTAGAGTTGGCCAAATGAAAAAGGAGATACAAAAATTCACTGAAGAGGGGGCAGCTAGGTGGTGATGTGGATAAAGCACTGGCCCTGGATTCAGGAGGACCTGAGTTCAAATCTGGCCTCAGACACTTGACACTAGCTGTGTGACCCTGGGAAAGTCACTTAACCCTCATTGCCCCGCCCCCTTTCCCCCAAAAATCCACTGAAGAAAACAACTCCTTAAAAGTATAATTGGCCAAATGGAAAATGAGATACAAAAGCTGACTGGGGAAAACAACTCCTTAAAAGTTAGAATTGGACAAGTGGAAATTAATGACTATGAGATGCCAAGAATCAAAATCAGAGGAATGAAAAAATAGAAGAAAATGTATACCTCATGGGAAAAACAATTGACCTGGAAAAGAGATCCTGGAGAAACAATGTCAGAACATTGGGCTACCTGAAAGCCACAATCAAGAAACAACCAATTTTTTTTCTTTGGGACAATGAGGGTTAAGTGACTTTCCCAGGGTCACACAGCTAATAAGTGTCAGGTGTCTGAGGTTAGATTTGAACTCAGGTCCTCCTGAATCCAGGGCTGGTGCTTTATCCACTGCACCACCTAGCTGACCTGAAAGCCGCAATCAAAAGGAGAACCTGGATATCATCTTTCAAGAAATTATCAAGAAAATCTGCCCTGATATCCTGGAACCAGAGGGTAAAATGGCATCGAGAGAATCCACCAATCACTTCAGGAAAGAGATCCTCAAATAAAAACACCAAAGAACATAACAGCCAAATTTTGGAACCATCAGATCAAGGAAAAAAATATTCCAAATAGCCAGAAAGAAACAATTCAAATATTGGGGAGCCACAATCAGGATTATGCAGAATTTAGCAGCTGCAATATTAAAGGATTGGAGGTCACAGAACATGATATTCTAGAAGACAAAGGACTATAACCAAGAATCACCTACCTGGCGAAATTAAACTTAATATGTCAAGGGAATAAATGGTCATTCAGTGAAACAGAAGGATTTCAAGCTTTCGTGAGATGAACAGAATTGAATAAAAAAATTCATCTCCAATATCAAAACCCAAGAGAATCCTAAAAGAGGAAAAGGGGAAAAGAAAACATGGGATTCAATAGAGCTAAGCTATTTACATCCCTACATGGGAAGATGATACTTGTAATTCTTAAAAATTATACCACTATGGGGCAGCTAGATGGCACAGTGGATAAAGCACCAGCCCTGGATTCAGGAGTACCTGAGTTCAAATCCAGCCTCAGACACTTACTAGCTGTGTGACCCCGGGCAAGTCACTTAACCCCAATTGTCTCACCCCCCAAAAAATTATACCATTAATCATACAGATAGAAGGAATATTCATAGAGGGTACAGGTATAAGATGGATTTGAGGAAACAACCAAAAAATATTAAGGGACAAGAAGAGTACAATGTACGCAAAAGGAAAGGAGAGGTAGAATAGGGTAAATTGTTTCACATGAAAAGGCACAAAGATCTCTTATAGTGGAAGGGAAGATGGGAGGGTGGGTGATGGGCAATACTTGAATTTTACTCATCAGAGTTGGCTCAAAGAGGAAATAATATATGCAATCAGTTGAATATAGAAATCTATCTTACCTGACAGGGAAGTAGGAGGGGAGGGGATTCCATAAAGGGTGGTGGGAGTGGGGTGGGGGATGGACTGATGGAAGGGAGGGCAGATCAAGGGAGATGGTAGACAGAAACAAAACACTGGTGAGGGAAAGGGTCAAAGGAATGGGAGGACAAATGTGGAAAAATAGAATGGAGAAAAATACAGTAATCATAATTGTGAATGTGAATGGGATGGACTCTCCCATAAAACAGAAGCAGATAGAGTGGATCAAAAACCAGAAACACGTTTGACACAGAGAGACATACACAGAGAATAAAGGAGCAGAAGCTATTATACTTCAGCTGAAGTTTGAAAAAGCAAGGGTAGCAATCTTGATCTCAGACAAAGCAAAAAGAAAAAAAAATAGATCCAATTAGATAAGGAAACTTTATCTTACTTAAAGGTGCCATAGACCATGAAGTAATATCAATAGTAAACCTATTCACCAAGTGGTATAGCATTCAAATTCTTTTTTTTTGGTGGGGCAATGAGGGTTAAGTGACTTGCCCAAGGTCACACAGCTAGTAAGTGTCAAGTGTCTGAGGCTGGATTTGAACTCAGGTCTCCTGAATCCAGGGCCAGTGCTTATCCACTACGCCACCTAGCTGCCCCCAGCATCCAAATTCTTGAAGAAGTTAAGTGATTACAGGGATAGACAGAAAAACTATACCAGTGGTGGACTCAACTGTCCCCCTCTCAGAACTTGATAAATCCAACCAGAAAACAAAAAATCCCTAAGGAAGTGAACAGAATATTAGAAAAATTAGATGTCAGATCTTTAGAGAAAACTGAATGGAAACTAATAGGAATATACTTTTTTCTCAGCAGCACATGGCATCTACACAAATTAACCATGTATTAGGGCATAAAACCTCAAAATAAAATATTGAAAGGCAGAAATATTAAATGCATTCTGTATAGATCATAATGCAATGAAAATTATATTCAATAAAGGGCAGTGGAAAGATAGATTAAAAATTTACTGGAAACAAAATAATCCTAAAGAGTAAGTGGTTCAAAGGACAAATCACTGAAACAATAATTTCATTAAAGAGAATGACAACAATGCAACATATCAAAATGTATGGGATGCAGCCAAGGCAGTATTTAGGGGAATATTTACTTCTCTAAATTCTTATATCAACAAACTAGAGAAAGTGTTTTATAATTGTGTTCATAGAGTGCCTGAGTTTGTCTTGGCAGGTAGATTCCCAAGTATTTTATATTGTTTACAATTATTTTAAATGGAATTTCTATTTCTATATCTTGTTTCTGGGCTTTGTTGGTCATATAAAGGAATGCTGATGATTTATATGGATTTATCTTATATCCTGCAACTTTGCTAAATTTGTTCATTATGTCAAATAGTTGTTTAGTTGATTCTCTAGGATTCTCTAAGTATACTGTAATTAAATGTATTAATTTGGTCATTGACAACGCTATGCTAAGGTTTAGTAAAAAATCCAGCAATTCAAACAGTTAAAAAAGAGAATCCAGCTTTCCAGACCAGAGCCCACAATTCAGTTTTCCAGATCAGAGTCCAGAGTCCAGAGCCCAGTTTTCCAGACCAGACTCCAGCTTCCGCCTGATGACATCTTTTTTTTTTTTTAATTTTAATTTTTTAAATTTTTTTTTTCACCTGATGACATCTTACCACTTCAAGAAGACAAGAGAACTCAGAGACTTTATATGAACAGTTTTTGTTTTGTTGGTTTTTGTTACCTCCTTCTGTTATTATATACCATCTGTAACATGTACTCTGCAGAGGCCCTCCCTCTGCAAGACCAATGTCAAAGCGTCACGTTCATGAGGGACTGCTCCTTTGGACAAAACTTTTCTCTCTCCCTTTTCTATATTGATATCAACATATTATTAGTTAGCATAGGATATTATTTTTGGCTGTTTCATTGAGCAAACTCATTCGTTTTTCAAATGAAACAAAGTGGGGAATGTGGTAAAAATTATTTGTGGTAAAGATATATATCGGAAGTTTTAGCTGAATCATTTGAGAGATTGTGCATGCTACTGAAGTGGCTTTTGAAGGACCTCCTTTTTTGGGGAGGAGAACGTGAGGAACTTCCAGTACACAGACTTAAAAGTGAAGGCGGGAATGGAAGTTGGCGTTCTCTGTCTGCTAAACTTAGCACAATGTTAGCTTACTTGGGGTTTTTTTCTTCATTCTTTTCTTTGGCCTGTTTGTTTCCTTGCAAAAGCTTTCTTTCCTTTTTTTTTTCTGGTTTATTTGTCTGAAAAATACATTAATATTTTAGATGGTTTAGGCAAATCCACACTCATTCAAAAGCACTCACTCTACTTCCTTGTCAGAACATCTCTTATAATTGTTGATCCAGGGTTCCCTTCCCAAGACTTTAAAGAAAAATATATAATCTCAGAGTTGAATGGGAAAGAGACCATCTAATCCTACCCATACCTGAATGTGAATCTACTTCTAACCTACTTGATAGATGTTTTCTTGGAACCCTCCACTGTGAGAGTTCCCATCTAACTTTGGGAAACTTTATTTCACATGAAGTCTTTCTTGAGATCAAACCTGAATATGTTTATTTTTAGGTCTGTCCTTGGGACAAATATATCATGAAACAGATACTTATCTGTAAAAATAATAATAGCTGGTTTATTTATAATAATGTAAACATTTCTAACAAAGGGTAAAATTAATGATAGCATTAATTGAATAAGATTTATATGTATGTATATATATGGACACGTGTGTACATACATACATATATATGGAGGGAAGGAGGGGGAGAGAGAGAAAGAGAGGCATCAAAGAAAATATGACGAGATATGTGGGGTTATATTAAAATCAGCAGAATTATAACTGGTATACATTGGCTCCAACTTAAGATAAAAAATACTACTCAAACATTTGTTAATTTCTGTTAATCTCTCTAGTTCTCATTTGTAAAATTATACACAGATTGTAGGTAAGACATTCCTTATTATATGTTTGTACATCTTTCTTGCTAAACATGCATAATTAAAAGCTTTTTAAAATTTTTATAAAAGCAAATATTGAACTAACACCATTATTCCCCTCCATTAGTCAGTCCATTGCCTTATGTCAAAATAGTCACCCATGTCAGTTGCACAGCTAGGAGGACACTCAGTGAGGGACTGTCTTGGTATGAATAACAATTTGTCTAGTTCAACCAGCTCATCAGAAAGAGCTTCATAGTTCATCAAGGACTCTGATGAAATAGGTGAAGGACCCTCATGGAAAGGGTTGTCCAGAAAGACTGGAAGTGATAGCAACTTTAGGTTGAGCAGTTTCTGTTGGAGCTGCGCCTTCAGAGCCCACAAGCTCTTGATGGAGAGAGGGTTTCCAAACAGACCAAGATGTGAAAGCCTCTTGCATCTACACAAGTATGGCAAGGTATCACAAAAGTGAGTGTCCTCAAGCTTACACTTTGTAACATTCAGATAGATCAGTGAGTCTGAGGCTGCCTCTAGTAATGCCAAGAAGGAATCTAGTTTGTCTGTTATGTTGCTGCCTGAGAGGTCTAGCTTTATAAGATTAGTACCATGGCGGCTCTGGGCTAGGTAGCAGAGGTCTTCATTAATCAAAAAGCAGAATGACAGTTGAAGGCTCTCCAGGGTACCTTGAATGCCACTGAAAATAAAATGAAAATAAAGGTATTATTTACCCATTGACACTCAGAGATCTATTCCTATCTCTACTCCTACCCCATGCCAAGTTAAAAATGTCTGGCTTTTAATTAAATATACCCTCTGTTGTATATCTTTGCCTTGTAGTTAGGAGATTTAGGGTTTGACAAAATTAAGGTCACAAACACAGAAAATGGCTAATACTAGTGGCTAAAACATAAAAGTTAAAGCACAAAGTATTTTGTGACCATTAAAAATGAACTTTTTATAGTTAAAAAAAAGGCCTGCATATAGGAAAATAACAGTAAGAAAAGTCCTGTAGTAGGCTGTCGTAAGCAAATGGGAAATATTTAGTCCTAGAAACACAGGAAGACTGCATTAGAGGGGTAGGGAGATTGGATGGGGGACATGTGAAGGGTCTTTCTGGAAAGGACATAATCATAAGTGAAACTAACTCTTTTTGGATCTTCATCTTAAAAATGAATGGAAGGTTCTCATATCTAAAATGGACTTCTGGGAGGAGATAATGCTCCAAGGGCTCTGTCCTATGAAACACTATCGGCTAAGACTAGAATGGCGGCATAGATGACATAAGTATCAAGGTAGTTCTGAGCACTTAAGGAAAGGGTCTTCCATAAAAGCCTGCCTGAGACAAGTACTTGGAAACCTAGCAGTACAGAACAGAGATGATTCAGGGCCTGAAGCCCATAGTGATATGACTGGAGGCATGCAGACAGGAAGGTTAATCCTCAGAGAAGAATGGAAAAATTAATAACAGCATATACCAGGACCTCTGAAAGTATTATAGCAGAATGACCTGATATGCTGCTAAAAGCACTGAAGATCTCGGGGCTTAGAAGTTAGAGAATATAGAATTTATATTAGGAATGTGAGGTTAGTAAATAGAAATTTTTTTAAATAAAATTTTTATTTATAATTTTGAGTTCCAAATTTTATACCTTCTTTCCTTCCTCCCCTCCTCCTGAGGTGGTGAACAATAAGATGTGGGTTATACATGTGCAATTATATAAAACATTACCATATTAATTTTTTTATACAAGAAAACTTGAATAAAAGAAAAATGAAAGAAAGTGAAAAATAGCATGCTTCAGTCTGTGTTCCATCAATATCAGTTCTTTCTTTGGAGGTGGAGAGTATGTTTCATCAATAGTTCTTTGAGATTGTCTTGGATCATTGTATTGTTGAGAATAGTTAAGTCATTCACAGTTCTTCAAACAATATTGCTGTGCTCAATGTTCTCTTGGTTCTGCTCCCTTTACAATTCATACAAGTCTTTCCAGGCCTTTCTGAAATCATCCTGCTTGTCATTTCTTATAGCACAATAATATTCTGTCACCATCATACATCACAGCTTGTTTATATTTATCAATTGGGGAATGGCTAAAGAAAATTTGTTGTTCTCGTTGTTCCATTATTTTAGTCATGTCCAACTCTTTGTGACCCCATTTAGGGTTTTCTTGGCAAAGATACTAGAATGGTTTTTCATTTCCCTCTCAAGCTCATTTTAAAGATAAGGAAATGGAGGCAAACAGCTTAAGTGATTTGCCCAGGGTCACACAGCTAGTGAATATCTGAGGCAGGATTTGAACTCAGGAAGTTGAGTCTTCCTGACTACAGGCCTGGCATCCTATCCATTGTACCACTTTTGCTCCTACACATGTGCTGCTTAAAGAAAGTAGAGAAAATCATGAAGCTATTTGGACTGGGTTCACTATAAATTTGTTATATAACTTCAACTGGGCCCTCACTGCTGATAGACAATCCTTCAATACTTGCCTTATCGACCTACTCTCCACAGCAGCTCTTCCAAGACCTTTTCATACCTCTTCAAATGGCTCCCCCTCTCTCAAATGGCTTCCCCTCCCACTATCCCCTCAGCTGAGAACCTTGCTTTTATTGTACAGAAAAATTGAGGTTATTCATTGTGAGCTCCTTCTTATCCTCTTTTCTTTATATCCTATCACTTAGATGCCTTGTACCATTATCTCCTACTTCATTCTTATCTCACATGATGAGTGATCTTAGCCCTTAGCAAGACTTTCCCCTCTGCTTGGTCAAGTGACCCTATTAGTTCCTGGCTCCTCCAGCAGATTGTTCATCTGTCATCTCACTCTATCACTTATTTTCAATCTTTCTCTGTCTCCTGTTTCATTCCCTTCTGCCTATAAACCTGTTCTCAAAAATCCCTCACTTCATCCTCCCATCCCATGATATCTGTCTTCTGCCCTTTATAATTAATTTTATTGAAAATGCCATCTAGAATAGGTGCCTCCACATTCTTGCCTCTTACTTTCTTCTTAATCCCTTACACTCTGGCTTCTGACCTTGTCATCTACCAAATCTGTTCTCTTCAAAGTTACCAGTGATCTCTTAGTTGCCAAATCCAATGACCTTTTCTCACTTCTTATTTTCCTCAACCTCAGTGCAGCCTTTGACACTGTTGATCATCCTTTCCCCCTTAATACTCTTTTCTCTATAAGATGTTGGGATACCATTTTCTCCTGGTCCTCTTCTTACCTTCCTGATCACTCCTCAGTCTCTCTTTCTGTATCCTTATCCAGGTCACATCCTCTAACTGTAGGCATCCCTCAGCATTTCGTTCTGGATCATCTACTCTTTTCCCTCTATAACTACTTCATTTGGTGAGCTCATCAACTCTCATCAGTTTAATTATCCTCTCTATACTAATGATTCTCAAATCTACTTACCTGACCCAACCTCTTTGCTGACCTCCAATTTTCCTTTTCCAACTGCCTTTCAAACATCTCAAAATGGATATGCACTAGACATCTTAAACTCAAATATTTGAAAACATATCTTTCCCCCCCTAAAGCATTCTTCCACCATCTTCCCTATTATAGAAGGCAACACCATCATCCCTCAGGCTGTAACCCAAGAGTCCTTCTTTACTTGTCCCTATCTCTTACCTTTTCATAGTCAATTTTCCTTTGCCACATCTCTCAAATAAACCCAATTCTGTCTTCTGACACTGCCACCAACCTCGTTCAGGCCCTCATCACCTCACCTGGTTGCAGTAGCTGCTGGTGGGCCTGCTTGTCTCAAGTCTCTACCCACTCTAACTCAGCCTCCATTCAACCACTGAAGTGATACTCCTGAAGTGCTGCTCCAACCATTTCAACCCCCACATTCCTCAAGAAACTCTAGTGGGCTTTCCTATTACTTCCAGGAGTAAATACATCCTCTTTTGGGGCATTCAAAGGGCCCTTTATAACTTAGGCCCCCTCCTACCTTTACAGTTTTCTATGTACGATTGATCCAGTGACACTGGCGTCCTTGCTGTTCCACAAACAAGACATCTCAGCTCCAAGCATTTTCTCTGGTTGCTCCCATGCCCCATAATTACTTTTCTTCCTCATCAACTCCACCTACTGACTTCCCTGGCTTCCTTTTTAGTCTTAGCTAAAAATCCTATCTTCTACAGGAAGCCTGTCCTAATCTTTCTTAGTCTATTGATTTTTCCTTTTTTAGTTATTTCTGATTTATTCTGTATTTAATGTTTTTGTACATATGTGTTTGCTGTTGTCTTGCTATTAAATTCTGAACTCTTTGAAGACAAGGACGGTCTTTTGTCTCTTTTTCTATGCCCCAGTGCTTAGCCCAGTGCCTGGTACATAGCAGGTACAAAATAAATGTTTATTGATTGACAACACTTCATCTTATGGTCATGTGGCTCAGAAGTCTATTTATTATGGGTGGGGATTTTTTAAGGTACATTCAGTTCTAGCTTCACAGCTGGCTCAAAGGGCTTTTCCTAACAATTTCTGCAGACTAGAAATGATTTTGAGAACGTCTATGTGAGTTCTAATGTCTCAACCCTTATCACGTGCTCCCAGAAGAAGGTTACGTGGCTATCAGACACTATGTACACCAATTCCCATTAATTAATTAATGTTCCATCATCACGAATAATTAGAGAAACAAAATATAAAAACAACTCAAGTTTTTACTTCTCAGTGCCTATTATATTAGTGATGATGACAATTGCTGAACAGGACATGGGAAGAAAAACACATTAACAGCAAGAATAGTTAGTAACATTTATATAATATTTTAAGGCTTGCAGTATACTTAATATCTCATTTTATCATCACAACACTGGGAAGTAGGTTCTATTATCCCCTTTTTACAGATAATGAAACTGAGGGTTACAGAGGTCAAGTTAGTTGCCCAGGGTTACCTAGCTGATGTTTCAGATTTTAACTCAGGACTTCCTTATTCCAGTCTAGCACTATTGTCCACTGGCACTATTGATGGAGGTATGAATTGGTCCAGCAGTTGGGAACAGGGGAGGAAGAAATAGAAATATATCCTAATTGTAAGGGACCAGATACCATTTACTACATACATATACATACGCATCTCTCTCTATAGACATATATATATACATATATATATATATTTATATACACATTTATATAACACACACATATACATATATATATTCCTATATATTGACAGGAAATTCGACAGGATTTTGAGGGTGGGGTTTGGTCACCAAGGCCCACTCACCTGACCATATACTCTAGCTGTCCTGAAAGATGAAAGTGGCACACAGAAATCTCCTAAGATATCTCAGTTTGCTCAGTTCATTAGCAAAGGAGTCAAAAATCATCCTTTTTTCCCTGGCATCCAGCCACCACTGTCCATCTAGATCAAAATGACACAGTCTCAGAGCTTTGCAGATTTTGGAACCTAGCCATCTGTGCCATGCAGTACCTTGCTGACCTCAAGTCCATTGACTCTAAATCCCAGATCCACTCTTCGGAGCAGCCCAGGGTGCAGAAGAGCCAGGAATTCTGCAGTGGCCTCAGCAGAAAGATTGGCATTCCAAAAGTCCTGGCAGATTACATGCAGAGGGCTATTTGCATTGCCATGGAGAGCTATCATCAGAAATTCCTGGGCCTTAAAGCTCACCTGGAGGTCCACCAGGAGTTCCACACATACTTCCTTGGGATTCTTGTGAGGGGAGATGCTTCCATCACCTGACCCATGGCCTGGCTCTGTAGGCCAGGTGTTTCTTGGTGAGAGAAGATGCAGGCTCGTGCCCTGACCAGAGAGTTGGCCCACATGTTTCATGAAACGGACATTCCAACCAAATTCGTTATTAAGGAATCCTGTCATATCCAGCTGCTGTAACCTCCTAAAGCAAGCACAGAAATAGTTTAGAGCATGGACCAGAAATCCCTACTAGACTTCTGTTTATTCTCATTCCAGGGGGGCCAGCCAGACCCAGCAAAGTTCCCCTCCCACCCCCCCAAAGTACAAGGACAAGAATCAAGTATATTGTAGTCCAAGAGGTAACAGTAGTGGGGATAAGAGTGTGTGTGGGTAGCATAAGCTCCAAACTTTCCATAGCATCTCAAAGAAGTCATTGGCTCCACAGACTCTGCTGGACATGATGGGTCTTTCCCAAACCCAGCTTCCATCCTCCCAATGGAGGTAGGAAATGGGCTAGGTTCTGGAATCAACTTATAAGTCCTTACTGGACTGCAAGGTTCTATTTCACCATTCTTTATAGGCAGTTGTGGCATAGGAGAGAGGCGGGGGAGGGAGAGGGAGAGGCGGGGGGGGGGGGGGGGCGGGGGAGAGGGGGGGGGGAGAGGGTGAGGGTGAGGGAGAGAGATATACAGGGACAGACACAGAGAGAGACACAGACAGACAGACACAGAGACATAGACGGACACAGAGACACACAGAGAAATGAACATATTTCATAAGGGAAAATCAGAACAATGAAACTCAATAAACCCATCATTAGTAAACTGGAAAACATAAAGAAGATTGCCTTATTTGATTAAAAAAAACTGCTAGGAAAACCGGAAAACAGATTGACAAAAATTAGACTTAGATCAATACTTTATACCATCTTCTACAATACAGTCTACATATGATCTTAACATTGATGATCATGCTACTTTAAAAAATTACATCTTTGCTATCTCCTCATTTTCTACCTGGCTGCACTCATATTGGAGCAACTAGGTGACACAGTGTAAAGAGAGTTAGGCCTAGAGTCAGAAAGACTCCTCAAGTTCAAATCTGACCTCAGACACTTACTAGCTGTGTAATCCTGAGCAAGTCACTTAATCCTGTTTGCCTCAGTTTCCTCATCTGTAATAAAATGAACTGGAGAAGGAAATGGCAAACCACTCTAGTATCTTTGCCAAGAAAACCCCAAATGGGGTTATGAAGAATCGGACATGACTAAAAAACAACAAGAAAGTGCTCAATTTTTACTTCTTTGGCTTCTCCACCATAACCTCAGTAAACTCATCTTGGGAAATCTTAGTATCTTGCAAGATCCAATCAGTCTTGTTATTCACACCTCATCCTTACCCTCTGCCCCTCTGATTTGTCAGATAGAGCCCCAAACTCTATTTAAGGAGAGGAGATAGTACAGGTGTTTCCTCAAATATTTCCTCATTTTTCACCCAGCAGAACTAATTTTGGACTTTTTGGACTTCATATGGACCTCTTGACTTCTCCCCTGCTGGGTACCTTCCCCTCTTTTCAGCTTTCTATTCTGTGTTCTATTTCCCACTCCCCTACCCCCAATTCATTATTGTAAGCTACTTTAGGGCATGGACTTTCTTTTTTCTATTTGCAACACAGACAGTTGCTTAGCACAGTGCCTGGCAATCAATCAGTAAACATTTATTAAGTATCAACTATGTTATCAGGCACTGAGAATACAAAAGATGCAAAAGGTAGTCCCTGCCCTCAAGGAGATTTCAATATAGTGGTATATAGTAGGTACTTAATAAATATATTTTTTTAATTGGAAGAGGAACAAATCATATCTTTACCAGTAATGGACAGCAATGTATTCTTAAACAGCTAGAGGCAATTACAAAAAATAAAGTACATTTATGTCCCAATTAGTAAGGTAATGATATCCTAAAGTGGTCACATTATTCAAATCATTCTGCATATTTCTTTTAGATTGGAGTCAACATATTTTATATATAATTATAACTTCTAATAATAACATCATTTCCTCTTCCACCCACAGCTCTTTTCCTGGACTTCATGGTTGGAAACTCACTCGGGGAGGATTAAATGAACTCTGAACTTTGTACGTTCCAAAGCACCCCCGGGGCCTCTGGGGGCCCCTACCTCCATCTGACTGGAACAGGTGGATATTGGAGAGCTCCCTCTAGATTTTCCATCATTTCAGGAGAGCACCGGGGAATTCAGTCCATCACATCCCACTTGGCTGCTTTCCTGCACTTCGTGATCTTCAGAACCTCATAATTCTACAAGGTGAAATCAACTCTGACACTCTCACCTCCTCAGATCATTTCCCATCGTGGCTTCAGGACTTCATTATGTCTTCCCACCCCAACTGGGGTAACTCTGTCCCCACTTTCAGTTTTTTATATGTTGTCTTTCCTCTGATATTAGGCTGTGAGCTCTGATGGGCAGGGACAACTGTTTTTTTTTGTCCTTTCCCTTAGCGCAGTGCCTGGCACATAGTAAGCACTTAAATGTTTATGACTTTGACCTCTAATAGTGGGAAGTTCAAATACATGCAACCA
The DNA here is from genome assembly GCF_019393635.1 of Dromiciops gliroides. Classification (NCBI taxonomy): domain Eukaryota; kingdom Metazoa; phylum Chordata; class Mammalia; order Microbiotheria; family Microbiotheriidae; genus Dromiciops; species Dromiciops gliroides. Next base: position 78,600,071 of record NC_057861.1, read on the forward strand.
TTTCAGGAGATTGCTCTTGTTAATTGAGACATAAATATTAGATAACTGATTGCCTGCAATTGAAAAGCTTCTGAACAAACCGAATATTAATATACCTAGGATAAAGAGGGAAGTGCCAGGATTGGGGGGGGGGGGGAAATCTTGCATTAAATTTCTCTGATAAGGGTTTGGTATCCAATATATATAAACAATGAACAGAAATATATATAAGAGCAAAAGTCATTCTCAGTAGGTAAGTGGTCAAAGGGTATGAACAAACAGTTCTCAAAAGAATCACCAACTATTAACAACCATGTGAAAGAATGCTCCAAAATCACTAAAGAGAGAAATGCAAATCTCACACCCAGGAAATTGGCAATGACAAAGGATGGGAATAGGCGATGGTGGAGGGGTTGCGGGAATATAGGCATACTGGTATATTGTTGGGTCAGGTATGAATCAGTATAACCATTTTGAAAAGCAATTTGGAATTATGTAAATGAAGTTACTAAAATGTTCATAGCCTTTGCACCAGAGAGTATTACTAGGTTTATACCCCAAGGAACCAATGGATAAGAAGAAAAGTCGTCACATACACCAAAATATTTTTAGTAGCACTTTTTGTGATGGCAAATAATTGGAAACAATGTAGATACCCATTGAGTGGGGAATAGATAAAGAAATTGTGGTTCATCAGTGTTATGAAATGTTTCTGTGTTGTGGGAGGTAATGAATGTGATGAATATAAAGAAGCACAGAAATATCTCCATGAACTGATACAGAGTAAAGTAAGCAGAGTTAAGAAAACAATATGCAAAATGACTACTTCATTGTAAAGAATCACCACACGTGTATGCATGCACACACATAATCAAAAGTTAATGTTGCAAAAATTATAAAGAACAAGGATGGACTGTAAAGGAAAGATAGGAGGAAGACACTCCTACCCTAGCCCACGGCAGAGGTGGGAGGCCCACAAATGTTCTATTTTTAGACTCTTTCAATACATGGATCAATTATGCTGATTTTCCCCCTCTTCTTTTTTTTTTTTTTTTGTCTTTTTGTTGTTATATGGAATGGCTCTCTGGGAGGAGGAAGGGCACTGGGAGAATGATGGTGGTATTAAAAATCAATTAAGGGGCAGCTGGGTGGTACAATGGATAAAGCACTGGCCTTGGATCCAGGAGGATCGGAGTTCAAATCCAGCCTCAGACACTTGACACAACTAGCTGTGTGACCCCTGGGCAAATCACTTAACCCTCACTGCTCCACCAGAAACAAAGAGCTTACACTCTGCACACTGGTAAGCATAATACAAGGCATAAAGTAAAAAAGGGCAAAGGAAAGAGGGAATAAAGTATTATAAGAACGATTAAGGAAGGAAAAAAGCCCTATCAGCAGGGGCATCAGTGAAGGCAGGAGGAGTATCTGAGTTGAGGCTTTAAGGAAAATATGGAACTTACAAAACAGATATGAAGAAGGAAGGCATTCCAAACCCAGGACAAAGATGAAGTTCATATTCTTATCACTAGTGTCTAGCATAGTACCACATAGGTACAGGAACAAGACTAGTTTTTGTCATCAGTAAAATTTCCTCAACAATGGAGGTCATCATCTTTGTAATTTATGGCCAGAGTTGCTCAGAGCACTGAGTGATTAAATGACCTGCCCAGAGTTGTGCATCCAGCATGTCAGAGGTGGGCCTTGAGCCCAAGTGTTCCAGGCTCTGAGGCCAACTCTCTATTTCATATGCCATGCTTAATAAAGGATGACTGATAAACACTTATAAACACTAGTTCCTTATTTTCAGTGGCTTAATGGACATCTCTACCTAGTATCTTGTGGACATATCAACTTCAAAATGCCTAAATAGGAATTCAGATTTCCCTTTAAAAATATCTGTTTGCTAATCCCCCCATTTCTTTTCAGGGCCTGACTATGCTACTAGTCTCAGGACCATAACCCCAACATTCTTCTTGCCCCTTCTATTTTCCCTAACCCTCAAAAGGCAACTAGATAAGACACTGGAAAACCTTGGGCTTGGAGTCAGGAAGACCTGACTTCAAATATTCCCTAAAGTACTTACTAGTCCTTCCCTTCTGAACTCTGCGTCTCTCCAGAAGTGGTTCCTATTCCCTCCTCACTTCCTCCTCAGCACTTCTAGCTTTATTTTAAGTTCAATTCAGGTGCTATTTTGTTTTGTTTTACCATTCAGACAATGCTATTAGTCTTTTTAACTTGAATTTCTCTTGTTTTTTTATTCTTTATTTTGCCTTTTGCTTATTTTTCTGTTAAATTGATTCATTTCTGAGAGGACATCAAAGACTCCTACTAGTATTTTGTTACATTGTGCTTTGCAATTTGGTTAATTCTTTCTGTGAATTTAACTGTTCAAAGCCCACCTCCAGTAGTTTCTTATCAGAGGCATTTCCCCTTTCTCCCTAGCTGTTAGTGTTTTCTGTATCTTGGAATTGATTTATATGAACTGATCTGTATTGATTCTTCCAGTAGAATGTAAGAACTTTGAAGATAGAGATGGAACTCTTTCCTTCAAATGCCCAGCAAGTTTGCACATAGTAGGTACTTGGTAAATAACAGATGAAATTAATACAGCAGGAACTACTTCCCAGAATGGGTTAAAGCCTTCCCACATACCCCAGAGACAACCTGCATGGGGAACTGTTGAGAACCTTGGTCTATTGCTTTCCTTATGTGACTTATTGTTCCCTGGATGATGACATCAAAAATATTCTTTCCTAACTCATGATGTGGAAGGGTCCACTGGCAATCTGGACATTTCTTGAAAAGAAGGCTGGTGAGGTTGCTGACATGTCTGCAGCAGCTTTTTAACTTTGAGTTTTGGGGTAGGGCCACATCTTCACCAATTGAATAGAAATAATGTCTTTCTGTTCCTGAAAGCCACCTTGAACAGAACATCATACAGGTTCCAAGGCAGAAACTCCAAAGCTTTGCACGCAGCCACCTCATCTTGTACTACCTGCCAGGCACTCTGGAACAGCAAAGAGTTCATGGTTGGAACTGGAGGACCTGGAACCAACACACAGAATGGGTAGCACCTGCCAAAGGGAAAGGCCACAGAGATGAGAAGCCAGTTCTAGGGACTTGGACCCTCTAGCCCACTTCCCTATCCCCACCCGTGCCACTCCAAGTAATCACTGAATCTGTTTTTCTAGCACAGTCGTCAACCTTCACTTGACCAGACTTTTATTTAGAGACTACCTCGTGTGGAAAAGCCCTGGGCTGATGCTAGGCGTCACCCTTCTTTCTCCATTCTTACTACTGAAGCTAAGCTGTCACTTACCTGTTATAGCTCGTCCTTTGAAAGTTAGTTTTAATTCCAGAGTCTTCCAATCTCCCTAGCCATCATCCCAGTTTCTCCAGATGGGCCATCACTTCTTTGTCCTAGGGCCCTCCCACTAGCAGAGCTCAAGAGCCCGTTAGTCATATACAGTTTTGACTCGTAATAAGCAGGCCCTCCACAATCTGGCTTCAATCACTCTTTGATCTATCTAATATCCTTGATCTTTTCACCTGAACACATATTATCCAGAGTGTCCTGTGCTGGGTATGATTTAAAAAATCTAGCTAAAATGAAACCCTTTGTCCTCCAAGAATCAAACAAGTAGAGAATACCCCATCCATCCATGTTACAAAAGATGTAGGGGGAAAGGCATTTACTATGTGCTTACTATGTGCAGGCACTGTGCTATTTATTTGACAAGTATCATCTCATTTGATTGTGGGAAAACAAGAAGATTCTCACCAAATGGAGGTCAAGGGATGAAGAAGAGAATATTAATGGCTTCCTGGAATAGGTGAAACCTGATTGGGCTTTGAGGGAAAAGTAGTAGTTCACTGGCAAACACGATGGGAACAATAGCACTTCCTTGTAGAAAAGCAAACTTGATCAGGGGCATGGAGGCTTGTTAACTGTATGCATAGAGATGAATCTAATTTTGTTCATTTGGTACTAGGTATATAAAGACAAAAAAATGAAATAATCCTGGCCCTCAAGAGGCCTACGTTCTTTTGGGAGGAAACAAAAAAGAGAAGTTAATGTAAAAGCCATTTCATGGAGGAAGAGGAGTCAGGAGAGACCTGCTAAAGGAGGTGGCAATTGAACCAAGCCATGAGGGGAGCCAGGGTAAGGTGAGGAAGGCATACATCCTAGGAATGGGAACAATCTGTGTAAGAAGCTGTGCCAGGTAGAACGGCATGTGGACTAACAGCAAACATGGAGCACCATGGGAAAGAATATGAACAAAAGATGAAAAGGAAGAGCAGTGCCATATGACAGATGGCCTTGAATGACAGGCCAGAAGAATAACTAGAGTAACAATTTAAGTGCCTTGAGTTTAAGGGATTATTCCATTCTATTCATTTGTATCCTCAGGCCCTGGTACCTGGCTCGTGCTTAAAAAAATTAGACTTATTGATGAACGTGTGAATTGGAGAACCAAGAAATTCTCTGTAGCAAGAAAAGAACAGTGAATAGCAAAAGCTGACAAGAGGTCATAATGAACCCGATGAACCTAAAAATGGTCATAGGAGTGGAAGCTTCCCCACGTAGGTGAACTGGGATCAAATCATTAGGGTAGTAGAAATGCAAGGGCAAGTACAAGAGATTGAAGAGAGAGTAGGTAGTGAGCTTCTGATATAGATAGCTTTGTCAAAAAGTTAAGGGAAGTGGGGGCAGCTAGGTGCACAGTGGATAGGCCACCGGCCCTGGATTCAGGAGGACCTGAGTTCAAATCTGACCTCAGACACTTGACACTTACTAGCTGTTGTGACCCTGGGCAAGTCACTTAACTCTCACTGCCCTTCCCCCCCCCCAAAAAAAAAAAGTTAAGGAAGTGAGGGTAGGTATTGGAAGTAGAAGAATAGAAAAGCTAGAAAAAAAAATCAGAGGAAAGAGAGCAAGATAGGCAAATAAGAAGGAAACAGAACAGCCATTTCCTGGCCATCTCCAAGCTGTGCTTCTGTACACATATGCATTGCTCATATCTTCCTCCTTTAGAATCTGTAATGATTGGAATGACTCCACCTGCTGGAGACTTACTGTAGAAGACTTCCACCCATGAAGCGAAGGTCTTGCCCTCAAAAACCTTCGCTTCGTGGGGTGGAAGTCTTCCTGGTGGAGAGCGGAGCTAGAAATGTGCTCTCCCTTTAATAGATAGATGAATGTAGGCCTTTCTCTCTCTTTACCAAATTCTGTGTGGGAATGCTCATATCGCCATCATTTCTCTGTTCTTTTTATGTAACTCCCATAATTATCTCAGGTGTCATGATAAATCCAGTGTTGAATTTGGCGCTTGACACCTGTTACCAATTATATTAGATTTTTAAATTTCTCATAACAAATCAAAGTTCCTTGAAGATAGAAATGCCACTTGCTTATAGGTTCTATCCCCTGACACAATGTCAATCACATAGTGCTGAATGCTTTTTTTCCCCCCATTCAAACAGGAAGGAACAAAAGGTCCAAAATGCATGACACAGGGAGACTAGAAGGAGCCGAACAATTTAGAGTTTTTCTGCCCTCTGTCTCTGTAACCTTAGCCAAAGTTGGCTCCAGCTGCTTAGCTATTGTTGTCAATGTCCATGCATTATTGAGATTTCTAGGCATTAGTCACCCAAGCATGGAGTAAGAACAGCTATGCAATAAGGATGTTAGTTGCTAGGAATGGGATTTTGAAAGGGCTTTTTCAAAGTGCTAGATTTGCGCATTGGAGTTTCTAGTTCCAAGCCATTCTACTCTGTTGCAAGGGCTAGCTCTCTCCACAAAGGCAGACGACTCTCCAATACCTTTGGTAGTTTAGCCTACCAAGCATCTCTGTCTCTAATATCAAAGTGGGTGTGAATGGGAGAAAAAGAGAGATGGAAAGAAAGAGATGGTACCAATTGCACGATTTGGTGATATGATGATAAGATCACCAGGACCAGTCAGTATGAAGAGATGCTGAGCCCCAAATCATTCCAAACTGCCTGCCAAGAGTAAAGCAACATCTGTGGGAGAGGCTCCTCCAGTTGAGACCTATATATGCCTTTGATAAAACAGATGGGGTAATAAGCTTCAGGGGACTGAGCAAAAGATTTTGGGGGGGGTGGGGCAATGAGAGTTAAATGACTTGTCCAGGGTCACACAGCTAGTAAGTGCCAAGTTTCTGAGGCTGGATTTGAACTCAGGTCCTCCTGAATCCAGGGCCAGTGCTTTATCCACTGTGCCACCTATCTGCCCTTGAGGCTTTTATTACTTTTTTTAATTTTAAAAATATACTTTGGTTTATTTTTTATATTGCCAGAATTTTTCACATTACCCCCCACACATACCACTACCACCTCCCTGAGAGACATCCCATATTTATCCCATAAAAATAAATAATATTTTTAGGTAAAAAGGAAAGATTTAAAAAGTCAGCACAAGTAATCAGTATGTCAGTCTGAAAATGTTTTGCCTTTCTTTCCCGAGGGGGAAAAACAAAGTTCTTTCAAATAAAAAAAAATCATTAGTTAACTTTGACCTGCCAAGCTCCTTTTATTTAACCTTTGATCCATACACAACTAACCTACTGCCTGTAGACCATAATCCAAGAGTGATAGTGCCCCAGAAGTAATATCTTTTTAGGGGTGCACATTTGTTGGTCTTTCAAGTCAAAACTCTCCAAGGGAAAAATACTATGATATTGCTAATGCTGATAATTTATTTAGAAAATCCAACTTCTGGGAGGCCAGAGCTAACAAGACAGAGAGAAGACAACAATCCAGCCTAAATTTCCCAATATTCTCCTCTCAACAACATTTAAAATTATGTCTCAAATTGAATTCTAGAGGAGAAGAGCCAATAAAAAGTCAGGGTAAAGGGGCAGCTAGGTAGTGCAGTGGATAAAGCACCAGCCCTTGATTCAAGAGTACCTGAGTTCAAATCCAGCCTTGGGACACTTGACCACTTACTAGCTGTGTGACCCTGGGCAAGTAACTTAACCCCCAATGCCCTGAAAAACAAAAACAAAAAAACAAATAAACAAACAAAAGTCAGGGTAAGGGAAAACCAGGAAGAGCCTCTGCTACTATAGCTGGAGGAGCCATTGGTGCCTGGGGCTGGAAGGGGAAGCATATGAACCAACATTACTATATTAAAATGACGGAGAAAGCACTGGATAATAATTTTAGAAAAGCATTTTTTCAATTACAAGACAAATTTCAAACATCACTTTAAAAAACTGAGATCCCAATTTCCTCCCTTTGCCACTTACCTCCACCTTCCCTAAGCAATTTGATATAGGTTATATATGTGCAATCATATAAAACGTATTTCTATATTAGCCATGTGTGAAAAGAAACAGACCGAAAGAAAAAAAATAACATACAAAAGTGAAAATAGTATGTTTTGGGCAGCTAGTGTACAGTGGATAGAGCAACAGCCCTGGATTCAGAAGGACCTAGTCAAATCTGACGTCAGACGCTTGACACTTATTAGCTGTGTGACCCTGGGCAAGTCACAACCCCAATTGCCTCACCAAAAAAAAAAAAAAAAAAGAATATATTATGTTTGCATCTGCATTCAGACTCTATCATTCTTTCTCTGGATGTGGATAGCATTTTTTCATCATGGGTTTTGAATTTGTCCTGGATCATTGTAATTGCTGAGTCACTTTGTATCATATATCAAAACTTGTTCAGTCATTCCCCAATTGATGGCCATTCCTCAATTCCAATTCTTAGGCCAGCACACAAAGAGTTACTATCAATATAATTGTATAGATACACCAATTCTACTATTTTAAAAAATCTCTTTGGAAAACAGACCTAGTAGTGGTATTGCTGAAACAAAGGGTATGCACAGTTTGATTGTCCTTGGTTAAAGTGCCAAAATTGCTCTTGGATGATAATTTTAATGGTGTTCCAGCTGGACTTCTTTTGTAGAGTGCTTGAAATGAACCTCTCATCTCTTCTTACTGTCCTGGAGCTCCTAGTACTAGAATACATTGACTTCAGAAAAATAAGAAATAACAGGTCCATCAATGTCATCAAAAACATATGAACAGGGGCAGCTAGGTGGTGCAGTGATAAAGAACTGTCCTGGATTCAGGAGGACCCGAGTTCAAATCAGCCTCAGGCACTTGACACTTACTAGTTGTGTGACCCTGAGCAAGTCACTTAACCCCCACTGCCCAGCAAAACCCTGCCCCAACCCTCCCACCCCCAAAACACAAAAAAAAAAATCCCACCATATGAACAGGTGTGATGGTGAAAAGAAACGAGGCTCTGAAATGAAAACTGCATTCATTTTTTCATTTTGTTTCTTTAGTTTGTCTTGGTATATTTCATGCAATATAGAAAAGAAAATTGATTGCATATCAGTTAGAATTTTATGCTTTGAAACATCTTCATATAGCTTACATAGACTCCTGCATTATTCTTCTGAACTAAATGTAATCTTGGAGCAATCAGATTATAATAGCAGGAACAAAGGGAACCAAGGCTTCATCAAGTAATTTTTCAGATAATACCTTAACACTATAAGACTAATGGGGGGGGTGCAGCTGGGTTGGCACAGTGGATAAAGCATGGCCTTGATTCAGTTGGGCCTGAGTTCAAATCCGGCCTCAGATACTTGTCACTAGCTGTGTGACCCTGGGTAAGTCACTTAACCCCAGAATGCCTCACCCCCCCCAAAAAAAGACTTAATTGAATAGAAAATCCTCTTCAAATGCCAAATATTTATTACCATTTACTTCATTATTGGACAATGAATAAAGCCTTCAACCTGCTGAACATATATGGTTTTGGAAGAGCAAGAGTTAAAATAGTAACGGGAATTCCACCATTGAAGAGAAAAACAGTCTTACCTTGTAGAAACTTTTCATTCTCTTATTGATAAATTCTTTCCCGAAGACATTTTTTGACTGTATTATAGTAGTTTTACATAGGAAGAGACAGATTCTAGAAAATGTATAGCAGTGTTGTAGCCATTTTGGAAAAAGAATTTTCTATGAAATAAATTCTGATTTTGATGGAAATACTATACCCTCCTGGCAATTTATAATACCAATTTCAAACTAAAGAACACATTATGGGATTCAAAAAAAGAGGAAAGTGGAAAACAAAGCAAAACTTGGATTATTGTTTGCTTATGACATATGCTCAGGAAAAGGGACATTTATTACATTCAGCTTCAAGATGATATTGTTAACAGAATTACTTCAGTATAATAAGAATTTTACATTTCAGGTCTCTTCTGAAGACTGATGATTTTGAAAATTTCCCAGTTTGTATTAAATGGTAAGATGTTTCAAGCTTCAGGTATCACTGATTATAGGGTTCATATTTTTGTTTTACAAGGAGAAGCCTATTGATGGCTCTAGTATCATATACCCTGGGTGAAGTCTGCAAAGCTGAAAAAGATGCAAAAAATTGTGACAGAAAAATTAAATCTATAAATATGATTCAGGCCTTCCCCTTTCTAGTACTTTGTTTGCACTCATTACTAGAAGGAGAAATCCAGAAATGCTCAGATAAAGATTCTCTGAAGCCATTACTTCATACAGTGTATATAAAACCTACTTGGCAAAAGAATCTACTTCTCTGAAGGTCTACTAAAAATACACACTGGAAAAAAGTTATATGACAGAGGATTTCCTCTTCTACTGGAGAATATATATTATTTATATTTGATAAGCTAGTCAATGTGGAAAGCTACTCATTCCAGAGTGGCCAATCTAGAACATCCAGGAGATATACTGATGAATATAACTGTGGAAGTTTTGTCTTTTAAGGGTACAGAATTGGAAGTAAGCAAAGAAATCAAAGATAATAACTTAGAAGATAGTTATGTCAGATTAGGTAACATATACCTTAATTAGTAAAAATTCATTTTAATACAAACTTTGAGTGCAAATAGTGTCACACTTTTGTATTTGTATTCCCAATAAGCATGTAACAGGTGCCTAAATAAATGTTTATTGACTATGTGGATTTATTCTTGAACTATAATTACTTCCTTTAGGGTGATACTTTCATTAAAACTTAAAACAGAATAATCAGGATTCAGACACTTAAGAAACTGTAAGGTTGCACTTATTTATGAATGCTGCATTGTTAATTTTATTTTGTTTGGGGCTTTTGCTTTCTAGTAAAGATTGCAGATATAAAGTCAAAATTCTGCTAAATGAGCATTGTGTACTTAGACAATTTAGAATTTTAAAGTTTAGAGGCAAATTTATACTTATTTGTTGCATAATAATAAAACCATCCATTAAGTGAGATTTTCTGGATGAGACATTTTTCAGCTCAAGACAGCTTAGGAGGTTGGCAAGAGAGTTTCGTGACACTGGAGTAGAAGCTGGCCTGGAACACAGGCCGTGGCAGCATCAACTTCAGGAGATTTCAGCAAAGAGATGGTATGGAGAGATAATTGGTCAGAAAGATGACAAGGGTCTTCTCACTGGAACTGTGAATAGGGTCTGGCACTGTTTGGCAACTCCCTTGCCTATACACAGTTTTGGGTTGTAGTTCAAGAGCAGAGAGGAGTGCTTAAGCTCAGTCACAAAGGAGGACGGTCCCTGGTCACAGTCCTAGGGTTAAGAGGAGTGCTAGTACTTGTAGCTGCAGAAGAACAAGTGCCCTTCTTCAGTAAAGACAAGAGCATAGACCAGGAGAGTAGTGACCACTCCTCTTCTTGGATCACACCACCATGGAAGCACTAAAAACTACAGACCCTCAGAACTAGCTCTGAAAATAATAGCATGAAAACCAAATCTGAAGTTTGGGATAGTGCCTCCACACCCCAAGTTGAAGAGAGCCCAATTTTATGTTAAAGTTCAAATTCAAGAAATAGGCCTAGAAATATGAACAAAGAACAAAAACAAAAGGTGACCATAAAAAAGCTACTGCTGTGGTAGGGAAGACCAAGAGACAAACTCAGAAGAAGACAATGATCTGAAAAACAGCTACAAGAAAAACCTCAAAGAAAAATGTCAATTGTAAATGAGGCCTACATTAATTCCTGCAAGAGTTAAAGAGATAAGAGTCATAGAAGAAAAACTGGGAAAAGAAATGAGAGAGATGCAAGAAAAATTATGAAAAGAGAACAATTCACCGTCCCTAGAGTTAGGAAGACCTGAGTTAAAAATGTGCCCTCAGACACTAGCTGGATACCCTGACTCCCCCAAAAGAGAGAATTCATAGCTTGGTAAAAGCAGCATAAAAATGGAAGAAAATAATACCATAAAACCAGAATTGGCCTAATGTAAGAGTCACAAATTCACTGAAGAAAAGAACCCCTTAAAAGCAGAATTGGCCGAATGGAAAAAAGCTAAAAAGCTTAAGAATGCAATTCCTTAAAAATGATAATTGGACAAGTGAAAGTTAAAGGATCCATGAGACATCAAAAGATGAAACGAAGTCAAAAGAATGAAAAAAATAGAAGAGAATGTGAAATCTCATTGGAAAAACAAATAACCTGGAAAATAGATTTAGTGGAAATAATTTAAGAATTACTGGGCTACCTAAAAAGCTATGACTTTAAAAAAAAAAGGACTAGATACCATGCTTCAAGAAATTATCAAGAAAAAACTGAACTGATATCCTAGAATCAGAGGGTAAAAATAGAAATTAAAACAATCCGCTGATCATTTCCTGAAAGAAATAACAAAATGAAAACTCTAGGAATATTATAGCCAATTCCAGAGCCCCCAGGTCAAGGAGAAATTATTTCAAGTAGCCAGAAAAACAATTTAAGTATTGTGGAGTCACAGTCAGGATCACCCAATATTTAGCAGTTTCCCCATTAGAAGAGTAGAGGGCTTGGGATATGATAATTCCAGAAGGCAAAGGAGCTAAAATTATAACCAAGAACCAACTAGCCAGAAAAATTGAGAATAATCCTTCAGGTTAAAAAAAAAAAGACATTTAAACAAAATAAAGGACTTGCAAGCATTCCTGATGAAAAGACCAGAGCTAAATAGAAAATATGACAAACACAAGACTCAAGAGAAATATAAAAAACTAAATATGAAAGATAAATAATAAGGGACTCAAAAAAGTTAAAGTCATATGGGAAGATGATACATGTTTAATTCCTAAGAACTTTATTATGACAATTAGGAGTCTACATAGAGAGCATGGGTATGAGTTGATTATGAGATGATCAAGAAAACGAAGGAGTAAGAAAACCGGGGTATACTGGAAGAAGGGGGAAGATAGAGGTAGAATGGGAAAAAATACCTCATATAAAAGAGGCATGCAAGGAAGAGTTTTTTACAGTGGGAGATATGGAAGAGGGGTGGTAGGCTATGCTTGAACCTCAGTCTCATCTGAATTGGTTCAAAGAGGGAAGAATATACGACACCCAATTGCTATAGAAACCTATTTACTCAACAGGAAAATAGGAGGGAAGGGGATAAGAGAAAGAGGAAGGGGATAATAAAAGGGAGGGAAGATTAAGAGATGCAGTAGTCAGAAGCACAACAGACTTGAGGAGGGACAGGATAAAAAGAGAGAAGGATTATCAGAAGAAAATAGGATGGAGGGAAAGTAATCTAATTATGAATGTGAATGGGGTGAGCTCACCCATAAAATGGATGTGGATAGCAAAATAGATTAGAAACTAGAATACAACAATATGTTTATTTACAAGAAACACACATAAAATAGAAAGACACACAGAATTCAAATAAGGAGCCGGGGCAGAATCTATTATCCTTCAGGTGAAATAAAAAAAAAAAAGGCAGGGGTAGCAATCATTATCTCAGACAAAGCAAAAGCAAAAATAGACCTAATTAAAAGGGATAATCAGGGAAGCTACATTTTGCTGAAAGATACCATAGACAATGATGTTATATCAAAAATTTTTATAGCAAGTTTTTCTGATAAAAGCCTCATTTCTCAAATATAAAGAAACTGCGTCAATTTTATAAAAATAGACATTTCTCAAGTGATAAGTAGTCAAAGGATGTGAACAGGCAGTTTTCAGAAGATATCAAAGATATCTATGGTCTAAAATGTTCAACAACAACTCTAATGTACCAACTCACACCCATCAGAATGAGAAATGAGAAATGTTGGATGGGATTAGGTATACTATTAACTATAGGTAGAGTTGTGAACTGATCAAACCCATTCTGGAGAATAATTTGGAACTATGCTCAAAGAGCTATAAAACTGTGCTATAAAACTTGGACCTGGCAATATCACTACTACCCTAATGAAAAGAAAAAGGAAAGGGGGCAGCTAGGTGGCACAGTGTATAAAGCACCAGCCCTGGATTCAGAAGGACCTGAGTTCAAATCCAGTCTCAGACACTTGACACTTACTAGCTGTGTGACCCTGGGCAAGTCACTTGACCCTCATTGCCCCACAAAAACAAACAAAAAAGGAAAAAGACCCATATGTACAAAAAATATTTATAGCTACTTTGTGTAGTGGCAAAGAATTAGAAATTGAGGAGATGCCCATCAATTTGGGGTACAGCTGAACAAATTGTAGCATATGATTGTGATGGAGTACTAGTATGCTATAAGAAATGATGATAGGGATGGTTTCAGAAAACCATGGGAAGACCTATGTGAGCTGATGCAAATTGAAGTGAGTAGAATCAGGAGGTCATTATACACAGTAACAGCAACATTGTAATAATGATCAACTGTGAAAGACTGAGCAACTATGATCATTACAGTCATCTAAGATAATTCCAAAGGACTCATGGTGAAAAATGCTATCCACCTCCAAAGAGAGAACTGATAACCCTGAGTACAAATTGAAGTATAATTTTATCACTTTTTTTCTTGCTTTTTTGTGATATGGCAAAAATGGAAATATGTTTTTGCATGATTTCAAATGTGAGGGAGGGCTGGAGAGGAGATAATTTGGAACTAAGAATTTAAAAAATTTTTTAAATAAAGAAATCATATTTTTAAAAAACCTATCTGCCTCAACCCCCAAATCAACGATTCCATAATAAAGCAAGAAATAGTACAAAAATTAAAGATTGAAAGAATAGAAGAAAATATAGGTTATCTGATAACAAAAATAATTGATCTTAATAAAATAAGATAGTTTTAAGAATCATTGGGTTTGCAGAAAATTAGAATTTTAAAAAGCATGGACAATATATTTCAATAAATCATAAATGAAAAATGCCTAGACCTATTAGAACCAGAAGGCACAGTGAAAATGAGTCTAGTGATCACTTCCTGAAAAGAAACTCAAAGGAAAAATTCTCTGGGATATCATAGCCAAAACTCAGCATTCCCAAATCAAAAGGGGGAAAAATAAGCAACTAAAAGGAGGCAGTTCAAGTATCAAGGAACTATCATCAGATTATATGAGAACCTGTCAGCTTCTACAATAAATGAGCGGAGATCTTGGAATACAAAATTCCAAAAGATAAAAGATAAGGGCTTACCCTGCAAAGCTGGACACAATCTTACAAGGAAGAAAATGAAGTTTAATGGCATAAAGGGTTTTCAAATATTCCTGGTAAAAGGGCTATAGATGGTAGGAACTTTGCAATGCAAACACAAGAATCAAACAAAATCTAGAAAGGTACATTTATTTGAGTAATTAGATGGAGTTGTGATGATATAGTACTAATATCCTAATAGGAGAAGAAACAAGGTTCCCTTCAGAATTTTAGCGTGTTGAAAGGGTATTAAAGGAATTAGATAAGTAAAACAGAAACCCTGCAGGGTGGATTGGTTCTGTTCTATGGGTTTTAAGAGGCTAAAAGAAGGGAGAGTAAAAGAATGACACTAATCAAACTTGTTCTTTATCATAAATGAGGTATATAGAAAAGCATCAAAATCAACAAGGAAAAAGCTAGGATGAGGGCGAGGTTAAGAGGAAAGATAATACCAGTGAGGGGATATCACAAAAGGGCAATTAAAAAGTGATCAAAGAACTTCAATAAAAAATGGGTACCTGTTGGTTGGGAATGGTTAACTGTAGTATGTGTATGTAATGCATTATTACTTCATAGGTAACAAGTAGATGCCAAAGGTGTACAAGCAGTCCTGAAAAGGACTTGGCAAGCCCTCACACCAGAGCTGCTAGCCCTCCTTCAACACCCCATATACCCCATACATCTGCTTTACTACTAGTCCTTTTAATGAACTGATACTGTGTATATTTGTGGGAGGATGGGGAATGTTTTGTAGATATTTTTTCCCCTTTTACTATGCTGTCCCTCTCTCCTGCTGCTTATTCAACCCAGCCACTCTCTGAAGCCAATGATGCTACCTCTGAACATCCTACAGTCCCTACAGCCTTTGCTTTGAGGGCCTCCAAGAACAATCCTCTCACCTGACGTCCTCACGGAAAAATACTATGATGGAAAAGTGTAATGGCCAGATAGTACATACATTTAACAAGGGTCTTCTGGACATCTCTTGAAGACACACTGAATTCTCCTTGTTTTGGGAGCCTTCTAATATATAGCCTTCATGCCAACCCCACCCTCTTCTTACACTAAGACACCTGTGCCTAACTCCATTGGTAATGTTACATACTGAAGATAATACACCTGGATTTACTTGATTATACTGATTAGTCAATATTATACCGAATCAGTTGACATTTTTCATCTCCAATTCAGGGATTTGGGTCTATGGGGGCTTGCTAGTCCCACAGGCACTGGTTAAAGGAGATGAGGGATATGCATTTGTGGAATGAATTTACTAGGTGCCTGGTGTCCCTTGGGGAAAGATGGTAAAAGTTGTGGAGATAGAGGTTTGACCAACTAATTAGCAAGTATCTGAGAACCTCCTGTGTGCTTAGGTCTGTGTCAGGTGAAATGAGGTGAAGGAAGGAAGAGTACAAAAATATTTCTAATGACCCTGTAAATAGAGGTCCTAGATGCCAAAGGGAAAAAAGATTACCTTGTATATATTTATTACATATGTACATATATATATATATATATATACACAATATATATATACAATATACATATACATGCACACATATATACTTTGTTGTTATTTGTCCTTTGTTCTCAAAGAGGACCATGACATTGGGTGACATCATGACTTGCACTGAATTGGATTTGAGTGAGAGAGGGTTGTGCAAGGTTACCAACCTCACTCTACCCTCCAGAGCCTGCTGGGTCCATTGGCAAGATATTTATCAGGACAACTGGAGATGACCCTGGATATTTTAAGGTAATTGGGGTTAAGTGACTTGCCCAGGGTCACACAGCTAGTAAATGTCTGAGGTGAGATTTTAACTTAGGTCCTCCTAACTTCAGGGCCACTGCTCTATCAACTATGCCACCTAGCTGCCCCCTATACTTTGTATAGATATTATATATATTTGTATATATGTTATATTGTATATACTTATATATGCATACATATATATATATACACACATAAATACATATGCTTAAATATTACCTTGTATATACTTAAATGTGCCAAATGATGAAACATCTCCAGGCAGAGAGGTGATGGACTCAGTGCACATTGGGATACATATTTTTTGGGACATGGTCAGCAGGAATTTGTTTTGTGTGACTATATATGTTTGTAACAGGTTTTTTTCTTTCTTTGTCAATGTGGGTCAGGGTGGGGGAGATGGGAGGATGGGATAGCAAGGAGAGAAAGGAAAGTTTTTGTTGATAATCTTTTTTATTTAAAGAGAGAAAAAAGGGCAGATTTCCCAAGTTTTTAAGACATTTCTCATATGCTAGCTTTGCCAATACTTTTCAGACAAACTCAGTACGCATTTTTTGAGACTCTACAAAGTGCAAGACCCTCAGTACCAGATTCTCCTAAGACCTGTCACTGGCAGATAATATGCCACATTCTGTCTACTCCTGCTATTTCCCAACATTTAAAAAATTGTTTGCCTCAACTCTTCCAGGAATTCTAGCTGAAGTTGTGCCCAAGATGATTTTTTTGAGACTTTGCTTGTAGATGTTTTCACTTTTTTCTTCTGGGTTTGTGTTTTGACTTCCTGTTCCCTTAATAGCTTTTTATGTCAAGGTTCTTATTTCTTGTTGTTTGCTCATTCTTTAAGCCCACTTTCTAACTTTTGACTTTATTAGAACCAAGCTCTGCATATTTCTGGAGGGGATGTCTGGAATAAACTTGTGTCCTTGGGTTTTACTGCTATTTTATTGGGGGTTCTGAGTGTTGTGTTATTTCAGGATCTCAGGGGAAGCTCAGGCTGGGGGTGTACAAACATTCAGTTCTGCCAGTGGTCTGATAAAGGGCAACGATTGATCACTGCTCTACTGGTCTGAGTTCTACAAGATTCTGACCTAGATTTAGGTCTGGGCAACATGCTTGTGAGAATTACCTATTTGAGATTTCAGTAGACTTCTTCTGTACTCCAGAATCTTGAACTCTCTGTTACTTCAGAGGGAGAGAACTTGGTCTTGAATTCTTACCATTGTTATTGCTCTGTTGGCATCAGTCTGAGCTGGAAGCTAGACCTGAGAATCTGCTCTACACCTGGAAACTGAGCCATACAGCTGCTGCTTGCTTTTGAAACCTGCTCTTTGATTAGTACACAGAATTGATCCCATGACCACCATTCATACTAAGACTGCCACCCCTAGGCCTAGGTCCTTTCCTCAGTCCATCTTGAATCTGTGAGTGAGAACTAGATAGTGAGCAACAGAGCTGCCAGTTTGCACTTATTCTTGCACCCTGAATAAGTTTAGGCCCCTCTGGGTTCTGGACCCCTGGCTCTGGGACCACTTCTTGCTCTGGTACACATCCTTTTCCTGTACCAGAATACTCTGCAAGTAGCCATTCCTGGACATACCCCTTCCACAGTGTCCACAGACATCTTTATGTCTCACTGTGATTTTTAAAAATTGAATGCATTTCCCAATCAGGATTCAATCTGGTACATTTTCTAGATCTGTTTGGAGAAGTTGTGAAGAGCTCACTGTACATCTTTCTGCTATTTTTCTATATCATGTTTTCCACATTAATTGTATTTGGAAAGTTTTCCTCCACTGTGAATTCTCAGGGATTAATGCAAGCGAAAGTTGAGCTTAATGGTTTTATCCCAAATTGAATTCTCTTAAGTCTTAGGTCTGAATTGCATTTGAAACTTTTGCCAAAATTTCACATTTATGAGCTCTGTCTACTCTGGAATATTTCTGATATGTAATAATGTCTGAGTTCAGGGGGAATTTCCCCCCAAAATTCATCATATTCCTGGTCTCCCATTCATAAATGTCTTTTTCTTTAGTTGAGTGCCACTTATAACATCTCTTATATAGGACCCCTTCTTTCCTCTGATCCTCTCACCATCCTGGTACAGGCTCTCAATATTTCATGCCTAGATTATTATTATCATTCATTCATTTATTCACTTATTTGTTATTTATTTAATTTTTGGGCAGGGCAATGAGGGTTAAGTGACTTGCCCAGGGTCATACAGCTAGTGTCAAGTTTCTGAGGTCAGATTTGAACTAAGGTCCTCCTGAATCCAGGGCCAGTGCTTTATCCACTGTGCCATCTAGCTGCCCAGATTATAGAAAAATTGCTAGGGCAGCTAGGTGGCACTTAAAATGCTTACACCTTTTCCTTTCCCTTCCTAAAATTCAGATCTGATTATATCACCCTCCCTTTCAATAAACTCCAGCGCCCCGCCCCCACTCCCACCAATTACCTTTAGGATTAGATATAAAATCCTCTTTTTGGCTTTTAAAGCCCTTTATAACTCATCTCCCTTCTATATTTCCAGTCTTCTAACATGTTACTACCCTTCATATACTCTTTAGTAGTAACACTGGCCTTGCTGTTCCAAACACAAAATAACCCATCACCCAACAACAAGCATTTTCACTGTCTGTTCCCCTCCTAGCTTCTCTGCATTTATTTTTATTTTATTTTTTTAAAATGATATTTTAATAAACTTTTCTGTATAAAAACATGATTTTGAGAAGGGTTCTATAGGCTTCACCCTACTGCCGAAAGGGTAGAAGACTTACAAAAACGGTCTAAGGACCCCTGGGATAAGGATTTCTTTTGGGTGAAAAAACTCCAGTTACCAATGCAGGTCAGCAAGTCTTCTAGCTGCCAAGAGCACTTAGCACTTGCCTGAGGTCACAAAGTAAGAGTGTACTGGGGAGGAGCTGAATCCAGGTCTCTCGGCTTTGAGGCAAGGACCCAAAAGAAGAGTGACGGGTATTTCCAGAGTCCCTTTTAAGGGGCCAAGACTTTCATGCCGCACACTACACTTCATCCCAATGCTTTGAAGAGATCATCCATTCATCTGGGGGTGCTCAGAAGTTCATAAAGAGAAGCTGGAGGAGAGAGGAGGCAGCTTCTCCCCAACACTGCCACTAGACACTAGAACTTGCCGAGTAGCGCCCCTTCTGGGACCACCTTCCTCAGCCCCAGCATGTTGGCAGTGATGATGCGCTCAAAGGTCCAGGGTTTCCAGTTGTTGAGCTCCCTTTCCCTTTGCTCCCTGCACATCTTTTCCGGAGACTCTCGGCTCACCGGCTTGGCTGGGAAGGGCAGCTTACCCTTGCAGGTAATGGGCTTGTAAAGGCCTGGGATACGCCAGATGGCAAACATGTTCTTGGTGTCCAAAGCACTATTGATTGTCAGGCGCATCATTTCAAAATGGCCCCAGCGGAGGTAATCACTGCCCAGTGCCAGATACCAAAACAACCCTCAGTGAAGTCGGTGGCTTTGGTTGACGGCCCTCGGATGTCGCTCAAGTTTTAGGTTCCCGCCTCACTTTTGGCACGAGTGGCATCCGATCAACAAATTTGAGCTTGGGCTTATCAGGGATAGAAACACCTTCATAGGTTGGTACTGGGAGGAAGGTCTTCATGCCAGCACTGAGGGGCCGGGCAGCCCCAGAACCTGAGGGGAGCACGCTCAGGACGGGAGCGCCACCGCGCATCACCCACAGCAGTCCGCCGGGGTCCGGCCAAGACTGTGTCATGAAAGAAGCCAGATACAAGTGGGCGCTGAGCGTGGGGAGAGACCGCCCCAAGTCAGCCGCTTCTACCCCTGCATTTTTTCAAGTCTCAGCTAAATCCCTACCTTCAACACCTTCAGTCTGCATGGGAGATGTGCTGGAGTCAGTTCCTACTGGATTGCAAGAGCCAAGTGTTAAATTTTAATGTGAGCATTTACATCTCAGAAATCAGGAAACATCACAAATGACTGCTTGATTTACTTTTGTTGGTTGTCTAGGCTTAAGAAAATGTCAAGAAATTGTTAATAAGGCAGATTAAATTTAAAAGTATGTCTTGTATACATTTTTCCTGGAAAGCCAATTGCTAAATACTTACTGACACACCCCTGGTCCCCCCACCCCATTTATACTGTATACATCCTGTTTGTACATAATTGTTTTCCTATTGTCTTCCCTGTTAGACTATGAACTCCTTGAGAACAGGAATTGCCTTTTGTCTCTTTGTATATGCAGCACTTAGCAGAGAACTGTAACGATTGGAATAACGCCACCTGCTGGATACTTACTGTAGAAGAGTTCTGCCCATGAAGGGAAGGTCTTTGAGGGCAAGACCAGGAGTCAGGAAGTGACGCGGGCTAGTGGGAGGAGGAAGGAAGAGACTGGCGCTCAGGCTCGCTCTTCTTTCCTCTGGACTCTGGCGGAGAAGGGAGCTAGAAATGTGCTCTCCCTTTAATAGATAGGAATCTAGGCCTTTCTCTCTCTCTTTACCAAATTCTTATTCTCCTTAATAAATGCTTAAAAGTCTAACTCTTGCTAAAGCTTATAATTTATTGGCGACCACTCATTAGATATTTTAGACAGTTTAGCTAGAATTTTAGCCCTTAACAGATGGCTGACCACGAAGAGGAAAGCTGAACCTCACTTCTGATCTTCTGGTTGGGTAAGAAATTTTCCCTACCCTAACCCTTTAAATCTTAAGTACTGCTGAATTGCCTGGTGTTTTCCCTTTAAATTTTTTCGAATGGACCTTTTAAACTCCCTAATTACCCTATTTTTGATTTTAGTCTGTTTAACCAGACAAATGGGAGATAAGATCATGTTAATGCTTTGTTTTTGTGATTTTCTATTTTTCTTTTTATTTTTGTTAAAAGAGCCAGCAACTTACTCACACAAGGAAATATCTCTCCCTCTCCCAAGCATGCTTTTTCAGAAAAACCTGAAGAGATTCCCGCAGCTTTTCCCAGTTCTAACAGTAATTGTTGCTTTAATTTTGCATGCCTGGAGGCAATGACCCACCCTCTAGAAGCTTTTAATCCCCTAGCACCTGGAGGCAAAGTGGGGGAAGAGGAATACAGGCCTGAGTTCAAAATCAAGTCTGATTCAAATTGCTCTGGTCCCTCCCCTCCTCTCCAGACCCCACCCTCTACTCCTATGGCCAAGCCCATAGCTTCCCCTGCCTGGGAAGTCCAGAGATCTGATGCACATGCTCAACTTTCTCTAACTACATTTGCAGCTTCAGGCTCAGCCCTTTCCCAGCCTGGCTGTGCTTTTGAGACAATCTTAGAAAACTCTTTAAATTCCAGATATGCTCGTTTTGTTCATAATTTTGCTAACCTGCTTTTGTCTTTCATTAGTAATCTTATAAAGCATTTGTATGGTGAAAAGCCCGACAGACAATATAGAGGGGTTAAAGAAGAACAACTTAAGCTGAATAAGAATGACAATCAACATAGTTCAAGACTCTGCTTCTTTTGCCATGGAAGGGTATATATTTTACAGAAATGTAGAAGTAAGCAGCAAGGTATTGATATGAGTATTGGGGATTTTAGATATTGGAATCAAGAGTGTTCTGAATTCACTCAGATTATTAATGTCAGTTCAGAGGTTACATAGGATTTCTATGCTATTACATATACATTTTGAAATTAATGGTATGGGTTTATTTTCATAGAGATTTTCATGCTTTTGAGATTGTGTCATACTTAGTTTTTAAAACAAGGAGAATATTTGTAAAAGCTTTTTATAGTCATGTGATCAAGTTTATATTTTATAATACTCTTATTAATGTTAAATTCATGCTCATTTAGATTTCCTTAGTTTGAATTTCATTGTCTTTTATTATTCCACGTGTATTTTCTTCTATTCATTCATCTATCTAATTTTGAAACATGGTTTTGATTTCATAATACAAGGTTAATTCTAGGAGTATTGTGCTCCCATAGTCTGAGTTGTTTGTTTTTGTTATTTTTTTTTAACTGATTATTTGATCAAACTCTTTAAAGCATTTCCCTGGCAAATTGGTTGCCAAGGCAAGTGTAAATTGATTCTAGAAGTATTATTTTTGATAAGCATATTCCAAAAAAAAAAAAAAAGAGGGGAACATTTGTAAAAGTTGTCTTTGAGATTGTGTTGTGCTTTAACTTGTATTTAAATATGTTCTGATTTTTCAAAAAAGTAATTGTATACTAAGTTAAAAAAAGGGGTATTATTTGAAATTGTTGCATAATTATATATTGTGTTCTGAGTCAAGATGTATTCACATTTTTTGCAATCATTTATTATCCTCAATTTTTAAATCCATATGAGACTTGGATTATGGGAACTTATCATTTAAGACATTAATTGCCTTTATTCTGAGTTATCAGATGCCAGTTGGCCAAGATGCCATCCAATCACAAGAGGAATACATGCAAGAGCAGACACTGAACTGTCACATGAGGGGAGACATGCATGAAGTCAAGGTATGGCCGAGGGAACGGCTTTTGACAAATGTTGAGGTTGGATTCTCTTGGTTTAATATTTTATTTTATTTTTCCCCACAATATTGTACAGATGGCTGGAAGTATTGATCCCACCCATCTCACTTCTACACCTGGCTTCTATGCTCCCTCCTATATGCCTGATGCCATGGACATCTCAATCCCATGCATCTGATTAAGTCTGACTCAGTTTCCTCCAATATGTTCAGTGGCATGGACATATATTCCATCCACCTATTTTAAGCCTGGCATACTGCATGGACAGTATATATTGCTCAAGTGTGGGAATGCTCATATCCCATCATTTCTCTGTTCTTTTATGGTAACCCCCATAATTATCTCAGGTGTCATGATAAATACAGTGTTGAATTTGGCCTTGACACCTGTTACCAATTATATTAGATTTTTAAATTTCTCATAATGGCATGAGGATAATTAGGCAGATGATGCAAAAAGTGATGAAACAAAGATAAAAAATTATTTTTAATAATTAATATTGCAGCAATTGTCTTCTCAATTACCCTCCATAAGGGGGGGACTATAGTAATATTATAATTTTAAAGAATGTTTCAATTTTTGTTTTATTATATGTTTCATGTGTAACAACTAAGATTCTGTATTCCCTTAGACATGTTTTTGAGAAATTTCATTGTTTGATTTGATTATTGACAAAGCTATTTTAAAGTTGTGTTAAGCTCAATTTTATAGGAAATTTTCCTGGCTGATTACCAGCATCCACACATCAACCCCTGAAAAGACTTCCATTCCACGACTACACCTAGAGGACATCTGAGAAAAGACTTTCAGAGACTTTAAATGAACAGTTTTGATTTGTTTTTTTTTTTTTTCTCTTTCTGTTATAATATACACCATCTGTAACATGTATTCTCTGCAGAGGCCCTCCCTTTGCAAGACTAATGTCAAAGCGTCGGTTCATGAGGACAAAAAAAAAAAAATCGCCCCTCTGGACAAAACTTTCCTCTCTTCCTTTTCTATATTATTGTTCACATAATTATTAGTTAGCAATAGTTATCATATTGTTTTTACTGTTCCGTCAAGGAAACATTTTGTTTCTTGAGGAACAACAGGGGGGACTGTAACGATTGGAATAATGCCACCTGCTGGATACTTACTGTAGAAGAGTTCTGCCCATGAAGGGAAGGTCTTTGAGGGCAAGACCAGGAGTCAGGAAGTGACGCGGGCTAGTGGGAGGAGGAAGGAAGAGACTGGCGCTCAGGCTCGCTCTTCTTTCCTCTGGACTCTGGCGGAGAAGGGAGCTAGAAATGTGCTCTCCCTTTAATAGATAGGAATCTAGGCCTTTCTCTCTCTCTTTACCAAATTCTTATTCTCCTTAATAAATACTTAAAAGTCTAACTCTTGCTAAAGCTTATAATTTATTGGCGACCACTCATTAGATATTTTAGACAGTTTAGCTAGAATTTTAGCCCTTAACAGAACCCAGCTCAGAGGAGATACTTAACAGCCGGTTTAATGACTGACTTGACTGTTAACACTTTCTTATTTCTGCTGCCATGTTTGCCACTGGATTTCTTCACTGAGAAGATCTGATGTTTGATCTTCTCATATATGCCTATGCACTGGTGAGAGAAAGTCATGAACATTTGGTAGGGATATTCATTGGCTTGATAGTAATACGTCTCATTGAAAATGATCGATATGTACTAAAAATTCAAGGTATCAGAAGACCAATCACTGTGCTGGCAGTATTTTTTAGCACCTTCTACTTCCCTGATTGTCCACTTTATAGAGGCAGAGATAGAGGGAAGGCACAAACCAGAAGATTTGACAACAAATCGTATGTGGGGTGAGTTAGCAAAGAGTTAAGGAAGGCAATGAAGTTTCAATCCTGGCTGGATGTGATGTTGGAGGTGCCCTCCACAATATTAGGAAAGTTTGGAGGAAGGGAGAGTTTTGGTGGAAAGATAGTTCTGTCTTGGAAATTTTTAGTCTGAGGTGTCCATGGGATGTACAGTATGAGGTGAACAAGAGGTAGTTGGGGATGTGAACTTGGAGCTCAGAAAAGAGACTTAAGGCTACTGGCATAGATATGGGAATCATCTGCATATAGATAATTGAACCTATGGAAGGTAAAGATATCACCAAGTAATAGAAGGAGAAAGAAGAAGACCTAGTATATAGCCTGGAGGGAAACCCAAGGGTCAGTCAATATGATGTGAATAAAAATCAAGTAAAGAAGACTGAAGAGGAGTAGTCAGAAAGATAGAACAGGAAAGAGAAATATCATAGAAGTCTAGAGGAAAAAGAAAATCCCTGAGATGACCAGTCTTAGAGGTTGAAGAGAGGTCAGAAAGTATGTGGATTGAGAAAAGATCATTAGCTCTGTCAATTAAGTGGTCACTGGCAACTCTGGAGAGGGCAATTTCAGTTGAATGATTGTTTGAAACCAGATTGCAAGGGTTAAAAAGAGAAGAGGAGCTGGTTGGAAGATGTTCCAGTGGCCATGAAGGCAGCTGAAACAAGCACTGGGGAGTGCTCAGACCTTGGTCAGACATTGAAGATGTCAAGATCTTCATCCTGGGCCATCATCAGTCATCCTGAATTTTTCCTTGCCATTGAACTTTGATGACTCTGGAAAAGACAATGAGACCAATGACTTTGTGCAAATCTGGATCACTTAAATCCAATTCATGGTCAAATAAAGATATCACTTATGATGTCATTGGTCCCCTTTGAAAATAAAGGACAAACATCAGCCAGTATTAGAAAAAGAACTAGGGATACAATGTATCCTAGAGGGAGCTAGGTCTAAGTTAAGTGCCAGAAGATTAAAGGAGTGAGAAAGGAAAAGATTTAGGATGAAAGAAAGTTTGTTTATTACATTGTATTAATTCGGTTTCATTTTATTTTCAGTTAAAAATTTCTTTGTTGTTCCCCCTTGCCCATCCATTATGAAGGCAAGAAAAACAAATCCATAGCAAATATATGTATAGCCAAGAAAAACAATTCCATCATTTAGCCAGGAGGGAAAGACAGACTGAGGGAAGTCTGCTTCATTCTGCACTGTTTATCAGTTCTCTATCTAGAGTTGGATAGCATGTTTCAATGTGAATCCTTTGGAATTATAGCTGGTCATTGTGTTGATCAGTGTTCCTAAGTTTTTCAGAGTTAATCATCTTTACAATATTTTTATTGTATAAATTGTTCTCTTTGTTCTGCTCACTTCACTTAGTATTAGTTCATGTAAGTCTTCCAAGGTTTTTCTCAAATCATTTTCTTCCACATTTCTTACAACACAATCATATTCCATCGCCTTCATTTACATAGCTATTCCCCTATTGATGGGCATGGCCTAAGTTTCCAGTTCTTTGCCACCAAAAAAAAGATGCTATAGATATTATTATTTCTTTGATCTCTTTGAGATAAAGACCTAGTGGTTTCATTGGGCCTAAGGTTATGCATAACTTAATAGCTTTTTTCACATAGATCAAAATTGTTTTCCAAAATGGCTAGAATAGTTCATAGCTCCTTCAACAGTGTATTAGAAGTACCTGTTTTTTTCCAGTTATTTATAATCATTGATTTTTGTCAACTTTGCTATTCTGATAGGTGAGAGGTGGTACCTCAGAGTGGTTTTAATTTGTATTTCTCTAATAGTGATTTGGAACATTTTTTCATATGGCTATTGATATGTGGAAATTTATTTTGATTTGGGGACCCTGACTTTGGGCTGAGATTAAAAGGCCTTAGGCCCTCAGGGTTTTTTCTGTCAGAGGGGCTGGTGTCCCTCCCCCTTTGCTTCAGCTGAGCTGGAAAGCTCTGTGGGCCTTAAGAAATGGCCAGACAGAGGGAGATCCTGGACTTTGCCCTGCAGGTCCCTGGGCGTGCAGCAGGGGGCATGGCCCCTGGTGCCCTGGGTGTGGTACACAGGAAACACCATCTTGTCTGTGTTATGGGGTTTTTTTGTAAAATGCTCAGAAAAAAATTTTTGTCTTGTGCCATATTTAATTTTGTTTATAGATTCTCCTACCTCGAATGATTTCTATGGGGGAAATGCAATCAGTCAAAAAGACTGCTGAAAAGCTATAGTCAGAGAGTTTAGCATGCTGAGGAAGATTAATGAAGTCCCGGAGCTTACTCAGTCTGATCTGGTTCCACTTATCTCTTTAGGTGTGTCTGTCCTTTGGTTTAGTTTCTCAAGGAAAAGGTTCTTTGATGTGCCCCAGAGGGACCCATAACACATACTTCAACAACATGGGGACAGAGAGATCCCAGGGTACCCCAGAATTAGTGTTCTGGGTACAGAAACAGTTGCCATCTGTCACCCAATACCGCATTTCAGGTCACATATCCAGAGCAAAGAGGAGAAGAGTGGTAGTGAGCTTGGACCTAACTATGTACTGAATAAGGAACACATTCCAGAGACTTATCTGTGTGTCTCTGATCCTAGGAACAGAGCAGTGACTGTATTCTAGCCTTTAGCCCAGCATCTAAGCCTGCGGTGAAAAAACAAAACAAAACAAAACAGGTCAGAAGTTCCAGACCAAAGGGGAATTAGCAGTTCCTTTGCTCCAAACCTGCAGAATCTTTGAGCAGGCTAACAATGAATGAGTCCAGCAGCATTCTTCTGAAACTCAAACACATTCAAGCCAACAGTACCAAATCTGGGTTAGGAACATGCAGTGCTCAGATTAGCAAGACAGCAAATAGATCTCTCCTGAGATCACATCACTTTGGGGGCACTTAAAGCTTACAATTACCCAACCTGAGCTGTGGAAGAAGAAAGTAAAAGGATTAAAGTTTAGGCCAGACATTCCACTGTCCACCCCCACCCCCAAAAAGGTACACTGAGGCCAACAGAAATATAAACTTCAAAATCAAGAAGTAGACTGGAAGAATGAGCAAAGAAAAAGAAAGCCGCCATGAAGAGTTACTGTTGTTGTTTCTACTTTATTCTCAGAGAGACATGAAAGTGAATTGGATTTAAATGAGGCAGAGCTCTGCAAAGTCATCAGCCTCAGTCTCTCCTTCAGGGTCATATGAGTGCAGTGGAAAGACAATTCTGGATGACTGAAGATGACCCCAGATATAGTGGGAGACTTTGGCCTTTTTAAGCTAAGGTCTTTCCCAGGTCTGAGTTTGTTTGAGGTAACACCCATTTAGTGATTTAAGACTAGGTAAGAAATAAGACAAGACTTGCTTAACTGTTATAATAAATTTTCTTCTCTCTTCCCCTCCCCAATGTGAAGGAAGAAGAGAGGGAGAGAAAATACCTATCTGTTAATTTTTTTAAAATAAAGAGGCAGGGGTGTCACAGATGTGAAATGTTGTATGAATTTTCAGACAGCGTCATCTTATTGTTAATTTTGCTTAACTGTTTTGCTGGTACAAGAGACCTCCTGAGAAGTGGAAGTAATCTGTAAATGTGTTTAATGTAAAAACAAAACAATAAAACAAAGTATAAAAAGAAAAAAATAAATGAGACAAAAAATGGCCTAGTTTGCCTGCTCAAAAAAAAAAAAAATCAAATTGGGAGGGAAAGACCTGCAGGGTTTCTAGCCAGAACAGAAACAATTGCTATTTATATTCACTCTGAGCCATCAAAACCCAAACAATGACCAAGTGATGCTTGGGCTGGGACCTATTATTGACCAATCAGCAAGGTCCATTAGGGGTGACTGAATCAGCAGGGGCAGCTTCTATAGCTTTTAGCCCACAGAAGGGAAGATGATTGCAAAACTGGTCAGAAGGCTATTATGGGGGACTCTTTGCTGGTCTTAGGCCCAAAAAGAATTCCTGAAAGAGCTAAAAGAAGGATTTAAAAAATCAATAACAGAGATAGAGGAAAAATTGGGGGGAAAAATGAGAGTAATGCAAGAAAACCATTTTTTAAAAAGTCAGCAATTTTGTAAAGAAAGCATAAAAATGCTGAAGAAAAAAGACCTTAAAAACACAATAGGCCAAATTGTAGAAGAGGCACAAAAATCCAGCAGCTCTTTTTGTAGTGGCTAAGAATTGGAAATCAAAGGAATGCCCATCAATCAGGAAATGGCTAAACAAAACTGTGGTATATGATGGAATATTATTATGCTATAAGAAATGACAAGCAGGATGATTTCAGAAAGGCCTGGAAAGACATGTATGAAATGATGTATTGTGAAGTGAGCAGAACCAAGAAAACATTGTACACAGAGACAGCAATATTGTTTGATGAAGAACTGTGAATGACTTGACTATTCTCAACAATGCAATAATACAAAACAATCCCAAAGGACTAATGATGAAACATACTATCCAACTCCAAAGAAAGAACTGATAATGATGGAACATAGACTGAAGCATGCTATTTTCACTTTCATTCATTTTTTCTTTTAATCAAGTTTTCTTTTACAAAATGACAAATATAGTAGTGTTTTACATAATCATACACGTATAACCCATATTTGATTGTTTGCCTCCTCAGGGAAATAGGGGTAAAAATTGGAACCCAAAACTATACGTAAAAATGTTTATTATTTTTTAAAAAAGAAAAATAAGAAAGATGATGTCAAGACTCTTGTTTTGATCATGGCTTTCAGGCAGCCTGATATTTCTTAAATTCTCTCTTTTTGATCTATTTTCCTTGTCATTTGTTTTCCTGATGAAATATTTCACATTTTCTTCTATTTTCTCCATTCTTTAAACTTGGAAAGCTTTTCTTAAAAATGATAAGTAACATCTAAGTATCCTAAACAGAGAACAAACATGATCTGTAATGGGGATGAAATTGAAGCTTTCCCAATAAGATCAGGACTATTATTTAACATTGTATCAGAAAAGCAAGCTATAGCAATAATCCAAGAAAAATAAATGGAAAGAATAAAGTAGGCAATGAGGTAATAAAACTATTACTTTTTACAGATGATGTGATGGTATACTTAGAGGACACTAGAGAATTGACTAAGAAACTAGTTGAAACAATGAACAATTTTAGCAAAATTGCAGAATATAAAATAAATCCAAATAAATTATCAGCATTTTTATATGCTACCAACAAAAAACAGAGGGAAAAGATGAAAAATGAGATTCCATTTAAAATAACTGCAGAGTGGGGCAGCTAGGTGGTGCAGTGGATAAAGCACCAGCCCTGGATTCAGGAGGACCTGAGTTCAAATCCGGCCTCAGACACTTAACATGTACTAGCTGTGTGACCCTGGGCAAGTCACTTACCTCTCATTGCCCTGCAAATAAATAAATAACTGCAGAGTGTAAAATACTTGGGTGTCTACCTGACAAGACAAACCCAGGGACTAAAGGAATACAATTAAAAATACTTTTCGGGGCAGCTAGGTGGTGCAGTGGATAGAGCACCAGCCCTGGAGTCAGGAGGACCCGAGTTCAAATCTGGCCTTAGACAATTAACACTTAGTAGTTGTGTGACCCTGGGCAAGTCACTTAACCCCAATTGCTTCACCAACCCCCCCAACCCCCCCAAAAAACTTTTCATACATATTCAACATATCTAAACAATTAGAAAAATATTAATTCTTCATGGGTAAGCCAAGTCAATATAATAAAAATGACAATTCTACTTAAGATAATTTACTTATTCTGTGCTATGCTAACCAAACAACAATTGTTTTATAGAGTTAGATAAAATCATAGCAAAATTCATCTGGCAGAACAAAAGCTCAAGAATATCAAAGGAATCAATGGAAAAATGTGAAGAAAGATGATCTAGCAGGACCAGATTTCAAACTATATTACAAAGAGGCAATCATGAAAACAATCTGGTACTGGGTAAGAAATAGAGTGGTGAATCAGTGGAATAAATTAGATACACAACAAATGGCAGTAAGTGACCACAGTAAACTAATGTTTAGAATTCACCATTTGGCAAAAATTGCTAGGAAATCTGGAAAGTAGTTTAACAGAAACTAGGAATAGACCAACATCTCAAACTGTATACCAAGGTAATGTCAAAATGGATAAATGATTTAGACTGAGTAATATCACAAAAAATTAGGGGAACAGGAATTATGTACCTGTCAAACCCATTGATAAAGAAAAAGTTTATGACCAAACAATAAGTAAAGAGGCCCAGAGGAAGTAAAATGGATAATTTTGATTACATGTTATTAAAAAGGTTTTCCAGAAAAAAACTAAAGCAGAAAAAATTAGAAGGAAAACAGGAAAGTGGGGGAAATTTTATAGTACATTTCTCTCATGAAGGGGATACTTATCAAATATATAGGGAACTGAGCCTTTATATTTATAAAAATGCATACCATTGCCCAATTGACAAATGATCAAAGGATATGAAAAGGCAGTTTTCAGAAAAAATTAAAACGATAGTTACATTTAAAATACTTTAAAGTCCTATTGATTATAGAAATGCAAATTAAAATGCATCTGTGGTACCATGTCATCCCTATCAATTTGGCTAACATGAGAGAAAAGGAAAATGATAACTACTGTAGGGGATGTGGAAAAATTGAGACACAAATTTACTGTTGGTAGAGTTGTGAACTTGTCCAACCATTCTGAAGAACAATTTGGAATTACACCAAAAAGCTATAAAACTGTGCATATCCTTTGATCCAACAATATCACTACTATGTCTGTAACCCAAAGAGGTCAAAGAAAAGGGAAAAAGACCTGTACTTATGAAAATATTTATAGCAGCTCTCTGTGCTAAAGTATTGAAAATTGAGGAAATGCCCATCCATTGGGGAATGGCTGAACAAGTTGGGGTATATGATTGTGAGGGAATTTTGTTGTTGTGCTTATTCAGTTTCAGTTGTATTCCACCTGTTGGGGTTGTCTTAGCAAATACTGGAGTGGTTTGCCATTTCCTTTTCTATCTCATTTTATAGATGTAATAAAATACTATTATGCTATAATAAATGAGGAGCAGGATAGTTAAAAAAAACACCTGGGAAGATTTATATGAAGTGATGCAAAGTGAAGTGAGCAGCATGAGGAGAACATTATACACAGTAACAGTAATATTGTAAGAATGATCAAATATGAAAAACTTAGCTACTCTGATCAAGACAGTGATCCAAGAAAATTTCAAAGAACCCATGATGAAAAATAACATTCACTTCCAGAGAGAGAACTGATGAACGCTTAGTGCAGATTGAAACATATATTTTTTTACTTTATTTTTCTTGGGTTTTTTTGCGTTTTCTTTTATAACATGTATAATATGGAAATGCTTGCATGACTTCACATGTATAATTGAAATAATATTGCTTCTCTTCACAATGAATGTATGGAGAAAAACAGGAGAAGAATTTGAAACAATTTTCGAAAATGTATGTTAAGGTTTTTTTACATGCAATTGGGAAACATTTAATGAAACTAATAAAAACACTTTTAAAGTGTTAGCACCTTCACTCTATTGATCATTTCCATTTTATCCTGCCTGTAGTTTGTTTGTACAATGTTGTTTCCCCTGTCAAACCCCACCACAGTTATACTATGAGCTCCATTTTTGCTTTTCTTCATATCCCCGGCACTTAGCATAGTGACTGGCATGAATGTTTCATTGACTAGACTTGGATTCAGAAGTCCTGGACTTCAGTTCCAGCTTGGCCCCTTTCTTACTGTGTATCCTTGGACAGACAAGTCAGGTAAATCCTCTATACCTCATTTTCTATTTTCTCTAAAATTGTGATGATGATACTTTTTACAACTTAGCAGGCTTCTTTTGAGGAAAGTTTCTTATTAACACTAATACATTATTTGTCTGTTTATCTAGTGCCCTAAAAATTTATCTTGCTGAGTGAGATGAGCAGAACCAGAAGAACATTGTACACAGTATCATCAACATTGTATGTTGATCTACTGTGATGGACTATATTCTTCTCACCAATGCAATGGTACAGAAAGGTTCCAGGGAACTCATGATGGAGAAGGATCTCCAAATCCAGGAAAAAAAAAAGAACTGTGGAGTATAGATGCTGAATGAACCATACTATTTCTTTTGGTTTTGGTGCTGTTGTTTTTCTATTTTGAGGTTTTTCGTCATTGCTCTGATTTTTCTCTTAAAGCATGACTAATGAAAAATATGTTTAATGTTATTTTATTTATATATATATAAAACCTATATCAGATTACCTACTGTCTAGGGTAGGGGGGAGGGAGGGGAGGAAGGGAGAAAAATCTGAAATTGGAAAGCTTGTATAAACAAAAGTTGAGAACTATCTTTACATGTAATGGGAAAAAAATAAAATACTGTATTAAAAATTTATATTGCTAGAGATATAGTAACAAAAATCTGGTTAGAGATAATAGAAATATACAATTCTAATTTGAACTTCCTTTTCTGGAAATCAGTTTAGATTCTGAGAGGAAAATTACCAACCAATTCAAAGTCATTCACCCAATTATCTCACTGATCACTGTGTGCAAAGGAAGTAAATGACAGAATGAAATGTCTGAAACATATCAGAATATTTATAGCAACACTTATTGTTATAGGAAAAATGAAGACAGAAGTGGGGGAATTAGGGATCATTGGTTGTAGGATGGCCAAAGAAATCATGACAAATAATTGTAATGATGTATTATTGGGTTGTAAGTAACAGGAGACATTCAGTAGACAGGAGGAATTCAGGGAAACAGCAAGAATTGATATAGAGGAAAATGATGAGAATAATAATAATAATAATATGTAAAATGACATCACCAGTATCTCCTGATGCTCCTCTTTTGGGCAGATAACCTGTCACATTCTGCCTAATTTTGCTATTTTCCTGCTTACCTTCCCAAAGAGAAAGCATCTATCTACAGGTTTGTCAACAAATTCTTAAACTCTCCCTTCCTTCAAATGAATGCACTTGGTTCAGAGATTGAGATCCTTGCTAATTGGTTGTCCACAAACTCTTCATCTTTCTCCAAGGGACCCCAAGGCATCTAGCACATTGATTCCAAAAGTTCTTGTACTTCATTTACCTTAACTTTGGCACTAGCAAGCCCCCATATATCCAAGTCCTTGAACTGCTAAAGAAAAAAGTCAACTAATGAGTACTCATGTCAACTAAACAGTGTGCTAAAGGAAAAACAGCTGTAATCTCTCTAGCATTTATACCTAACAAGGGAATTGGGTACAGGTGTCTTAGTCTAATAGCATGGTATAACAGCTTTCAATTGAATGGGCCCCAAAGCAAGCCAAGTTCAGTAAGTCTTCAAGTAATGCCCAATTAAGTGTATGTCCTAGCTGACATTTTATTTCCTGAGAAGACATCAGGTGAGTGGATAGTTGGAAGGGGCCTCAAATACAAAAGCAGTAGGGTATGAATATTCAAGCATAGCAAGTCAGAGACTTAGGTAGGGAAGGCATTAGGAGAAAAGCTTTGCTGCCTTATTGGCCTTCAAGCCCTTTACCTGCTGAGGGGATCCTGAGGAGGTTGTACCTTGATTCCATACCGAGTTTATCCGCATAGCATAGTGAATCTCTTGTATGTGTGAGGCTCATGCTTTTGTTAGAGATTGGGAAGAAGGAATAGAAGTAAAGATAGGCAATGAGAAGAAGGAGGTATGGAGCTAATTGAATTCAATTATGGTCATTTAGTACCTCATTGTGAATTTGGGTAAATCTTTTTCCTCTTTGGGCCTTGGTTTCTAATTATGAAATAAGAGAGTTGAGGGTGATGGTACCTAGGTTGTTTTCTAGTTCTATAGTCCTTTAGAATCTTATCAAAAGGCATTGGGAGGCTGTTAAGTTACCAGGAGGTTTAGACTGAGGACTGTCAGAAGGGATGATCCCTGTGACTGGAAACAAGATATTTGAGGGCAGAGGGGAATAAATTAACATTTGATTTGCTTATTGTTGTTTAGTTGTTTTCCGGTGTGTCTAACTCTTTGTGAACCCTTTTCTTTGGGGGGGGGGGGCGGCGGTGTGTCTGTGATTCTGCACACTCGATGAGAAGTTTGGTTGACTGGGAGAATGCTGGCACTCTTGATAAGAATAGGGAAGTTTGGCAAAGATGAAGCTGTTTGTAAGGGAAGATAAAGTTCAGTAGTGGACATGCTGAGTTCAAGTTGTCTCCAGGACTATCAGTTTGAAACATTAGGCACTTGGAAATGTGAGAATGGAAGTCAGCAGAGAGGTTAGCACTCTAAATCATGATTTAATCCAGGGATACTGATGAGTGTACCAACTGTAGTAATATATAAAGAGAAGAGAAGAAGGCCCAGTACAGAGCCCTGTTTGACACCCACAGTTAGATGACATAACCTGGATGAAGATCCAGTAATGGGGACTAAGAAGAACTGGTCAGATAAGTAGGAGGAGAACCAGCACTGAGGAGTGCCATGGACCTACAGAGAAGAAATTATCAAGGGAGAAATGGAGACCTCTAGTCAAAGCTCCAAGCCCAGTGCTCTACCACTGTGGCACCTAGCTGCCCTAAAATTGGATGGGAAGGGCTAAAAGGAAGTCAATCTTCTCTTACTTTTCCAGGACTTTCCCATTTCAAAGCTTATCATCATAGTAACATATATTTATATAGTGCTTTAAATATCAAAAACTTATTTCCTTTAGCAACCCTATAAAGTAGGTAGAAGCATTGCTGTTTTCAATTTCATAGAAAGACAAATGGACTTCGAGACCTTAAGTAACTTACCTGAGGTTATGCACCTGTTAAATCTTGGAGGTGTTTCTAGCCCAGCCCAGGAGACAGGGCAAGCTAAAGAAGTGGAAGCACCCAGCTGATTAGGATTAAACCTTTTTTGTACCTACCTTTCCCATTCTTATTACATTTACTGGTGATATACTATAATTTGTGCTGCCAGTACCCAAATGATTTATACCACTTGCTACAGTGTATTTTCTAGTTTTGCTAATTCATCCATCAGGATATGGGGATTTTGTTTCCTTGTTAGAATTCTATTCCCAATACAATCCTCCTTTTAAACCCTAAGTATTTCCTTCCTTCCTTCCTTCCTTCCTTCCTTCCTTCCTTCCTTCCTTCCTTCCTTCCTTCCTTCCTTCCTTCCTTCCTTCCTTCCTTCCTTCCTTCCTTCCTTCCTTCCTTCCTTCCTTCCTTCCTTCCTTCCTTCCTTCCTTCCTTCCTTCCTTCCTTCCTTCCTTCCTTCCTTCCTTCCTTCCTTCCTTCCTTCCTTCCTTCCTTCCTTCCTTCCTTCCTTCCTTCCTTCCTTCCTTCCTTCCTTCCTTCCTTCCTTCCTTCCTTCCTTCCTTCCTTCCTTCCTTCCTTCCTTCCTTCCTTCCTTCCTTCCTTCCTTCCTTCCTTCCTTCCTTCCTTCCTTCCTTCCTAGTGACTTGCCCAGCTAATAAGTGTCTGAGGCTGGATTTGAGCTCAGGTCCTCCT
Organism: Dromiciops gliroides; assembly: GCF_019393635.1. Taxonomy (NCBI): domain Eukaryota; kingdom Metazoa; phylum Chordata; class Mammalia; order Microbiotheria; family Microbiotheriidae; genus Dromiciops; species Dromiciops gliroides. The sequence goes on from NC_057861.1 coordinate 78,636,021, forward strand.
GAATTCGAGGGCTGGTGCTCTATCCACTGAGCCACCTAGTTACCCCCTTCCCTGATGTTCTAACTTATTTCTACATGACTCTGAATATTTCATACTCCCTTTCACACATACTCTTCAATCCCATGACACTGATCACTCTGCTATTCCTTAAAAAAGATACTTCACGGGGCAGCTAGATGGCACAGTGGATAGAGCACCGGCCCTGGAATCAGGAGTACCTGAGTTCAAATCCGGCCTCAGACACTTAACACTTAACTAGCTGTGTGACCTTGGGCAAGTCACTTAACCCTAATTGCCTCACTAAAAAAAAAAAAAAAAAAAGATACTTCACCTTTCTGTTCCAGGCATTTTTACAGGCTGACTGTACCTCCTGCCTGGAAAGCTCTCCCTGTTCATCTCTCCTTTCTAGTTTTCCTACCTTCCTTTAAGTTCCAGCTAAAATCCCACCTTCTACAAGAAGCCTTTCCCTATTTCTTAATTCTAGTGCTTTCCCTGCATTATTTCTTTTTTTGTTTTTGTTTTGATGTGAGGCAATTGGGGTTAAGTGGCTTGCCCAGGGTCACACAGCTAGTAAGTGTTAAGTGTCTGAGGCTGGATTTGAACTCAGGTACTCCTGAATCCAGGGTCGGTGCTCTATCCACTGTGCCACCTAGCTGCCCCCCGCATTATTTCTAATTTACCTTCTATATAATTTGTTCAGATACAGTAATTTGCGTATTGCCTCCCCGTCAGATTGTGAATTTGCCCATGGCAAGGAATGACTTTTGGCTTTCATTATAGTCTCGGTGCTTAGCACAGTAGCTGACAATGAATAAGTGCTTAATAAACGCTTACTGACTGTCCCTAAGCTAGAGTAGCTTATTACTCTTATTTCTCTAATCATTCTTCCCACTCTTCAGTTACTTTTTGAGCCTTCCTTGTGACTACTGCGAAGGTCTATTTGTGGCTTTCTTCTCATTCTTTTTCCTTTTCTTTGGCAAGCTCATACTTTCAATACAGATGAGTTCTACATATAAGAGCTCCAGTCCAGGCTGCATTCTTGAACTCCAGGGCCACATTTTCACACTTGAATCCTTGGATTTTCCACCAGTTCCTTAAGCCAGGTTATATTTAAAACAAATCATTTCCCCCTCCTCATTCAAACTTCGTTATTTCTCTCTACTAACAGAGAGCTCTCATTTTCAGTATGTTGGAGTAATCTTAAACTCTGCATTTTCTTCCTCTTTCATGGTGATCCAGTAATGATTGCCTATAGATTCCATTTGTTCAGCTCTTATGGTTATTACTTCATCCTTCCCTCTGCCACTCTTTTAGGTCATACTCATATCAAAACTTCTTACACTATCACCATAGCTACCCTTCAAGGGTTTTTCTCTTGACCCCACATTTGCCACAGAACTGCTACCTGTCCTTCAAAGAGTAAATAAGGGTGGTGTTAGAAAGCTGAAGCTGGTTTGGTTTTGGGAGAGGCTACCCCAGGCTGGAGGGAGATGGCTGGGGTGGGAGTAGAACCCCGAATTTAGCCAGCCTGCGTAGAGGTGGAAGATGTCCACCATGGAGGCTGTCCTGGACCCAGGTGACAAAGACCTGCTGGATTTCTTGAGGGAGGAAGGGGGAGATCTGTAGGGAATACTTGAGGAAGGGCAAGAGGTCCAGTGGGATGATGGGATGCTGCCTCCTGAGGTGCTGAGTGAATGGGAAGCAAAAGATTTCCTGAAGTCTCTGCTGGGACCCCCCACCTCACCATCCCTCCCAAGTCTTTCTAGCTACAGTGTCATTCACAGTGATCACACCTACTCCCTGAGCTGGGATGTGTTCAGGCTTCCTCCCAAGATGAGGTCTACATTGACCTGGATGATAGGGATCTCAGAGATGTGACTCAAGAATCAAGGCTCTCCTTGCAGATGGAAGAAATGACACTTAAGCATGAGTTTCCTCAGTTGATGTTGACAGATGAGGAACAAAGGCTTCCAGAGAGAGAAGGGTTGACCCTTCCTGAAACTCTGTCCCTTACTAAGGCAGAGGAGTGAGCCTTGAAATGAGTTCAGAGGAAGATTTGGAACAAACAGTCAGCTCAAGAAAGTAGAAGGAAGAAGAAAGTGTATGTGGGAGGGCTTGAAAGTAGGGTCTTGGCCTACACAGCTCAATACCTGGAGTTACATAAGAAAGTTAAGCTCTTGGAGAAGTAGAATTTATCCCTTTTGTAGAAGTTGATTTTTTTTTAAGGCAATTGGGGTTAAGTGACTTACCCAGGGTCACATAGCTAGTAAGTGTTAAGTGTATGAGGCTGGATTTGAACTCAGGTCCTCCTGAATCCAGGGCCAGTGTTCTATCCACTCCGCCACCTAGCTGCCCCTGAATTTATCCCTTTTAGATCAGCTAAAGAGCTCTGGTAGCTGAGATGACGACCAAACCCCCCAGCAATAGTACCTGCATTGTGGTACTGCTCTTCTCCTTCTACCTCTTCCTCTTTCCTGCCATGTATCCATCCATCTAAGATCTGGGGCCACCAGCCAGCAGCAATCATGCTGTCCCATCAGATCCGGTCCCTCCCCAGTGATAATCACTCTCTTCTTCTGGAGTCTTCTGCCTGGCCGACAGAGGAGAAATCAGAGGTCACCTTAAATCCATCAGCAGGTGTAACTGCTCTAGGCCCAGACAATTCTTCCTCTGATCCTCTTGCCGGAACCAGTGATAAACAGATTCTGAAGCCAACAGACCCAATACATTCTACTCCTCTGCCTTCAGAGGCCACAGAGAAGCAGGGCTGGGCCCCTACTACACCCACTATCATTCTTCCAGGATGGCACTCCAATGAGATGTGATGTAGGGGGAGGTATTAAGATAATGGACAGACTTAGTTGAGGGTAGGAAATGCCCAGAATATCAGGGAAACACTGAACAAAGATTGACTAGTTTGGGATATACACATACTATCTCCTCATACCCTGGGGGCCCTAGGTTGTATATAGATAGGGATAAAGATGGTGTATCTGAGGCTGGTACTCCAAGACCCAAGAATTCATATTACAAAAAAACCCAAAACAAAGAGTAAATAAGAATCTGACTATTCCAGGAAGTCTGGAGTATTTTCTTCTCATGTCCTTAACTCTCTACTTGGTATGAATCTTCTTCCATAAAGCTCAAAAAGCCATTTTGTTTTCACACTTGAATATATATGTGTTTTAAAGCTATCGACAGGCATCTTGTCAGAACAGGAGCTCTTTGAGGGCAGGAGTTCACTTTTGGGTAGCTTTATCCAGCATGGACAACTATTAGGGGCTCAGATGAAAAGATCCAGAATGTGGGAAGTCAAGAATGGTGCAAATAGGGGTGTCTTTTTTATAAGGGTCAGCCATGGTTACCAAGGGTTCTACCAGTGGAGTGTTCTCTCCCACAAAAAGAAAAGTATTAGTCAACATGGAGAAAATGGGATGAAAGATAGAGAGATGGAAGAGCCTGGAATTTCAGAGTCCATTGGGGGAAATGGCTACAACAGGTCAACTGTAGATCAACCTTAATAGCAACAATGGAGGGGGAAGGACAGAGTCCAGTATTAGCCCAGGGCTTTACTGCATATGATATTCTCTCCAAAAATGGCTATTTAACTGATGACCATGTTAGAAAAACAGATGCTGTGGTTGCATTGAGTGGGATTGAAAAGATAAGTTAGAGCTGCTAAGCCCCTAGGACTGATTCTTAGCTTTCTGACCTTTCACTTTGGCAGGTATTAGCAATTCTGTGTTTGGGTTCCAGGTTCCCTAACACCAGCTATGTACTCCCTGACTTTCTTAAGTGCTCGGCAACTGGTCCAGGATGAAGAGGCCACATGTAAAATCTTGGAATTTGTACCTCGAATTGTGTATAAAATCCTGTTCAATGCGGCTTTCAAAGAAAATAAGACAAATCTGCTGTATGAGCTGGTGAAGACATGGCCTTACTCACAACTTGAATTCCAGAAGCTGATACAGACATGTGGGTGCTATTCCTGGACTTCTAGGAAGTGTCCAGAATGTCAGCAGCCTCTCACACATCAGTCAAATAAAAATAAAATTGAAGCCATCGTCTTGGGAGTGGTGAGCTATCTAAGGAAAGTGATCATGGATGGTTCACAGCAGCCCCTACACAGGTTTGTCCTTGGGGTGCCTGGGAAGGTTTTATCCCGTTCTGGGAAATAAACTCTTCTGAATTCATTTCAGTTACATTTGCTAAGCACCTACTATATGGAAGGATACTAGGGTCTGGGTTCAAAGGGAGAATGGATAGAGCACATATTCAGATTACTTCATACAAAGCAATCTCAAGATAGGGAGACCACTAACAGCTAATGCGGATGAGAAAAGGCCACAAGAAAGAAATAGTGAGAAGAATTTTGAGTACCTAATTCACTAAGGTAAATTTAAGTGAATTTCAAGAACACTAAATCACAAGAAAATATTAGTAGGAAACTCTCAAAGTTGGACATGTTTAACACATAGACAAGCAAAAAGGAAAACAAAGAATTGAATGATTTTCTGGAGAAATAAAAGCTAAAAAACTTATTGTGTCATCTAAGTGGTAGGAAATGATATCTTATTTTTAGATTTTGGGGGGAAAAAGCTAACAGTGATCAAGTAGAAGTGAAGAGGGCATGTATGTCCAGTATGGGGTCGATTTCTGAAAAGGCTCGGTTTATAAGGGAGGAACCAGCTGCTAATAGGTAAGGTTGGCTGGGTAAGCCCATGTCCATGAAATTAATTAAAAAGGACTAGAAAGATACATGGGAGTTAGACTATAGATGACTCAAATATCAGACTGAGGATTTTGTGTCTGTCTATAGAAAATTGGGAATCTCTGAAGATTGAGTACTACTCAGTGTATCTTTCTAGTCCTTTTTAATTAATTTCATGGACATGAAGTCTGACTTGGTTTAGGAATTTAAATTTGGAGACAGTATGGAGATTGGAGTAGGGAAACAAATTTAGAAGCTATTCAAGCAGTCCTATTAGCTTGAACTAGCCTAAGGACAATGTGATATGAGATAGAGACAAAAAAAAAGGAAATGTGTCCAAAGAATTGAGATGACTGGGAAGTTGGCTATGGTGCATAAAGGAAAAGAAAAGAGGCAAGAAGACACTGAGATTGTGGTCTTGAATCACCATGGACAACAGTTAGAGATGGCACCTGTTATTTGACAATGAACATTTAAGACTGACATAATGGATAGAGATTTGGCCTCAGAGACAGGAACACCTGGGTTCAAGGCCCACCTCTGATACCATTGACTGGGCAAGTCACTGAAGCTCTCAGTGTTCCAGGTAACTCTCTCACTAGAATTTGCAGAGAAGGTGGTGAGATACATGGGTAGAGGGAGTTTCCCATATTGAATTTCCTATATTAATTACATCACTAGCCTAGTCTCTATACACTGGGCTAAAAATATCAAAGAAACAATTTCTGACATCAAAATGCTTACCATTTTGTAAGACAACATGTATATTTCAGCATATGCAAGGTAATATTTTTTTCTTCAGGGTGGGGATGAAGCTATCATTGGAGGGTATGAGGGAAAACATTGTGTAGGAGACAGTTTTTTTCAAGGTGGGGAAATAGACAAATAAGAGTATTAGAAGAAATAAAAATCATTCCCATGCAGAAGTGAAGGTCCAGTTCAAATGAGATCAAAATTTACAGAGGACTTCTTTTTCTATTGCTTTCTGGTGATTGATCTTTCCATTTATGATGTTGTAGTCATTTTATAAGTTTCCTGACTTTTGACTTGATATTACTTCAATTCATCTAAATCTCTGCATGTTTCTAACAATATTCATGATTTTTTTTGCAACATAGTAATATCCCATTACATTTATATACCACACTTTGTTTAGTCATTCTTCAGGCGATGGATATCTACTTAGTTTTCAATTCTTTGATATCACAAAGAATGCCACTATAAATAGTTTGCATTGCATGGGGGCTTTACTTTTATTCATGACATCCTTTTGGGTATGTGGATATATACTGCATTTGTACAGTAGCATCTCCAGATAAAAAAAATTCAGTATTTTCTCCAATGTTTAATAAGTAGCTTGCCAGAAAAAAACCCCAGCACATATTACCTGCTTTTAAGTTTAATTTGTATTCTCTTGGGTGAAATCCCACATGAAAGAAACAGGAAAGGGCTTATGGAGTAGGGGGAGATATGGGGGAGGAGTGAGGCAGTGAATGAGCATATATACTCATCATAATTGGCTCAAAGATCTTAATCTCATCTAAGTTGGCTCAAGGAGGAAATAACATAATTTGTGTTCTTCATCACTATCTAGAGACTAGATAATTAACAAAACCATAAATGAAACCCTGATTTGAAGCAATTGCCAATTTCTGAGGTATAAATGCTCACATTGAAAATTTAACAATTGATTCTCCAGAGCAAGTTGAATCTGACTCCACCAAGCCCAAGGTGTAGAGTTTGCCAGGTAAAGGGTGAGATGGAATGCTGGGAGATTATGATGATTAATTGAACTTTCAGAATTTATGATCATGAAAGTAGAACACAGAGGTGATACCAAAGTTTATGGTTGTTGATTAGCTCTAAGTGCAGCTGAGGTGGGGTGGTAGAATAAGTAATGGAGACTGAATAGACTGAGAACTTCAACATGTCCTCTTGTATGTAAGTAAGAACTGGAATGAGAGGGAGAATGTCTACTAGTGAGTAGATAAATCCAGGATCTAGCCTGGGTGATAAGTTTGTATAGAGTGAATCTCAAAAGAGGAATGGTTTCTCAGTGATCAGAATCGGAGTATGTTAGTAGAGAACAAGTAAGTAGTTTTTAGACTTCCTCCACTAAGACCAATGAGTCAGGAGTTATGAAAGAGGCAGTAGTAATTAATCCATTTGCCAGTAATGCAGTGGAATCGGGATGGAGCCACATCTCAATGAGTGCCAGAAAATTCAAGGAAAAGGAGGAAGAGTTGAGAAAGGAAAGTTACTTATGGAAAAGGTATTCTAGAAGGCCCAATGAAGAAGTATATATAAAGCAGTGGTATATTTGGCAATATAGTTGAGATTGGGGTAGTTGGAATTGAGGGGATAGGAAAGTTAGGTTTGGGGAGAGCATTGTGCTCATTGATAGTTGGTGGTTTGGTATTGCTGGGATGTGTAGAATAAGAGACTGTGGTAATACACTCATCATTGTGGAATGAATCCAGACAGGGTATCAGTGATGTGAAGAGATCCACGGAATACAAATAGTTAGAAGTTTCAAGGTTTCACCTACTCATTAATTACCTGAATGACTTGCCCTGGGGCAATCTTGATGGGGATAAGGGCTAGACATAGGTTATCACTGACATGGAGAACTTTAGGATGTTAACTCTCACCATCAATGTTTGTTGCCAACTTCTCTGCCAGTCAGTGAGCAGAACTTCAACCTAGGTCTTCTTGACCTTGAATCCTATTTCCACTCTGCCACAGATACCTCTCAAGGAGGATCAAATGGAGGCATGCAGATCTGTGATTCATTTTCAGTTGATGTCAGATTCTGGGGCATGCATCTGAATTGTGGAGGTGGAGTAGGATATAGTTGGGAAAGACCCATTTTGTCCAAAAGAGTCCATAGAGCCAATGACTTATGGGATAAAATAGAAAGGTCTGTTCTCAGTGACTCAACCAGTTATGGAGATCCCAGACTACAACCCAGACTACAACCCAGTTGATTCTTCTGCTTGGTGACCAGGATGAAATTCAAGAAGGAAGGCATTTTGGACCTCACTGGCCCTTCTATCATGAGGATAAGCAGAATTCCAAAGGGATTTCTGAGCTAGGTTATGACCTGGATTTTTTTTTTGTCTGTCCTTGATTCAGGAGGCTACAGAAGCTGGATATGACAGGATCATCAGATGGATCTCTTTTTTGGAACCAGAATCTCATAAAGCTGTGGGGTAGAGTAGTCCAGCAATTCCGAGTCTACAACTTCTCACAGCAGGAAACATGGGACCCACAAAGCCAGGCAAGGGAGCAGGTGGGAGAAACATCCCCAGTCACAACTTTCCCAGAGGAAGCTCGTGTAGATTTCCTGGTGGACCTCGAAGTGAGCTCTACTCCTGAAGAGTTTGTAAAGAACACTCTCCAGGGAAATGCCAACAACCCTCTTCGTCTGCTCTGCCGAGATTTCTACAGTGATTACTCCTTTCTTAATGAATCCACAGAATTCCTGGTTCTTTTGGATCCTCTGGCACTCCGCAGAATAGACCTGAGTAATGACAAGATAACCATGACAGATATCAGGTTGCTTATGTCACATATCGTTACCTTTCAAAACTTAAAGAGTTTGAAACTGTCCTCTTTTAAAGAAGATGAAGAATGGTGGAAGGCTCCTAGGCTAAAGGACAACTTTGACTTTTTTGTTGCAATGCTGAACAAATTGAGACATCTCGGGGAGATTGCCTTACATGGTCTTTGTCTTTCAGATCATTTGGAGTATCTGCTTGGGTAAGTCAGGCTGGGAGACAACCCTTGCCCCCCACCATCCCCACACATCTTGTCTTGAAATTCTTGACAGGAAACTGGAAGGTTTTTGTCAACAACACCTGGCCCCTTGGGTCAGGTAGATCAGTTTGAATTCCTAAATTCAGAGACATGTTCCTGTAGCCACTGTAGAGTCATAGCAGGGAAGAAGTGGAAGGAATGTCACACTTGGAGTCACAGAATTTGGGTTTGAATCTGAAACTGATACTTCCTGTGGGGGATACTTCCTGGACAAGTTACCTAACCTCTCTGGGCTTCAGTTTTCCCATGTGTAAAATAAAGATATTTGACTCTATGACCTCTGAGATCCCTTGCCACTCTCTGATCCTTTGGGAGGGGGAGGGGGGAAGGCATTTAATTAAGGTTACTTATGAAATGGATACAAGCCTACAGTGGGCAAGCAACTCGCAGAACATTAAGTCAAACACATGCCTGAAAGTTGTTTCCTCTATAATGACTTCTCAATATGTATGAACAAGCATTTCTTAAGGACTTATATACTATGTGTCAGGAACTGGGCTGGAGATATAAAGGGGGAGACACATTTTTTTCTGCCCTCAGGAGAAAGAGCTTACAATTCCAATATCTAAATCAGACTATACAAAATTAAAATGAGTCATTGAAATCATTTAGAGGGAATGGTGCTCATAGGGGATGAGGAAAGACCTTTAGGAGAAGGTGGCATTTCACCATCTAGTCTCAACTTGATAGTCTCCAAGATTGGATAAACTTGCTACCTTCAATTCTGATGTCACAGCTATTATTTTTGTTATGCAAATAACGTTTTGAAAATGTAGTTGAAATCAGCTATTCAGTACCCTCAGAATATTACAGCCCTCTGAAAGAAGGAAACATTCTGTTCCCACAAAGGCAGGGGGAGTGGCCTGGATGGGGATTGTGAATTTTTTATTTGTTTCTTTGCTTATTTGGCCAACTCATTATGATAATGCTATTGGAGTAGTCTGTTATTTTCTTTTCCATCTCATTTTGAAGATGAGGAACTAAGGAAAAGAGGGTTAAGTGACTTGCCAAGTGTCACACAGATAGTGTCTGAGGCCAAATTTGAACTCAGAAAGATGAATTTTCCTAATTTAAAACCCAGACTTCTATCTACTGAGTCACCTAGGTTGCCTAATTATGATGATAATCTCTCCCAAATTCAAATCCTAAATTTTTAAAGCCTTTTTTAAATAGAAAATGAGCATAGAAGAGCAAAACAAATCCATATATTAGCCATGTCCAAAACAGCATGTAGCTCATCCTGTCTCAAATGCATCATTTCTCTGTTAAGCCATAGATACCATGCTTCTGCATCTATCTTACTAATTCTTGGCTGGACAATGAGTTGATTAGAGTTAAGTCTTTCAAAGTCATTCTTTATGCTGTTGCAATTATTGTATTAAATGTTCTTCTACCTCTATTCTCTCTTTGCCTTTATTGCTTGAATCTATCCTTTTCATTGTTGCAGCATACTATCCCATTATATGCATACAACATAATTTGTCCAGTCATTCCCTAAATGATGGATACCCATTAGTTTCCAGTTCTTTGGTACAACAAAAATGTTTCTATAGATATTTTAATAGAAGTGAATTCTCTCCCTTTGTTTTGGATCTCTTTGGGGCATAAAACTGGTAGTGGTCTCATTGAATCCAGGGATATCTGCCATTTAGTGACTTTTAGCATGTAGCCTTCATTGCTTTTCTGAAACATCTCAACAATTCACAGCTCAACTGAGAGTACATTGGTGTTTGTTTCTCTTACCATATCCCCTCCAACAATCATCATTTATCTGTTTTGTTATCTTTGCCAACCTGATGGGTATGTGGTAGAACTGGGAGCTGATCTGTTTTTACTCCAGTTCTCCTCTATCTTCCTTCTCCTTGTTCATACCTCTAAGATTGGAATTATACCCTTTTTCTTACCTATTTATCCTCTTGTGACAAGCCAATCAACTTATCTTCTATTGGGTTTGCTTATGATTAATCTGTATTAGGGCTCCTGTTTCCTTATGTAGTTAAACTTTTTTCCCCACCAAACTCTGTGATTCTGTATATCCTTTGACTAGTTCAGATGAAAGTAAGGTTCAAATAATGTCAGGTTCCCTATTCTATCTTCCATATTTGCAGAGATTTTTTTCTCTTTTATTTATTTAGCATTTCCCCCCCCTCTTTTATTCAGCATACATGTCCTCAAGGGCTTGTCATGTTAGCCTGCCACAGTACTTTATTGAAACCTAATTTTTCTCCTGGAAAGATTATACTCAGTTTTGCTGAATAGGTTATTCTTGGCTGTAATCCCAGCTCCTTTGTCCTCTTGAATATCACATTCTATGCCCTCTGATCCTTTAATGTAGAAGCTGCTAGATCTTGGGTTATCCTGACTGTGGCTCCACAGTATTTGAATTGTTTCTTTCTAGCTGCTTGCAATATTTTCTCCTTGACCTGGGAGCTCTGGAATTTTGATATAATATTCCTGGGAGCTTTCCTTTTGGGATCTCTTTCAGGAGGTGATTGGTGGATTCTTTCTTTTTTTGTTTGTTTGTTTTTTTGCTCCTGGTTGGACAGTGTTTATCTGGGTGGATCTCCCTTTAAGCAAGCTGGACAGGGACAAGGGTGGATTTACAATAGCAGATAAATTAGGGAGGGGGGCAGGGTTACAACAGGATTTACAGAACCTTTGAGACCCTTTGTCATAATGAATGGAAGATGACATCAGACAGGGACTGGATTTTGCTGGAGACCCAGAACCCATGGAGGTTTCACAAAGCGGAGGGGGAGAAGGGCTGATTGAGGCTCGGCTTCCCATCCAGTCCCATCAGTCCATCCGACTCCCAGGAAGAGGCAGGGCTGTTGCTAGAAAAGTTGGAGTAAGAGTCTTGGGGGAACTACCTTCTGGGCAGGACTCCAGGAAGGGGTGGGAGAAGCCTCTCCATCCTCTGAGGCAGAACTTTGGCACCCAAACCTTTGCTTCAGAAGCCTTTCTTCATCCTGCCAATGATGGCTGGTCATCCTGGCTGGCCTCCCCTGGATTCTTTCAATATCTATTTTACCTTCTGCTTCTAAAATATCAGGGCAATTTTCCCTGACAATTTCCTGGAAGATGATGCCTAAACTCTTTCCTTGATCATGGTTTTCAGGTAGTCCAATAATTTTCAAATTGTCTCTCCTGGATCTATTTTCCAGGTCAGCTGTTTTTCAAGGATATTTCACATTGCCCTCTATATTTTTATTCATTTGGGTTTGCTTTATTGTGTCTTGATGTCTCATAAAGTCATTAGCTTCTATTTGCTCAATCCTAATTCTTAGGCAATGATTTTTTTTTTTAGAGAGCTTTTGTACCTCCTTTTCCATTTGGCTGATTTGGCTTTTCAAGCTATTGACTTTTTTTTCCATGACCCTCCTGCATCATTCTCATTTCTTTTTCCATTTTTTTCCTCTACCTCTCTTACTTTATCTTCAAAGTCCTTTTTTAGCACCTCTATGACCTGAGACCAATTCATATTTTTCTTGAAAGCTTTGGATGTAGGAGCCCTGATGTTGCTATCCTCTTCTGAAGGTGTACCTCAATCTTCCTTGTCACTAAAGAAACTTTCTGTGTTCCACATATTCCTTTGTCTGCTCATCTTGCCTGTCTTTTACTTTACTTTTAACTCCTTCTTAAAGTGGGGCACTGTTTCTAGGCTGTAGTGTCCCAAGCTTCAGGGGGTCCCTAGTGGTATAATTTAAGGAGGGGCAGGTTATTCACTTGCCTGGCCTATTCTCTGGTCTGTAGATAACCCCAGGCCAACTTGCTAATTAACCAGGAAGCAAAACTTTGCGCGCTATGGTTGTTAACTCAGACGAGCCCGTACCCCTCCCCGACCTGGGCCACCACCACTCAAGCCTACTTCCTGGTTCCCAGCAGGGATGAAAAAACAAGTTCTGCCTCAGCACCAGCAGAGAACCCTGTAATCTCTGCCCCTGGCCAACCGCTCAGCCCTCTTGCCAGACCATGATCTTAGTTTCAGACAACACTGGCACTTCCACTGATTCAAAGGCTCCAGGGGTCTCTTTCTCTGGCTTGGCCTTCCTGGGACTAGATCTGTGTCAGCATGACCTCAGGTTTGAGCTCCACTCCTGCTCTGGCACAACAGTCCCCTCCTGCTGACCTTCTTAGTCATCTTTGGCTGGAAAATTATCTCTTCCTGTTCTTTTGTGGGTTTTGCCACTCCAGGAATTGTCCTATGGCATTATTTGGAGGTTTTTTGGAGTGATCATGGTATGAGTTCCAAAAGCTCACTGCCTTTCCCCCAAGATCTTGGCTCTGCCTTGTCCTCAGAGGGAACACTAGCCAACCAACGGCAGGTCCATATCCATGATATATTCCAAGATGGCAAGGGGCCTCCCACAGTACTTTAAGAGACCCTGGAGTGTCCTGGTTTGGCTTTTTCCATGCCCATTAGATCATTAAGTTTCACATTTTCCAGGCACCTTAGAAATCAGTGTGAGTTTCCTGTACCCATGGAACCTCTCTGCTCCACACTGCTAGGTTTCTGAACACACGGATCAGCTAGCCTTTTGTGGAAGATCCTGGAAACTACTACTTGGGACATTAGCTTTTCCCAAAAGTCAGGTTAGGTGGATTTCCACAGTCTACATTAGATCCTTCCATTTGTTTCTAGGTGATATTCAAATCCTAGATTGGCTTAGAGCTTACTTCTGATTCTGGCACTTCTAGAACGACAAGTCCCATGTCCCTGGGTTACTTTATCTCAGGTCTTCCTAAGCTTCCAGGGCTGAAGGGTTTTTATATCTTGACAACAACTTTCCCAAAGTCCTTTCTTTATAGTCATTTTCCTACATCCAGGCCTTCTTTGGTTACCATAAAAGATTCATTTTAGTGGTAATTGAATAGACTTTATACCTAAACTTAAAAAAAAACCCATCAGTATTATCTAGTTTCCTCATTGGTGTGTTTTCTTTCTATTCCATACACTTACCTTGGTCAAAACCTCAATGGTTCCATCCACAGGGCAAATGTTTCCTGCACATGTAGAAGTTTAGAACAGAATGCATTCCACAAACAAGATAGGAGTAGAGATAGCAGTGTATCTCTGGGTTTTGGAGTATAGATAACATTTCTTTTTAAATTTTATTTTCAGAAGTCTACAGTGCCCCCTGGAGAGTCTTCGACTGCTTACCTGTTCTCTGAAAGAGAAGGACCTAAGCTACCTTGCCCGCAGTTCCTATAGTGCCCATCTTGTAAAGCTGGATCTTGCAGAAAACAACATAGCAGAACACCTAGATGCCTTCCTAGAACTTTTAAAGTCAGTGTCAAATTCTCTGATGTGGCTGAATGTGGCAATGTGTGGGATCAAGGACACTGACTTTTATGAAACCATGCCCTATCTATATTACTGTACCAGGCTCTCCCATCTTGGTCTGCATGGCAACCCACTATCTAGCACAAGCACGTTCATTTTCCTGGAAGAGTGCCAGCACAAACTCCCCAACCTGAAGGTAATATCAGTTCCAATCTTCCTGGATTGTTGCAAGAATGTGTCCCAACATGGTCCCTTTCCTATGGTAATGTTGTATCATATTGACTATATGAAGTGTTCCTCAGTTGTGGAGAAAATGAAGCAATTGAAAGTTACAAAAAGTATTACATATATTTTTAATCGAAACATTGACGCAGGTGACTATTTTGACCTAGTGGGTTGACTACCAGCAATGGGAAGATCTCATAGTTCCATCATGAAGATATTTCAATTTCTCATTTTTAAGAATTTTTAAAATATAATTTTAACCATGAAAGATATTCAAATATGCAAAATAAGGAATAAATCTCATCTAAAATCCATAGCATTTTACAAGGGAGAACAATAGGGATTAACAGACAACTAAGCAAGAAACGTTTGATTACTACTTTCATCTCAAGTTGGAAATAACATATATCCAGCCATTGTTCTCATGATCTCTTTTGTCAAAACTCTTCCTCTCTCTCCATTTTTATATATCATTTTAAATAAAGGTGTATTTTAAGATATTGTTTAATCACATGGATGTATCATAATTTATTGTAATTCTTTGTTAGGTGATTTTCCGATTTGGGGCTAATACAACTAAAGCAGATATTTTTATAGATGGTTTACATGTATATATTATGTAACAGATATTATATACATAAATACACATACATACATAATCACAACTAAAATCAATTAATAGGAATAACAAAAAAGCAAATTCTAAATTGGATCTCAAGTAAAACATTCTATCAAATAAAGCCTTCCCGAAGTCAGATGGTCAGCCTCGGGAAACAGTGACACCTTAGTTGAGGTCTTAAAAATAACAGAAAAAGATTTAATCAACATTTTTCAAGAATGTTGGAAGGAGGCTTCTTACTCAGTTGTGGGCAGAATTAGATGACATGTGGCCCTTTAAATTTTGAAATTCTGTGAGTTTTTTTTCTAAAATCCTAGGAAGGCAATTGAGTCAGCAGATGATCTTTTGACTAAGCCCAGGTTTCCCCATAATGGCTCAAAACAGTGAAAGCTACCCCAAATAAGATCAGCCAGAAAAAAAGGGGAACAGAAAGTTCTTGCAGAAAAACTTTTGGGTCAAAGAAATAACTAAAGAAAATATTCCCAACAAGATAAATGTTGTGATATAAAAGCCCAAATGGGAAGAAGACAACAATAATACCACAGTTGTAAGAGGCAAGGCATATGCCCCATGAACCCCTAAGGTGGCTAAGAATCACAATAGATCTCAAGTACTAGAAATTAGATGATAAAAATAATTTTAGAAGACTAACAGAATTTAAAATCATGGAAAAAATGGGACCTTAGAAGGGCAGGGAAGTTTCATGAAGAAGCAGAGACACAGAACACAAGAATGAATTGGTAGAATCAAAAGAAAGCATAGAAATGAAAAGATGCAAAAAATTTTGAAATGGCAACTAGAAGACCTCATTTTTTTAAACCAAAAGGGAGAAAATTAGGTTACAGCCACCAGTAAAACATTCTGGGTATTATTGGCAAAATACAAAGCAAAGCTTAAGATTGTTAGAGGCAAAAAGCATAAGAACATGGACAGGAAATATTGGAAAGAATGTGCAAAGTAACAATCCATAGGATGCTAACAGATATTCCCAATTTAACTCATCAAGAAATATAATAAACAATTTTTACATTTAATTTTTATTTTTTCTTATTTACATGTGAACAAAAATTTCAACATTTGCTTGTTAAAATTTTGAATTCCAAATTCTTTCCCTCCCTTCTTTTAGTCCCCTCTCCTTGAGAAGACAAGCAATTTGATATAGATTATATATGTGCAGTTATGTCATTTTCATATTAGCCATTTTGTAAAAGAAAAATGCAGACCAAAAAACCCAAGAATAATAAAGAATTTTAAAATTATGTTTCAATCTGTATTCAGATGCCATCAGTTTTTTCTCTGGAGGTGGATAGCATTTTCCATCACAGGTCCTTTAGAATTGCTTTGGATCATCATATTGCTGAGGATAGATCAGTCATTCAGAGTTGATCATCGGATAATATTTCTGCTACAATTACTGTTACTGTTATAATGTTCTTTTGGTTCTGCTCATTTCATTGTGCACCAGTTCATGTAAGTCTTCCCAGGTTTTTCTGAAAGCATCTTGCTTATCATTTCTTATAGTACAATAGTATTCCATCAAATTATATACCACAACTTGTTTAGCCATTCCCCAATTGATGGGAATCCTTCCAATTTTTAATTCTTTGCCACCATAAAAAGATCTAAATTTTTTTTCTTCACAAAGGTCCTTTTCCATTTTCTTTATCTCTTTGAGGCTTTGTTTTTGTTTGTTTATTTTCATACTTAAAGAAGACCAAAACAACATCATGATGTTGGGGTACAGTGGATCCAACTGTGGCTGATTGTACCAATACAAGCTCAAAAGGCTCTACCACGAGTCAGACACAAATAGTCTATATGAGATGTCTCCAAGTTTGTGCATGTCATGTTTCATTTGAGCTACTGCCACTCTGCTTTGCTCAGAGCAAAGCACCTTCTTTGAAGTGAACACACTACATGGGGTGGTCCTGTGCCATTATCTCCCATGTGTCATAATCAATGCCTAAGTTCTTGAGAGAGTCCTTGAAAGTGTCCCTGTATTATTTCTGACTTCCTTATAAATTCCCCTTAAAATGGTCTTTTAGGGAAATATAAGTTTGGCATTTTAACAATGTGGCCAGCCCATGAGAGTTGCACTCTTTGCAGTAGAGTATGAATACCTGGCAGTTCAGCTCAAGAAAGGACCTCAGTGTGTAGTGCATTTGGGGTATAAACCTAGTAGTTCCTATTGCTGGGGCAAAGGGTATGCACAGCCCTTTGGGCATGCTTGCAAATTGCAATGGTTGGATCAGTTCAGAACTCTATCTATGCTGAATTAGTGTCCCTAGTTTTGCACATTCCCTCCAACATTGGTCATTTCCCTTTTCTATCAAATTAGCCAATCCTATAGGTAGGATCATGGAGTTGTTTTAATTTTCATTCTCTAACCAGTGGTGATTTAGAGCATTTTTTAAGACTATAACTATAGTTTTGATTTCTTTTTCTGAAAATTGCTTGTTCTTATCCTTTGACCATTTATCAATTTGGGAATGAGTCATATTCTTGTACTTTTGACTCATTTCTCTATATATTTGAGAGATGAGGCCTTTTCAGAGACATTTGCTGTAAAAATTTCCCTCCATATTCCTGCTTCTCTTCTAATCTTGGATGCACTGGTTTTCTATGTGCAAACTCTTTTTAATTTGATGCAATCAAAATTATCCATTTTATATTCTGTAATGCTCGCTATCTCTTATTTGGTCATAAATTCTTACCTTATCTATAGATCTGACAGGCTAACTATCCCATGCTTTCCTAATTTGCTTACAATATCACCTTGTAATGTCTAAATCATTCACCCATTTTAACCTTATCTTGGTATTGTAAGAATATTTTAATTTACTGGCCTAATTTGGAGGGCCTACTCTGACTGGAGGACTAATCTGGGGACATTTGACTGACTGGCTATCTGACTGCTATTAACTTAGTATGGGCTGTTTAAAAATCTCTCCACACTGCTCCCAAATTGATAAGCAAAAGATTAAGAAGCCTCTTAACTGGGGCAGCTAGGTGGCACAGTGGATAGAGCACCAGCCCTGGAATCAGGAGTACCTGAGTTCAAATCCGGCCTCAGACACTTAACACTTACTAGCTGTGTGACCCTGGGCAAGTCACTTAACCCCAGCCGTCTAACTCCCAGGTCTATATATATCTTCCTTCTCTCCACTCAAATCTCGGGGTTCCCTGTGCCCCCCCCACACACCAAGCTACTCCATTAGCCAGGGCTGCAGCTGGGGGGGCACTTGAGTGTCCCGTGCCCACACCCAGGGCTTCAGGGGCCCGTGTCCCCTGCTGTGTGCCCAGGGACCTCTGCACGGGCTGTGCTAGAGGCCAGCCTGGACAAGCCCGGGATCTCTCAGATTGATCCTCTCAGGGTTGAGGGAGCTGCAGCTTTTCCCCCGCAGCTGTCTGACCTGGTGTCTTGTACAGCCCACCAGGCTTTTTTGCTCAGCTGAAGAGGAGGGGGAGGGGCACCAGCCCCTCACACAGAGAAAACCTTGAGGGCCTAAGGCTTTCTAATCTCAGCCCTCAATATCAAAATATATTTCCACAGTATGCAGTGTGAGATATTGGTCTATGTCTAGTTTCTGCCAAACTACTTTTTAGTTTACCCAGCAATTTTTGTCAAATAGTGATTTCTTGGGGCAGCTAGATGGCGCAGTGCATAGAGCACCGGCCCTGGAGTCAGGAGTACCTGAGTTCAAATCCGGCCTCAGACACTTAACACTTACTAGCTGTGTGACCCTGGGCAAGTCACTTGACCCCAGTTGCCTCACTAAAAACAATTAAAAAAAAAAATAGTGATTTCTTGTTCCAAAATCTTGAATCTTTGGGTTTGCCAAACACTAGATTATCATAGTCATTTATTACTGTCTATTGTAAGCCTAAATGATTCCACAGATGTACCACACTATTTCTTAGCCAGTACCAGGTTGTTTAGATGATTACTGCTTTATAGTACAGTTTAAGATCTGGTACCGCTAGACTAGCTTCCTTCACATTTTTTTCATTCCCTTGATATTCTTGACCTTTTTTCCTTCCAGATGAATTTTATTACAATTCTTTAGCTCTATAAAAATTGTTGTTAATTTGATTGGTATGGTACTGAATAAGTAAATTAATTTAGGTAGAATTGTCATTTTAATTTTTTTTATTTTTTGCAGAGCAATGAGGGTTTAGTTACTTGCCCAGGGTCACACAGCTAGTACAAATGTCTGAGGTCGGATTTGAATTCAGGTCCTCCTGAATCCAGGGCCAGTGCTTTATCCACTGGGCCACCTAGCTGCCCCCTGTTATTGGGAGTTTTTGTTTATTTGTTTTGAATTGTCACTTTTATTATATTGGCTCACTTACCCATAAGCAACTGATATTTCTCCAACTGTTTAGATCTGACTTTGTGTGAAAAGTGTTTTGTAATTAGTATTCATATGGTTTCTGGGTTTGTCTTGGCAGTTAGACTCCCAAGTATTTAATATTGTCTGTAGTTATTTTATTTTGTTTTTCTTGCAACAAACATTTATTTTATTTTTTCCAGTTACGTGTAACGGTAGTTTTCAACATTCATTTTCATAAGATTTAGAGTTCCAAATTTTTCTCCCTCTCTCCCTTTCCTCCCCCCTCCACAAGACAGCAAACAATCTGATATAGGTTATATATGTACAGTCCACAAGTGCTCTTTTTATCAGTTTTTTTCTATGGGGAGTAGATAGTAGGCTTCATCATTAGTCCCTTGGGATTGTCTTGGATCATTGTATTGCTGAGATTTTTTAAGTCATTCACAATTGCTCATCAAACAATACTACTGTCACCATGCACAATGTCATCCCAGTTCTGCTTACTTTACTATACATCAGTTCATATGAGTCTTTCCAGGTTTTTCTGGGATCACCCTGTTTGTCATTTCCTATAGCACAATACCATTCCACTACAATCATATACCACAGCTTCTTCAGTCATTCCTCAATTGGTGGACATTTCCTTGATTCCCAATTCTTGGCTACCACAAAGAGTTGCTATAAATATTTTTTGTATAATTTCCCCCCCCCTTTTCTCTTTTTCACAATTACTATTGCTGTTTCCCTCTATCCTATTCCCTTCCCCATGATATTTACTCTATTATCTATCTTCTTTCACCCTATCCTTCTTCAAAAGGGATTTGCTTCTGTTTGTCCCCTCCCCCAATCTGCCCTCTCTTCTTTTGCCCCCCTCTCTTTATCCCTTTCTCCTCCTATTTTCCTGCAGGGTTAGATAGATTACTCCACCCAATTGAATGTATGTTATTTCCTCCTTGAGCCACTTCTGATGATATTAATGTCTTTAAGCCAATTCTGATGAGTGTTAGGCTCATTTACTGCCCAGATTAAATAGGTTACTCCACCCAATTGGTTGTATGTGTTAATCCCTCCTCGAGCCAACTCTGATGAGATTGAGGTCTTTGAGCCTATTCCGATGAGTGTAAAGTTCATTTACTGCCCTGCTCCTCCCCAAACTCTTCCCCCACTTCATAAGCTCTTTCCTATTTCTTTCATGTGGGATTACAGCCCATGCTACCTCTGCCCTTCCCCCTCCCCCAATGCATTCCTATCACCGCTCAATTTTATCCTAAAGATGTCATCATGGGGCAGCTAGGTGACACAATGGACAAAGCATCCACCCTGGACCCAAGGGGACCCCAGCCAAAACCCAGTCTCAGACACAAGACAGTCACCCACTGCATGACCCCAGGTATGTCTCCCAACTCCAATTTTTATGGGTCTCTGGGGTCTAGTATTTGAAAGTCAAATTTCCCATTCAGTTCAGGTCTTTTCATCACCAATACCTGAAAGTAATCTTTTTCATTGAAGTCCTTTTTTTTACTCTGAAATATTATGCTCAGTTTTGCTGGATATGTGATTCTTGGTTATAATCCCAATTCATTTGTCCTCTGGAATATTATATTCCATGCCCTCTGGTCCATTAATGTAGAAGCTGATAGATCTTGTGCTATCCTGACTGGGGCTCCACAGTACTTGAATTCTTTCTTTTTAGCAGCTTACAGTATTTTCTCCTTGACCTGGGAGCTCTGGAATTTGGCTATAATATTCCCGGGAGTTTTCCTTTTGGGATCTCTTTCAGGAGGTGATAGGTGGATTCTTTCAATTTCTATTTTACCTTCTGCTTCTAGAATATCAGGGCAATTTTCCCTGACAATTTCCTGGAAGATGATGCCTAAACTCTTTCCTTGATCATGGTTTTCAGGTAGTCCAATAATTTTCGAATTGTCTCTCCTGGATCTATTTTCCAGGTCAGCAGTTTTTCCAAGAAGATGTTTCACATTGCCCTCTATTTTTTCATTTGTATTTGCTTTATTGTGTTTTGGATTCTCATAAAGTCACTAGCTTCCATTTGTTCAATACTAATTCTTAGACAATTATTTTCCTCGGAGAGCTTTCCCATTTGGCTTTTCAAACTGTTGACTTTTTTCTCATGTCTTTCCTGCATCATCCTCATTTCTCTTTCAATTTTTTTCTACCTCTCTAACTTTATCTTCAAAGTCTTTTTTGAGTGCCTCTATGGCCTGAGATCAGTTCCTATTTTTCTTGGAAGCTTTAGCTATAGGGGCCCTGATGTTTACATCTTCCTCTCAGGGTGCTACTCAATCTTCCTTGTCACTTAAGAAACTTTCTATGATCCTCACCTTTCTCTCTGTCTGCTCATCTTGCCTTTCTTTTACTTGATTCTAATTTCTTTATAGTGGGGCACTATTTCCAGCCTGCACTATCCCAAGCTTCAGGAGGTCCCAGGTGGTATGATTTGAGGAGGAGCAGGTTCTTCACTTGTTCTCTGGTCCATAGATGACCCCAGACCAACTTGCTAATCAACCAGCTTCATGTGATGTAGTTGTCAGCTCAGATGAATCGGTGCTCTTCCCCAACCTGGGCCACTGCTACTCAGGCCTCACTCCCATCAGGGGTGAAAAACCCAAGTTCAGCCTCAGCATCAGCAGAGACCCCTGTAATCTCCCCCCTGCCAAGGGCTCAGCCCTCTTACCAGACTGTGAGTTTAGTTCCAGATAACACTGGCACTGCACCTGATTCAGAGGCTCTGGGGGTCTCTTTCTCTGGTGAGACCTTCCTGGGACTGGATCTGTGTCAGAGTGACTATGGGGTTGGGCTCCACTCCTGTCTCAATACAGTAGCTCCCTGCTTCCAACCTTCCAAGCCATCCTTCTTCTGTAGTTATTTTAAATGGAATTTCTCTTTCTACCTCTTGCTGCTGGGCTTTGTTGGTCATATGTAGAAATGCTGATGATTTATGTAAGTTTATTTTATATCCCATAACTTTGCTGATGTTGGTAATTATTTCAACTAGTTTTTTTAGCTGATTCCCTAGGATTCTCTAAGTCTATCATTTGCAAAGAGTGATAGTTTTGTTCCCTCATTGTTTATTGTAATTTCTTCTATTTCTTTTTCTTGCCTTATTGCTATAGTCAGCATTTCTAAAACAATATTGGATAGCAGTGGTGATAATGGACATCCTTGCTTCACTTCTTATGTTACTGGGAAAACTTCAAGTTGATTGCCATTACAAATAGTGTTTGCTTTTGGTTTGAGATTATTACTACTTATCACTTTAAGAAATAATCCAAATACACTATGACCAGGTGGGATTTATACCAGGAATGCAGGGCTGGTTCAACATTAGGAAAACTATTAACATAATCAACAACATCAATAAGAAAACTAACCAAAATCATCTGATTATCTCAATAGATGCAGAGAAAGCTTTTGACAAAATACAGCACCCATTCCTAATAAAAACACTAGAGAGGGGCAGCTAGGTGGCACAGTGGATAAAGCACCGACCCTGGATTCAAGAGTACCTGAGTTCAAATGCAGCCTCAAACACTTGACACTTACTAGCTATGACTTTGGGCAAGTCACTTATCCCCCATTGCCCCACAAAAAATCCAAACACTAGAGAGCTTAGGTATAGGTGGAGCTTTCCTTAAAATAGTAAGCAGTGTCTACCTAAAACCATCAGCAAGCATTCTATTTAATGGAGATAAGTTAGAGGCCTTCGCAATAAGATTAGGGGTGAAACAGGGATGTCCATTATCACCTCTATTATTTAATATTGTACTAGAAATGTTAACTTTAGCAATCAGAGAAGAAAAGAGAATTAAAGGAATCAGAATAGGCAAGGAAGAAACAAAACTATCACTCTTTGCAGATGATATGATGGTATACTTAGAGAATCCTAGAGAATCAACTCAAAAATTACTTGAAACAATTAACAACTTTAGCAAAGCAACAGGATATAAAACAAATCCACATAAATCATCAGCATTTCTATACATGACCAACAAAGTCCAGCAGCAAGAGATAGAAAGACAAATTCCATTTAAAGTAACAGTAGATAATATAAAATACTTGGGAGTCTACTTGCCAAGACAAACCCAGGAACTCTATGAACACAATTACCAAACACTTTTCACACAAATCAAATCAGATCTAAATAATTGGAAAGATATCAATTGCTTATGGATAGGCAGAGCTAATATAATAAAAATGACAATCCTACCTAAATTAATTTACTTATTCAGTGCCATACCAATCAGACTACCTGAAAATTATTTTATAGAGCTAGAAAAATAATAACAAAATTAATCTGGAAAAACAAAAAGTCAAGAATATCAAGGGAAATAATGAAAAAAAATGCACAGGAAGGTGGGTTAGCTGTACCAAATCTGAAGCTTTACTATAAAGCAGCAGTCATCAAAACTAACTGGTACTGGCTAAGAAATAGAGTGGAGGATCAATGGAATAGGCTAGGCACAGGAGACACAGTAGTAAATGACATTAGTAATGTACTGTTTGGTAAACCCAAAGACTCCAGCTTCTGGGATAGGAACTCAATATTAAAAAAAAAAACTGCTGGAAAAACTGGAAGATAGTATGGCAGAAATTAGATATAGATCAACATCTTACACCTTATACTTAAATAAGGTAAAAATGGGTACATGATTTAGACATGAGAGGTGATACCATAGGTAAATTAGGAGAGGAAGGAATAGTCTACCTTTCATATCTTTGGAAAGGAGAACAGTTTATGACCAAGCAAGCGATAGAGATAGAGAATATTATGAAATCCAAAATAGATGATTTTGATTACATTAAATTAAAAAGGTTTTGTACAAACAGAAGCAATGCATCCAAAATTAGAAGGGATGCAGAAATCTGGGAAACAATTTTTATGGCCAGTACTTCTGATAAAGGCCTCATTTCTAAAATACATAGGGAACTAAATCAAATTTATAAGAATCCAAGTCATTCTCCAATTGAGAAATGGTCGAAGGATATGAACAGGCAGTTTTCTCATGAAGAAACCAAAGCTATCTATTCCCATATGAAAAAATGCTCTAAATCACTATTGATTAGAGAGATGCAATTTTTTTTGGTGAGGCAATGGGGGTTAAGTGACTTGCCTAGGGTCACACAGCTAGTAAGTGTCAAGTGCCTGAGGCCGGATTTGAACTCAGGTACTCCTGAATCCAGGGTTGGTGCTTTATCCACTTCGCCACCTAGCTGCCCCTGAGATATGCAAATTAAAACAACTCTGAGGTACCACCTGACACTTATCAGATTGACTAATATGAGAAAAAAAGGAAAATAATAAATGTTGGAGAAGCTGTGGAAAAATTGGAACACTAATGCATTGTTGGTGGAGCTGTGAAGTGATCCAACCATTCTGGAGTGCAATCTGGAATTATGCCCAAAGGGCTAAAAAGCTGTGCATATCCTTTGACCCAGCAAAACCACTTTTGGGTCTTTGTCCCAAAGAGATCATGGAAAAGGGAAAAGGACCCACATGTACAGAAATATTTATAGCTGTTCTTTTTGTGGTGGCAAGGAATTGGAAATTGAGGTGCTGCCCATCAATTGGGGAATGGCTGAACAAGTTGTGGTATATGAATGTAATGGAATTCTATTGTGCTGTAAGAAACAATGAGCAGGAGGAGTTCAGAGAAAACTGGAAGGACTTGCATGAACTGATGATGAGTGAGATGAGCAGAACCAGGAGAACATTGTATACAGTATCATCAACATTATGTGTTGATCAACTGTGATAGACTAGATTCTTCTCACCAGTACGATGGTACAAGAAAGTTCCAAAGGACTCATGATGGAAAAGGATCTCCAAATCCAGGAAAAAAAGGAACTGTGGAATATGGATGCTGATTAGACCATACTATTTCTTTTGGTTTTGATGCTGTTGTTTTTATTTTTTGATGTTTTTCCTTTTTTCTCTGATTCTTCTTGTATAACATGACTAATGCAGAAATATGTTTAATGTTATCATATATATAAAACCTATATCAGATTACCTGCTGTCTAGGGGAGGGGGGGAGGGAGGGAGAAAAATTTGAAATTGGAAATATTATAAAAACAAATGTTGAAAACTAAAATAAATAAATACATTAAAATTTTTTAAAAGAAATAATCCATTGTAAAAAAAGAAATAATTCACTGTAAAAAAAGAAATAATCCATTGTAGCAAATTATTGTGCAATAAAAAATGACAAATAGGATAATTTCAGTAAGGCCTGAAAAGACTTGTATGAACTGATGTATAGTGAAGAGAGGAGAACCAAGAGAACACTGTGCACAGAGGCTGCAATACTGTTTGATGAAGAATTGCGAATGACTTGACTATTCTCAACAATACAATGATCCAAGAGAATCCGAAAAGACTATTGATGAAACATACTATCCACCTCCAAAGAAAGAACTGATATTGATGGAACACAGAGTGGAGCATGCTATTTTTTACTTTCTTTCATTTTTTTCTTTTATTCAAGCTTTCTTATACAACATGAATAATATGGTAATGTTTTACAT
Source organism: Dromiciops gliroides (assembly GCF_019393635.1). Classification (NCBI taxonomy): domain Eukaryota; kingdom Metazoa; phylum Chordata; class Mammalia; order Microbiotheria; family Microbiotheriidae; genus Dromiciops; species Dromiciops gliroides. Next base: position 78,661,559 of record NC_057861.1, read on the forward strand.
AATCATCAATGTATTTGGGGATGGGGATTAGGCAAATATGGTGGTCTAATATTAAGAATGAGAAGCTTAGAGAAAAGTCTTGGAGGTGTTTACAGCCTAGTTTATCCCAGGAGATAAGGCAAGCTAAGGGAGTAGAAGTACCTGGCTTGTCATATTTAATCCTTTCCTGTACCTACCTTTCTAATTCTTATTACATTTAGTGTCCTGCATTTACTGGTGGCATGAAGAAGAATGAGTAGGATTGAAAAGGTAGACTAGAACTGGTAAGCCCCTAGGACTGATTCTTAACTTTATGACCCTTTTCTTTGGCAAGTATTAACAATTCTTTGCTAAAGCAATTCTTTGTCTTTGGGTTCCAGGTCCTGGATCTCAGTCTTGTACTCCCTGACTTTCTTAAGTGCTCAGCAATTGGTTCAGGATGAGGAGGCTATGTGTAAAATCCTGGAATCTGTGCCCTGGGTCATGTATGATATCCTGTTCAAAGTAGCTTTCAGAGAAAATAAGACAAAGTTGCTGTGTGAGCTGGTGAAGATGTGGCCTTACTCCCAACTTAAATTTTTTTTGTTTTGTTTTGTTTTGTTTTGTTTTTGCAGGGCAATGAGGGTTAAGTGACTTGCCCAGGGTCACACAGCTAGTAAGTGTCAAGTGTCTGAGGCTGGATTTGAACTCAGGTACTCCTGAATCCAGGGCCGGTGCTTTACCACTGTGCCATCTAGCTGCCCCCCCAACTTAAATTTAAGATGCTGATACAGACATATCAACACTGTTCCTGGACTTCCAAGAAGTGTCCAGAATGTCAGTGGACTTTCACATATGATAAATTAAGCAAAAATAACATTGAAGACATCTTCTTGGGAGTGATGAGCTATATAAGGGAAGTGATCATGGATGGTTCACAGCAGTCCCCATACAGGTTTGTCCTTGGGGTACCTGGGAAGATTTTGCCCCATTCTGAGAAATAAACTCATCTGAATTCATTTCAGTTGACATTTTCTAAGCACCTATTATATGCAAGGATATTAGGGTCAGGATTCAAAGGGAAAATGGATACAGCACATATTCAGATTACTTAATACAAAGAAATTTTGAGATGGGGTGAACACTAAGAGCTGGGGTGTGGGGGATAGAAAAAAGGCCCAAAACAAGAAATAGTAGAACTTTGGGCACCCAAATTCACTAAGATAAAATCAAATGGACTGAAAGAATACTAAATCACAAGAGGATATTAATAGGAAAGTTTAATATGTTTCCCTCAAATTTCGACACATTTAATACAAAAACAAGCAAAAAGGAAAATGTTGAATTGAACATTTTCCTGGAGTAATCAAAGCTAACAAAAACTTATTGCATCATCCAAGTGGTAAGAAATGATGTCTTTTTAGATTTTGAAAAAAACTAGCAGTAATGAAATGAAAGTGAAGAGGGCGTGTATGTCCAGTATGAGGTTTAGTTCTAAAAAGGCTCAGTTAAGGAGGAATGAACCAGCTTCTAATAGGTCAGGTTGACTGGGAGAGTCTATGGTCATGAGACTGATGTAAAAAAAATTTATTATAACTGCTAATCTGAAAAATTTATAACTGTGGGCTATTTGAAAAAAATTATAGCTATCTGAAAAGTTATGTCTAGCAGCCATAGGAAAAATTATATCTATAAGAAAAATTAAAACTGGGCCAAAAGTCCCTTCATGGTCGCCATTCAAAGTAAAAAATATATTATTAACTGGGGGCTTAATCTGTGAACTCCTGGCTGGCTATCTGACTGCTTTTAATTTAGTATGGGCCATTTAAAAATTCCCCCACTGCTTTTCCCAAATTGATAAGCAAACGTCTCTTTTTCTTAATAAACAAAGCAGGATTTATTTATATGAAACAAATTTAGAATTAAATGTAGAAACAAGCAAGGAATATGACCTGACTGCTTTTTACTTTCTTTCCGTTGCTTGCACTTATTTCCCCCAAGCCTAGTCTCTTGCCTGTGGGTATGACTGTGGTCTGCTGTCTCTATCTTCTCACTAGCTCTCCACCACTTTCCCTGTCAGCCGCTCCCCTTTTAGCTGAAAGCTGCCCTGCCTCTTCTCCTACATCCTTTTCCTGTCTCTGTAGCTTTCCTGTAGCATCCCCCTGCATCTCCTTAGCGTCTTTTTAGCATTCCCCTGACGGTCTCACTTTCTCCATAGTGTCTCTACCTTCTAACCGAAAAGCCCCCTTCCTTTCTGTACTATCTCCCTTAGTGTCCTTGGCTCCTGAATATAAACCCTTCTTTCTCACCAGACCCTCAGGCCATGCCACGCCCACGCAAATGCCAAGATAATTTGCTGGCCGCTCCCTAGGGAGGTGTCCAAGGCTGGCAGGTGCACTCAGCCTTCCTGCTGTGTGCTCCCAGAGCTGGGGCTGGGCGGAGGAAGCTGGCTTTTGTGTGAGGCTCATGTGCGTATCACCACTTGGGGGAATAGGCCTTGGGCTCCGGAGGCCTCCATTCAGGGTGGTCTCAGGAGAGCTACTGCACTGGGGGAGGGGCAGCCCGTTCCAGGAGCCTGGGGCTAATTTTAACACAAGATGAATAGAAAAAAAGAACTAGAAAGCGATATGAGTTGGATTGAAAATGACTTTTGTATCTTAGTCTGGAGGAAATGGGGAGTTTCTGAAGATTTAATAGTGAAGTGTTATCAGATTTACCTGTTGGGAGTGGAAATTTGGAGGCAGTGTAGAGATTGGATTGGAGTGGGGAGATTCTAGATGCAGGGAGACAAATTCAGAAGCTATTTAAACAGTCCTATTAGCTTGAACTAGGCTACAGACAAGATGACAGGAGATAGGAAGAAAAAAAGATGTTCAAAGAATTGAGAAGACTGAGAAACTGCCTATGGAGCATAAGGGAAAAGAGAAGAGGCAAGTGCAACACTGAGATTGTGGTCCTGAAAGACCACATACAACCAGTTAGAGATGGCTGCCAGCCAGTTGGTAATAAGCATTTAAGACTGACAGCAGATAGAGATTTAGCTTCAGAGCTAGGAGGACCTGGGTTCAAGGTCTACCTCTGATACCACTGACTAGGCAAGTCACTGAAGTTCTCTGTGTTCCAGTCAATTCTCTCACTAGAATTTGCAGTGATGGTGGTGAGATGCAAGGGTACAGGTCGTTTCCCATATTGACTATATATCAAGTTGCCAATATTAATTACATTACCAGTCTGGTCCCTGCCCCTATCATGTACTGCATTAGGCCTTGGAGATAAAAATACAAAAGAGAAATAATCCCTGCCATCACAAAGCTTATATTTGGTATTTGGTATATATGGAAAGTAATTTTTTTTCAAGGTGGGGATGAAGCTATCTTTGGAGGGTATGAGGGAAAACCTCAAGTAGGAGACAGTATTTTTTTCAAGGTGGAGGGAGTAGACAAATAGGAGTGTTACAAGAAATAAAAATCATTCTCATGTAGAAATGAGGGCCCAGTTCAAATGAGATCAATATTTGCAGAGGACTCATTTTCTATTGTTTTCTGATGATTGTTCTTTACATTTATAATATTGTAGTCATTGTACAAGTTTCCTGACTCTACTTACCTGACTTTGCTTCAGTTCATGTAAATCTTTGCATGCTTCTCTCTGTTAATGATATTTTTTACAGCACAGTAATATTTCATTGCATTTATGTACCAAAATTTGTTTAGTCATTCTCTAACTTGGTTTCCAGTTCTTTGCTATTACAAAGAATGCCACTATAATACTTTAGGTTACCTGAGGGCTTTCCTTTTAGTGATCTCTTTGGGGTATGTGGCTATACACTGCATGTGGAACAGTAACATTTCCAGATTAAAAGACCTGAGTATTTTAGTACATGTTTAACAATTGGCTCTCCAGGAAAAACTACTGAACATATGATATACTTTTAAGTTTATTTTGTATTTTATCTGTCACTATCTAAAAACTAGAAAGTCAACAAAACCAGTTTCTGAGGAGTGAATGCTCACACTGAAAATTTAACAGTTGGTTCTTCAGATTCAGTTTGACCTGGCTCCAGCATACCCAGGGTTTAGGATTTACCAGGTAAAGGGAGAGATAGAATGATGGGAGATTATGATGAGTAACCAAACTTTCAGAATTCATGATCATGGAAGTGGAACACAGAGGTCATGGCAAAGCTATGGTTGTTGATCACCTCTAAGTGTAGCTGAAGCAGAATGACAGAGTGAGTAATGGGTAATAAATGTACTGAGAATATCAACATGTCCTCTAGTATGAAGTCAAGAACTAGAGTGAGAAGAATGCCCACTAGTCAAAAGATTCATCCAAGATCTAGCCTAGGTGATTATTTTGAATAAAGTCAATCTTAAAGGAAAAGTGTTTTCTAAGTGATGAGTAGAAAGAGTATGTGAGTGGGGAATAAGGAGTCTTCAGACTTCCCCTACCAAGACTAGTACATTGGATTTATGATAGAAAAAGGTAGCAGTCCTGAAAACAATAGCCAGAAATACAGTAGAATCTGGAGGGAGCCACATCTCAATAAAGGCCAGAAAATTGAAGGTACCAGAGGAAGAGTTGTAAAAGGAAAGGAAGTATGTTACTTAATGGAAATGGTGTTCTAGAAGGTGCAATGAAGAAGTATATGTATAAGGAGTGGTATAGTTGGCAAGATTGAATTGATTGAATAGACAGCTATGTTTAGGAAGAAGGTTGTATTTTTTGATAGCTGGGGATTCAGTATCACTGTGATAAGTAGAATAAGAGGCAGGGCAAATGTATTAACAATTGGGGAATGAATCCAGAGTATCAATGGGTGGGAAGAGAACCATTAAAGAAGACAGGTAGCTAGAAGTTTCAAGGTCTGGCCCAGTCATTAATTGCCTGGCTTCATGGCAAGGAGTGTGTCTCTGCCTTTGGAAACTTTCAGAAGTCTTTTTAAGCCTTAGCTTAAAGTTATGTTCTCAGTCAGGAAAAAAAAAAGGATGGGTAGTGTTGTGGCCCTGAGGGTAGCCTAAGGAAATAAGGGCTTGGTCTTTGAGTATCTGAGACTGAAATAGAAGATTCTACATTTGTGTTGGAGTGGAGTGATTGGGAAACTTAAGAGGAACACATGAGTGATTTGTCCTGGGACCTCATATTTCAGCAATCTTGATGGGGATAAGGGATGGACATAGGATATCACTGACATAGAGAAATCTTGGATGAGTTAATTGCCACTATCAATGCTTGTTCCCAACTTCTCTGTCACCAAAAGTCTTAAGAAGTTGCCTAAAGGAGACGCGGTGCTGGAGCTGGTGGGGGCGGGGCAGGGCACGCGTTTAACCTCCGGGACCCCAGTTTTCCTCTAACAAGGCGGATTTCATCCCAGAATCCCTATGGCTTTCTCTACAGGGTCTTGGGGGTACCTTCTAAACCCTGTCAGCAGAGCTCTAAACCAGCGCTATTTCAGCACCACAGAGGCCCTTGGAGCAATACAGAAGATGACCAGAGTTTGTGTGGTAGACAATAGTGCCCTAGGGAACACTGCATACCACCGCCCCTCTTGATGCATCCATGTCTACAATAAGTCTGGAGTGGGCAAGGTGGGAGATCGGATCCTCCTGGTCATCAAGGGGCAGAAGAAGAAGAAGGCCCTCATTGTGGGGCACCAAATGCCTAGGCCCCAAATGACACCAAGGTTTGATTCAAACAACGTAGTCCTCATTGAGGACAATGGGAACCCCGTGGGTACCTGCATCAAGGTACCAATTCCAACGAGTCTCCGGCGGCTGGAAGGCGAGTATTCCAAAGTGCTTGCCATTGCCCAGACCATCGTATGAGAGGCCAGGGACCCTGACTGCAGGAAGTGCTCTTGGAGGGAGACAATTCACAGAGCAGTCCCCAACTAAGAAGAGGACTTCAGGGAAAGGGAGGATTTTCCCCTTCTCTCTCCCAGGATGGAGGGAAAACTGAAATCTCACATTCCCAAAGAACTTTCTTATGGTCATGTTCCTACATGTAGGCCTTCTTTGGTAACCATAAAAGTTCATTTGGTGGTCATTCAGTGACTTTTTTTTTGCAGGGCATTAAGGGTTAAGTGGCTTGCCCAGGGTCACACAGCTAGTAAGTGTCAAATGTCTGAGCCCATATTTGAACTCAGGTCCTCCTGAATCCAGGGCCAGCACTTTATCCACTGCACCACCTAGCTGCCCCCATTTCAGTGACTTTTTAACATAACTTTTTTTTTTCAACCTGTGGCATTAGTTAGTTTCCTCATTATTCTGTTTTGTTTCTATTCTGTACCCTTACCTTGGTCAACACCTCAATTTCCCATCTACAGGGCAAATGTGTCCAGTACAGGTAAAAATCTGGAAGCTGAAGGTATTCCACAATCAGGGATGGGAGTGGAGGTAGTGATATAGAAAATCACACACAGCCTCTGATCTTGTCTATCTCAAACAGACCCTGGCCTTGCTATGTTCCAAGATGCAGCTGCAGCTTGTAATCTCTGCTTTCCAACCTTGTTCTGTCTCAGGCTCTGGCCTTGAGGTACCCCAGCTGCAATGACAAGCCTCCCTTAACCACTAACCTCATCTTTATTTATTTATTTTTTTTTGGTGAGGCAATTGGTGTTAAGTGACTTGCCCGGGGTCACACAGCTAGTAAGTGTCAAGTATCTGAGGATGGATTTAAACTCAGGCCCTTTTGACTCCAGGGCCGTTGCTCTATCCACTGAACCACCTAGCTGCCCCTGTGCCACCTAGCTGCCCCATCTTCATTTGATAAACTTGCCGCTATACCACACCTACTCCTTTTGTATATAACCAGGTGGGTTACAAGACTGGGCTGCCCATTGTTGGAGGATTGAAATCCACTTTAGGCCTGTGTGTAATAAATCTCTCTCTCTCTACCTTGAGTACCTGGCTGAGTATTTTCTGTGTCAATTGTGCCATAACAGTAGAAGTGGATCTCTGGATTTTGCTATCTAATTAACATGTCTTTATTTTATATTTTATTTTCAGAGCCTTACAATGCTCCCTGGAGAACCTTCAACTTTCTAAATGCTCTCTGACAAACCAAGATATAACCTACCTGGCCAGAAGTCACCACAGCTACCATCTCATAAAATTGGATCTTTCAGGAAACGACATCTGCAAAGAACTTAATTCCTTCCTGAAACTTCTAATGTCAGTCTCAAACTCCCTGAAGTGGCTCAATGTGGCAAAATGTGGGATCAAGAATGCAGACTTTTATACAATTTTTCCCTATCTATATTCCTGTACCAGGCTTTCCCACATTGGTCTGCAGGACAACCCACTATCTAGCACGAGTATATTCATTTTCCTGGTGCCATGCTATCATAAGCTGCCCAACCTGAAGGTACTATCAGTTCCATTCTTCCTAGATTGTTGCCAAAACCTGCCCCAGCATGGTCCTCTTCCTGAGTCATTTGAGCCTTATGTTGCTAATGACAAGTTTTTCTCTATTGTGGATGAAATGGAGCAGATGCTATTCACAAGAGGACACTCTACCATTGAGTTTACTACCAGTCTTACCTCTAACATACCTAACTATTTCAAACTATGATAATGGGTTAACTACCAGGAATGGGGAGAATGTCATAATTCCATGATGATAATGAATTTTCTCATTTTTAAGAACTTTTAAATATAATTTTAACCATGAAAGACACTCAAATATACAAAATAATGAATAACTCTCACCCCAAACCCACAGAATTTTACAAAGGAGAACAAGGATTTGCATACAACTAGGACACAAATGTTTAGTTACTATTTTTATCTCAAGTCAGAGACAATGTATATCCAATCATCATCCTCATGATTTGTGTAGAAAACCCTTCACATTTTTCATGTTTTTAATGTATCATTTTAAATAAATGTATAGTTTGAGGTATTGTTTAATTATACAAGTATACCATAATTTATTTTTCATTCTTTCTTAGCCATGATTCCAGTTTGGGACTAAAACAAATAAAGCAGCTATAGGTATTTTTATAGAGACCGTGAGAATCTACATATACATAGGTCTGTATGTATATAGACCTAAAAGCAAGTAATGGGAACTTCAAAGAAACTCCAGCTTTTCCCACTCCTCTGATCACATAGCCCTTATTTGTGATTTAATACATATTAGATTGTATTATTTTCAATTTATTATGTATTAATGATCAAAGTAAAGTGGGGTATCAACTTTCTTTCTTTCTTTTTTTTTTTTTGGCGTGGCAATTGGGGTTAAGTGACTTGCCCAGGGTCATACAGCTAATAAGTGTTAAGTGTCTGAGGCCGCATTTAAACTCAGGTCCTTCTGAATCCAGGGCTGGTGCTTTATCCACTGTGCCACCTAGCTGCCCCGAATATCAATTTTCAATTTCACAATTGAAAGATTTCAAAATTTAAATAAAAATCAATTTAATGAACGACCATAATTACAGAAAATTGATAATAAGGCACGCTTACCCACCTTTTGACACAATGGTAATGAACTCAAGATGAATTTTTAAAGCATTCATTAAGAAATTGGCATGCATTCTGGGAAGATGGTGGAGTAGGTCAGAAATTTCCAGAATCTCTAGATTTCCCCCACAGACAGAAAATCTCCACAAAATGAATGTAGAGCAGCAAAAATAAAGGGGCAAATCATTTCTCCTCCTAAGACAACTTGAGGGGATCTCAGGAAAGACTCTATGTACTGAGATTTGCCCTGAGTGAAATATAAACACTTCAAGGTCAACTCCACTGAATGAACAATACCAAAAACAGGTGCTAGGCACAGCTCCTTGGAAGCAGATTAGCCCTCAAGAAATTTTAAAAGATTGGACCTGAGCTGTATAAGATAGTGATTCTAAAACACAAAATTGGGTAGGAAAAGGTACAAAGGAACAATTATCTCATAAAAACAAAGTATGAAAGGAAGAACTGATACAGAGGAAGCAGGTGGGGGTGGAGGGCTGGTACTACTAGAACCTTACTCTCATCTGGGTTGAAGAGGAAACAACCTGCACATCTGGAGGGATGTAAAGGTCTTCTGGACTTGTAGAGAGGTGAGAGAACTGTAGGATAGAAAGGAGAAAAGATTTTGAAAAGGACATGTAGATTAAAATTTAGGAAGGGGGATAAAATAAGTTAGGGACTCATAGGGGTCAGGGTAGAATAAGGAATAGGAGGATAAGGGGAGAAGATAAGGTGACAAAGAGAGGGCAAAATGAGAGGCTGAGAACAACAGTGAGTAAAAATAAGATGGAGGGAGGGGTAGCTAGGTGGCACAGTGGATAAAGCACCGGCCCTGGATTCAGGAGGACCTGAGTTCAAATCCAGCCTCAGACACTTGACACTTACTAGCTGTGTGACCCTGGGCAAGTCACTTAACCCCCATTGCCCCTCAAAAAAAAAAAAGATGGAGGGAAATTCACAAACAGTAGTTGATATTTTGAATGTGAATGGCATAAATTCGCTCATAAAATGGAAATGGATAATGGAATTTATTAAAAATTAGAATCTAACAATAGGTTGTTTACAAGAAATATGTTTAATAATGAGATATGCACAGTTAAAATGGAACATTGGAGTATAATTTATTATGCTTAAACTGATGCAAAAAAAGGCAGAGGTAACAGTTATGATCTCAGACAATGTTATATCTAAAATATATTTAATTAAAAGAGATAAACAAGGTAAATACATTCTGACAAAAAGTACCAGAGACAATGGAGCAATAGCAATACTGAATCTACATGCACAAAATACTATAGCATCTAAAATTTTAAAATGAAAGTTAAATGAATTACAGGTGGAGATATATAGTAGTACTACAAGAGTGGGGGGGCTTTAATTTTCCTTTCAAAACTAGATAAGTCTAAACAAAAAAATAAATAAGAAAAAAAGTCAAGTCAGTGAATAGAAGGTTAGATAACCTAGACACAAATAGCTATCTGGAAAGAATGGAATGGAAATAGAAAGGAATTCATTTTTACTCTCAGTGGTTCATGGTACCTTTAGAAAGGTTGGTTATGGGGCAGCTAGATGGCGCAGTGGATAGAGCACCGGCCCTGGAGTCAGGAGTACCTGAGTTCAAATCCGGTCTCAGACACTTAACACTTACTAGCTGTGTGACTCTGGGCAAGTCACTTAACCCCAGTTGCCTCACTAAAAAAAAAAAAAAAAAAAAAAAAGAAAGGTTGGTTATATATTAGGTCATATAAATTTTATTTCTAAAAGAAGAAAAAGAAAAATAGTAAACATATCCTTTTCAGATCACAATGCAATAAAAATATATTTAATAAGGATCCATGAAAACATAGATTTAAAACTAATTAGAGATTAAACAACACAATCTATTTTTAATAAAAGTATTTTATTATTTTCCAGTTACATGTAGAGATAGTTTTCAACATTTTTTTGTGGGGCAGTGAGGGTTAAGTGACTTGCCCAAGGTCACACAGCTAGTAGGTGTCAAGTGTCTGAGGCCAGATTTGAACTCAGGCACTCCTGAATCCAGGGCCGGTGCTTTATCCACTGTGCCACCTAGCTGCCCCAACATTTGTTTTTATAATATTTCCAATTTCCAATTTTTCTCCTTTTTCTCCTTTTCTCCTTCCTTCCCCTCCCTTCCCCCTCCCCAAGACAGCAGATAATCTGATATAGTTTATATATGTACAATAACATTAAACATATTTCTGCATTATTCATGTTATAAGAGAAGAATCAGAGCAAAAAGGAAAAAGCTCAAAAAAAGAAAAACAACAGCACCAAAAACAAAAGAAATAGTATGGTTCAATCAGCATCCATATTCCACAGTTCTTTTTCTTTCTGGATTTGGAGATCCTTTTCCATCATGAGTCCTTTGGAACTTTCTTGTACCATCGTACTGGTGAGAAGAATCTAGTCTATCACAGTTGATCAACACATAATGTTGATGATACTGTATACAATGTTCTCCTGGTTCTGCTCATCTCACTCATCATCAGTTCATGCAAATCCTTCCAGTTTTCTCTGAACTCCTCCTGCTCATTGTTTCTTACAGCACAATAGAATTCCATTACATTCATATACCACAACTTGTTCAGCCATTCCCCAATTGATGGGCAGCACCTCAATTTCCAATTCCTTGCCACCACAAAAAGAACAGCTATAAATATTTCTGTACATGTGGGTCCTTTTCCCTTTTCCATGATCTCTTTGGGACAAAGACCCAAAAGTGGTTTTGCTGGGTCAAAGGGTATGCACAGCTTTATAGCCCTTTGGGCATAATTCCAAATTGCTCTCCAGAATGGTTGGATCACTTCACAGCTCCACCAACAATGCTTTAGTGTTCTAATGTTTGCACAGCTTCTCCAACATTTATTATTTTCCTTTTTTGTCATATTAGCCAATCTGATAGGTGTCAGGTGGTATCTCAGAGCTGTTTTAATTTACATCTCTCTAATCAATAGTGATTTAGAGCATTTTTTCATATGGGAATAGATAGCTTTGATTTCTTCCTCAGAAAACTGCCTGTTCATATCCTTTGACCATTTCTCAATTGGGGAATGACTTGGATTCTTATAAATTTGATTTAGTTCCCTATATATTTTAGACATGAGGCCTTTATCAGAAGTATTGGCCATAAAAATTGTTTCCCAGCTTTCTGCATCCTTTCTAATTTTGGATGCATTGCTTCTGTTTGTACAAAACCTTTTTAATTTAATGTAATCAAAATCATCTATTTTGGATTTCATAATATTCTCTATCTCTTGCTTGGTCATAAACTGTTCTCCTTTCCATAAATCTGAGAGGCAAACCATTCCTTCCTCTCCTAATTTACCTATGGTTTCTCCTTTTATGTCTAAATCATGTACCCATTTTGACCTTATTTTAGCATAAGGTGTAAGAGGTTGGTCTATGCCTAGTTTCTGCCATACTATCTTCCAGTTTTCCCAGCAGTTTTTTTCAAATATTGAGTTCCTATCCCAGAAGCTGGAGTCTTTGGGTTTACCAAACAGTAGATTACTAAAGTCATTTACTACTGTGTCTCCTGTACCTAGACTATTCCATTGATCCTCCACTCTATTTCTTAGCCAGTATCAGATAGTTTTGATGACTGCTGCTTTATAGTAAAGCTTCAGATTTGGTACAGCTAGCCTACCTTCCTGTGCATTTTTTTTTGTTAGTTCCCTTGATATTCTTGACTTTTTTGTTTTTCCAGATGAATTTGTTATTATTTTTTCTAACTCTACAAAATAATTTTAGGTAGTCTGGTATGGCACTTAATAAGTAAATTAATTAGGTAGAATTTTCATTTTATTATATCAGTTCAGCCTATCCATGAGCAATTGATATACTTCCAATTATTTAGATCTGATTTGATTTGTATGTAAAGTGTTTTGTAATTATGTTCATAGAGTTCCTCGGTAGAACATTTACTTAAAACCATCAACAAGTATTACTTGTAATGGGGATAATAAGCTAGAAAGCTTACCAAGAAGATTAGGTCTGAAACAAGGATACTCACTGTTACTAATATTACTCAATATTGTACAGGAAATCATAACAAGAGCAATAAGAGAAGAAAAATAAATAGAAGGAATCACAATAGGGAGCAGGGTAATAAAAGTTTCTCTTTGACAGATGATATAATGGTATATTTATAAAATTCCAAAGTCTCAATGAAAAAGTTAGTTGAAGCAATTAACAATTATAGTAAAGTAGCAGGATATAAAGAAAATCCACATAAATAATCAGCATTCCTAAATATCACAAACCAAACCCTGCAAGAAGAGATAGTGGAGCAGCTAGGTGCCACAGTGGATAGAGCAGCAGCCCTGGATTCAGGAGGATCTGAGTTCAAATCTGGCCTCAGACACTTAACACTTACTAGCTGTGTGACCCTGGGCAAGTCACTTAACCCCAATTGCCTCACTAAAAAAAAAAAGAAAAAAAGAAAAAAAAAGAAGAAGAGATAGTAAGAGATACCTTCATCGAAAATTACTCTGGGGGCAGAGCCAAGATAACAGAAGAGAGACTGTGACTCCCCCTAGCTCCCAACAAATCTGTCCACTTACTCCCAAATAATGCAATAAAAAAGCAGCCCAACTCACATAAAAACAGTGAGACTATTTTCCAGGCAGAAACAGCAATTGAAATCACCTGTTGATTGGGCTGAAAGAGGAGCTCAGCACACAGCCTGGACCCCCCCAGGAATAGAATGCCTCTGAATCTTCAGGTGCCAGCAGCTAGCAGCCTCTTCTGAAGCTTGGGTCATAGACTGGTGAGGTGGGCTTTGGTAGTTGGCCAGGGTGAAGTGGGTAGAAGTCTTGCTAAAGTTAGGGGAGAAGCACCCTGGTTCTGAACCAGTGGGGCCAAATCAAGTGGTGTGCCCAGTCAGGGAAGGGCACAGGCATGCCCAAGCGTCTGACCACAGAGAATCAGATTTCAATTACACATCTACTTCTGGTTGAGATGTCAGCAAAGAAAAACAGTGGAAATAGACAGCTTCTTTGGGGGAGGGGTAGACCAGAATACACAGTCAAAAGAAGATAACAACAAAGTCAAAGCTCCAATATCCAGTGCTTCCAAGAAAAATATGATTTGCTCTCAGGCCTTAGAAGCACTCAAAAGGGACTTTGAAGAGAAAGTAGGAGAGATAGAAGGAAGATTTAGAGAAAGGGAGGAAAGAATGGAAAGAGAAATGAGAGCAATGCAGGAGAGTGATGAGGAAAATGTCAACAGCTTGAAAAGTCAAATGGGAAAGGAGATAGAAAAACTTGCTGAAGAAAATATTGCCTAGAATTAGGATTGAACAAATGGGAAGCTAGTGACCTTATGAGAAACCAAGACATGGTATAGCAAATCCAACTGAATGGAAAAATAGAAGGCAATAGAAATATCTCCTTGTAAAAAAACAGCTGACCTAGAAAATAGATCCAGGAAAGATAATTTGAAATCATTGGTCTACCTGAAAAACATGACAAAATAAGAGCCTAGACATCATCTCCCAAGAAATTGTAAGGGAAAATTGCCCTGATATTCTAGATGCAGAGGGTTAAAATAGAAATTGAAAGAATCCACTGATCACCTCCAGAAAAGAGATTCCAAAAGGAAAACTTCCAGGAATATTATAGCCACATTCCAGCTATCTCAGGAGGAGAAAAATTGCAAAGCAGCTAGAAAAAAGGAATTCAAATACTGTGGAACCACAGTCAGGATAACACAAGATCTAGCAGCTTCTACATTAAAGGACCAAAGGGCATGGAATATGATATTCCAGAGGTCAAAGGAACGGGACTACAATCTAAAATCACCTACCCAGGAAAACTGAGTATAATGTTTCTGGGGGGGAAATGGGAATTCAATGAAAAAGAGGACTTGCGCAGGCATTTGTGATGTAAAGACCTGAACTGAATAGAAATTTTTGACTTTCAAGTACAAGAATGCTAGAGAAGCATAAAAAGATAAACAGGGAAAAGAAATCATGACAGACATTGAAAGGTTAAACTGTTTACATTCTTACTTGAGAAGATAATACTTCCAAATCATAAGAATTCTCTCAGTATTAGGGCAGCTGAAAGGAATATACATAGATTGAATATGAAGGGATGATATCTATAAAGCATTTATCCTTGTTTTTTTGTGTGGCAGGCAGGGTGGGGTGGCTTATGTCTGGGGCTAGATTTGGGCTCAGGGTCTCCTGATCCAGGACTGGTGCTTTGTCCACTGTATTACCTAGCATATCCATTATGATATCTTTAAAATAAAGTTAAGAGGTAAGAGAAATGCACTGGAAGAAAGGGAAAGGGAGAGGTGGAAGGGTGTAGAAAAGCTCACATAAAAGAAACAAGAAAAAGCTTATGGAGTGGAGGGGAAAATGGTGAAGGAGTCGGGGAGTGAGTGAGCCTTACTTTCATCAGACTTGGTTCAAGAGGGAATAACATACTCAAGTGAGTATAGGTAACATATTTTGCCCTAAGGGAAAGTGGAGGGAAAGGGGGAAAAGGTGGGAGAGAGATGAAGGAAGGGAGGGCAGATTGGGGCAGGGGTGGCAGTAAAAAAGCAAAACATTTTTGAGGAGGGATAAGGTGAAAAAAGATAGAAAATGGAGTAAATATCAAGGGGAGGGAATTGGATGGAGATAATAAATAATAATAATAAATAATAATAGTAACTGTGAAAGAAATGATGAGCAGGATGATATTAGAAGGACATATGAAAAATGCAAACCATCAATTAGTGGAAGAACCCGATAGTATTTGAATCAGATTGAAGTATAATTTCAATTGTTAGTCCTTTCTAAAGTTATTCTATTTTCCTTTCACAACTTGACTAATGTGAAGATGCTTGGCATTACTACACATGTATGACATATTGAATTGCTTGATTTTTCATAGGGAGGGTGGAGGAGGGAGGGAGGAAGAAAATTTAGACACAAAGTTTTAAAAAAAATCAATGTGAAGATTGATGAGCAAGAGGATTTCAGAGAAATCGGGAAGTACGCACAGGAAACTGATGCTGAGAGAGATGATCACAACCAGGAGAACATTGTATACAGTATCAACAACATTGTGTGTTGATCAACTGTGATAGACTTAACTCTTCTCAGCAACACATGGTCCAAGATAGTTCCAAAGGATTCATGATGGAAAATGCTCTCCAAATCCAGAAAAAAAGAACTGTGGAATCTAGATGCAGATTGAATCATACTATTTCTACTTATTTTTGTTTTCCTTTTTTGAGGTTTTTCCCTTTTGCTCAGATTCTTCTTTCACAGCATGACTAATGTGGAGATATGTGTAGTGTGATGGTACATATATAAGCCTATATCAGATTGCTTGATGTCTTTCAGAGGGGGGAGGGAAGGGAGAGGGAGAAAAATTTGAAACTAGAAATCTTATAAAAACAAATGTTGAAAACTATCTCTACATGTAACTAGAAAAAAAATTTTTATAAAAAGAAAAGAAAATTACTCTAGACAATATAAAATACCTAGGAGTGTACATGCCAAAATAATCCCAGGAACTATATGAAAAAATTATTTAAAAATTTTCATACAAATAAAATAAAATTTAAATAACTGAAGAATAATTAATTGTTCATGGGGCCAGTAAAATAAAAATAATAATATTACCTAAACTAATTTACATATTTGATGTCATCTCAGTTAAATTACCAAAAATATTATTTTACTGAATTAGACAAATTATAAAATTCATTTAGAAAAATGAAAAATCAAGAATATCAAAGGAACTAATGAAAAAATGAAAGAAAAGGCAGTTAAGTGGTACCACACCTTTAACCATATCATAAGGTAGTAATTACCAAAACTGTTTGGTACTGGCTAAGAAATAGAAAGGTAGATCAATGAAGCAGAGTAGGTAAATGTAATGGCCTAAATTCTAGCTGTGATGTCTAAAATATAAATGGTCGCCTTAAATTAGAAAACATATAGCACCAATCTTTGGGCATTAAGTATTTATTAAAGTATATTAGGGGTCAGTTAAGAGAAACATGTGGATAAAGTATCCCTATTCTGCCTTTCCCCTGCTGCCTCTGCTGCCAAGACCAAGTCAGGAATCAAAAAGGCCGAGATCCTCCCCCTTCTCCCAGAA
Organism: Dromiciops gliroides; assembly: GCF_019393635.1. Taxonomy (NCBI): domain Eukaryota; kingdom Metazoa; phylum Chordata; class Mammalia; order Microbiotheria; family Microbiotheriidae; genus Dromiciops; species Dromiciops gliroides. The sequence continues at coordinate 78,678,102 of NC_057861.1, forward strand.
GCCCCTAGTCAAACAGGAAGCAGGGTCATCCTCACACACAGCTCCAAGCTAATTGGCTGGTAACTTTAACACAACTAACAGTTGGTAACTTCCAGATGCTAAAGTCACATGCTTTCTTTTCATAGCCAGAGTTCACAATGTCCCTCCCAGCAGGGGGTGTCATTCCAATTCACACATATACAATTTACAGCAGCAAATAAAAATAGGAACCTTTTATTTGACAAGTATAAAGACTTAAAATTTTGTGATCAGAATCCATTATTTGGCAAAAATTGTTGGGAAAACTGGAAAGAAGTATAGCAGAAACTAGACATAGGCCAATATCTCATACCATTTACCAAGATAAGGTTGAATTGGATAAATGATTTAGACATTAAAGGTGATATACACAAATTGGGGGATGGGCAGCTAGGTGGCACAGTGGATAAAGCACCAGCTCTGGATTCAGGAGGATCTGAGTTCAAATTTGGCCTCAGACACTTGACATTTACTAGCTGTGTGACCCTGGGCAATTCACTTAAACCTCATTTCCCCACAAATAAATAAATGAACGAATAAATGAAAGAATGAATAAATAAAAAATAAATAGATAGATGAAATAATAAATAAATGGATGAATGGATGGATGGATGGATGGATGAATAAGTAAATAAATAAAATAGGCAAATGAATTGAATGAATTGGGGGAACAGGAAAAATGTACCTGTCAGATCTATAGGTAAGGGAAGAATTTATTACCAAAAACGAAATTACAAAGGATAACAGGAAATAAAGTGGATAATTTTGATTATGTGTTAATTCAAAAAGATTTTCCACAAACAAAACTAAGCAGCCAAAATTGGAAGGAAAACAGAAATTAGGGAAAATTGTAACCCCCATTTCCCCACAAAACAACAACAACAACAAACATAGAAATATATCATTCTAAATAGGACTACCTGTTCTGGAAAACAGTTTAGATTTTGGGAGGAAATTTAGCAACCAATTCAAAGCCACTGACCCAATGGTCCGACTAATGAATATGAATGCCAAGGAAATAAATGACAGAATGAAATTTCTCATATACACCAGATATTTATAGCAGTACTCATTGTAATCGGAAAAAAGTGTGGAGGGTGTTAGGACCAATTCACTGAAGGATAGTCAAAGAAATCATGGTGAATAATTGTAATGGGATATTATTGGATGGTAAGTAATTATAGACAAGAGGAATTCAGGGAAACATGGCAAGAAATATATGAATTGATAGAGAGGAAAATGAACATAATTAGGGGAATAATGTATAAAATGATAGCACCATGATTTCCTGAAGTCCCTCTTCTTGGCAGATAACAGATCACATGCTGTCTAATGCTCCTGTTTTCCTGCTTACCTCCCCAAAGAAAAAGCCTCTACCTACAGGGACCTTGCCAAAAAAAAGCAGGTCTCATAACTCACCCTTCTCCAGATATCAATGCACTTGCGTTCAGAGGATACACAGGAGACCACTGAGATCCTTGCTATTGGTTGTCCACAAACCCTTAATCTCCCCCCCAGGGGGGACCCCAGGCATGTAAGCACATTCAGTATGCCAAAGGTTGCTTGTCCCTCATCTACCTTCTCTTTGGGGACTAGCATGCACCCAATATAGCCAAGCCCTTGAATTGCTGAAGAAAAAAGTCAACTAATGAGTAATTATATGAACTAATCAGTGTAATAAAATAAAGGCAGCTGTAATCTCTCTAGCATCTACATTTAACAAGGGAGGTTGGGCATAGGTGTCTTAGTTTAACATCTTTAAATAAAATGGTTCCCAGACCAAACTGAGTTCAGAATGTCCTCAAGTAAATGCCAAGTTACTTTATGTCCTAACTGACGCATTACACTTGATTGTCAAAATAGTTCCTGAGAAGACATCAGGTAAGGTGGATGGTTGGGAGGATAGCCTCAAATACAAAGCTGGTCATCGTGTGATTATTCGGGGTAGCAAGGCAAAGGCATAGATTGAAGAGAGGCCACTAGAAGAGCTTTGCTGCCTCATTGGCCCTTGGGCCCTTTACCTTGTATAGGTTCCTTGTGAATGGTTGCTGTCCTGTAAATTCTAGCTAGTCTGTCTAAAAAATCTAATCAGTGGTCACCAATAAATTAGAAGCTTTAACAGGAGTTTAGACTTATGAGCATTTATTAAAGAGCATAAGAGTTTGGTGAAGAGAGAGAAAGAGGCATAGATGCCTACATCTCTCTATCTCAGGGAGCCAGCATTTCTAGCTCCACTCCTCATGAGGTCCTGGTGAAAGAGAGAGTGCCTCACCCCTTCTTCCTCCCTGAAGCCTCCTGTGAAAACCGGAAACATCCCATACACACACACACACACACACACATACACACACACACGGCTCCAAGCTAATTGGCTGGTAGCTTTGATCAACAGTACCCATGAGCAAACATCACTTCCTGACGCCAAAGAACTGACCTTCCAAGCCACATGACTTGCCCTCAGACACCTTCTCCTCATGGAGGAGCTTTCCTACAGTAAGTGGCATCACTCCAATTGTCACACTGGGGACTCTATCCCTTTATTCCAGTTACCTCCACAGAGACTAGTGAACCTCTGCTGTGTGTGAGGCTCATGCTTCCATTTTTAATATGCTAGGGTAATCTTAGACTCTGCCTTTCCTTCCTTCTCTAAGGAAGCCAACCAAACATTGTCTATAGATTCTGTTTGTTCAGCTTTTACAATGTTACTTCATCTTTCCTTCTACCACTCTTTTAGATCATGCTCTTATTAGAACCTCTTAGACTATCACCACAGATAATTTAAAAGGCTTTTCTCCAGATTCCACATTTACCACAGAACTGCTACCTATCCTTCAAAGCCTAAATAAAACTCCAACTACTCCAGAATACCTTGAGCATTCTCTTTTTCTTCCCTTAATTATTGACTAGGTAAGAATTTTCTCCCATAGAGCTCAAAGGACAGTTCTGTTTTCACACTTTAATATACCTATACCCTATAACTATTAAGAGGCATCCTCTCCATTTGTCAGACTAGGAGCATTTTGAGCACAGGAGTTATATTTTTGGTAGACTATATGACTTCATCCAGCATGGACAACCACTAACTGATCAGGTTAAAGGATTAATGATAGAAGTTGAGAGTGGTGCAGATATAAGTGCCTGTTCAATAAGAAGGAGAGACGGAAGAGCCTTGAAGTTCAGAGTCTATGAGGCAAATGGCTAGAATAGGTCAATTGCAGATAAACATCAACAGCAACAAAGAAGGGGGAAAGACAGAGCCCAGCATTAGCTCAGAGCATCATTACACATGGTGTTCTCTCCAAAAGTGGCTTGTCAACTAAATACTGATGACTATTAGAAAAACAGATACTGTGGTTGCATGGAGTGGGTTGAATGGTACTGGGAGGGTAGGCTTGAGCTGGTAAACCCCTAAGACTCATTCATAGCTTTCTGACCTTTCCCTTTCACAGGTATTGTCAATTCTGTGTTGGGTCCCAGGTCTCCTGACCCCAGCTATGTACTCCCTGACCTTCCTAAGTGCTCAGCAACTGGTCCAAGATGAGGATGCCATGTGTAAAGATTTGGCATGTATACCCTGGGTCGTGTATGATATCCTGTTCAAGGTGGCTTTCAAAGGCAATAAGAAAAAACTGCTTTGTGAGCTGGTGAAGAAGTGGCCTTACTCACAACTTAAATTCCAGAAGCTGATGCAGACATGTGGGTGCTGTTCCCAGACTCCTTCTAGGAACTGTGAAGAATGTCAGTGGCCTCTCGAGCATAAGTTGAACAAAAATAAAATTGGTGCCATCCTCTTGGGAGTGTTGAGCTATATAAGGAAAGTAGTCAATGATGGTTCACAGCAGCTCCCATACAGGTTTGTGATTAAGGTACATGGGAAGGTTTTACCCCACTCTGGGAAGTAGACTCTGCTGGATTCATTTCAGCTGACATTTACCAAGGATCCCACTATATGCAAGAATACTAGAGTAGGAATTCAAAGGGAGAATGGAGAGAGCACATATTGAAGTTACTTAATAGAAAGCAATCTCAGGACAGGAAGAACACTGATAACTAGGGCAATTGGGAAATGGCCACAAGCAAGAAACAATGATTAGAACTTTGAATGTCAAAATTCATTAAGGTAAAATTAACTGAACTGCAAGAAACCTAAATCACAAGAGAATATTAGTGTGCTTACCTCAAAGTTGGACAAATTTAACACAGACAAGCAAAAAGGTAAATATAGAATTGAACAGGTTTCTAGAGCAATAAGAGCTAAAAAACTTATTGCTAAAAACTTTTTTCTCATGACTCTTCTGCATTGCTCTCATTTCTCTCTCCAGTCTTTCCTCTATCTCTCTAAATCATCCTTCCTATCTCTTACTTCTCTCCTTCAAAGTCCCTTTTGAGTTCTTCCATAGTCTGAGACCAATTCATATTTTTCTTGGAAGCTTTGTATGTAGGGTCCCTGAGGTTATTATCCTCTACTGAGGGTGCACCTTGATCTTCCTTGTTGCTGAAGAAACTTTCTATAATTCTCAACTTTCTTTGCTTGCTCATCTTGCCATCTTTTACTTCACTTTTAATTCCCTCTTACAGCGGGGCCCTACTTGCAAGCTACACTGTGTCAAGATTTAGAGGGTCCCAGGTGGTTTTGTTTGGAGGGAGGGCAGATTTTTTTCTTACCTGGCCTATTCTCTGGTCTGAAGATATCTCAAGCACAACTTACTAATTAACCAACCAGCAAGCTTTCTGTGCTGTGGCTCTTAGTTTCAATGAGCATGTATCCCTCCTCCACCTGGGCTTCCACTACTCAGATTTCTTCCTGGTTCCCTGCTGGGGTGGGACAGCAATTCCTCCCTAGGTCCCTGCTGACACCCCTGTACTTTCCCTCCCAGCTAGCCATTCAGTGCTCTCACCTGACACAAGCTCAGTTCCAAAGGAAGCTAGTGCTGCAGCTGATTCAGAGGCTCATGGGTAAGTTCCTCTGGTGTGGTGTGCCTGGGGTCTCTGTTGTGTGATCGCAGGGTTGGACTTTACTTACAGGCCTAGCAAGAACCCCCCTTTAATCTGTCCTATGACGTGGGGGTGGAAAAATAACCTCAGCCTGTCTTTGGTGGGTTTTCTGCTCCAGGGGTTCTTTTATTTTATTTTATTTTATTTTTTATTTTGTGGGGCAATGAGGGTTAAGTGACTTGGCCAAGGTCACACAGCTAGTGTCAAGTGTCTGAGGGTAGGATTTGAAACTTCTGGTCCGCCTCATCCTGGGCCAGTTCTTATACAATGCTCTGCCTAGCTGCCCCATCCAGGGGTTGTTTTATTACTTTTTTGGGGACAATTGTATCAGGAGCTCTGTGCCTTAATGTCGTTCCTCCACCATCTTGACTCTGCCCAGTTGGTGTTTTCTTGACAAAGATACTGAGGTGGTTGCATTACCTTTCCAAACCATTTTAGACATATAATGGAATACTATTGTGCTATAAAAAAATGAGTATGATGGTTTCAGAAAAATATGGAGAGACTTATATGAAGTGATGCAAAGTGAAGTGAGCAGCACAAGGAAAACTGTATGTATTGTAAGGATGACCAAATGTGAAAGACGTAGCTACTCTGATCTAGATGATGATCCAAGAAAATCCCAAAAGACTGAGGATAAAAGATGTCATTTCCCTACAGAAAGAGAACTGATGAATTCTGAGTGTAGATTGAAGCATACTTTTTTAAAACTTTCCTTATTTTTGCATTTGTTTTCTTTTGTAAAATTCAAATATGGAAATGTAGCTTTCATGACTTCACATGTATAATTGATAGCATATTGTTTCCCTGCCCAATGAATGTGTGGGGGAATATCAGGAGGAGGAGAATTTGAAACTTAAAATTTTCAAACCCATGTTGCAATTTTTACATGTAATTGGAAAATATTTAATTAAATAAATAAAAAATATTTTTGAAATTTTATTGCCTATCCTCTGTTGATTACTTCCAATTTATCCTATACGTAGCTTATTTGTACAATGTTTTCCCCCACTCACCCCCCACCACTGTTAGACTGTGAGTTCCATAAAGAGCAAGGATTTTCTTTTGCCTTCTGTTGTATCCTCAGCACATAGCACAATGTCTGGCACATAGGAAGGCTATGAGAAATGTTTGACTGACTAGACCTGGATTCAGAAAGACTGGACCTTAGTTGCCAGCTTTGTCCCTTTCTTATTGTGTCATCTTGGATAAGTTCCTAGACCTCAGTTTCTATCTTCTCTAAAACTGTGGTGACGATACTTTTACTAACTAGCAGGTCTGTTTGAGGAAAGTTCCTTACAAACCAAAAGCATTATCTGTCTATCTAGTGTCCTAACTACTTATCTTGCTATAGATAGATATAGCAATAGAGATTTAGTTCTAACTAACAGAGAAATCATTTCTAAGGAGGACAATCTGTTCCAGAAATCAGTTTGGATTTTGGGAGGAAATTTCACAACCAATTCAAAGCCACTGACCCAGTGGTCCCCAATAATGAATATGTATGCTGTAATGATTGGAGTAACGCCACCTGCTGGAGACTTACTGTAGAAAAGCTCTGCCATGAAAGAAGTCTTTGAGGCAAGGCCATGCAGCTTTTCTTTGGCGTCAAGAAAGTGAACGTTTGCTGGTGGAGGAGGAATGGGGAGCTGGTGCTCTGATTCTCTTGCTCTTTCCTGTGGACTCAGGTGGAGAGCAGAGCTAGAAATGTGCTCTCCCTTTAATAGACAGGAATCTAGGCCTTTTCTTCTTCTTTATCAAATTATTATTCTCCTTAATAAATGCTTAAAGACTAACTCTTGCTAAAGCTTATAATTTATTGCGACCACTCATTAGATATTTAGACAGACTAGCTAGAATTTTAGCCTTAACAATGCCAAGGAAGTAACTCACAGAATGAAATGTCTCATACACACCAGAATATTTATAGCAGTATCATTGTAATTAGAAAAAGGGTGGAGGGAGTAAAGACCCATTCATTGTAAAATAGTCAAAGAAATCATGGGGAATAACTATAATGGGATATTATTGGGTGTAAGTAATTATAAACAGGAGGATATCAGGGAAACATGGCAAGAAATATATGAATTGATAGGGAGAAAAAATGAGCAGAATTAGGAGAATACGTAAAATGACAGCACCAGGGTCTCCTGAAGTTTCTCTTCTGGCAGATAACAGCCACATGCTGTCTGATGCTGCTGTTTTCCTGCTTACTATCTACAGGGACCTTGCCCAATAAAAGGTCTTATACTCTCCCTTCCTCCAGATCAATGCACTTGGTTCACACAGGAGACCCTGGAGATCCTTGCTAATTGGTTGCCCACAAACTCTGCATCATCCCCCCAGGGGACCCAGCATGTAGAACATTCATTCCAAGAGTAGTTGTTGTCCCTCTCTACCTTCACTTTGGGACTAGCCATCACCCACATAACCAAGCCCTTGAATTGCTGAAGAAAAAAGGCAACTAGTGAGTACTTATATCAACTAATCAGCATAATAAAATAAAGACAGCTGTAATCTCTCTAGCATCTACATTTAACAAGGGAGTTGGGCACAGGTGCCTTAGTGGAACAGCAGGATATAATAGCTGTAAATTAAATGGGCCCTGAGAAAGTCAACTCTGGAGTGTGTTTTTGCATAATCCCCAGATACCCCAGTTAAGTGTATGTCCTAACTGACATTGTCAAAATATTTCCTGAGAAGACTTCAGGTAAGTGGATGGTTGGAGGTGCCCTCAAATACAAAGCTGGCAGAGTGTGAGTATTCAAGGGTAGCAAGGCAAAGATAGATAGTCCTTAGATAGAGGAGAGGACAATAGAAGAGCTTTGTTGCCTCCTTGGTCCTTAGGCCCTTTACCTTGTTCCTCAGGAGTATATCCCTTTATTCCAGCTACTCCACAGACACTATTGAACCTCTGCTGTGTGGGAAGCTCATGCTTTTGTTAGAAGGTGGAAAGAAGGAACAGAAATTAAGAGAGGCATTGAGAAGAAGAGGGAGGTTTTGAGCTCATTGAATTCAATTGGGGTCATGTTACTAACTCAATATGATTTGGGCAAATCTTGCTCTTTGAACCTTGGTTTCCCTTTATGAAGTATGAGAGTTAGAGTGGACAGGCTTTAGGTTGTTTTCTAACTCTATAGCTCTTGAGGGTCCTATGAAAAGGGAGTAGGGGGCTGTTAGGTTACCATTAGGGCTTAGGCTCAGGTCTGTAAAAGGCTATAGTCCATGTGACTAGAAACAAGATATTTGGGGACAAAGGGGAATAAATGAGTGTTTGATTTTTTTTATTGTCATTTAGCCATTTTCAATTTTCCAACTTTTGCTGACCTCCTTTTTTGGGGAGTGAGGGAGCAGATGAGACCAGGCCTGCAAAGCTCCAGACCCAGTGTTCTATGACTGTAATACCTAGGGGGCCTAGGATTGAATGGGAAGGGCTAAAAGGAAGTCAGTCTTCTCTGACTTTTCCAGGACTTTTCTATTCCAAAGCTAATTATCACAGTGGCATACATTTATACAGTGCTTTAAATAGCACAACCTTCCTTCCTCCAGCCCCTGCCCCACCCCCCTTTATGGTAGGTAGAAGTACTGCTGCCTTCGATTTCACAGAAATACAAACAGGCCTAGAGACCTTAAGCAACTTAGCTGACATCACACTGGTGTTTCAAGTGTCTGAGCTGAAAACTGGTCTGACATGGAGGGCAGGGTTCTATGGCTGAGCCAGGCTGACTATGTGTCTTATTTGATGGTGATAACCATACTGACCTTTCTTGGACCATATGTTTACATTTAGAGACTTGAAAAATATGATGGCCTAGTATTAAGAATGGGAGGTTTAGAGAAAAATCTGGCAGGTGTTTCCAGCCCAGGAGACAGGGCAAGCTGAAGGAATGGAAGCACCAGGGTGATTGGGATGAACCTTTCTTGTCCCTACCTTTCTCATTCTTCTTACATTTACTGGCCCAGGACAAACTACCAAGAGGTGAGGAGAACAAAGATGAATTCAACCTAACAAACATTTTCAAAGCACCTACTATGTGCCAGGCACTGTGCTAGCCACTGGGAATACAAAATTGACAAAAGTAGAAAAGCCCTTGACCTCACAGTTGATTTGTGGAAGGGAAGAAAAGAAATAGTCATGTCCACAAGTAAAGAAATACCAAGTCAGCTTGAAAGGGACTTGGCCAGAGGGAAAGAACAAAATGTATCATTTTGCTTTAAAAGACAAAACAAAACAAAACAGGGAGTTTGTCACCTTTATTTGGACTGGTCTCCTTTGACAATTCAGAAAAAGTCTGTAGACACCTCAGAGTAATGTTGTTGTTGTTTTTTTAATGTGTAACATCAAATACATAGGATTACAAAGGAAAGCAGTTATATTGTAACATAATTATCAATATTTAAATCACTTAACAGATCCCAGAGTACAAAGGTTACATAGATCCCACATCCCTACTTTTAAATATTTTAGTCAAAGCTTCACACTGAACATCATTAAAATCAACTAAACTTGCCTGGTTGATTTTTATGGATTCATTTTGTAGCCTGCAACTTTGCTAAAGCTCTTAACTGTATCAATGAGCTTCTTCACTGATTCCCTGGAATTTTCCAAGTAAACAATCATATCATATCAGCACACAGGAATAGTTTTATCTCCTCTTTACATATCCTTCTTCCTTCAATTCCTTTCTCTTGGGTTATGGCTATTGCTAGCATTTCCAGAACTATAACAAATAATCATTGGAAAGGGGAGCATCCTTGTTTCACTCTTGTATTTATTGAAAAAGGTTCTAGAAAATCCCCATTTCATATGATGTTACTATATGTTTTAGATAGATGCTTCTTGTGTTATTAAAAATGTCCCTCTATACTGGTGTTTTGTAGCATTTTTCGAATGAACAACTTATAATTTGTTTTTTTCTCTGATAAAAGTATTTTTTTCCAGTTACATGTAAAGATAGTTCTCAACATTTGTTTAAACAAGTTTTCCAATTTCAGGTTTTTCTCCATCCCTTCCCTCCCTCCCCCTTCCCATGGAGAGCAGGTAATCTGATATAGGTTTATATATCTAATAAAATTAAACATATTTCTGCATTAGTCATCTTATAATGAGAAGAATCAGAGCAATGAGGAAAAACCTCAAAATAGAAAAACAACAGCACCGAAACCAAAAGAAATAGTATGGTTCAATCAGAATCTATACTCCACAGTTCTTTTTTTCCCCCTGGGTTTAGAGATCCCCTTCCATCATGAGTCCCCTGGAACTCTCCTGTACCATTGCATTGGTGAGAAAAATCTAGTCCATTACAGTTGATCAACACACAATGTTGTCGATACTGTGTACAATGTTCTTCTGGTTCTGCTCATCTCATCAGTTCATGCAAGTCTTTCCAGGTTTCTCTGAACTCTTCCAGCTCATCGTTTCTCACAGCACAGTAGAATTCCATTACATTCATATACCACAACTTGTTCAGCCATTCCCCAATTGATGGGCAGCACCTCAATTTCCAATTCCTTGCCACCACAAAAAGAGCAGCTATAAATATTTTTGTATATGTGGGTCCTTTTCCCTTTTTCCATGATCTCTTTGGGAAAAAGACCCAAAAGTGGTATTGCTGGGTCAAAGGGTATGCGCAGCTTTCTAACCCTTTGGGCATAATTCCAAATTGCTCTCCAGAATAGTTGTATCAGTTCACAGCTCCACCAACAATGCATTAGTGTTCCAATTTTCCCACAGCTTCTTCAATATTTCTTATTTTCCTTTTTTGGCATATTAGCCAATGTGATAGGTGTCAGGTGGCACCTCAGAGTTGTTTTAATTTGCATTTCTCTAATCAAAAATGATTTAGAGCATTTTTTCATATGGGAATAGATAGCTTTGATTTCTTCATCAGAAAACTGCCTGTTCATATCCTTTGACCATTTCTCATTGTAGAATGACTTGGATTCATATAAATTTGATTTAGTTCCCTATATATTTAGAATGAGACCTTTATCAGAAGTACTTGGCCATAAAAATTGTTTCCCAGATTTCTGCATCCTTTCTAATTTTGGGTGCATTGCTTCTATTTGTACAAAACCTTTTTAATTTAATGTAATCAAAATCATCCATTTTGCATTTCATAATACTCTCTATCTCTTGTTTAGTCATAAACTGTTCTCCTTTCCAAAGATATGAAAGGTAGACTATTCCTTCCTCTCCTAATTTACCTATGGTATCACCTCTAATGTCTAAATCATGTAGCCATTTTGACCTTATTTTAGTATAAGGTTGTAGATGTTGGTCTATGCCTGATTTCTGCCATACTATCTTCCAGTTTTCCCAGCAGTTTTTGTCAAATACTGAATTCCTATCCCAGAAGCTGGAATCTTTGGGTTTATCAAACACTACATTACTAAAGTCATTTACTACTGTGTTTCCTGTGCCTAGCCTATTCCATTGATCCTCCACTCTATTTCTTAGCCATTATCAGATAGTTTTGATGACTGCCACTTCATAATAAAGTTCCAGATTTGGTACAGCTAACCTACCTTCCTGTTCCTTTTTTTTTCATTATTTCCCTTGATATTCTTGACTTTTTGTTTTTCCAGATGAATTTTGTTATTTTTTCTAGGTCTATAAAATAATTTTTAGGTAGTCTGGTATAGCACTGAATAAGTAAATTAATTTAGGTAGAATTGTCATTTTTATTATATTAGCTCTGCCTATCCATGAGCAATTGATATCTTTCCAATTATTTAGACCTGATTTGATTTGTGTGAAAAGTGTTTGGTAATTGTGTTCATAGAGTTCCTGGGTTTGTCTTGGCAAATAGACTCCAAGTATTTTATATTATCCACTGTTACTTGCAATGGTATTTCTCTTTCTATCTCTTGCTGCCAGACTTTGTTGGTCATGTATAGAAATGCTGATGATTTATGTGGATTTATTTTATATCCTGCTACTTTGCTAAAGTTGTTAAATGTTTCAAGTAATTTTTGAGTTGATTCTCTAGGATTCTCTAAGTATACCATCATATCATCTGCAAAAAGTGATAGTTTTGTTTCCTCTTTGCCTATTCTAATTCCTTTAATTCCTTTTTCTTCTCTGATTGCTAAAGCTAACATTTCTAGTACAATATTGAATAATAGAGGTGATAATGGACATCCCTGTTTCACCCCTGATCTTATTGGAAAGGCCTCTAACTTATCTCCATTACATATAATGCTTGCTGATGGTTTTAGGTAGATACTGTTTATTATTTTAAGGAAAGCCCCACCTATTCCTCAGCTCTCTAGTGTTTTTATTAGGAATGGGTGCTGTATTTTGTCAAAAGCTTTCTCTGCATCTATTGAGATAATCATATGATTTTGGTTAGTTTTCTTATTGATGTGGTTGATTATGTTAATAGTTTTCCTAATGTTGAACCAGCCCTGCATTCCTGGTATAAATCCCACCTGGTCATAATGTATTATCCTGGTGATCACTTGCTGTAATCTCCTTGCTAATATCTTGTTTAAGATTTTTGCATCAATATTCATTAGGGAGATTGGTCTATATTTTTCTTTCTTTGTTTTGGCTCTGTCTGGTTTTGGTATCACCACCATATTTGTGTCATAAAATGAATTTGGTAGAACTCCTTCACCTATTTTTCCAAATAATTTGTATAATATTGGAATTAATTGTTCTTTAAATGTTTGGTAGAATTCACCTGTAAACCCATCTGGCCCTGGGGATTTTTTCTTAGGGAGTTCATTAATGGTTTGTTCAATTTCTTTTTCTAATACGGGCTTATTCAAGGATTTTATTTCCTCCTCAGTTAACCTGAGCAGTTTGTATTTTTGTAAATATTTATCCATTTCATTTAGATAATCAAATTTATTGGCATACAATTGGGCAAAATAGTTCCTAATTATTGATTTAATTTCTACTTCATTGGTGGTAACATCACCCTTTTCATATTTGATACTGGTAATTTGGTTTTCTCCTTTTTTTAAATCAAATTAACCAATATTTTATCTATTTTATTGTTTTTTTTCCTAAAACCAGCTCTTAGTGTTATTAATTCTATAGGGTTTTTTTGCTTTCAATTTTATTAATTTCTCCTTTAATTTTCAGGATTTCTAGTTTAGTATCTAATTGAGGATTTCTAATTTTTTCTTCTTCTAGCTTTTTAAATTGCATGCCCAATTCATTGTTCTCCTCTTTCTCTTTTTTATTCATGTAAGCAGTTAGAGCTATAAATTTTCCCCTAAGCACTGCTTTGGCTGCATCCCATGGATTTTGTTATGTTGTCTCATTATTGTCATTGGATAAAGTTATTGATTGTTTCTGTGATTTGTTGTTTGACCCATTCATTCTTTAGAATAAAATTATTTAGTTTCCAATTGATTTTCAGTCTACTTTTCCCTGGCTCTTTCTTACATGTAATTTTTATTGCATCATGATCTGAGAAGGATGCATTTACTATTTCTGCCTTTCTACATTTGACTATGATGTTTTTGTGCCCTAATACATGGTCAGTTTTTGAAAATGTGCCATGTACTGCTGAGAAAAAGGTATATTCCTTTCTATCCCCATTCAATTTTCTCCAGACATCGATCATGTCTAACTTTTCTAGTATTCTATTCACCTCTTTCACTTCTTTCTTATTTATTTTTTGACTAGATTGATCTAATTCTGAGAAGGGAAGATTCAGATCCCCCAGTAGTATCATATTACTGTCTAATTTCTCTTGTAACTCATTTAACTTCTCTAAGAATTTGGATGCTATACCACTTGGCACACACATATTTAATATTGATATTGTTTCATTATCTATTGTACCTTTGAGCAAGATGTAGTTTCCTTCCTTATCTCTTTTAATGAGATCTATTTTTGCCTGTGCTTTGTCTGAGATAAGGATTGCTACCCCTGCTTTTTTTACTTTAGCTGAGGCATAATATATTCTGCTCTAGCCTTTTACTTTTACTCTGTGTATCTCTCTGCTTTAAATGTGTTTCTTGTAAACAGCATATTGTAGGATTCTGGTTTTTAATCCACTCTGCAATTTGCTTCCATTTTATAGCAGAGTTCATCCCATTCATATTCACAGTTATTATTACTGACTATCTATTCCCCTCCATTCTATTTACCCCCTTTGTACTTTTCCCTCTTCTTTTACCCTATTCCTCCTCACCAACATTTTGCTGGGATCAGTAGGCCTGGTCGCACCTGTCCTGTGGGTGACCCTCCAGCAGGGAACCTGCCCTCTTCGCTGGTACAGGTGGGTTATGCCACTGTTCTGCTGCACCACCAGCTTGTTGTGCCAGGATCCAAGGGACTCAGTTGCTTGGCTGTGGCCCACAGCTTCCTGCTGACTTGCCCGGACCCTCTCCTGAGCGCTGTGGTGAGCTGAGCCTCCCTTTTGCCCAAGTGAGACCGACGTTTTCTGAAGTCTTCTAAATTATCTCTGGTTGGAAGAGTGTGTCTTTCTGTCTCTTTGCAGGTTCTGTAGTTTCCGAATCCATCTAAAGGCTTGATTTAATGTTCTTTTTGAGGGAACAGAAGGAGAATTCATGTGATTTTTTTTTTCTGGCTACTCTGTCATCTTGGCTCTGCCTGTCCAAGTTATAATTTGTTGAAAGCTTTTTCTGAAACTATTCATAAGATTGTGGAATTTTAAAAGTTTTGCTTTTTCATCTGGTTAATTGTTTTCCAATTGTTGAACTATCCTTACATCCCTTGTAGAAATCCCACCTAGTCATTATGAATGGTTTCTTGGCTATATACAGCTATATAAGGATAGTTCAACATTAGGAAAACAACCAGACTAAAAAGTAAAACATTCAAGATCACATGATCTTATTTATACCTCCAGAAAAAAGCTTTTGACAAATTACAAGGCTTTCATGCTAAAAAAATTGACAACTTTACCTCGTTTCTAAAGGGAAAATAGGTTACTTATTCATTGTCCTTGAAGGAGAAACGTGGAGTGGCAGATCAGCTTTGACATGGGGCTTGAGAAATAATGAAGAATCCAAGACAATTCCAAGGTTGTCAGTCTGAGGAGCTGGGAAGATGGAGTTGAACCCTAGCGTAATAGGGAAAGTAGGAAGAGAAGTGTTTAGGGGAAAAGATAATGAGTTCTGTTTTGGAAACATTGAGTTTAAGATGTCTACTGGACATCCAGTTTGAGATACTTGAAAGTCAGTTGAAGATGTCAGATTGGAGGTCAGCAAAAAGACTGGGATAGAAATGGTAGATTTGAGAATCATCAGTATAAAGTTGGTAATTAATCCATGGGAGCTGATGAGATCACCAAGTGAAGTAGTATAGAGAGAAACCAAGTGAAGTAATATAGGAAGAGAAGAAAAGGGGGCCCAGGACATAACCCTAAGTGAGACCTATGAAAAAGGAGCCAGGAAAGGAAAAACAGAAGGAGCAATCAGATAGGAGGGCAACCAGAGAGTTGTGTCCTGAAAACCTAGAGAGAAGAGAGTATCAAGGAGAAGACAAGATTAACAATACCAAAGGCTGCAGAGAGATCAAGGAGAATGAGGATTGAGAAAAGGCCATTGGATGTGGCAAATAAGATATCATTGCTAACTTTAGATGCAGCAATTTCAGTGGAATGATGGGTTCAGAAGCCAGATTTTAAGGAATTAAGAACAGAATGAAAGGGGAGAAAGTAGAGGCACCTATGGCAGAAGGTGTTTTCAAGGAGTTTAGCTGCAAAGGTGAGAATAGATGCTGCACAATAGCAGAGATGAAAATATTTAGTATGGGGTTTTCAGGATAAGGCATACATGAGCATAATATGTAGGCAGTAGAAAATGAGCCAGTAATGAGGGAGATATTGGGGGAAAATGTGAGAATAGGGATAACAGAAGGGGGAACCTATTGAAGAAGATTGGAAAGAAATAAATCACATGAACAAGTACAAGGATTACCTTTTGTATGGAACAAGACCATTTCATTGCATTAAACAGGGGAGAAGGAAGAGAAAGTAGCAGAAAGCACGTGAGTGATAGATGAGGAAGAAGGGATAAGAGGGAGTTCATGGTAAATAACCTCAATTTATTTCTGTGAAATAATGCAAGGTTCTCAGCTGAAAGAGGGTAGATGTACAACTTGTGTAACCTATATCTGATTTCTTATCACCTTAGGGAGTGGAGATAAAATTTGGACCTCAAAACTTTCAATAAAATGTTTATTTAAAAAAACATTATTTTTAAATGAAAGAGAAGGGGGCAGCTAGGTGGCGCAGTGGATAAAGCACTGGCCCTGGATTCAGGAGGACCTGAATTCAAATACAGCCCTCAGACACTTGACACTTACTAGCTACATGACCCTGGGCAAGTCACTTAATCCTCATTGTCCTGCAAAAGAAAATAAATAAATGAAGAAAAATGGAAGAAAAGGTAGAGAAAGAATCAAGGGAGATTTAAAAAGTAATGAAAAGTTTTGGAAGAGTAGCCATGGAGGGTGGGATAATAAATGAGATATATAGAAGAATTGCCTAGCAGCATTGATGACCCAGTTCAGGTTATATAAATATATTTGTAGTAGACAAAATGGTTGCAAAATTTGCTCTGCCTTCATTCAGCAGCACACATGTAGGCAAGAAGATGACGAATAGTAAAAGTGATCCAAGGCTGAGGCAAGCTGGTGTTGTGAGTGAAATTCTACACAGGTAGACTGAGGCATATTTTCTCTGAACAAGATAACATATGACTAACGTGCCAAGAGATTGGGTCAGTGACTCTGCCTCAATTTAAGACAAAGACCCTGAGGTGTACATTTAGCTCTTTTTGATAAGATTCAAAGAAAACAAAATGGGGTAGGTGAGGAAATTATACAATTGCTTACAGGGTTTGCAATTGCTTATAGGTTGGGGATGAGGGCGATGTGGTTGGTTACATTCAAGAAAGTAGGCTTTACACACATGTGAAATAGGACCACCCCTCTTTGTCTTAGATTAATTTCTAATGGATTTGTGGGACCCAGCCACATCCCAGAATTATTGACAGAGGGCCAGGGATAGTAGACTCACTGAGAATGAGGTAAGACTCCTTTTTAATGATCAAGAATAAGGCTAAGATGGGACAAGGCCAGCTTGTCTACTCTCATGAATAGCAAGTAGATGTTATGGAGTTTCTCAGCACCTGGAGTTATGCAGGATAACAACCTTCCTTACCATAAAGTTATTTTTTGCAGGTGGTGCTGAGAAAATAATTAACTTAGAATTAGAATGTTTCATGAAAGTACTGAACCTCTAAAGTGAGCTCAGAGTTTTTCTTTAAAAGATATTGAGGGGCAGCTAGGTGGCACAGTGGATAAAGCACTGGGCCAGGATTCAGGAGGACCTGAGTTCAAATCTGTCTTCAGACACATGACAATAGCTGTGTGGCCCTGAGCAAGTCATTTAATCCTCATTGCCCTGCAAAAAAAAAAAAAAAGTTATTGATAGAGAAACAACTATTGACATCCGACTCAGAGAGGAAGACTGAACTTTTAAACTCATGAGCTTCTTTAGTCTGAGAGAGAGAAAAAAAGTTTAGGATTTTTATATCAACTATAGAATAGTTATAGAATAGTATAAAATACCAAATGAATTTTAATTTCACACTGTTCTGAATTGATGATATGATAATGGGGGTGGGGGTGGGAGTGGAGATTCAAAAGTTGGAGGACAAGGCAGCTAGGTGGTGTAGTGGATAGAGCACTGGCCCTTGATTCAGGAGGACCTGGGTTCAAATGCAGCCTCAGACACTTAACAATTATTAGTTGTGTAGCCCTGGGCTACACTTAACCCCAATTGCCTCACACACACACACAAAAAAAAAAGTGGAGGACATTGGAGAGTTGAATTGGTTCACCAAGTAGTTAAGATGAGAAGAAAATTTATGTTCCCATTACCATAAATGGCCTAGGAAAGATTTAAAGGGTCAAGAGGTTGGAGGTCTTGGTGTGGGTGAAGAGTAGTTCCATAAGAAAAGACAGTGTGGCAGATAAGTGGTGCAGTGGATAAAGCACTGGCCCTGGATTCAGGACCCGAGTTCAAATCTGGCCTCAAACACTTGACACTTACTAGCTGTGTGACCCTGGGCAAGTCACTTAACCCTCATTGCCCTGCAAAAAAAGAAAAAAAGACAGAAATTTCAGAAACCTTAAACGTGACAGTGGTACATTTGCGGGTGATGGAAAGATCAAGAGTATGATTATTTTTTGTATGTGACAGGTGGGGTGGAGTAGTTGATCATGGGAGGTGAGTAGGTTGAGGAACTGACTGGTTAGGGTATTGGAAAAAGAATCAATATGTATGCCAAAGTATCCCCTAGTATTAGAGCAGGAGTTGGGAAAGAGAGAAAAATTGTAAGCCATGTCCTGAACTCATCAAGGAAGGAAGAGGACTGAGCTGGCAGTTCTGTAGACAAGGACTTTACCATTGATTGGATGGTAGAAATGAATAGCATGAACTTGAAATAAAGAGATGTTACTGAGTCAAGAAGGAAAGGAGAAAACATGAAAGTGACAATGGGTGAGTTTGGCAACTCTCCCACCTCAGCCAGAGCAAGTGCAAGAGAATGAGTGAAGGAAAGAGAAAGGGTGGCCAGGGAGGCTGTGTTATCAGGGGAAACCCAGGTTTCAATAAGAGCTAGTAGATGCAAGGAATGGGAGAGGGATGGTTTGAAGATGAAGGGAAGTCCGTTGACCATCGAACAGGTGTTCCAGAGGGCACAGAAGAAAGGCTGGGTGAATTTAGCATGAACCTTTGGGGTGGGGGTATGGAGGAAGATGGGAATGAGGAATAAGGTGGTGGAGGTGTGGAATGGGGTTTGGATGATGATGCTCAGGACTTCAGAGTCATTGTGATGTGAAAGGTATGAACAGGTGTGAGAATGATCATCACTGAGTAGAGGGCCTCTAGCCACAAAAGACAGGATATTGGAGGCATGAAGTAAAAGGGAGGGTTACTCTTCTTTACACTGGAGGTTCTCCACATCCCATTTGGGAAATTGGGCTGGCAGCAGAAGGTAGAAGGTAGAATGTGCCTTCTCCTTGTACAGATGGAAGTAGTTACTTTGGGGCAGATGAAAAATGCCCAGCCTGGCCTTTGCCCAAAGGAACACATTGTGTCCAGCAGGTCTTTGCCCAGGGCCCTGAGGTCTTACCCAAGGAAGCTAACTGTGAGCTGGCAGCAGGAAATGGTGGAAGCTTCTGTGCAGACTAAAGGCATCCACCTTGGTCCCCAGAACCTAAGAATGGCCCCCAGCAGATCTTCTCACCCACAAAAGCTAGCTATGAAGCAGCAGCATGAATTGGTAGACTGTCTGTACAGATGGAAGAAACCCCTCCTAGAACCTAGCAGCTTTTCCTCGAGGGAACACACTGTGTCCGGTGGGAAATAGAAGTATTAAGTCACTAACACATCTGCAATCTGAGTTCTCCTCACCTGAACTAGCTGGGCACCTAAGAATTTTTAGTAGTTTCTATATTTGACAGTATTTCTCTATTTCTTTTCTGGTTTTCTTAGTGTGTAACTGTGCGTAATATATTCTGGTTCTTCTTGTTTCTTCTCATTTTGCTATGATTTTACCTTATTCATTTGCTATTTTAATTATTTGATTTTCTCCTTTTCTTAATAACATTACCTAGGGGTTTATATATTTTTAGTCTTTTCAATGAAGCAGATCCTATTTCTATAGGATTCATGTTGCCAATTTATCTATTTTCCCTCTAAATTTTAGTATTTCCTCTTTTTTTAAGTTTGTTTCTTTACTTGTTGGTTTTCCATTTTTATGAGATATTTTATTTTTTCCGCTACATGTAAAGATAGTTCTCAACTTTTGTTTATACATGCTTTACAATTTCAGATTTTTCTCCCTCCCCTCCCTCCCCCCTCCCCTAGACAGCAGGTAATCTGATATAGGTTATATCTATATATCTCTATACATATACATATACATATATATACACACATATATATACACATAATAACATTAATCCTATTTCTGCATTAATCCTGTTACAAGAGAAAGAATCAGAGCAGTGATGCAAAAACCTCAAAATAGAAAAAAAAAAACAGCACCCAAAACAAAAGAAATAATATGGTTCAATCAGCATCTATACTCCACAGTTCTTTCTTTCTTTTTTTTTCTTGGATTTGAAGATCCTCTTCTATCATGAGTTCCCTGGAACTCTTCTGTACCATTGCATTGGTGAGAAGAATATAGTCCATCACAGTAGGTCAACACTCAATGTTGATGATACTGTGTACAATGTTCTCCTGGTTCTGCTCATCTCACTCATCATCAGCTCACGTAAGACCCTCCAGGTTTCTCTGAACTCTTCCTGCTCATCATTTCTTACAGCACAATAGTATTCCATTGTATTTATATACCACAACTTGTCCAGCCATTCCCCAATTGATGGGCACCCCCTCAACTTCCAAATTCCTTGCTACCACGTAAAGAGCAGCTATAAATATTTTTGTACATGTGGGTCCCTTTCCCCCTTCCATGATTTCTTTGGGCAAAAGACCTAAAAGTGGGATTGCTGGGTCAAAGGGTATGCACAGCTTTATCGCCCTTTGGGCATAATTCCAAATTGCTCTCCAGAATGGTTGGATCAGCTCACAGCTCCACCAACAATGCATTAGTGTTCCAATTTTCCCACAGCCTCTCCAACATTTATTATCTTCCTTTTTTGTCATTTTAGCCAATCTGATAGGTGTCAGGTGGCACCTCAGAGTTGTTTTAATTTGCATCTCTCTAATCATTAGAGATTTAGAGCATTTTTTCATATGGGAATAGATAGCTTTGGTTTCTTCATCAGAAAACTGCCTGTTCATATCCTTTGACCATTTCTCAATTGGGGAATGACTTGGATTCTTATAAATTTGATTTAATTCCCTATATATTTTAGAGATGAGGCCTTTATCAGAAGCACTGGCCTCAAAAATTGTTTCCCAGCTTTCTGTCTCCCTTCCAATTTTGGATGCATTGCTTCTGTGGTTTTCCATTTTTAAATACATTTCCAATTCACTAATCCTCTTTCTCTATTTTGATCATGGATGTTTGTAAAAATAGGATTTTCCCACTAAGGATTGTTTTCTGTTAGACAAATGATCCTGAGGTTGTCTCTACATATACTTTCTTCAAAAAACACTGTGTTTTGCTTGCGTATAGAGCATATTTCTTTTCATACTATTGTCATTTTCTTCTCTTTTATATATCTGCATTCTCAATCTATTGTTCTCTCTGTTTCTTTGAGGTTTAACATTCTAAATTGTAGTGTTTTCTAGTCTCACTGTTATTTTTGCTATGGAGGCCATAAATTCTGCTCACATTTTGTTCAACATTTGCAAATTTCACAGGGTCCTTTGTCTCAGCAAATTTTGTATCATTTTCCATTATTTTTCAATATTTACTCATAAATGCCTGGACTCATTTGCTAGATTTGAAGGACATTATTTTCTTCTGTAGATACTGTTTTTCCTATTGATTTTATCTGTTTACATTCAAGATCTTTTGAGTTTTCTTCTTAAATCTTTAATTCTAGTCTCTTTCCTCTATATTTTCCCTATCAATTCTCTTTCTGAGTCCCTCCTTTTTACCGTGATTTCCTTTGGGGTTGGATTTCAAAGTGTCTAAAATTCATCCCATTCTTAGCAATTCATGGTCAAGCAACCTAGGTATGTGTCCCAACTGACTTTTGGATGGTCAGATAAGACCCCAGCTAGATGCTGGGCTCCTTCTTTCAGGTTTAGTGGAACACTATAAAATCCCACCATGCAAATAGTAGCCTGTCCTTTTCCTTCTGGTCCTTAGTTCTTTGGCTTTAAACCAACCTTTTGGAGCTTTACACTGCTGCTGCTAAAGGGCTGTCCCGGTCAGATTCAGGCTCTACAAGTATGACAGATTTATTAGACCAGGTGGAATTTTGCTGGAACTTCAAGATTGTCCAGCATTACCCCAACACAGTTGGTGAAATGGAGCTGTTAGACCAGCTCTGGCTCTGCTGGAGCTCCACAGATGTCTTCCCCAGCACTAGAATTTCAGAATTTTGCAGTGCTAGTACTACAAACATATCTCTCCCCCTACCCCCACCCCCAACCACCCTGCCAAAGAGGTTTTTGTTTCTGAGGCCCTGTGGCCACTTGGTTGGTTGTCACACTACAAGAAAATTCTGAAAGCTGGATTCAGGGTCTCCAAGGTGCTGAAAAGAGGGATGGGCTCCAGGGTTGTGGTATTGGATTTTGTTTTAAGCCTGAGTCATGCCTTTGGATGTGCTATTACAGCTTCACTGCTGCTAACATGGGAAGTAGGGGAGAGCTGAATGCGATCAGGGTCACTAAGTGTCAGTTCATGGGCTGGGGAGGAAGAAGAGCAGGTAACCTTTTATGGATTCTGGGTGTCCTAGACCATGAAAGCAGCTGAAATTACTTTATCTTTCCTTCTTAATTTCTGTTTTAGAGACTTCTGAGAAGTCCTGGAGATCAGAGAAAATGTCTAGTCTACCATCCTATTGCTCATATCTTCTCTCACTCTTCTATTAACTCTATAGGCTGACTTCCAACCTCATTATTCAGTTAACATTCCTCTCACCACAATTTCTAGTGATCTATTACTCACAAAATAGAATAAACATCTCAATGTTTAACCTTCTTTGCTTCTTCACATCCTTTGACAATGAAGGGCTCTATTTTCCTTGATACTTTCTTCTCTCTAGGTTCAAGGTACTCCTCACTGCTGATTCTCCTCCTACCTATCTGGCCATTCCTTCTGAGTCTCCTTTGCTGGATCTTCATACAGGTCAGGTCATCTGACTCTGAGTATCTCACAGGAACTCATCAGTTCCCCTAGATTCAATTATCATCTCTATGGTGATGATTCTCAAAAATGTACTTAAGGAGCCCTAACCTCTCCGCTGACCTGGAGGTCTCGCATTTCAAGTGCCTAATATCTATAATGTATTGTCCAGCAGAAATCTTAAACTCAACACATCCAACACTGAACTCATTATCTTCCTCTCCCAAACAACTTCATCTTTGCCAGACGTCCCTATTGTTGTTAAGAGTGCCAATATTTCCCTAGTCACCTAGACTTGACTCTACTATCTTTTACCCCCTCAGATTCAATCTGTTGCAAAGGCCTCTGGATTTCATGTTTGCCACATTTCTCATTTCTGATAAAGTTACCACCCTGGTTCAGAATCTCTTTTCCTCATACCCAGACTAATACAGTAGACTGGTGATTGGATTGTCTCTTGACATGAGGTAATTCTCTTCTACGTTGCTAAGTGATCTTCCAAAAGTTCACATCTTCATTTGTCCGTTTTCCCCCACCCCCCCATCTAATCAATACACTCCAGTCACTCATTATCCTCAGTAAGATCAATAACAAAATGCTTTGGTGGTCACAATCATTCAGCACCTGAAACCCTTACTTTTCAGTCTTTTTACACCATATTCTTCCCCATATATATTCTTCAATCCCATGACAGTTCTCTCTGCTGTTCCTAAAGAAAAAGAAAAAAAAAAAGGTACTTCACCTCTCTGCTCCAGGCATTTTTACTGACTGTATCTCATGCCTAGAATGCTCTCCCTGTTCATCTCTGTCTCCTAGGTTTCCTACCTTGCTTCGAGTCTCAGCTAAAATCCCACCTTCTACAGGAAGCCTTTCCCTATCTCTTAACTGTAGTGCTTTTCATGTGTTATTTCTAATCTACCTTCTGTATCATTTATTGAGACACAGTGATTTGCATATTGCCTCCCCATCAGATTGTGAACTCTTCCATGTCAATAATGTCTTTTGCCTTTCTTTAAAGCCTCAGTACTTGGGACACTAGCTGACAATGAGTAAGTACTTAATAAAGGTATACTAACTGACTCTTCCTAAAATAAAGTAGCTCATATTCTCTTGTTCATCTAATCATTCTTCTCACTCCTCAGTCCCTTTTTGCCCCTTCTCTGTGACTATTGCAATGGCCTAGCTGCAGCTTTCTTCCTATTCCTTTTCCTTTCCTTTTGCAAGCTCACACTTTCTACACAGACAAGTTCTACACATAGAGCTCCAGTCCAGGCTGCATTCTTGAAAACCAGGGCCACACATCCACACTTAAATCCTTGGATTTCCCACTAGTTCCTTAAGCCACATATGTCTAAAACGGACCCTTATTTCCTCCTCATTGAGATGTCACTGTTGCTCTCTTGGAACAGAGAGTTCCCATTCTCTTTATGTTGCTATAATCTTGGATTCTACACTCCCTTCCTCATTCATAGCCAAACAACCGTGGCCTAGAGACACTTTGTTCAGCTTTTATACCTATTACTTCACTCTTCCCTCTGCTACTTTTTTGGGTCATGCTCTTATGAGAAGCTCTTGGACTATCATCATAGCCACCTGTTTAGGACTTGTCTCCTGACCCCACATAACTGCTATGCAACTGCTACCTGTCTTTCAAAGCCCAAACAAAACTCCCAATACCCCAGGAAGTCTGGAATACTCTGTTCTCGTGACCTTAACTATCTAATTGGCAAGAACGTTCATCCATGAAGTTCAAGGAACAATCTCATTTTCACACTTGAATGTACTTGCATCTTATAACTCTTAAGAGGAATCCTCTCCATTTGTCAGACTAGGATCTCCTTGAGGGCCAAAGTTATATTTTTGGTAGTTATGTAGATTTCTACAGCATGGACAACCACTAGTAGCTCAGGTGAAAAGATTAATGTTGGAAGGTGAGAGTGGTGCAGATATAGGTGCCTGTTCAATAAGAAGGAAAGAGGAGGGGCAGCTAGGTGGCACAGTGGATAGAGCACTGGCCCTGGATTCAGGAGGATCCGAGTTCAAATCTGGCCTCAGACGCTGAACAGTTATTAGCTGTGTGACCCTGGGCAAATCACTTAACCCCAACTGCCTCACCAAAAAAAAAAAAAGGAAAGAAAGAAAGAAAAAGAGAGAGAGGGAAGAGCCTAGAAGTTTAGAGTCCATGAGGCAAATGTCTAGAACAGGTCAATTGCAGATGAACAGCAACAGCAACAATGAAAGGGGAAAGACAGAGCCCAGCATTAGCTCAGAGTATCATTACACATGGTGCTCTCTCCAAAAATGGCTTGTCAACTAAATACTGATGACTATTAGAAAAACAGATACTGTGGTTGCATGGAGTGGGTTGAATGGTACTGGGAGGGTAGGCTTGAGCTGGTAAACCCCTAAGACTCATTCATAGCTTTCTGACCTTTCCCTTTCACAGGTATTGTCAATTCTGTGTTTGGGTCCCAGGTCTCCTGACCCCAGCTATGTACTCCCTGACCTTCCTAAGTGCTCAGCAACTGGTCCAAGATGAGGATGCCATTTGTGAAGACTTGGCATGTATACCCTGGGTCGTGTATGATATCCTGTTCAGGGTGGCTTTCAAAGGCAATAAGAAAAAACTGCTTTGTGAGCTGGTGAAGACATGGCCTTACTCACAACTTAAGTTCCAGAAGCTGATGCAGGCATGTGGGTGCTGTTCCCAGACTCCCTCTAGGGACTGTGAAGAATGTCAGTGGCCTTTCAAGCATAAGTTGAACAAAAATAAAATTGGTGCCATCCTCTTGGGAGTGTTGAGCTATATAAGGAAAGTAGTCCATGATGATTCACAGCAGCTCCCATACAGGTTTGTGATTAAGGTACATGGGAAGGTTTTACCCCACTCTGGGAAGTAGACTCTTCTGGATTCATTTCAGCTGACATTTGCCAAGGATCCCACTATATGCAAGAATACTAGAGTAGGAATTCAAAGGGAGAATGGAGAGAGCACATATTGAAGTTACTTAATAGAAAGCAATCTCAGGACAGGAAGAACACTGATAACTAGGGCAATTGGGAAATGGCCACAAGCAAGAAACAACAATTAGAACTTTGTACATCAAAATTCATTAAGGTAAAATTAACTGAACTGCAAGAAACCTAAATCACAAGAGAATATTAGTGTGCTTACCTCAAAGTTGGACAAATTTAACACAAAGACAAGCAAAACGGTAATTACAGAATTGAACAGGTTTCTAGAGAGAAGAGCCAAAAACTTATTGCATCATCTGAGTGGCAAAAAAATGCATCTTCTTTTTAAATTTTGAAAAAAGCTAGCAGTGGTGAGATAAAAGTGAAGTAGGGAATGTATTTTCAATTTAGGGACCAGCTCTGAAGAAGCTCAGCTAAGAAGGGATGAAATAGCTGCTAGCAGACCAAGTTGACTGGGACAGAATATAGTATATATCAATGAGAGAAATAAAAAAAAAGGACTAGGAGACATGAGAATTACACTATGGACTCAAATCTCAGGCTGAGGATTTTGTATCTTGGCCTAGAAAAATGGAGAGCACCTGAAGATTGAGTAGGGAAGTAATATCAAACTTAGATTTTAGAAATGTAAATCTAGAGAGATTATGGAGTTGGATTAAAGTCAGGAGACCCTGGAAGCAGGGAGACAAATTCAGAAGCTATTCAAACAGTCCTTTTAGCCTGTACTAGGCATGGGACTATGGGACAGGAAAAGGAGAGATGAGAAATGTGCTCAGAGCATTGAGAAAACTGGGCAATTGTCTATGGAGCACAGAGGAAAAGAGAAGAGGCAAGGTTGACACTAAGAGTGTGGTCTTGAAAGACCACAGATCAACCAGTTAGAGATGGCCACCAGTCAGTTGATAATAAACATTTAAGACTGACATAGAAGATGCTAATTTGGTCTCAGAGCCAGTAAAGTCCAGGTTCAAGGCCTACCTCTGACACTGCTGACTGTGCAAGTCACTTAAGGTTTCACTATTCCAGGCAACTCTCCCAGTAGAATTTGCATGGAAGCTGGTAGGATGCATCCTTTCCCATAATGAATGTAATTTGAATTCCCTGTATTAATTACATCACCAATCATGTCCCTATCCCTTTCAGTTACTGCGCTAGACACTGGGGATAAAAATAATAGAGCAATAATCTCTGCCACAGAAAGTTTATATTTTGTAAAAGAGACAAGGTATTTAAGTGTATGCAAGGTAATTTTTTTTTCTTTAGGGTGGGCATGAAGCTAGTATTGGAGTGGTTTCAGTGAAGGCTCCACATAGGAGACAGTATTTTTTCAAAGTGGGATAGTAGACAAATAGGAATCTTTCAAGAAATAACAATCACTCCAATGCAGAAGGGAAGGCCAGCCCAAATGAGAGCAAAATGTGCAGAGCTCTTATTTTCTAATATTTCCCGGTGATTGTTCTTTACACTTCTCAAGTTGTAGTCATTGTCTCACTTTCTTGACTCTTACTTGCAGGAATCTGGTTCAGTTCAAATAAGTTTTTCTGTGCTTTTCTCTATTAATGGTATTTTAAAGCAAAGTAATATCCCATTGCATTTATGTACCACAGATTGTTTAGTCATTCTCCAATTGATGGACATATACTCAGTTTCCAGTTCTTTGCTGTCACAGAGAATGGCACTATAAAAAAATTGGATTGCACTGGGGCTTTCCATTTAATGATGTATTAGGGATATGTAGATATATGCTGCATATATGCAGTAGCATCTCAAGATCAAAAGACCAGAGTATTTAAGCCAGTGTTGAATAACTCTTTCCAGGGGAAAAAAACTGCACATGTGATATGTTCTTAAGTATACTTGATGTTTTCTCCATCACTATCTAAATACAAGATAATCAGGGTCCATGGGAGCACAGTGGATAAAGCACCAGCCCTGGATTCAGGATGACCTGAGTTCAAATCTAGCCTCAGACTCTTGATACTTACTAGCT
This sequence comes from Dromiciops gliroides, assembly GCF_019393635.1. Lineage (NCBI taxonomy): Eukaryota > Metazoa > Chordata > Mammalia > Microbiotheria > Microbiotheriidae > Dromiciops > Dromiciops gliroides. Next base: position 78,705,853 of record NC_057861.1, read on the forward strand.
GCATCTCCCTGGGCAGGGCACTTAACCCTCATTTCCCCACCAAAAACAAACAAAAAAACCACAAGATGACAAAACCATGGATGAAACCCTGATTTGAAGTAATTACCAATTTCTGAGGTATAAATGCTAACACTGAAAATCTAACAATTGGTTCCCCACATTCAGTTTGAGCTGGCCCTAGCATACCTAATGTTTAGTATCTATCAGAAAAGGGAGGGAATAAAGGATGGGAAATTATGATGAATAACTGAATCTTCAGAATTCATGTTCATAAAAGTGGAACACAGAGGTGGTGGCAAAGTTATGGTTGTTGATTACCTCTGAGTGTAGCAGAGGTGGAATGACAGAAAATAATGGGAGCTGAAGAGACTGAGATCATCAACAATTCCTATAACAGGAAGGCAGGAACTGGAGTGAGAAGGAGAATGCCTACTGGTCAGGAGATACATCCGGGATCTCCTCTGGGTGATTAGTTTCAATAGTGTGAATCTCCAAGGAGTAGTGGTTTCTAAGTGATAAGAGGAGAAGGAGCCTGTTACTGGAAAGCAAGGAATCTTATGACTTCCCCCTCCAAGACCAGTGAGTCAGGAGTTAAGAGAGAAGAAGACAGCCATAGTCAATCCAAGGCCAGGAATGCAGGGGAATCTGGAGAGAGCCACATCTCAACGCATGCCAGAAAATTGAAGGAGCTAGAGGAAGAGTTGTAAAAGGAAAGGAAGCCTGTTACTTATGGAAAAGGTGTTCTAGAAGGGCCAGTGAAGAAGCATAAGGAGTGGTATATTTGGCAAGGGAGTTGGAACTGAGGGAGTAGGCAGCCAGCTTTGCAGAGAGGGTTGTCTTCTTTGGGGTTTCAGTATAACTGGGATGAGTAGAGTAAGAGGCAGTGAGAGTATGTCAATCATTAGGGAATGAATCCAGAGAAGGTATCAGTGGGTGGGAAGAGATCCACTGAAAGAGAAAGGCAGTTAGAAGTTTCAAGATCTGGGTGGCAGAGTCAAGACTGTGGGGGAAAGACATTAAACACACAGACCTCCTGACACAATTACCCCCAAAACAAGCCCTAGAGTGGAAAAACCCACAAAAAGTTGCTGAGATTATTTTCCAGATTAAAGGGGGATCTACTGGGCTGTGAGTAGAATCTAACCCCCAATTGCACCAACACAGACCCCAAACATGCTGCGCAAGGGGAATTTACCCCCAGCCTCCAAATCAGCTGAAGCACCTGTGTCTTCTGGAACTAAGCTTACTGTCAGGTGAGAGGGCTGAACAGCTGGCCTGGGGGACGGGGAAGGGGGGGAAAACAGAGGGGTGTCTGCAGGACCTGAGGAGGAGTTCAGATATCCCACCCCAGCAGGGAACCAGGGAGAAATCTTGAGCTGCAGGAGGCACAGGTGAGTGAAGGGCACAGGCTCATCAGAGCTAAAAACCACCACAGCACTCTGTTGGCTGGTTAACTAGCAAGTTGACTTGAGGTTACCTTCAGACCAGAGAACAGGCCAGGTGAGAGAAAAACCTGCCCTCTCTCAAACCAAAACACTTGAACCCTCTAAAGCTTGACATTTAGAGCTCGCAAGGAGGGCCCCACTGTAAGAGGGAGCTAAAAGTCAAGTAAAAAGCGGCAAGATGAGCAAGCAAAGAAAGTTGAGAATAATAGAAAGTTTCTTTAATGGTCCAACTGTTTACAATCCTACATGGGAAAATAATACTTCAAACTCATGAGAACTTTCTCAGTAAGGAATTTGCAGAAGACACAGGTCTGAACTGAATATGAAGGGATGATGTCTATAAAACATTTATGTTTTGTTCTCTGTGGGGCAAACAGGGTGGGGTGTCCTATGTCTGGGGCCAGTTTGGACTTGGGGCCTCCTGGGTCCAGGGTTGGTGCTTTGTCCACTGTGCCACCTAATTGAACCACAATGACATCTTTAAAATAGGGTTGAGGGGTAGGAGGAATACACTGGGGGAGGAAGAAGGGGAGAGATGGTCTGTGGAGAGGTAGTTCACATGAAGGAAACAAAAAAAGCTTATAGAGGAGAGGGGAAGGAGTGGGGGAGTGAGTGAACCTTAATATCATCAGAATTGTCTTAAAGAGGGACTAACATACATACACAAGTGGGTATAGTAATAGATTTTTGCCCTGAGGGAAAGTGGGATGGGAGGGAGATAAGGGGAGGGGGGAGAAGAGGGGAAGGAGGGAAGGGCAGATTGGGGGGGAGAGAGTAGTAAAAAGCAAAACACTTGAGGAAGGTGAAGATGTGCATAACTGCACAAGTATGACATACTGAATTGTTTGATTTCATAGGGAGGGTTGAGGAGGGAGGGAGGAAGAAAAATTTAGAACATAGAATTAGCTCAAAGACCTTAATCTCATCAGAGTGGGCTCCTTCACACCCAATTGGGAGGAGTAATCTATGTAACCCTACAGGAAAGTAGGAGGGGAAGAGGATGAGGAGGGAAGGGTGAATGAAGGGAATGTAGAGCTGAAGAGGGGGCAGTCAGTAGCAAAACACTTTTGAGGAGGAATAGGGTAAAAGAAGATAGAAAATAGAGTATATATCATGGGAAGGGAGTAGGATGGAGGGAAATAGTTATGATGATTGATTATAATGGCAAAACGAATGGTACCTACTTTGCTGGAGTACTATGAGGAAAATTCTTTGCCAAGTACAGGTTATAATGAACAGGATGCTATCAGAAAAACCTGGAAAGACCTAGATAAACTGAAGCAGAGTGAACTGTACCATATATAAAATAACTGTAGTAGTATAAGATGATCTGCTGGGAAGCATGTGGTTTGTTCCAGCAAGGCAATGATCCAATATAACCCTGAAGGACTTAAGAAAATTGCAATCCATCTACAAAGAAAGAACTGATGGGATCTGAAAACAGATGGAAACACATTTTTAAAAATTTTTTTCTTTGACAAGTCCATAATCTGAAGTTTTGTTTAACTGTTTTCTATCACAACCTAGCTAATGTGGGAATATTTTCCATGACTACTCATGTATAACTTATTTTGAATCCCTTGAGTTCTTGTGGGTGGGGGTAGGGAGGAAGGAGGAGAAGTTGGAACACAAAGTTTTTAAAAATTGATGTCAAAATTTGTTTTTACATATATTTTGGAAAATAAAATTTAAATGAAATGAAAAAAAAAATGAAAGCCCCCCCCAAAAAAAAGTACAGCGAGGAAGATTAAAAAAAAAAAAGTTTCAAGATCTGATCCAGTCATTAATTACCTGACTCCATGGTGAGCAGTTTGGCTCTGCCCTGGAAGAGTTTTAGAAATCTACTTAAGCCATAGCTGGAGGAATTATCATCCAGAAAAAAAAAAAAGATGGATAGCCTAAGGCAGTAAGGGCTGGGTTCTTGACTATCTGAAAGTCTGACATAGAAGCAAGATTTGGGTCTTGTGTGTGTGTCTGTGTCTCCATGTCTGTCTGTTGGGAGCCATCAACAGTCTCAGAGAGTTGGGTGGAATAGAACTTCTTAAGCTTCTTCCATTTGTGACTCCTTTCTCTGAAGTAATTTTATTTATTCATTTATTTTCATAGAAGTGTTTTATTATTTTGCAGTTACATGGAGAAATAATTTTCAACATTTGTTTTTATAAGATTTCTAGTTTCAAAATTTTCTCCTTCCCTGCCCTCCCTGACCCCTCCCCAAGAGAGCAAGGAATCTGATATAGGCTATATATGTATAATCACATTAAACATATTTCTGCATTAGTCATGCTGTAAAAAAAAAAGAATCAGAGAAAAGGAAAAAACTTCAAAAAAGAAAAAGACAAAAAATAGAAATAGTATGCTTTAATCATTATCTAGATTCCACAGTTCTTTTTTCTGGATTTGGAGAGCATTTTCCATCATGAGTCCTTTAGAACTATCTTGGACCATTGTATTGCTGAGAAGAGTCAAGTCTATCACAGTTAATCAACACACAATGTTGTTGATATTGTATACAATGTTCTCCTGGTTCTGCTCATCTCACTCAGCATCAGTTCATGTAAGTCCTTCCAGGTTTCTCTGAAATCTGCCTGTTCATCATTTCTTACAGCACAACAGTATTCCATTACATTCATATACCACAACTTGTTCATCCATGCCCCAATTGATGGGCATCCCCTCAATTTCCAATTCCTTGACATGACAAAAAGAGCAGCTATAAATATTTTTGTACATGTGGGTCCTTCTCCCTTTTTGATGATCTCTTTCAGAAAAAGACCTAATAGTGCTATTGCTGGGTCAAAGGGTATGCACATCTTTATAACCATTGGCCATAGTTCCAAATTGCTCTCCAGAATGACTGGATCAGTTCACAACTCCACCAAAAATGCATTACTGTTCCAAACTCTGGAGAAATTTTTAACTGAACCCAGGTATACAGGTATATAAAATGCATATATAAAACCTTTTACTGTTGCCAAAATTTTTGCAATCCCCACATTCAGTTATAAGCTCCCATATGCGATTGTGAAGCACAGTGTAAGAAGCTCTGGGCTAGAACACTGAAAGGGTAAGTGGATTTCCCTGTCTATATGTGTCAGAGGCAGACCTTGAAACCTGTCCTTTCCACTATGCCAGAGACATCCCTGAGGGGGGATCAAAGAGAGGCATTCAAGCTGTGATTGTTTTTCAGTTGATGTCAGATTCTGAGGCATACAACTCCTTTGTGGAGGTGAATAAGGCTGTTGGGAAAGACCCTTTCTATCCAAAAGAGTCCATAGAGCCAATGAATTATGGGGTAAAATAAATAGGTCTGTTCTCAGTCATTCAACCAGCTATGTATGATATCCCTGATTGCAACCCAGGTGGTTCTGCTTGGTAAATGACCTCTTAAAAGAAAGCAATGCAAGGAGCAGGGCATTTTGGATTTAGCTGGCTTTCCTGTCATGAGGATAAGCAGAACTCTCAAGGATTTATAGGCCAGGTTATGACTTTTTTTCTTTTTTTTTGTCCTTGATGCAGGTTACAGCAGGTGGATCTGACAGGATTACTTACTCAATATGTTATGGAGGATGTAAAATTCAACAGGCTGTGGACCAAAGCATTAAGCCAAGCTCAAGTCTACAGCTCCTCACAGCAGCAGCAACAATGTGACCCACAAAGCCAGGCAAGGGACCAGGTGGCAGAAGCATCCCCAGTCACAACTCTCCCAAGAGAAGTGCGTGTGGATCTCCTGGTAGATCTCCAAGTGAGGAATTCTTCTCGGCACCTTCTAAAAGAAGCTCTCCAGAACAACACCAACAGCCCTCTCCAGCTGACCTGCCGGGATTTCTATGCTGACTTTGTCACTGTTCCTGAAGCAGTAAACTTTCTGGCTCTTTTGGACCCTTTGGCATTCCGCAGAGTGGACCTAAGTAAGAGCAGAATGACCTTGATGGATATCAGGAGCTTTATGTCACACATCACAACCTTTCAAAACTTGCAGAGCTTAAAATTGCCTCCTTTTAATGAAGCTATGGAACAGGGGAAGGACCCTATGCCATCAGTCAATATTGGCAGTCTTGCTGCAGAGTTGGGCAAATTCAGACACCTCAGGGAGATTGCTTTAAGTCACATTTATCTTTCAGACCAGCTGCAGTATCTGCTTAGGTAAGTGGGGCTGGGAGATAAGCCCCAAGGCTCCAATGAGAATACAATGGTGTGTTGGTCTTTTCATCTCCCCTCCAACAATCACACTTTCTGTTTTGTCATCTTTGCCATCCTGATGGATGTGAGGTCGAATTGACAGGGATCTGCTTTTACTCTACTTTCTTTTCCTTGTTCAGCTCTCTAAGATTGGATTTTTACCCATTTTCAAACCTTCCTAAGCTTTCAGGGACGGATTTTTTCATTTTTTCCTAATAACCTTCCTTTCTTATACCATGTTCCTACATGTAGGCCTTCTTTGGTAACCATAAAAGTCCATTTTGGTGGTTATTTGCTGACTTTTTACCTCGCTTTTTTTAAAAGCCTGAAGGATTAGCTAGTTTCCTCATTGGTCTCTTTTGTTTCTGTTCTGTCCTCTTACCTTGGTCAACACCTAAATCTCCCACCTATAGGGCAAATGTGTTTAAGCACAGGTGGAAGTCTAGAAGCTGAAGTCATTCTATCAGCAGGGATGGGAGTGGAGGAAGAAGTAGCTCTCTGGATTTTGCTTTCTAAGTAATATATCTTCATATTTTATTTTACTTCCAGAGGTCTCCAGTGCTCCCTGAAGAGCCTTCAACTTTCTTACTGCTCTCTGACAAGCCAAGACATAACCTGCCTGGCCAGAAGTCACCATAGCACCCATCTCATAAAGCTGCATCTTGAAGGGAACAACATAAGCACAAAACTAGACTCCTTCCTGGAACTTCTAAAGTCAGTCTCAAACTCCCTGAAGTTGCTCAACATAGAAAACTGTGGGTTGAACGATATTAACTTTGATATGATTTTGACCCATCTACATTCCTGTAGCAGGCTCTCCTATCTTGGTCTGTATGGCAACCCACTATCTAGCAGGAGTATGTTCATTTTCCTGGGGCCATGCAAGCAGAAGATGCCCAAACTGCAGGAAATATCAGTTCCATTTTTCCTGGATTGTTGCGAAAACCTGCCCCAGCATGGTCCTCTTCCTGAGTCATTGCACCCTTACACTGATGATTACAGGTTATTCTCTGTCATGAATCAGATGAAGGATATACAAAATGCAACAGGACAGTCTGCCACTCTATTTTTTGGTAGTCTTATCTTTGACGTGGCTGACTATTTCAGCCTCCAGTAATGGACTGACTACCATAAATGAAGAGAATTTTATAGTTCCATGATAAATACTTCAATTTTTCATTGCTAAGAAAAAACTTTTAAAAATAATTTTAACCATGAAAGTCAAATATACCAAATAAGGAATAAATTTAATTTAAAACTCATAGCATTTTACAAAGGGGAATGATAAGAATTAACAGACAACTACAAAATGAATGTTTAATTGCTATTTTATCTCAAGTTGGAGAAAATGTGTATCCAGCCATCGTTGTCCTGATTTCTTTACGTAACAACCCATATCTTTTGATGTTTTTATCATTTTAAATAAATGTGTATTTTAATATAGTATTTAATTATATGAATACAACGTGACTTATTGTCATTCTTAAACTTGCATGAGGGCCAAAATTTGATATACAGAGCATTATTTGGGTGACTCACCTTAATATTGGGGTCCCAGAAATGTGAGGGACCTTTTAGGTTTAACCCTCCCCTCTGAACCACCCTTTTTAGATATTTCTCCCAGGCCAACAAGAAAGGAGCCTCTCAGCTTCAGTTCACAAAAGGATAAGATTTTATTACTTGGGAATTAACTAAACAACAAAGGTGAAACTAATAAAAATCAAAGATAAGGAAATAGGAAATATAAATACAGATAGATATTCTTAACTCTAAACTTAGCCTACGCAATCCCCAAACCGTTTTCCAATTAAGCTAATTGAAAGGAATTTGCTTATCACTTCAAGCATCTGTTATTATCATTATACTAGATAGAGAATTCATGGACAAGATGATGTGGTTTACTTACTTAATGAAGATTCTGTAATAATGTTTAATATTATCAGCCATTTACATTCATCTATCATTTATATGTCATTGTGACTATGTATACTCTAGGTATGGTTTGGGATTATTCTATATACTACAAGTATATCCTGAGTTATGCAGCATGACACACATTTTTACCATCATATTGTCTTTGGTGAAATTAATATGAGATTTATGAATTATGGAAACTTACCATTTCAGAGACTAATTGTTCTTACACTGGGCTTAACAGAGATGGTTCAACTCCATGTTGCAGGCCCTGAAGATGATGTGTAAAAATACATACACACACACACACACACACACACACACACACACACACACACACACACACACACACAACAGGAGGAGAGACAAGTACATGTAAAATGCCCTGATGGAGGCTGAGAAAACAGCCATGGCTGAGAGAACAGCCATTTAGCCAAACCTGGAGGCAGGATTCCCTTAGCCCAAATACATTCAGGAAGTCTATAATTTGCTGATAACAGCTATGTAGAGCACAATCACTGAACATAGTCCAGTTTTTTCAGCTCTCCCTCAAAAAAAAAAAAAAAACGGCCTGGTGTCATGAAAGCTCCAACTCATGCACCTGGTTTAACTTGACTTGGCTTCTTCACTCAGTCTGGTGGCATGGTCAGAATCCATCCACCTGAGGCCTAGCACAATTACTGGATGTCTATGGAACCACAAGATGTGGTATGGTAACCTTCCCATAACATTTTCAGGTGTCATCACAGACACATTACTAAATTTGGCCTTGATCCAGACATATGGTGGTAAAAAGTGTTATTGATATAATAACTGCCTCAACTCTGTATTGTGTATGGGTATAAGTATCCTCCACAGTGGGAAATGTAATATGCTTAGTTTAAATTTGTTCTTTATGAGTTATATTTTGAACATTTCACTGTTTAATTTGATCACTGACAATGCTATACTAAAGATTAGTGGAAATTCAGCAGTTAAATAGCTAAAGAAGTAAAAGTATCCAGAGACAACCAGAATCCAGATTCCCTGATGGCATCTTAACACTCAATGAAGACGAGATTTCAAGGACTCTGTGATGTTTAAAATCTTAATTGTGGTCACCAAAATTTAAAAGGCTTCAGTACCAGTCTTTGGGCATTAAACATTTATTAGAGCATACAGATATTTACAAAGAGTTCAGAAGGTTATGAAAAAGAAGTCCTACCTAGCCTAGAGTTCCAGTCTGGTTGGGTTCTTCCTGAAGTCCTCCTCCACGAGCCTGCTTTAATCAGGAACACCCTTTTCCAGCCTGTTTTAATCAGCAATCCTCCCCAAGCTGTTTGTGGAAGCTTTTTTATACATCTGGAACAGAGGCAGTCCTTACACCCTGCTTCAAGGTGATTGGTTGGTGTCATCCAAATCCATTGTCTTGGAAGGTGTTCTCAAGTTGAGTTCATAGTCTAGTTTCTGAGAATTATACCTTCTTAAGGGATAGTCAGGTGTGATCACAATCCAATTAACTTGATACAATCCAATTAACTTGAAGTAGGCTTAATCAGCAGTCAATCACTCTCACTTGATTCAATCAGTCTTGATTAATCTCCAGGTGGGTCTTTGAGTATCTGCTAAATCCCATTATTTCATCACATTCCCCCCTTTGTTTCTTCTAGGAACAGGTGTTCCTAGATGAAACAGTAAAAAAAATAATTAAGTCTTTGTAAGTCTTTTCTCAGTTCTCTTGTCTTCTTGGAGTGGTAAGATGTCATCAGGAGGAAGCTGGATTCTGGTCTGGAAAGCTGGATTCTTCTTCTTTAACTAAATTGCTGGATTTTTTACTAAACCTTAGCTTAGTGTTGTCAATGATCAAATTTAGTACATTCCATTACATTCCCTCCTTTATATAATAGAGAGTTGAGGTAGTTATGCAATCTATAAAACTTCTTACCACCATGTGTCTGGATCAAAGCCAAATTTAGTAACGTGTTTATGTCACCTGAAAATGTTATGGAAAGGTTATCATACCACATCTCATGGTTTCGAGACATCCAGTAGGCCATAGGTGAATGGATTCTGACTATGCCATCAGACTTAGTGAAAGAAAAAGAAAACTTTTAGAAGGGAGAGAGGAAGAAACTGGACTGTGTCCAGCAATTGTGGTCTATATAGTTGCCATCATAAGCAAACCATAGACTTACATGTACCTGTCTCTCCTCCTGTTGTACATATATTCTCTACAGGGCCTATATCAAACTCATTGTAAGAGCAGTTAGTTTCTGAGATGATAAGTTTCCATAACTCATAAATCTCATATTAATTTCACCAAAGACAGTATGATGGTAAAAATGCATGTTATGCTGCATAACTGATGATGTGCTTGTAATATATACAATAATTCCAAACCATACCCACAATGTACATAGTCACAATGACATGTAAATGATATATGAATGTAAATGATTGATAATATTAGACATTATTACATAATCTTCTTTTAGCAAGTAAACACATTATCTTATACATGAATTCTCTATCTAGTATGACAGTAACAGATACTTAAAGTGATAAACAATTCATCAAAAAGAAATGAGTCAATATTCAATATGTCCATTGATAAATCAAGCAATAGGTTTTAAACATAATACCATAAACAGACTCATTTAACTCATGGTTCAAAAAACAAACAAACAAAAAAGCAGTTTACCTGCAGAAGGAAAAGCTTGTTAAGGTTAAAGTATTTAAGCAGTCAGAATTTGGGGTATGCCACATTGTTTCAACTGGTTCTCCAATTCTGTGCATGTCAAAGTGGCAGGGGTTTCTGAATTGTCATTAATTTTTCTAATGCTATCATAATGTTCTTTATGGTAGAAAATGTGGAGTTCTCTAGCATCAGTTTTGTCTGTGCCACTGATTTTCAATAGGGGCTGATTTAATTGATGAACCACCACATTCAGCTGATGCTGCTTAGCAAATGCTACAATCATATCATTTCCTCCCCACTTTCCAAGTTGTTTCAATTCATTAACATATTCTTCAAAAGGAGAGTCATTCTTTGTAAAAGACTCAAAATCAGTTCTATGGTTAAGCATATAAGAAGCAGATTCTTGTCTGTGTCTGAGATGATTCCTACAGTGACCTTCTAGCTGATCTGCTAAGGCCCTAAAAAGGCAATTTCCATCTCCTGATACTTTACGAAGACTGAGTCCCAAAGCATTTAACTGATCAGTGGGATTATCAAATGGGAACTGCCTATTTCCTCTGAACTCTCTTTGCTCTTTAACAGTTGCTATCATTAGGGTTTTTAGCTCTTTAGTGTCTACCTCAGGTCTATCTGAAATCTCTTCACCTACGCATGGTGCAGGCTTTACATGAGAGCAATGAATCCATGAGTCTTTTTCACCAATTTTAATGGCAGTAGGAGTTGTCAATAATACCTGAAAAGGTCCTTCCCAGGCAGGTTGGGTTCCACTGGTTCTCTGAAAATTCTTTACATATATTTTATCTCCTGGGTTGAAGTTATGCAATGAAAAGTCTAATGGTCCTGCCTGGACCACAGCTCCTGCCTCATGGAGTTCATGTAGCCTGGTCTGTAATTCCTGTATATAGGAAGCAACAGAAGTATCACCTCCCACCAGTGATGTATAAACTGGGGGAAAAGTTTTAGCTTGGATAGGAGGGTGACCAAAAAGCATTTCATAAGGAGATATATGAAGTTCTCTTCTTGGTCTACTGCGTAGATAGAATAATGCCAATGGTAGAACATCAGGCCATTTCAAATGGGTTTCAGTACATAATTTGCCAATCATACTCTTAAGCTCTTTATTCATACGTTCGACTTGGCCTGAACTTTGTGGATGGTAGGGCGTGTGGAATTTTGGAGTCACTCCCAAGAAAGAGTAGATTTGGGATAAAATCGAATCAGTGAAATGTGTGCCTTTGTCAGAATCGATGCGGGCTGGTGGGCCAAAACGAGGTACTATCTCTTTAAGAAGAATTTTGGCAACAAAAGCAGCTGTGGCTCGGGGGCTGGGAAATGCCTCTACCCACCGAGTGAGCTGATCAACTATAACAAGGCAAAATTTATAATGTCCTGCTTTTGGCATAGTAATATAATCAATTTGTAAGTGCTCAAAAGGTGTATATGCTAGAGAACGCCCTCCATAAGCTTTGGCCTTAAAAGCATACTGATTATAAGACTGACATGTGGAGCAGCCCGAGCAGATTCGAGATGCTGTATTAGTCACACCTGGTGCTATCCAGGTTCTCTTAATAGAGTCTACAATGCCTTGTGTACCAAAATGGCCTTTTCTGTGAACAGAGAGGCATACCTCTGGTGGTAGAATTTACGGGGAAGAAGTGGCTTACCTTCCGGAGACACCCAGATGCCATTGATCTGTTTCGCCTTAAATTTCTTTTTCCACTTTTCTACTTCAGAATCATCATAGGTTAGGTTGGAAGGAATATCCTCAGAAGGTGAAAGGTTAAATATATGTTCAGGAGCTTCTAATGCAGCAAGCTTGGCTGCAGAATCGGCTCATGCATTTCCCTTTGAAACAGGATCACTATTCCCTGTGTGGGCAGGGCAATGTACAACGGCTAGGGAAGAAGGCAGTTTCAGGGCATCTAAGAGGTCCTTGATAAGGTCCCCATTGGCAATAGCCTTGCCCGAGGATGTTAGAAAGCCTCGTTGACGCCAAATCATACCAATAAAGTGGCATATGCCAAAACCATATTTCGAGTCAGTAAAAATGGTGGCACTCTTATCTTTGGCTATATTACAGGCCTGTGTAAGAGCCACAAGTTCAGCAGCCTGTGCACTAAAATGGGAAGGCAGAGAAGCTGCCCAGAGGGTGTCATAATCAGAAACTACAGCAGCTCCAGTAAAACGGGTTCCCTCTCTCATAAATGAGGAACCATCTGTATAGAGAACAAGATCAGGATTTTCTAAAGGTGTATCAAAAAGATCGTCACGGGGTTTTTCAGCAATATCAACTAAAGAAGCACAGTCGTGCAACGGTTCCCCTGAGAATGGTAAGTTAGGGAGTAGTGTTGCTGGATTAAGAACTGTGCAGCATTTTAAAGTGATATTCTCATTACCTAACAGGGTTATTTCATACTTAGCCAGCCTTTGATCTGAAAAGGCTTGTGTCCTGTGACGTAGTAAGAGAGCCTCTACTTTGTGAGGGCATTGCACAGTTAGAGGGTTACCTAGGACCAAATCAGAGGCTTTTTCTACCAAAAGGGCTGTGGCCGCCACTGCTCTAAGGCAAGGTGGCGCTCCAGCCGCTACAGGGTCCAGCTGAATTGAATAGTAGGCTATAGGGCGTTGGTTAGGCCCCAGTGACTGAGTCAGAACTCCAGAAGCCACCCCCCTTTGTTCATGCACAAAGAGAGTGAAAGGCTTACTATAATCTGGTAGTCCTAGGGCAGGTGCTGATAACAAGGCCCGTTTTAATTCTTTTATGGCTGAGAGATGCTGGGGATCCAACTGTAAAATGTCTGGAACAGAACTTTTTGTAAGAGCTATGAGAGGTTTAGTAATTTCACCAAAAGAGGGTATCCATTGTCTACAGTACCCAGCTGCTCCCAGAATGGCTCTCAACTGCCTCTTAGTAGTGGGGGCAGAGAGTTGTTGAATGGCCTGGACTCACTTAGAAGAGACAGAGCGAGTTCCAGCAGCCAAAATAAATCCTAAATATTCTACCTGGGGCAAACACCATTGTACCTTTGTCTTGGAAACCTTATGTCCTCTCTTGTGCAGCTCCAGCAGTAAGTGACGGCTATCTTCCTGACAAATTTCAGCATTAGGGGAGGGTAAAAGTAAGTCATCAACATATTGTACTAGTGTGGAGCCTTTAAAGGTAATAGAGGCCAGATCCTGCTGTAAAATTTGGGAAAATAATGTGGGACTGTCTACAAATCCCTGTGGGAGTCTAGTCCAGGTCCACTGTCTATTTTTCCAGGTAAAAGCAAATAAATATTGGAAGTCCTCATGTACTGGTATGGAGAAAAAGGCAGAGCAAAGGTCTACCACTGTGAAACATGTAGATTCATAGGGAATCGATGAAATTATCGTAGCCGGGTTTGCGACTATAGAATGTCTAGGAATAACATAATTATTAATCGCTCTAAGATCTTGCACAAAACGATAAACAGGTTTACCATCTGGCCCAGGCTTGGGTTTTTTAACTGGCAAAATGGAAGTATTGCATGGAGAGTGATGACATGGAATAATAATACCCTGGCTTTTCAAAGCCTCAATTATAGGGGTGATCCCTTCTATTGCTTCCCTAGACAATGGATACTGTGGAATGGAGGGGGGTGGTCCCCCCTTAACTTTAAAGGTAACAGGCATGGCAGACTTAAGGAGCCCCACCTCATTAGGGGATGAGGCCCATAAAGACTCAGGAATGTCAGAGGGGATTTTGTATACCTCCCCTGCTGTTCCTTGAGCTTCTGTAAGTAAAATTGGTAATAAATGAACAGTATCCTCTGGCAATTGTAGGGAGACAGCCCCATCTGGAGCACAAGATATGGTTGCTCTAAGCTTGCAAAGGAGATCACGACCTAATAAATTTACAGGGGCATCAGGCATGAGTAAAAATGAATGTTCTACTGTTAAGGGCCCCATAGATACCATGCGAGGATTCAATTTTGCCACTCTCTGGCTCTTTCCTGAGACTCCCACTACATTCAAAAATCCTACAGGTCTACACCCAGCATCTGGTTTGCTTACTAATACTGATTTAGAGGCTCCTGTGTCTAGCAGACAATCGTAATAAGTCTCTCCCACTTTTAGGGTGACATGTGGTTCATTACTCTGGGGAGGTGAATGGACTGGCACAAGTGCATTCAAAAAATCCGGATCTGGGAATATATGGCTTTCATTATCTATGTTCCATTCCTCCCCAAGACACCGTCATTCCTGTGTCCTCTTCTGAGGGGGACCTTGGTTACCATTATTCTGATACTGCCTTTCTGTATTCCTCCGAAAAGATCTGTTTCTATTTTGATTTTGCCTGTAATTAGAATTAGAATTTCTTCTCCAAGTCCTACATTCTCTCAATTCATGCCCCTCCTTACGACAATAACAACACACCTTAGTGTCCTTGCTCCAGTGTTCACATGGCTGACTAGGAATCGCCGGTACCAGAATGCTCTGTTTAGGGTGATCTGGACCTTCCTCACGTGAGTCAAAGACATAATTTGCAAGTTCCTTAATCCTATCTACTGTGAGATTTCTCCAGTCTGGACATTGTTTCAGAAAGTATCTGCGTATTTCTGGCAGTGAATTATAAACAAATGTGTTGAGAACGATATAGGAATCTCTTAAATCTACTGGATCCAATCTGGTGTACTGTCTAGCGGCCTCACAAAGTCTATCATAAAATCTGTTTGGTCTTTCATTAGCCTCCTGAGGTAGGCTTAAAAATTTCTGCCAGTTTTCCGGTTTTCTAGAGCAATATTCCATTCCCTTCAGAAGTGTTTCTCTAGCATCTTTTAATCTTTGGAAATCCCTATCATTATTATAATTCCACTCTGGATCCTTTAGAGGCCATTCCACATCGGCCTTACCTTTCACAACAAGGGCATTTCCTGCTGAGATAATATCTGTAATCTCAGTTGGGGACAGTAAAGTTTCCAAAAAGGCAAGTAACATCAGCCCAAGTGGGTTGATATATATTAAATATGGTCCTTAACTGTGAAATTACAGTGTTTGGATTTTTCTCAAAACTAGGGATGATTGATTTCCATGCGCTCAAGTCACTTGGTTTAAAGGGGCTATATTTTCTGTCTTGAATTGGTGCTCCTTTTTTGGTATGTTCTATAGTTTCCTGCAGGGGGAGCAGTTTCTGCTGATCTGATTCTAAACTTGGATCATCTCTAGTAGAAACAGCCATCTTGAGGACTCTCTCCATATGTGACAATTTCCCCCATATTATAACAATGATAATAGCAAAAATAAAATCCTTAGTCATATGAACTATGGATGTGGTATTAAAAGGTATTTCAATTGCAGGCATAAAATTTCTACTTATATTAAACGTATTTTCCCAAAGATTCTCACTTATACTATTATACAAAAAACTTTTTGCTGCCTGAATGAGGAAAAAAACCAATAATGTTATGAAGGACCATTGAGTAAACTATTCCTCTAAGTCGGGACGTTATGCTGTCCCAATACATTCCGATGAGAAAAATCAAAGGGATAGTAGAATATTCGAGCATCTTGCCCTTTAAACTGGGCTGGCTTTTCTGTTTAAAGCAAGACTTTTAGAGGCTTAAAGCAAGGGAGATTAGGCAAATGAGGCAAAGTCAGTGGGGGTTTTAAGAGAAAGTCCACTAAATTAGGTGGCTCATGGCCAAACTAGGGAGGGTGGGAGGGTCCTTTAGATCCCTTCGTGGTTGCCAAACTGTGATGTTTAAAATCTTAATTGTGGTCACCAAAATTTAAAAGGTTTCAGTACCAGTCTTTGGGCATTAAACATTTATTAGAGCATACAGATATTTACAAAGAGTTCAGAAGGTTATGAAAAAGAAGTCCTACCTAGCCTAGAGTTCCAGCCTGGTTGGGTTCTTCCTGAAGTCCTCCTCCACGAGCCTGCTTTAATCAGGAACACCCTTTTCCAGCCTGTTTTAATCAGCAATCCTCCCCAAGCTGTTTGTGGAAGCTTTTTTATACATCTGGAACAGAGGCGGTCCTTACACCCTGCTTCAAGGTGATTGGTTGGCGTCATCCAAATCCATTGTCTTTGAAGGTGTTCTCAAGTTGAGTTCATAGTCTAGTTTCTGAGAATTATACCTTCTTAAGGGATAGCCAGGTGTGATCACAATCCAATTAACTTGATACAATCCAATTAACTTGAAGTAGGCTTAATCAGCAGTCAATCACTCTCACTTGATTCAATCAGTCTTGATTAATCTCCAGGTGGGCCTTTGAGTATCTGCTAAATCCCATTATTTCATCACAACTCCAAATGAACATTTTTGTTTCTTCCCTCTGTTACTATATACACCAACTGTAATATGTATCTTCTGCAGAGGTTTTCCCTCTGTAGACATTGTCAAATCACGAGTCCATGAGGAACTGTCCCTCTGGACAAAATTTTCCCTTTTTCTCCCTTCCCTATATTGTTATTACCATATTGTTAGCATAGGTTATGATATTCTGTTATTTTTTTAACTGCTTCATCAATGAAACACCCCGTGTTTCTTAACAAAGGAAAGGGGGGAATGTAAGGAATTGATTGTGATTTGGGGTTTTTGTAACCCTATCTTTGCTTCATTATTGTCAGACTAAAAAAATGTAAGCTTAGAAGCCTAAGAGAAGATGGGTGTGTACTTTGGGAGATAATTGAACAAACAAGAGGAACTCTGACCACAGGGAACATTTATTGAAACTAAGCCTACTCCCCCATACCCACATGGACCTAGCCAAATTATAATGGGGACAGCCCATGTGGGTGTGCTGAGCCAATTGGAGACTCAGCATGGCTAAGAAATTGCCCCTTCCTGTGGGAGAGACAGCTAGAGGCAGTTAGAGGAAGAGGGAGAGGGGAGTTTTTCTGAGGAGAGTTTTCTGAGAGAAACAGGGAAGGAAGGCAGACAGAGGACCTGCTGGTGTTTGACCTTCAGACAAAAACAGAAGAAACTGCACAGCTAATTCTCCTTGGAGCTACAGATTTCAGGTGGTGGTGAGTTTGTGTTTTTGAGGCAAAGCTAGCTCTTTGGAGCTAGTTGGTATAGGGACCAATTTTTAATTGGGGAGTGTTAGCTATGCGGCTACACAATATTGGGGCAAGGAAGGAGACTGACAGCCTCCCTCAAAAACAGAAGAGGATTTATTAACAAGAACAAACTTAAAAACATTAGCAAGATCAGTAGAATTAAGGGAAATGAAATGGGGGAAGGGAAATGATACAACCTGAATAACACCACTGTCCAGGATTCAGCTGAGAACACACGGCTGCATCCTGTTGCCTTCCAGCTTCAAGCTAGAATGGCGAATCTCCTCCCTTCTTCCCAGCAGACCCCAGGCTGACCACACACAACCCTAAGCCAATTGGCTGGCAGCCCTGACTGACAGTCACAAGACTGCCCTCACTGGACTTCCAGTCATTATTATTTTGCCAGGCCCATGTAAGCATCAGCAAGTGGTGATGACGTGAGGCACCAGCACCATGACAACAGCTACAACCAGTGGGTGGAGCACCATGCCATTTATGGAGGCGCAGCGCCTGAGCCCCAGACCAGTGCGTAAACCGGTTGGTTTTTTTTTTAATTCTAGCCAAAAATGGGGTCATAAAACCCTCAAATAACAATTCTTTACATTCCTCCCTTTGTTTCATCAAGAAATACAGGCTGTTGGGGCAGCTAGGTGGTGCAGTGGATAAAGCACCAGCCCTGGAGTCAGGAGTACCTGAGTTCAAATCCAGCCTCAGATACCTAACACTTACTAGCTGTGTGACCCTGGGCAAGTCACTTAATCCCAATTGCCTCACTTAAAAAAAATACAGGTTGTTTCCTTAATGGAACAATAAACAATAAATAAATTTGAAAAATAATATCATAACCAATGCTAACAATGTACTAATAACAATATAGGAAAGGGAAAGTACATATTACAGATGATGTATATAGTAACTGTGGGGACCAATTTTTAATTGGGGAGTGTTAGCTAAGCTCGCCACAATATTGGGGCAAGGAAAGAGATAGGCAGCTTCCCTCAAAACAGAGCAGGATTTATTTTAACAACAACGACAAAAAAAAACACACAAACAGGATCAATAGGATCAAGGGAAAGGAAATAAAATGGGGAAAGGGAAATTATACAACCTGAAAAATACCACTGCCCAGGAATCAGCTGAGAATACACAGCAGAGCTCCTGTCGCCTTCCAGCTTCCAGCCAGAATAGCAAATTCTCCTCCCCATTCCCAGAAGCTCCACACAGCCCCCAGCCAATTGACTGGCCACTCTGACAGTCACATGACTGCCCTCACTAGGCTTCCAATCATTATAATTTTGCCAGGCCTATGTAGGCGTCGGTGAGTGGTGATGACATGAGGTGCCAGCGCCATGGCAATAGCTACAACCAGTGGGTGGAGCACCATGCAGTTTTCGGAGCCCCAGGCCAGTGTGCACCAAGGCATAAAAACCTGAAATAACAATTAATCCTTTACATTCCCCCCTTCGTTTCATCAAGAAATACTGGGTGTTTCCTTGATGGAACAATGAATGATAAACAATAAACAATAAATACATTTTTTAAAATAACAGAATATCATAACCAATGCTAACAAACAATATACTAATAACAATATAGGAAAGGGAAAATGCATATTATAGATGATGTATATAGGAACAGAAGGAAAAACAAAAATGTCCATTTGAAGTCCTTAAAATCTTGTCTTCAAAGGAGGGTTGAGATGTCATCAGGGGAACTGGACTCTGGTCTAGATTCTGGCTGTCTCTGGATTCTGGTTTTCTCTGGAACTGCTGGATTTTCATTAATCTTTAGCATAGCATTGTCCAAAAATGTTCAAATTAAATAATGAAAGTTCTTTAAAATATACAAAATAAGTTTAAACTTGATATATATACAGCATATTAGAGTCCCTCCTTTGGAGGGTACTCATATCCATACGCAATACAAAATTGAGACAGTTATGACATTATTAACATTTTTTGCCACTATATGTCTGGATCAAGACCAAATTTAGTTATGTGTCCATGATGACACCTGAAAATGTCATGGAAAGGTTACCATACCACATCTTGTGGTGCATAGACATCTAATAATTGTGCTAGGCCTCAGATAGATGGATTCTGACCATGCACTAGATTGAGTGAAAAAGCCAAGTTAAATTAAACCAGGTGCATGTGTTAAGGCTAACATGACGCCAGACCATTTTTGGAGTGAAAGGGGAAGAAACTGGATTATGTCCAGCAATTGTGCTCTACATAGCTGCTCTCAGAAGCAAACTATGGACTTCCTGGATGTATTTGGCTGTTCTCTCAGCCTCCATCAGGGTATCTTACATGTACCTGTCTCTTCTCCTATTGTACATATATTCTCTCCAGGGCCTGCAACGTGGAGTTGAACCATCTCCATTAAGCTTATTGTAAGAGCAATTAGTCTCTGAAATAGTGTTTCCATAAATCATAAATCTCACGTTAATTTCACCAAAGACAATATGATGGTAAAAATGCATACAAAACTGCATAACTTAGGATATACTTGAAATATATATATAATCCCAAACCATACCCAGAGTATGCATAATCACAATGACATACAAATGATAAATGAATGTAAATGGCTGATATTATTAAACATTATTACAGAATCTTCATTAAGCAAGTAAACCACATCATCTTGTCCATGAATTCTCTATCTAGTACAATGACAATAACATACTTGAAATGATAAGCAATTTATCAAAAGGAAATAAAACATCAGCGATACTCAATATGTTCATTAATTGTCTTATAAATCAAGCAATAAGATTCAATAACCCTTTCTAGAAGACAGAGCCATGTGCTCTTGGTGGAGAAGTTCTTCACCTGTAGGAGGAAAAGCTTGTTTAAGGTAAGAGCTTATGGTAGGCCTCCACCAGTCGTGGACGACCATGGATCAGTGCCTTGAAGAGCCACAGGCCACAGTGTGGCTGTGCAGTCCGATACAGGAGCCACAGCTCCTGAGTGACTTATAACCAGTAACTGCCACATCCCATATTGTATCTACCCCATGAGGAGTAGCTGGAGCATCCTCTCCAGGATGCTGACCTGGGCGGATCAATATGGAAAACAAGTTGTTTCCCATGCAGCAGGTTTTCCTTCTCCACGACATTGGTGGATCCAAAGGAGAGGCAGAGCCAATACAGTTTGGCACCAGTGCTGCCATAGGAGTTGCCAGAGGGATGTGATGTCCAACATCTAACTGCCTAAGGGACTCCGACGCCTGATTTTTCCTTGGGGTTAACTCCCAAAGCCTTTCCCATATATGGGTATAGCCACAAGGCAGGGGAGGTTTAAAATCAGGATTACCTTCCCTTAGGCGGGTTGCCTACCAAAGCTAACGAGCCCCACCTGCCTGAAGCAACTGGTTTTAAGGCGCCAGTGACTCGCCTTTGCCTTATAATGCTAGAATTTGGGGTATACCACATTTTTTAAACTGGTTCCCCAGTTCTCTGCATGCCAAAGTGGCAGGGGTTTCTGAATCATCACTGATTCTTCTAATGCTGTCATAATGACCATTATGGTAGAAAATATGGTGTTCTTTAGCGTCAGCTTTTTCTGTGCCACAAATTTGCCATAGAGGTTCATTCAACTGGTGAATGATTACATTCAGTTAGTTATATTTGGCAAAGGCTACAATGGCATTGTTCCCAGCACAAGTACCAACTTTTTTCAAATCAGCAACATATTCTTCAAAGGGAATATCTGTTTCTATAAAAGACCCAAAGTCTTCTTTATGACTGAGCATATAATTAGAAGTTTCTTGTTTGTGTTTGAGATAGTTTCTCAAATGAACTGGTCTCTGAGGGCTCTGAAAAGACAATTTCCATCTCCTGATACCTTACGGAGCTTGAGTCCCAGGGTTTCCAACTCAGTGAATCGGAACTGTCTATTACCCCTGGGCTCCGTTTGGTTTCTTTTCTCTTTAGCAGCTGGTTGAGTTTTACCTGAAATTACTTTACCCACAAATGGTGCAGGCTTCACGTGGGAACAATGAATCCAAGATTTTTTCTCCAATTTTAATAGCCGTAGGAGTTGTCAATACCTGAAAAGGTCCCTCCCAAGCGGGCTGGGTCCCACTGGTCCACTGAAAATTCTTAATATATACATTGTCTCCAGGACTTAAATCATGCGAGGAAAAATCTAAAGGACCAGCTTGTACAGCAACTCCTGTTTCATGGAGTTCATGTAGCCTAGTTTGTAGTTCCTGTATATAGGAAGCAACAGAAGTATCACCTCCCACCAGTGATGTATAGACTGGGGAAAAAGTTTTAGCTTGGATAGGAGGGTGACCAAAAAGCATCTCATAAGGAGATATGTGGAGTTCACCTCTTGGTCTACTCTGCAGATAGAATAATGCCAAGGGTAGAACATCAGGCCATTTCAAATGGGTTTTAGTGCATAATTTTCCAGTCATGCTCCTAAGCTCTTTATTCATACGTTCAACTTGGCCTGAGCTTTGAGGGTGGTAAGGAGTATGAAATCTAGGAGTTACTACCAAGAAAGAATAAATCTGGGAGAGAATTGAATCTGTAAAGCGTGTACCTCTATCAGAGTCAATGTATTCTGGTGGCCCAAAGTGAGGAACAATCTCTTTAAGGAGAGCTTTGGCCACAAAGTCAGCAGTTGCTCGTGGGGCAGGAAAAACCTCCACCCATCGAGTGAGCTGGTCAACAATAACAAGGCAAAATTTTATATTGTCCTGCTTTGGGCATAGAAATAAAGTCAATTTGTAGATGTTCAAAAAGTATATATGCCAAAGGGCACCCTCCATATGCTTTAGCATGGGAGGCATGTTGATTGTAAAATTGACATGTGGAGCAGCCCGAACAGATTCAAGATGCTGTGTTAGTTATACTTGGTGCTAACCAGGTCCTTCTAACTGAGTCCACAATGCCTTGTGTGCCAAAATGGCCTTTCTTGTGAATAGAGAGGCATACCTGGTAATAGAATTTCTGGGGGAGAAGTGGTTTTCCCTCTGAAGACATCCAGACTCCATTGATCTGTTTAGCCTTGAATCTCTTTTTCCACCTTTCTACTTCAGAATCATCATAAGTTAGGTGGAGAGAAACATCCTCAGAATGTGAGAGGTTAAATACATGTTCAAGGGCTTCTAAAGCAGTGAGCTTAGCTGCTGAATCAGCTCCTGCATTCCCTGTTGAAACAGGATCACTATTCCCTGTGTGGGCAGGGCAATGTACAATTGCTAGAGCAGAGGGAAGTTTCAGGACGGATAGGAGGTCCTTGATAAGGTCTCCATTAGCAACAGCTTTGCCGGAGGATGTTAGAAAGCCGCTCTGTAGCCAAAGCATGCCTACAGCATGGCATACACAGAAAGCATATCTGGAGTAGGTATAAATGGTAGCGCTCTTCCCTTTGGCTATGTTACAGGCTTGTGTAAGAGCCACAAGTTCAGCAGCTTGTGCACTAAAATGTGAAGGCAGAGAAGCTGCCCAGATAATATAATCAGAAACTACAGCAGCCCCAGTGAAATGGGTGCCATCTTTCATAAACGAAGAACCGTCTGTATAGAGGACAATATCAGGGTTCTCTAAAGGTGTATCCAAAAGGTCATCACGGGGTTTCTCAGCCATATCAACTAAAGAGACACAGTCATGCAACGGCTCCCCCAAGAGTGGTAAGTTAGGGAGCAGTGTTGCTGGGTTAAGGACTGTACAGCATTTTAAAGTGATATTTTCATGACCTAGTAGGGTTACTTCATATTTAGCCAGCCTTTGATCTGAAAAGGCTTGTGTTCTATGGTGTAGTAAGAGAGCCTCTACTTCGTGGGGACATTGTATTGTAAGAGGATTACCTAGGACCAAATCAGAGGCTTTTTCTACCAAAAGGGCTGTAGCCACCACTGCCCTGAAGCAGGGTGGCACCCCAGAGGCCACAGAATCAAGTTGTCTGGAATAATAAGCTATTGAACGCTGGACAGGTCCTAATGATTGAGTCAGGACCCCAGAAGCCACTCCCTTCTGTTCATGCACGAAAAGAATAAAAGGCTTACTGTAATCTGGGAGTCCTAGTACAGGTGCTGATAACAAGGCCTATTTCAATTCCGGTATAGCTGAGAGATGCTGGAAATTCAGCTGTAAAGGTTCTGGGACAGAATTTTTGGTTAGAGCTATAAGAGGCTTAGTAATTTCACCAAAAGAGGGTATCCATTGTCTGCAATACCCAGCTGCTCTGAGAATGGCCCTTAACTACTTCTTAATAGAGAGAGCAGCGAGTTGTTGAATAGCCTGGACTCACTTAGGAGAGACAGAGCAAGTTCAAGCAGCCAGAATGAAGCCCAAATATTCTACCTGAGGTAAACACCATTGCACCCTTGACTTAGAGACCTTGTGGCCTCTCTTTTATAGTTCTTGGTTTTTTTTTGGGGGGGGGGGGGTTTTGATTTTTGGTTTTTGGTTTTTAGTGAGGCAGTTGGGGTTAAGTGACTTGCCCAGGGTCACACAGCTAGTAAGTGTTAAGTGTCTGAGGCCAGATTTGAACTCAGGTACTCCTGACTCCAGGGCCTGTCCTCTATCCACTGCACCATCTAGCTGCCCCTATAGTTCTAATAATAAATGGAGGCTGTCTTCCTGACAGGTGTCAGGATCAGAGGAGGCTAAAAGTAAATCATCAACATACTGCACTTAAGTGGAACCTTTAAAAGTAATAGAGGGGGGCAGCTAAGTGGCTCAGTGGATAAAGCACCGGCCCTGGATTCAGGAGTACCTGAGTTCAAATCCTGCCTCAGACACTTGATACTTACTAGCTGTGTGACCCTGGGCAAGTCACTTAACCCCCATTGCCCCGCAAAAAAAAAAAAAAAAAGTAACAGAGGCCAGGTCCTGTTGTAAAATTTGAGAAAATAATGTAGGACTGTCCACAAATCCCTGTGGGAGTCTAATCCAGATCCACTGTGTATTTTTCCAGGTAAAGGCAAATAAATACTGGAAGTCCTTATGCACTGATATAGAGAAAAAGGCAGATCAGAGTTCTACCACTGTGAAGCATGTAGCCTCACATAGGATTGAAGAAACTATGGTGGCAGGATTAGGGACTATAGCATGTCTAGGAATAACATAATTGTTCATCGCTCTAAGATCTTCTACAAAATGATAAACAGGTTTGCCATCTGGGACAGGCTTGGGTTTTTTAACTGGCAAAATGGGAGTATTACATGGAGAATGATGGTATGGGACAATAATACCCTGACTTTTCAGAGCCTCAATTATAGGGGTGATCCCTTCTATAGCTTCTTTAGACAATGGATACTGTGGAATGGATGGAGGTGGTCCCCCTTTAACTTTAATAGTAACAGGCATAGCAGATTTAAGGATCCCCACTTTAGTAGAGGATGAGGCCCATAGGGACTCAGGAATGTCAGAGGGGATTTTGGATGTATCCCCTACTGCTCCTTGAGCATCTGCAATCAAAATTGGTAAGAAATGAAGAGTATCCTCTGGTAACTGCAGAGAGACTGCCCCATCTGGAGCACAAGATATGATTGCTCTAAGTTTACAAAGGAGATCATGACCTCATAAATTTACAGGGGCATCGGGCATAAGTAAATATGAATGTTCTACAGTTAAAGGCCTCATGGATACCATGCAAGGGGTTAATTCTGCCACTCTTTGGGTCTTACCTGAGACTCCTACCACGTTTAAAGATCCAATAGCATTGCATCCAGGGTCTGATTTACGCACTAAGACTGATTTACAGGCTCCTGTATCTAACAGACAATCATAATACGTGTCCCCAACTTTGAGGGTCACATGGGGTTCGTTACTCTGGGGAGGTGAATGGATTGGTACAAGAGGGTTCCAAAATTCAGGATCTGGAAAAGTAAAGCTTTCTTTATTTATTTTCAACTCCTCCCCTGGATACCATCAGTCGTGAGTCTCCCTCTGAGGGATTCTTGAGTTACCCCAATTCTGATTCTATCCTTTTGTACCTCCCTGATACAGTCTACGATTATACTGATTCTGGTTGTAATAAGGTCTGTAATTATCTTGGTTTTTTCCTTCCTGGTAAAAATTTCCATAATTATTCTGGTTTCTCCTGAAAAAATATTCCAGACCCTCAGTTTCTCACCACCTGAGTTCTTGCTTTCTAATTCTACATTCTCTCAATGAGTGTCCTTGTTTTTCACAGTACTGACATACCTTAGGGGTTTTGTCCTGACCTTTAAATGCCTGACCTGAAAGTGCTGGTGCCAGAATGCTTTGCTTAGCCGTATTGTCTTCATTCACCTCAAAGATATAGGTGGCGATGTCTTTAATCCTGTCTACAGCCATATCTTTCCAGCCTGGACACTGTGTCATAAAAAGTTTATGGATTTCTGGCAATGATTGATATACAAATGTATTACGTACAATATAGGAGTCTTTTGAGTCTAGTGGATCCAGTCTTGTAAATTGCCTAGCAGCTTCACAAAGTCTATCATAAAATCTATTAGGTTGTTCATTAGGCTCCTGAGGGAGTTTAAAAATTTTTTTGCCAGTTGTCAGATTTATTAGAACAGGATTCCATTCCTTTTAGTAGTGTTTCCCTAGCATTTTTTAATTCTTGGAATTATTGTGGATTGTTATAATCCCAGTTTGGCTCCTGGAGAGGCCACTCTGTTAATGTTTCCCCAGAGGCCAACAAGGAATTTCCTGCTGTGACAATATCTGCAATTTCACTTGGGGATAGTATAATTTCCATAAGACAAGTGACATTGGCCCAAGTGGGTTGATATATATTAAATATAGACCTTAACTATGAAATTACTGACTTCAGATTCTGATCAAACCTAGGTATGTTTCTTCCATGCACTCAGATCCTTTGGACTGAATGGGCTATATATTTTACGCCATGCTCCTCTGTGGGCTGTAACATCCTGTAGGGGGAGCAGTTTCTGTTGATCTGATGCTAAAGACTGGTCTAAATCTGTTTCTGAACTCAGGTCATCTCCAATAGAGGGACATGTACTGGTATCCCTCTGAACACGTGGTCTACTATGGTCATATCTCTTCCTCTCTTTACAGCTTTTTTGGAAAAAATACCACATTGCAATAATGACAATAATGAGAATAAAATTTATAGCCATTTGAGCTATAATTATAGTAGTATAGTAAAGTTCAAATTTAGTTGTAATGCTTCCAGTAATATTGTATATGTGCTCAGTGGGAGGGATAAACTCTCCCATACCATTGTTCCAAAGATTTTTTACTGTGTTTGTGAGGAAGAAACCAGCAATTCCATGAATAAGTATTGAGCAGGCCAATAGTTTAAATCAGAACAATATGCTGTCCCAAAATATGCCAGTTAGAATATACAAGTGGGGAGCCAAATATTCAATCATGGGGCAGTTCAAAATGAACCAGCTTTTCTCTGACCAGCAAGATAAACTTTAACATTTTTTAAGAGCAAGGGAGATTGCATAAGGTGGCAGTGGGGGAGGGGTAAGAAGGTCCCCCAGGTTAGTTGGCTCATGGCCAAATGGGGGGGGGATGGGTTCAAGAAATTCACTAGGTTAATCAACTCCTGGTTGACTTGCCAAAAGCTGTGGGGACCAATTTTTAATTGGGGAGTGTTAGCTAAGCAGCTTGCCGCAATATTGGGGCAAGGAAGGAGACCGGCAGCCTCCCTCAAAACAGAACAGGATTTATTTTAACAAGAACGAACTTAAAAAAAAAAAACACAAACAGGATCAGTAGGATCAAAGGAAAGGAAATAAAATGGGGAAAGGGAAATTATACAACCTGAAAAATACCACTGCCCAGGAATCAGCTGAGAATACACAGCAGAGCTCCTGTCACCTTCCAACTTCCAGCCAGAATGCCAGAAAGAAAAAAAAAAACTTCCTTCCTCCCTGCACACTTCACACAGCCCTGAGCCAATTGGATGGCCACTCTAACAGTCACATGACTGCCCTCACTAGGCTTCCAATCATTATAATTTTGCCAGGCCCATGTAGGCGTCTGCAAGTGGTGATGACATGAGGTGCCAGCACCATGGCAACAGCTACAACCAGTGGGTGGAGCACTGTGCAGTTTGCAGAGCCCCAGGCCAGTGCACACTGAGGCATAAAACCCTCAAATAACAATTAATTCTTTACACAGTGGTCTGACCCTCATGTTCCCCACAGCCTTGGTCTACTGGTGTTGCTGCTCCTGTTCCTGCTTGACTCCAATTCGGTCCTCACCATTTCCTTCCACCTGCACCATTTGTAGGTGAAGAACTTCTCCAACAAGAGCATATGGCTCTAACTTCTAGAAAGGGTTATTGAACCCTATTGTTTGATTTGTAGGACAACTGATGAACATATTGAGTCTCGCTGATATTTTAGTTCCTTTTTTTTTTTTGGTGAGGCAATTGGGGTTGAGTGACTTGCCTAGGGTCACACAGGTAGTAAGTGTTAAGTGTCTGAGACCAGATTTGAACTCAGGTCCTCCTGACTCCATGGCCAGTGCTCTATCCACTGCGCCACCTAGCTGCCCCTGTTTTAGTTCCTTTTGATAAATTGTTTATCACTTCAAGTATCTGTTATTGTCATTGTACTAGATAAAAATTCAGGAACAAGATGATGTGGTTTACTTGTCTAATGAAGATTCTGTAATAATGTTTAATATTATCAGCTATTTATATTCATTTATCATTTATATGTCACTGTGACTATGTATATAGCTTTTATTATCCTTAGTGAAAGAGTAGTAATTCTGTTGTATTGGTCATTATACCACTTTCCCAATTGACTCTGGGTATGGTTTGGAATTATTGTATGTATTACAAGTATATCCTTAGTTATGCAGCATAATACACATTTTTACCATTATGGTGTTTAAAATCTATATTGTGTGATCACCTTAAATACTAAAATAAGGTAAAAATGGGCACATGATTTACACATAAAGGGTAATACCATAAGCACATTGATAGTGCATGGAATCATTTCATAAGGAAATATATGAAGTTCTCCTGTTTCAATTCATCAACATATTCTTCAAAAGGAGAGTCATGCACTGTAAAAGACTCAAAATCAGTTCTATGGTTAAGCATATAAGAAGCAGATTCTTGTCTGTGTCTGTTGCTTTGACTCAGAATATGTTACAATGTACAATGATTCCAAATAATATTTTCTGCAAAAATAGTATTTCTAGAATTAATTTATACTTCTCATGGTAATCAATTTACCAAGGAAATACTTTATATAATTTGATCAAATAATCAGTCCAGGTGGGTCTTTGAGTATCTGCTAAATACCATTATTTTATCACACCATCATATTGTCTTTGGTGAAATTAATATGAGATTTATGAATTATGGAAACTTACCATTTCAGAGACTAATTGCTCTTACACTGAGCTTGACGGAGATGGTTCAGCTCCATGATGTAGGTCCTGGAGAGAATATATGTACAACAGGAGGAGAGACAAGTACATGTAAAATGCCCTGAGAGAACAGCCATGGATGAGAAAACAGCCATTCAGCGAAACCTGGAGGTAGGATTCCCTTAGTCCAAATACATTCAGTAAGTTCATAGTTTGCTTATAATAGAGGCTATGTAGGGCACATCTCTCACTCCAAAAATGGCCTGGTGTCATGTAAGCTCCAGCACATGCACCTGGTTTAACTTAATTTGGCTTTTTCATTCAGTCTGGTGGCATGGTTAGAATCCATCCACCTGAGGCCTAGCACAATTACTGGAACCATGAGATATGGTACGGTAACCTTCCCATAACATTTTCAGGTGTCATCACAGACACATTACTAAATTTGGCCTTGATCCAGACATATAGTGGTAAAAAAGTGTTACTAATGTTATAACTGTCTCAACTCTGTATTGCATGTGGGTATAAGTATCCTCCAAAAGGGGAGACTGCAATAAGAAGCTGTATGTATTAAATTTTAAATTTGTTTTATATGAGTTACATTTTGAAGAACTTACATTGTTTAGTTTGAACATTTTGACAATGCTATGCTAAAGACTAGTGAAAATCCAGAAGTTCAACAAGTTAAAGAAGTAAAAGTATCCAGAGACAACCAGAGACCAGAATCCAGTTCCTGATGACATCTTAACACTCCTTCAAAGACAAGATTTCAAGGATTTTAAATGGACATTTTGTTTCTTCCTATATACACCATCTGTAATGTGTATTTTCTGTACAGTCCTTTCCTCTGTAGACACTGTCAAAGTGCGAGTCCATGAGGAATTACCCCTCTAGACAAAATTTTCCCTTTCTTCCTTTTCTGTATTGTTATTAGCATTGTTTGTTAGCATAGGTTATGGTATTCTGTTATTTTACTGCTTCATCAAGGAAACACCCCGTTGTCGAAGCAAAAGGGGTACTGTAGGCAGCTAAAACTGGCCTTGAATGGGGCACACCTCCTCCAGTGCAACTGCTCCCCTGAAACCACCACAGACACATAAGCCTTGCACACCACACCTAGCCCAGGCCCCACTCAGTGGGGATATACACAAAAAACCTCAGGCATGTGCTGGAGCTTCCTCTGCCCAGCCCCCAGCCCTGGCGTGTGGCCTGGGGGCACCAGCAAATTAGCTTGGCATGTGTGGGCCGGTCAGCCCAAGTTTCACCTGAGAGAGAAGGTTAATAAAAAGGGACACAGGGAGATGTAAGGGGGTCATGATGGTGAAGTGGGGGTCACTACAGTGAAGAGGGAGTTGCTACAGAGAGAAAAGTTAGAAGAGGAGGATGCTACAGGAGAGCTACAAAAACATAGTGAGAGACACAGAGAGGAGAGCTAGTGAGAAGGTAGAGATGCTGAGAGGTCAGCGGGAGAAAAAGCGCAGGGGAGCTGGAGTGAAGGAGAAAAAGAGTGAAAGGGAGAGGACTGAGAAAGTTGCAGAGGACTGAAGGTAAACCAGTCCAAGTGAGGCATGGCTGCAGTGGTGGCAGTGGCCAGCATACCTTCAGGCAAGAGAAGCGCAAATGGCAGGAAAGTTAAAAGAGAAAGTGGAGAGTTCATTTGTAGAGAACACTGAGGACCATCTTTGAATACAAAAGACCCTCAGGCCATTCCCCTCACCCTTGGGCCTTACAAACATGCATTTCACTTCCTTCCTGAGTCAAAGATAAGTAGAAGGTGACCAGGAGCATTAACCTTGGAGATAACATAAAAAATGTTTAAGTAAACTCTTTATCATTTGACTTGAGAAATTCCAGACATCCTGGATCCTTAGTCTTGCCTCCTTCCTGCAAGATACTGACTTTAGCATGTCTTTGTTATTGTAGGTAGATAAAAGGCAGTGCTTTTGCCTCAATAAAGTGTCTCTCTCTGAGCATTAGAAAGAACCCGTGTTTTCTTTCCTTTCTAGTCTGCCCCTGCCCAATTATGGCATTCGTTGGCCGAGGTTTCAGGTTGTATATCTTGCTTTCTTGTATTCTTATTTCCGTGTTGGTTCTCATAAATAAACTCTTTTCCTTTAATTGAAGGAAGTTTTTAAATCTTTTCCTTATCAGGCTGGGAGAGGCAGTGGGAGAGGGAGAGACTCCCAACTGGTTCTTCCCATATTAAATTAAAAGCAATCAGATAGCCAGCTAGGAGTTCATAGATTAGGTCCCATGTAAAATAAGTTTTACATATTCATATCCCAATTAAATCACCAAAAACTATTTTACTGAATTAGAAAAATAACACAATTTATTTGGAAGAACAAAAAGTCAAGAACATCAAAGGAACTAATAAAAACAATGCAAAGGAAAGAGGTTTAGGAGTATCAGATCTTAACCAATATTACAAGGCAGAAATTAGCAAAATTATCTGATACTGGTTAAGTAATAGAAAGGTAGATTAATGTTCCACAAACAAAACTAAAGCAGCCAGGGGGTGGCTAGGTGACACAGTGGATAAAGCACTGGCCCTGGAGTCAGGAGTACCTGAGTTCAAATCCGGCCTCAGACACTTGACGCTTACTAGCTGTGTGATCCTGGGCAAGTCACTTAACCCCCATTGCCCTGCAAGAAAAAAAAAAAAAAAAACCTAAAGCAGCCAATGTTAGATAGAAAGCCAGGAAACTGGTGGGGGAAATTATATAATATTTCTCTCAAAGAAGTGTTATTTCTCAAATATATAGGGAACTGAACCATTATTTTTGTAAAAATGCATGCCAGTCCCCAATTGGTAAATGGTCTAAGGATAAAAAAGGACAGTTTTCAGAAAAAGAAATTACAAGTATAATCTCATAAAAAATTCTCTAAATATCAACTGCTTAGAGAAATGCAAATTTTAAATGATTGTATGATATAACATCATCTCAGGTTGCTGAAAATGACAAAAATGTAAAATGACAAAAGCAGGAAGTAATGTGGAAAAATTGGGACACTAATTTACTGTTAGTAGAGTTGTGAACTGTTCCAAACATTCTGAAGAACAATTTGGAACTATTCACAAAAAGCAATAAAACTATGGCTATCCTTTGACCAAGCAATGTCATTGCTAAGTTGGTATCACAAAGAGATTAAAGAGAAGAGTAAAGATCCTATGTGAACAAAAATATGTATAGATTCTTTGTGGGGACTAAGTATTAAAAATTATGGGGATGCTCATCAAGTGGGGAATGGCTGAACAAGATATAGTATATAATTGTGATAAGATCTTCTTACTGTTGTTATCCAATTGTTTCAATCATGTTCAGTCCTTTTTTACCCCATTTGGGGTTTTCTTGACAAAGATACTGGAGTGGTTTGCCATTTCCTTTTCCAACCCATGTAATGGAATAATATTGTGCTATAAGAGAAATGAGCATGATGGTTTCAGAAAAATATGTGGAGACTTATATGAAGTGATGCAAAGTGAAGTGAGCAGCACAAGGAAAACATCGTACATATTGTAAGGATGACCAAATGTGAAAGACTTAGCTACTCTGATGTAGATGATGATCCAAGAAATTCCAAAAGACTGAGGATGGAAAATGTCATTCACCTACAGAAAGAACTGATGAACTCTGAGTGCAGATTGAAGCATTTTTTTTAAACTTCCCTTATTTTTCTTGAGGTTTTTGCATTTTATATTCTTTTGCAAAATTCAAATATGGAAATGTGGTTTGCATGACTTCACATATATAATTGATAGCATATTGTTTCCCTTCCCAATGAATGTGTGGGGGAATATCAAGAAGAGGAGAATTTGAAACTTAAAATTTTCAAACTCATTACAATTTTTTACATGTAATTGGAAAATATTTAATGAAATAAATAAAAAATATTTTTGAAATTTTATTGCCTATCCTCTGTTGATTATTTCCAATTTATCCTGCACTTAGCTTATTTGTACAATGTTTCCCCCATTAACCCTACCACTGTGAGTTCCATAACAGCAAGGGTTGTCTTTTGCCTTTCTTTGTATCCCCATCCCATAGGAAGACATGCAGAAAATGTTTGACTGACTAGATCTGGATTCATAAAGCCTAGACCTTAGTTGGAGCTTTGTCTCTTTCTTATCATGTCATCTTGGATAAGTCAGGTAAATTCTCTAGACCTCAGTTTCTATCTTCTCTAAAACTGTGATGATGATACTTTTACTAACTAGCAGGTTTGTTTTGAGGAAAGTTCCTTACAAGCCAAAAGCATTATCTGTCTATCTAGTGTCCTAGCTATTTATCTTGCTATAGATAGATATAACAATGGAGAGTTAGTTAGAAACATAGAAATATGTCATTCTGAATAGGACAACCTCTTCCAGAAATCAGTTTGGATTTTGGGAGGAAATTTCACAACCAATTCAAAGCCACTGAACCAATGGTCCCACTAATGAATATGTATGCCAAGGAAGTAACTGACAGAATGAAATGTCTCATACACACCAGAATATTTATAGCAGTATTCATTGTAATAGGAAAAGGGGTGGAGGGAGTTAGGACCCATTCATTGTAGAATAGTCAAAGAAATCATGGGGAATAACTATAATGAGATATTATTGGGTGTTAAGTAATTATAGGCAGGAGGAATTCAGGGAAACATGGCAAGAAATATATGAATTGATAGGGAGAAAAAATGAGCAGAATTAGGAGAATATATAAAATGGCAGCACCAGGGTCTCCTGAAGTTTCTCTTCTTGGCAGATAACATGCCACATGCTGTCTGATGCTGCTGTTTTCTTGCTTACCTCCCCAAAGAAAAAGCCTCTATCTACAGGGACCTTGCCCAAAAAAAGGTCTTATACTCTCCCTTCCTCCAGATCAATGCACTTGGTTCAGAGGAACACACAGGAGACCCTGAGATCCTTGCTAATTGGTTGTCCACAAACTCTGCATCTCCCCCCAGGGGACTCCAGGCATGTAGAACATTCATTCCAAAGGTAGTTTGTCCCTCATCTACCTTCACTTTGGGACTAGCAAGCACCCACATAGCCAAACCCTTTAATTGCTGAAGAAAAAAGTCAACTACTGAGTACTTAATGTCAACTAATCAGCATAATAAAATAAAGACAGCTGTAATCTCTCTAGCATCTATGCCTAACAAGGGAGTTGGGCACAGGTGCTTTAGTGGAACAGCAGGATATAATAGCTGTAAATTAAATGGGCCCTGAGAAAGTCAACTCTGGAGTGTGTTTTTGTGTAATTCCCAGATACCCTAGTTAAGTGTATGTCCTAGCTGACATTTTATTGTCAAAATATTTCCTGAGAAGACTTCAGGTAAGTGGATGGTTGGAGGTGGCCTCAAGTACAAAGCTGGTAGAGTGTGAGTATTCAAGGGTAGCAAGGCAAAGTCTTAGGTAGAGGAGAGGACAGTAGAAGAGCTTTATTGCCTCCTTGATCCTTAGGCCCTTTACCTTGTTTCTCAGGAGTTTATCCCTTTATTCCAGCTACTTCACAGACACTATTGAACCTCTGCTGTGTGGGAAGCTCATGCTTTTGTTAGAAGGTGGGAAGAAGGAACAGAAATTAAGAGAGGCATTGAGAAGAAGAGGGAGGTTTTGACCTCATTGAATTCAATTAAGGTCATGTTACTAACTCAATATGATTTGGGCAAATCTTCCTCTTTGAACCTCGGTTTCTCTTTATGAAATATAAGAGTTAGAGTGGACAGTCTTTAGGTTGTTTTATAACTCTATAGCTCTTGAGGATCCTATGAAAAGGGAGTAGGGGGCTGTTAAGTTACCATTAGG
Organism: Dromiciops gliroides; assembly: GCF_019393635.1. Lineage (NCBI taxonomy): Eukaryota > Metazoa > Chordata > Mammalia > Microbiotheria > Microbiotheriidae > Dromiciops > Dromiciops gliroides. The sequence goes on from NC_057861.1 coordinate 78,740,215, forward strand.
ACTTAGGCTCAGGCCCTTAAAAGGGTATGGTCCATGTGACTAGAAACAAGATATTTGGGGACAAAGGGGAATAAATTAGTGTTTGTTTTTTTTATTGTCATTTAGCCATTTTCAATTTTCTAACTTTTGCTGACCTCCTTTTTTGAGGGGTGGGGGAGCAGAAGAGACCAGGCCTGCAAAGCTCCAGACCCAGTGTTCTATGACTGTAACACCTAGCTGGCCTAGGATTGGATGGGAAGGGCTAAAAGGAAGTCAATCTTCTCTGACTTTTCCAGGACTTTCCCATTTCAAAGCTAATCATCACAGTGGCATACATTTATACATTGCTTAAATAGCACTACCCTCCTTCCCTCCCTCCCTCCTTCCCTCCCTCCCTCCTTCCCTCCCTCCCTCCTTCCCTCCCTCCCTCCTTCCCTCCCTCCTCCTTCCTTCCCTCCCTTCCTTCCTCCCTCCCTCCCTCCCTCCCTTCCTTCCTTCCTTCCTTCCTTCCCCAAAAGGCATTAACAGAGCTCCCTCTGGGAGAATCAGTCAATGTACAAACTACATACTGAATATAGCATAGTTATATATTTCTCCACCACCAAAGAAATACTTAAAGCAAAAGGTTCATAAGCAAAAGAATAAAAATATATTACAAGAATACATCAATACCCTTACCTTGTTCCCAAAAGGTAGAGGCAATTGTGAGCTGGCTAAAGAGATATTTCATTGAGCCTGTAGCCCTGCTAAGTCCACAGGACTCACAAGATCCAGAACTACTAGAGAGCCAGGCAGGGATCTTTCAGGTTCAGGATCCTATTTAGCTAATTTGCTTTGAGGTACAGTGTAGTTGTAGAAATTATCCTCTAAGGGGGAGTTCAAATCACCTGGGGAGCCCAGAATCTCCCCAACTCTTAAGGCACTTGTCAAGACTGGCAAAGTTCATCTCTTCATATCAATGGTTATAGTTATAGAATAATATTCAATGGAGAAACACAATGGCAGAATGAGTCATCAAGAGACTCAGGCTCACCCAGGTGAGTGCATGTTCTGTCATGTGCTTTTGGCTGCCATTGCTGCTTGCAGGTTGAGGAAAGGGGAGGATCAGGGAAAGAGATTGGGTGACTCAGGAAGAGAAACAAACTCCTTTCCTCCTCCTTTTCTTCCCTGTCTTAGAAGTCTAAAGAACAGAATACTACAGTAATGCTAATGTGGCTTTTCTACAACTCTTAAAGCCCACTGTATGGGTTATGCTACTTTCCAACAAGAGGTATAACCAGCATGTACTGGGCTATGCATGCTGGGCTCCAGCCTGCATCAAACAACACTGTCACACTTATTATACTTTATTTCTTCTGATTCATTCTTCTTTTTTATAGGATTGTAGTTAGTGTGTTTACCAATGTTCTGGTTCTGGTTTTGCCACTACATTCTTTCAGAAAGGTCTGTCAAGACTCCTTTGTATTCTTCAGACTTAATTGCATTGTATAATGGCAATCTATTAATATCCTACAATCTACTTGACCATCATCTTCTACAATCCCTGGATATCTTCAGTTTTTCCGATCTTACATATAATTCTTCTGGTAAAGTGTGTAGTCAAGGCTCTTAATTTTTTGTAAAAAAAGAATATTCCCATGTGTGCAACAGAACAAGAAAAAAAGGATTGTATGTGAAATTGTAAACCACCCCACAACCCCAGAATATTTTTATTATGTAATAAAATCCAAACATTACTTTCTATACTGTTCTGATCTTTTAAACTTCTTTCTCTTCTTTAAATTTTTTTTAATGTTTTGATCCCACATTCTTTTTGGCATTGGTATTACTAAGACACCCACTGCCTTCCTAAGGAAAAAAATCCGAAAGAAAAAAGCAACATAACAGCAACAACAAAAAAATCAAGCAAAACAAACTCACACCATGGCTATGTCCAAAAACTTATTTCTCCTTTTGCACTTTGAGTATATCCCTTTTCTCAGCAGTGGGGGAGTATGTTTCATCATAGGTTCTATGCAGACAGTTGCCCTTTGAGTTTACCAGAGTTCCTAAATACCTTTCAAAGGTGTTTGTGTTGACAATGTTTTTTATGCTTGTATAAATTGTTCTCTTGGATATGTTTGTCACTCTTAAATCAATTCATTTGATCCAGGATTCTGTGCAATTGTCTTGTGCATCCTTTTTTACTATTTGGTAATAATCCATATACTACATATATTCATAAACTACAGTTTGTGCTGCCACTACCCAACTGATGGGTACTACCTACTACACTATAGTTTCTAGTTTTGTTAATTCTTCCATCAGGATCTGGAAGTTTGGTTTACTTGCCTCTATTCTATACCCAGTACAATTCTCCCTCTAAACCTTAACAATATCATGCTTTGTGTCACTGAGTTTATTTTTACATCACACTCTGCCTATTTGATACTTCCTTCCACAAGTGAGATTCATCTGTGTCCACTATTGCCCAACTCTTCCATGTGTTTATATTCTTCTTGTGCATTCCCTTACAAGAAATTGCAAATGCCAATCCTTTCTCCTTTCTACATGAGTGTACTATACTCCTTTTGTCCTTCCTGACCTTTTCCCTCTTAAAACTCTCAGAAAGAATCATTCTACCCCAACTTTTCCTTCTTTTTTCTGTTCACTACAGGCTTTGAACACTTAGAGGTTCAAGAGAGACACTTGTTTCTAATTCTCCTATTAGAATGTTAGCACTACATATCATAAAACTCCTTTCAATTGCTAAAATAAATTCTTATTTTCTGGTTTTCTTGACTCTTGTGTTGGTATTTCAATGTGCCATCATTGAGTTAATGAGGTCATGTTGATGCCAAACAGTAACACTATTTCAGCACAGTTACTGACTTTCTATGAATCATAAGAGGAAATTGTTAAAAAGAATGAATGTACCATGTTACTACAAAATAGAGATAAGGCAATAGACAAATGCCATTCCAACTCTTTGAGCTTCCTACCTGGACTTCAGCCTCACTTAGAAGGACAAGAAATATAATTCAACTGCACATTTGTCTTCTGCCTTTGAGGAAAGGGGGGCAGAAGACAATTTCATCTTGCCAAGTATGCTGCCTGGTTTCTAGCTTCCATCTTTGGAGTTAGGAGTGAAAACACTATTCCACATTGTCAGATAACCTGGCTGGACTCCAGGTTTGTAGGGGAAGAAGTTAAGCAGAATTCCATTATATAGGGCATCATGTTTAGTCTCTAACCTCAATGTTGAAGAAAAGAAATAACATTACCTCATATATTAATCTACTGTTTGTGATGTATGGGAAAGAAAATCCCATTCCATCAAGACAGGTCTCCTGCCTCACTTAAAACAACATGCCATTCAACACCAGAATCCTCCCTTCCAGGAAAGAGAAAAAAAAAGCCATTCCATCAAGTCTCTAACCTTGTCTTCTGCTCTGGAGGAAAGGGAATTACACTATTTTTTTTCACTTACAACAACCTGTTTCCTCACCTCAACTTCCTAAAGTACTGAGAAAACTCCATGCCCTGAGGACAAACTCCTTTGGAAAATGAAAACCTACTTGAATTCATTCCAGTCATTCTGAATCTGGCTGTCATTATTCAAACTCTGCCCCCCCCCCATGCTCTATCTTATTCCATTCCCCTCAACCTAACCACCCTCCACAAACTCCCACTCTGAAACTACCCACACCTTCCAATGTGCTCTCTGGAATGCCTCTTCCACAGGCAACAAACTTGTTTTCATTTTAAAATCTTTTGCTTTCCTATTTCTTCCTTATTCTGACTTTTTTCTGAACTCTGGTTCCTTCCTTGTGATGCAGCCTCCCTGGTCACCCCTTCCACCAGCACTGGCTGTAATTTCTTTCTGACTAATTGGGGGGGGAGGTTAGAATATTCCTTGATCCCTATTGCTACTACCAGGTTCTCCTTCAACCACAATGAATCGGTAACCACTTCTCCCTTAAGGTTCTCTCAGTCTATATCGACTTCCCAATCAAAATGCTGGTATCCGCATCTACAGGCTTCAAGTACTCTTTCTTTCTTCAATGAATTGAATGCCTAGTTCATAGCCTTTTTCCTTTTCCTCAACCCCTATCCTCAAATGAGGAGACTTCCACATACCTATTGATACTGAACATCCTACCCTCAGAGTTATTCAACTTACTTATTTTGTGTGACCTTCTCTTCCACTTTACCCTAAGTACAAACAAGGATGGTCATACCCTGATTCTGCCATCACCCACAATTACACACTTTCATGTCCATGAACTCTGAAATGGCCTTGTTTGATCACAATTGATTGTTCACTCCACCCCCCCTTCCCTCTCTCTGGATCTCTGTCTCTGTCTGTCTGTCTCTGTGTGTGTCTCTCTGTCTCTCCCTTGCAATATCAAATCCTGCTCTTACATAACCATTGTAAATGAATTAATATAATTGTTATGCACTTTGGAAGGTTTATCCCCAGATTTTTGTTTTATATTTATTTGGTAGGAGATTTCCCTTTCCGTTACTGCTTCTGGTATTTTGTATTTATTATATAGAAATGCTATTGAATTTTATGGATTCATTTTGTAGGCTGCAATTTTGCCGAAGCTCTTAACTGTATCAATGAGCATCTTTACTGATTCCCTGGGATTTTCCAAGTAAACAATCATATCATCAGCAAAGGAATACTTTTATCTCCTCTTTACATATCCTTCTTCCTTTAATTCCTTTCTCTTAGGTTATGGCTATTGCTAGCATTTCTAGAACTATAGCAAGTAATCATTTGGAAAGGGAGCATCCTTACTTCACACTTAAATTTATTGAAAAAGGTTCTTGTATGCCTCCTCTCACATGATGTTGCTTTTGGTTTTAGATAGATGCTTCTTGTGTTATTAAAAAAGAAAAGAATCCCTCAAGACTCATATTTTGTAGTGTTTTTGGCATTAAAAAAAAACTGTTGGGGGGGGGGCAGCTAGATGGCGAAGTGATTAAAGCGCTGGCCCTGGATTCAGGAATACCTGAGTTCAAATCCAGCCTCAGACACTTAACACTTACTAGCTGTGTGACCCTGGGCAAGTCACTTAACCCCCATTGCCCCGCAAAAAAAAAAAATTAAAAAAAAAACTGTTGTAATTTGGCAGAAGCCTTTTTTGGAACTATTCATAAGATCATGTGATTTTTGAATATTTTTGTCTTTAATAAGGTTGATTATTTTTTTTAATGTTGAACCATCCTTGCATTCCTGGTATAAATCCCATTTGGTCATAATGAATGAGTTATTGGATATATAGCTGTAGTCTGTTTGACAACTTTATCTTGTTTCTAAAAGAAGAAAAGGTTACTGATTTATTCTGGTTGAAAGATGTAAGAAACAGGTAAACTGAGGCAGGACTCCCAGTCTGGTACAAAGCAATAACAATTTAGATGCTTTAGTATTAATTTAATAAACAATTAATTGAATATTGGAATAACAACTTTCTACTTTGTCTACCCTGATGATAGAAATATATACACCAAACCTAAGAATGAAACAGAATATTCAGGGTCCCAGAAAAGCTTGCTCCTCAATTAATAAAGTCTCACAAATCACAGTAGGTTTAGACACAATTGTCATCAATATCAAATTGTCATTGCAATAAATTAGCTTACAAATAAGATAGAAGACCTTCTAAAATCACACAAGTGTTAATTGAAAATGCATATGATATATCTTGTTTTGAGAAACAGCTTAAATTTTTTCCTGATATTAAAAGGAATATTCACCAAATTTTAGTGAAATAAAATACTTTCAAAATGACAAATATCTCTCTTATTCAATCCTCAAAGCCAAAAAGGAATCTTTAAGATTGGAATTTGTCAATGTTAAATTGGGGAAAGTTAACTTTACCCCCCACCCCCATCCAAATGAGTTTGCAGTAGGGAGAAATTTCAGCTTTTTCTAAACCAAAAAGGAAATACCCAATTAATTTAGCCTTATTATAATAAGATTTTTTTTTAACCAGGACCTTTTAAAATACTCTCATCATCTCTCTTTTTTATGTTTCAAATTACAGTACTCCAAAATATTACAACACAAAGTAAGTGAGGCTGATAGAATAACCTAACAGTTTTCAGCCAGGCTAGGTCTTCTTTCTCTAGATATTATTTTCCTGTCTTTCAAAATGAGGAGCTGTTCTAAGCTTATGGTTTCTAAGCCCTATCCTCCTTTAAATCCCAAGCTGCATTTCACAAAGAAATCACATAAAATGTCCATATCTTTACCTCTCTTCCTGATTTTTAAAAATATATCACTAGAAGTAAAATAATTACATGACCATGTAAACATTATGTATGGGCCTATGTATGTAAAAATATGTATGGGCCTAAAATTCTAGCTGTGATGTCTAAAATCTAATGAGTGGTCGCCTTAAATTAGAAAACCTATAGCACCAATCTTCGGGCATTAAGTATTTATTAAATTATATTAGGGGTTAGAAAAGAGAAACATGTGGATAAAGTATCCCTATTCTGCCTGTCCCTGCTGCCTCTCTGCCTCCAAGCCCAAGTCCAGACACAAAAAGACCAAGATCCTCCCCCTTCTTCCAGAAGCCCCCTATCAAACAGGAAGCCGGGCCATCTTCTCACACAGTTCTAAGCTAACTGGCTGGTAGCTTTGATTGACACAACTAACAGGCGGTAACTTCAGAGGCTAAGTCACATGTGGATGCCAAGTCACATGCTTTCTCCTCATGGTGGAGATTCCCTGTAATATCTTTCTCAGCATGTTGGTGGCGCTCTAATTCTTACAATTAGCAGGCAGATGATGAACCTAAGCATCAATGTGCCTAATTGTTTTGCATATTGAGTAACTAACTACACATTCAGACTGAAAACAGTAAAGTCTTACAAACTTGCATTGTGCTTATATCTTCTAGTTGCAATAAGAAATAAAAGTTTACCAGGAGACACACATGTAAGAGTTTTCACATAACTTTCACTCCTTTTGTTTGTTTGTTGCTCCACAACTCACACAAGCCTTTTCTCTTTTTGTGAGCCAAGAAAGGGTTAAGTTAAGTGTTGTTACTGCCAGGTTTTAAAGTGACAGTAGTACCACCCCACCTTCTTTTCTCTCAAAAGTTTCCAAACTGTTTGCTCTTAAATCTTCTGTTCACACTGTTGGTGAAAACAGATTATGGACTTTGTTTTCTATCCTTCACTCCTCTCATTCTTACATACTTGAACTTTCTTGCTTTCCCTTCAGTATAAATCTCTTTTAAAACTGTACAATCTGTTACTTTCTTGTTCTGATCTGACAGTTCTCTCACATTTTCTATTTACTTAAATCATTTAAAACTAGCAAAATGGCAGTTAAACCAATATATTACTAAAACCTTATTTTTCCAAAGTTAGACCTAGGGGATTCTCTTCTTCCATCTGTCTATTACAAAATTTAGGTGTTCCCTAGGAACTTTTTGAACAATTTTGGAAATTAAAGAATCGTATACTTACTGTTCTTGTGGTCCTACAGCTCAACCTTGTAGGATTTGCAAGGTCAACAACCTAGCTTCTCACAATGTTTACCTAAGGCTATGAATGCATAGCATAAAGTTTACATTCCAATGCCTAATTCAAACTCTGAGTAATGTACAATGCAGACATCCTGCATTCTCCCCCAACTTCCCAGTGTAAGGAGGGTTTTAAAAGATCCCCCAAGTTTGTTAAGCCCTGTACAGGCCACCAATCTGTAAGGGCCACATTTAATATGGGAAGAGTTAATTGAGAGGCTATCTGCAATATTGGGACTCAGAAAACAACGGGGGACCTCTGGGTCCCCAGCCTCCTCTCTCCCACACTGCTCCCTCCCCAGCTGTTTCTCCCAAACTGGTAAGAAATGAGATTAAAAAGCCTTTTTTCAGAAAACAAAACAAAAAAACAAACAGGGTTTATTGATATGGAACAAATATGTAGAAATAAGGACAAAGAAAAGCAGGACCTGTAAACTCACCCACCAGACTCTCTATCCCCCTGCTGGTCAGTGTTCAACTCTCTCACCTGCCACCATTAACTCTTCTCTCTCTTTCCCTTATTGTCTCATCCTCTAGTCTCCTCCCTACCCCCCCCCATAAAAAAAAAAAAAACAAAACCCTTCTCTCACAGGAAACCTGGGCAGACCACCCACATACCCCAAGCTAATTCGTTGGCACCCCTAGGAGTGGTACCCAAGGCTGGCTGGGGCACAGGGTTTTCTGTGCATACCCTGACTGGGTGGAGGGAGGGGGGGGGGCCTGCAGAGAAGTCATGGAGAATGAGGATTGAGAAAAGGTCATTGGATTTAGCAATTAAGATATCATTGGTAACTTTAGAGAGAGCAATTTCAGTGGAATGATAAGGTCAAGAAGCAGAAGGTGTTTTCAAGGAGTTTAGCTACAAAAGGTCAAAATAGATATAGGACAGAAGTTAGCATAGATGAAAAGATTTAATGAGAGTTTTTCAGGATAGGGCTGAGTGGGATGGGAAGTACACCCACTGACCCCTGTAATAGAGACTCGAGGAGAAAGGAGGCCAAAGCAGTGATTTTATTTCTTTCGAAAGAAAGGTGTACCACACTCACTGGGACAACCAGGAGGTGTGACACACCGGGATTAGAAATCAAGCAGTTTTTATACTTTATACAGACATCTAATTTGAGCAAAATGCGGTAATTGGGTTCAGCAATAAATCTTTTTCCTGGGATGTTCAGCGATAAGTCCCTCTCTCCTGGGTCAGAGTGCCCCAACCTCAGGGGTTCAGCCATAGGTTATTTTGCAAAATTTCATATTTCAGCAACAATTTATCATATCTACATAATGTCTCGGTGCAGACCCTATGAAGCAATTTTTAAGTTAATATGCCGATATTTAGAAAGGGGGATAGTAGCTTCCCGTTATTGCCTCTCTCTAGAGAAAAAACAGAGAGAGAGAAATAGGGGGCTTTAAGGGACTTTAAGACTTTGAGATCAGATCACTAGGCCGAAGGGGGGGGCACTTTCCATCTCAGTGGAGGGTCATATCCATATGTCCCTCTCAGGGCTGATGGGACAAATTTGTAGGCAGTAGAAAATGAGCCAGTAGTGAGGGAGATATTGAAAAAAAAGTGGAAGACTAAGGATGGTGCATAAGGGGAAACCTATTGAAGGAGATGGGAAGGAATGGGATCACTTGAACAAGTAGAGGGGTTAACCTTGGTAAGGTCAAGACTACTTCATTGTATTAAACAAGAGTAAAGGAAGAGAAAGTAGCAGAAGGCACCTGAGTGATAGATGAGGAAGAGGGGAGAAAAGGGAGTTCATATTGAATGGCATCAATTTATTTCTGTGAAATATGAGGCAAGATTCTCAGCTAAAATAGTAGGTGGAAGGAGAATCATGGGAGGTTTGAAGAAAAATTAAAGTTTTTGAAAAGTAGCTAGGAAGTATGGGATTATAAGTTAATAAGACAGGTATAGTAGAGTTGCCTACCAGCAGTGAAGACCTAGTTCAGGTTATGTAACATAGATTTGTAGTAGACTCAGCAGAGTTGCAAAATTTTCTTCACCATCATTCCGCAGCACATGTGTAAGCAAGATGAGGAATGGTGGAAGTGATCCAAGGCAAGCTGGTGTTGCCAGTGACATTCTGGAAAGATAGATTAAGGCATGTTTTCTCTGAGCAAAACAATATTTTACTAACCCAGGGCTTTGATAAAGCCCATTCAGATTCAAATGGAGTTACTTGACTATGCCTTAAACCCAAATCACTCTGGCTCTCACTGATTGGCCAATAATAAATCCCAGCTTCAGTTGGTCATTGTTTGAGTTTTGATGGCTCAGAGTAAGCATAAATAACAATTGTTTCTGTTCTGGCTAGAAATCCTGAGGATCTTCCTCTCCCAGATTGATTTTTTTTTTAAGTAGGTAAAAGAGGCCATTTTTTTTTTAACTCATTTCTCTCCTAGCCTTATTCACTGAATTCACTTTGGACAAACTGAGACCTTAGACATTATCTTAAAAAGAGCAATGTCTCCCACTGCATTCAGGGCCATCTACAGTATTCCTAATCTATGTCTTACCACTGGAACCAAATAGCTCTGAAAGAGAGAGCGAGACTGGTAACTTTGTGCAGCCCTCCCTCACTTAAACCCAATTCACTTGCAAGTAAAGACATCACCCTCCTGATGTCATTGGTTCTCTTCAAGAATGAAGAACAAACAACAACAACAATAAATTCTGGTAACAGAGCTTCCATTTTTAGTAGGGTAATCTTAGACTCTGCCTTTCCTTCCTTCTCTAAGGAAACCAACCAAGCATTGTCTATAGATTGTTTGTTCAGCTTTTACAATGTTACTTCACCCTTCCCTCTGCCACTCTTTTAGAACCTCTTAGACTATCACCACAGATAACTTAAAAGGCTTTTCTCCAGATTCCACATTTACCACAGAACTGCTATCTGTCCTTCAAAGCCTAAATAAAACTCCAACTACTCCAGAATACCTTGAGTATTCTCTTCTTATTCCCTTAACTCTCTACTTGGTAAGAATTTTCTTCCATAGAGCTAAAAGGACAATTTTCTTTTCACACTTTAATGTACTTACACCCTATAACTATTAAGAGGCATCCTCTCCATTTGTCAGACTAGGATCTCCTTGAGCATAGGAGTTATATTTTTGGTAGACTATGTGACTTCATTCAGCATGGACAACCAGTAATTGATCAGGTGAAAGAATTAATGTTGGAAGTTGAGAGTGGTGCAGATATAGGTGCCTGTTCAATAAGAAGGAGAAATAGAAGAGCCTTGAAGTTCAGAATCCATGGGGCACATGGCTAGAACAGGTCAATTGCAGATAAACAGCAGCAGCAACAATGAAAGGGGAAAGACAGAGCCCAGCATTAGCTCAGAGCATCATTACACATGGTGTTCTCTCCAAAAATGGCTTGTCAACTAAATACTGATGACTATTAGAAAAACAGATGCTGTGGTTGCATGGAGCGGGATGAATGGTACTGGGAGGGTAGGCTTGAGCTGGTAAACCCCTAAGACTCATTCATAGCTTTCTGACCTTTCCCTTTCACAGGTATTGTCAATTCTGTGTTTGGGTCCCAGGTCTCCTGACCCCAGCTATGTACTCCCTGACCTTCCTAAGTGCTCAGCAACTGGTCCAAGATGAGGATGCCATTTGTGAAGACTTGGCATGTATACCCTGGGTCGTGTATGATATCCTGTTCAGGGTGGCTTTCAAAGGCAATAAGAAAAAACTGCTTTGTGAGCTGGTGAAGACGTGGCCTTACTCACAACTTAAGTTCCAGAAGCTGATGCAGACATGTGGGTGCTGTTCCCAGACTCCTTCTAGGAAGTGTCCAGAATGTCAGTGGCCTCTCACGTATGATGACTTGAACAAAAATAAAATTGGTGCCATCCTCTTGGGAGTGTTGAGCTATATAAGGAAAGTAGTCAACGATGGTTCATGGCAGCTCCCACACAGGTTTGTCATTCAGGTACATGGGAAGATTTTACCCCACTCTGGGAAGTAGACTCTGCTGTATTCATTTCAGCTGACATTTGCTAACCATCTACTTTATGCAAGGTGTAATTCTTTAAAGAGGAATTCCTAAGGACCCCAAACCCCTATCCCCTTCCCAAAACCCCTACCCCATTTTCTCCATGACACTAGGGTGGTGATTCAAAGTGTTAACCTGGAAATTAAGGAAACAATCAATATAGGAGAAATAAGGTCTTTAATCAGGGCAGAGGAACTATAACTCCTGGTATAGCAAAGCTCTGGAAGCTAGGAATACCCAAAGATGGGAACAGAGGACCGGGTTTCTATGGGGTAACAGAACAAAAAGGGAATCAAAAAATTGCCACAGAGTGATGTACAACTACTTAATGTAAATGAACCTTTAACAAAAGAAACAATAGGACTGCTCCTAAATTAAGTATAGGAGCTACTAACTCTAAATAGAAACTACTTAATGTAGGTGGACTCTTTTTACATAATAACAAAGTCCAGGGATTAAGGTGGGGAAACTTTGGAAGGGGATAAATTGCTTGGGGGAAGGTCCATAAATCCATCAAGAGTCTGGAAATGACAAAGATTGGTTAAGCCCCAGGCAATTCATTTGTCTGGGCATGAGGGGACTGGGTGGTGAGTCAGTTCTCAGTAAATTTTGTAGTTTTCAAAAGTGAGATGGATACAGCACATATTCAGATTACTTAATACAAAACAATCTCAAAATGGGGAGAATAGTAACAGCTGCAGGGGGATGGAAAAAGAACAGAAGCAAGAAATAATGAGTATGGGGCAGCTAGGTGGCCCAGTGGATAAAATACAGGTCCTGCAGTCAGTAGGATCTGAATTCAAATTTGTCCTCAGACACTTGACACTGGCTGTGTGATCATGGGCAAGTCACTTAACCCCGACTGCCTCACAAAAAGAGAAAGAGGGAGGGAGGGAGGGATGGAGGAAGGTGGGGGGGGGAGAGAGAGAGAGAGAGAGAGAGAGAGAGAAGTAGAACTTTGAGCACCTAACTTCACTAAGGTAAAATTAACTGAACTGCCAGAACACTAAATTACAAAAGAATATTAGTGTGCTTCTTTCAAAGTTGGACAAATTTAACACAAAGACAAGCAAAAAGGAAAATATAGAATTAAACAAGTTTCTGGAGAAATGAACTAAAAACATATTGTATCATCTTAGTGGCTAGAAATGGTATATTCTTTTTAGACTTAGAAAAAAAGCTAGCAGTGATGAGATAAAAAGTGAAGAGGGAGTATATTTTCAGTATGGGGACCAGTTCTGGAAAGGCTCAGTTCAGAAGGGAGGAAATAGCTGCTAGTGGGCCAGGTTGACTGGCATAGTTTATGTCCATGAGATGAATACAAAAAAAGGACTAGGAAAAAAAAAGAGTTAAATTGTAGAGGACTCAAATCTCAGGCTAGGGATTTTGTATCTTGGACTAGAAGAAATGGGGAGCCCCTGAAGATTGACTGGGGAAGTGATAACAGATTTAGGTTTAATAAAGGTAGATTTGGAGATAGTGTGGAGTTTGGATTGGAGTGAGGAGAGTCTGGAAGCAGGGAGATATTCTGAAGCTATTCAAACAGTCCTATTAGCTGGAACTAAGATAGGGATTGTGTAATGGAAAAAAGGGAGACAAAAAAAGAGAAATGTGCTCAAAGAATTGAGAAGACAAGAAACTGGCTACAGAGCATAAGGGAAGAGAAAAGTGTCAAGGATACACTGAGATTGTGGTCCTGAAAGACCAAAGGGCAACCATTTAGAGATGGCTGCCAGTCAGTTGGTAATAAGCATTTAAGATACCAGATACAGATTTGGCCTTAGAACCAGCCAGAAAGTCCTGGTTCTGATATCACTAATACTCAATCCGATACCACTGACTGGGCAAGTCACTTAAGCTGTCAATGTTCCAGGCAACTCTCTCACAGGAATTTGCAGAGAAGGTGGTGAGATGCATAGGTAGGGGGAGTTTCCCATATTGAATACATATTGAATTCCCTACATTAATTATTTGACCAGTCTGGTGCCTTTCCTTACCATTTACTACACTTGACACTGGAGATAAAAAATACCAAAGAAAAATAATCTCCACCATCAGAAAGCTTACATTTTGTTTAAAAAAAAAAGACAACATGTATATTTAAGTATATGCAGAGTTAACAGTTTTTTCCTTCAGGGTGGGAATAAAGCTATCACTGAGGGGTAAAAGGGAAGACCTCATGTATGAGTCAGTATTTTTTCCAGGTGGATAAGCAGACAAATAGTGTTACAAGAAATAAAAATCAGGGCAGCTAGGTGGCACAGTGGATTGAGTACCAACTCTGGAGTCAGGAGGACTTGAGTTCAAATCTAGCCTCAGACACTTGACACTTACTAGCTGTGTGACCCTGGGCAAATCACTCAACGCCAATTGCCTCACCCCACCCCACCCCACCCCACCCCCCAAAAAAAAAGAAAGAAAGAAGAAATAAAAATCATTCCCATGCAGGAATCTTTCAAGGATTAACAATCATTCCCATGCAGGAGTGAAGGCCCAGTTCAAATGAAATCAAAATCTGCAGAGCTCTCATTTTCTAATTTTCTTCTGGTGATTGTTCTTTAAATTTATAATGTTGTAGTCATGGTCTCAGTTTCTTGACTCTACTTACTCCACTTTGCTTGAGTTCAAATTAAGTCTTTGCTTGTCTATCTCTATTATATTTTTTACATTATAGTAATATTCCATTGCATTTATGTGCCACAGATTGTCATTCTCCAAGCGATGGACACATACTTGGTTTCCAGTTCTTTGCTATCACAGAGAATGCCACTATAAACAGTTGGGTTAGAGTTCCACTGGGGATTTCCTTTTCATGATCTCTTTGGGATATGTGGATAGATACTACATATGTATAGTAGCACCTCAAGATCAAAAGAACAGAGTATTTAAGCCAATGTTGAACAACTCTTTCCAGGGGAAAAAATGCACATGTGACATGTTCTTAAGTTTATTTTTTGTATTTTCTCCATCACTATCTAAAGACAAGATAATCAACAAAACCATAAATGAAACCCTGATTTGAAGCAATTACCAATTTCTGAGGTGTATATGCTCTTGTTGTAATTTTACCAATTGGTTCTGCGGAGCCAGTTTAAGGTGACTTCACCATACTCAAGGTTTAGGATTTACCAGGTGAAGGGAGAAATGGAATGATGGGAGATTTCGATGAGTAATTGAACTTTCAGAATTCATGATCATGAAAGTCGAACACCGAGGTGGTGGCAAAGTTATGGTTGTTGATAACCTCTAAGTGTAGTTAAGGTGGAATGACAGAAAATAATGGGAGCTGAAAAGACTGAGATCATCAACAATTCCTATAATATGAAGGCAGGAATTGGAGTGAGAAGAATGCCTACTGGTCAGGAGATACATCTGGGATCTCAGCTAGGTGATTAGTTTCAATAGTGTGAATCTCCAAGGAGCAGTGGTTTCTAAGTGATAAGAGGAGAAGGAGCAAGGAATCTTATGACTTCCCCCACCAAGACATAGTCATGAGTTATGAGAGGAGACAGTAGTAGTCAATCCAAGGCCAGGAATGCAATGGAATCTAGAGGGAGCCACATCTCAATGCATGCCAGAAATTGAAGAAGCTAAAGGAAGAGTTGGAAAAAGGAAAGGAAGCCTGTTACTTATGGAAAAGGTGTTCTAGAAGGGCCAGTGAAGAAGTGTTTGCATAAGGAGTGGTATATTTTGCAAGGGAGTTGGAACTGAGGGAGTAGGCAGCCAGGTTTGCAGAGAGGGTTTTCTTCTTTGGGGCTTCAGTATAACTGGGATGAGTAGAGTAAGAGGCAATGAGAGTATGTCGATCATTAGGGAATGATTCCAGAGAGGGTATCGGTGGATGGGAAGAGATCTACTGAAACAGCCAGTTAGAAGTTTCAAGATCTGGTCCAGTCATTAATTTCCTGACTTTATGGCAAGCAGTGTGGCTCTGCCCTGGGAGACTTTTAGAAGTCAACTTAAGGAGGACAGCTAGGTGGCACAGTGGATTAAGAATGGGCCCTGGATTCAGGAGGACCTAAATTCAAATCCGACCTCAGACACTTGACACTTACTAGCTGTGTGACCCTGGGGTCACTTAACCCTCGTTGCCCGCCCCAGCCCCCCCCAAAAAAAATACCTGGAGGAATTATCAGGGGTGGAAAAAAAAAGATGAGTAGTGTTATGGCCCTGGGGATAGCCCAAGGCAGTAAGGGCTGGGGTCTTTGACTATCAGAAAGCCTGACATAGAAGCCAGATTAGGGCAGAGTACGTGTGTGTGTGTGTGTGTGTGTTTTCATTACTGCCTGAATGGGGTCCTGTGTTGGACTGGGATGAGATTGGGTAGTTTAGGAGGAAAGCATGCACATTTCACCATTCTTGAAGGGAGTAAGGGCTGAACCTAGGATATCACAGACCTGGAGAACTCTGGGATGAGCTAAGTCCCACAATCAATGCTTGTTGCCAACTTCTTTGCCACCAATGTTCTCAGGGATTTGCCTAGAGCACTGAAAGATTGTATAATGGGGAAAATGGGGTACAGGTTGGGGTTAGGGGTTGGGGTTCTTAGGAATTCCTCTTTAAAGAATTACACCCTCTTGCACACAAAACTAGTTAGAATAAGGTGATAGTTTATTTAGGGGCAAGGGAAGGGAACAGTGGGGAGGGAAGGGAAACCATGAAAGAAATCCTTGGACTTCTCATGGGGAGATAGGCACAAAGCACATGGCTCAGAGGTACCAAATCTCCTCGAACAGGAGGCTGGTAGGTACTTTTATAGAAGACTGATGGGGGGAGGGGTCACCATTTGACTGTGGAAAGTTCCTTTAGTGAGGGAGGACCATCCCCCACTGGTGGTAGCTGGGGGAATTGGGTGAGGAGTGGAGGACCATCCCCCACTGGTAGTAACTAGAGGAATTGGGTGAGGGGTGGCTATGGATCCCTCTTCAGGACAGAAAGGCCACAGCCACACCCAAATTTATCTCCCCAGGGTAAGGGAGACCAGAATGAAGGGTAGGAATCCGAAGCTAGTTCAGTCCGATTTGGTTCAGCTTATCTCTCTAGGCATTATCTGTCCTCTGGTTTAGTTTCTCAAGGAGAAGCTTCCTTGATGTGCCCCAGAGAACTTCTGGGGTGCTCTGCACCCCATGACAATTGTGACTTTTCCAGTCTATATGTGTGAGAGGCCAACCTTGAAACCTGTTCTTTCCACGATGTGACAGATACCCAAAGAGAGGCATGCAGAGCTGTGATTGTTTTTCAGTTGATGTTAGATTCTGGGGCATCCATCTCCATTGTGGGGGTGAATAAGACTATGGTTAGGAAAGACCCATTCTGTCCAAAAGAGTATATAGAACCAGTGACTAATGGGGTAAAACAAAAAGGTCTTCCCGGTCACTTAACCAGCTTTGACATTCCTGACTGCAACCCAGTTGATTCTTCTGCTTGGTGACTTCTTAATAGAAGGAGATGCAAGGAACAGGGCATTTTGAACTTAACTGGCTTTTCCTGTCATGAAGATAAGCAAAATTCAATGAGCATTCTGGGGCCAGGTTATAACTTTTTTTTTTCTTTTTTGTCCTTGATGCAGGAGTTTACGACAGCTGGATATGACAGGATTAGTTAGTAAAAAATTTAGTTGGAATTTAAAACTCATGAGGCTGTGGGCCAACTCAGTAAGCCGAGCCCAAATCCACAACTTCTCACATCAGGAGACAAATGATTCACAAAGCCAGGCATGGAGCCAGACGGCAGAAGCATTTCCAGTCACAAGTTTCCCAATGGAAGCATACATAGATATCCTGGTAGATCTCCAAGTGAGCCCTTGCTCTCTTCAGATTCTAAAAGAAGCTCTCCAGAATAATGCCAACAGCCCTCTCCACCTGACCTGCCGAGATTTCTACACTTCCCTCATCTTTGTTCAGGATAATATAGAATTCCTGGCTCTTCTGAACCCTCTGGCACTCCGAAGAGTGGACCTAAGTAATAGCATTATAGTTTTGATGGATATCTGGTATATTATGTCTCTGATCACAACCTTCCAAAACTTGCAGAGCTTGAAACTGCCTAGTTTTAATGAGAATGAGCAATGGGAGCCACAGTCTAGTCAAAACTTCGCCATTAACCATCTTGCTAAAGAGCTGAGCAAATTGAGACACCTCAGGGAGATTACTTTAAGTAACATTTGTCTTTCAAATCAAGTGAAGAATCTGCTTAGGTAAGTGGGGTTGGGAGATGACCCCAGGGCCGTAGGACATTGTTTTGTTTCTCTTTTCATCTCCCCTCCAACAATTACACTTATCTGTTTTGCCATCTTTGCCATCCTGATAGAGGAGAGGTAGAACTGACAGATGATCTGCTTTGACTCTACTTCTCTTCTCTCTTTCCCTCTAAGATTGGACTTTTTTCTTAACTATTTATCCTCTCATGGCAAGCCAATCTCCATTATTTGGAGTTGGATTTCTTCATGACCAGTCCATATTAGTTTAATATTTTTTTTGTAGTTTTCTTTTGTAGTTTAATATTTTTTTTCACTCAACTCTGTTTCTATGCATGTTCAACCCTCCTTTGACTAATTCAGATGAAAGTAAGGTTCAAGTGATGTCAGGTTCCCCAGCCCCATCCTCCATGTTTGTAGAGACTTTTTCTCTTGAACCCAGAATATATGCCCTTGATGTGGGGGGTGGGTTTAATTGATCACATTGATCAAGAGGTGTCCCAAAGAATTACAAGACTCAGGGACTCAGTTTCCCAAGTTTTATTGAAATACTGTGCTGACTACAGGGAGACCACCAGGAGGTGTCTCAAATAGGGGAAAGAATAGTTATATTTATAGTGAGAAAAAGTAGGTTAACTCCTCATTATCTTTAGTCTCTTCCTTGTGGGACGTTCATGGGATGTCTTATCCTAATTCAGACTTCCTGAAGTCCTAAGACAACCCATGAGGCAGGTACCTTTTTCCCTGGAGGTGTGTTTTGGGGGTTTACACATCATAAAGTGAACCTAAGGACATATTTGGCCCTTTCTATGCATGTTCCTAAAGACATGCTTAAACTTGTCAGACCCAGAGGGTATCCGTGATATCTCGTTATTTAATGTAATGGGGGAAGTGGGGTACAGGTTGGGGTAGGGGTTGGGGTTCTTAGGAATTCCTCTTTAAAGAATTACACCCTCTTGCACACAAAAGTAGTTAGAATAAGGTGGTAGTTTATTTAGGGGCAAGGGAAGGGTGGGGGAAGGGAAACCATGACAGAAATCCTTGGACTTCTCATGGGGAGATAGGCACAAAGCACATCCTCAGAGGTACCAAATCTCCTCGAACAGGAGGCTGGTAGGTACTTTTATAGAAGACTGATGGGGGGAGGGGTCACCATTTGACTGTGGAAAATTCCTTTAGTGAGGGAGGACCATCCCCCACTGGTGGTAGCTGGGGGAATGGGGTAAGGAGTGGAGGACCATCCCCCACTGGTAGTGACTAGAGGAATTGGGTGAGGGGTGGCTATGGATCCCTCTTCAGGACAGAAAGGCCACAGCCACACCCAAATTTATCTCCCCAGGGTAAGGGAGACCAGAATGAAGGGTAGGAATCCGAAGCTAGCTCAGTCCGATTTGGTTCAGCTTATCTCTCTAGGCATTATCTGTCCTCTGGTTTAGTTTCTCAAGGAGAAGCTTCCTTGATGTGCCCCAGAGAACTTCTGGGGTGCTCTGCACCCCCATGACATTAAGATCTGGTTTCTAGGTTTCCTGTCATCTAGGAATATTAATGGCTATTAATGGTTAATGGTTCCTAGTTACTGTCTAAGCTTCTGTTGATGGTGAGGGTTGATAGGGACAAACCCTTTGTGTTACTGTAAGAACACAAGCCTTGGTTTCTCTGTTAACCCTTTTAGGTACTATTGATAGGTTTTATCTGTTAACCCTTTTAGCCTCCTCC
Source organism: Dromiciops gliroides (assembly GCF_019393635.1). Taxonomy (NCBI): domain Eukaryota; kingdom Metazoa; phylum Chordata; class Mammalia; order Microbiotheria; family Microbiotheriidae; genus Dromiciops; species Dromiciops gliroides. Next base: position 78,759,638 of record NC_057861.1, read on the forward strand.
ATCACTCTGAAGGGCATATCAGGTAGGTTAGCCTGCCACAATACTTTAAGAGGCCCTGTAGTCTCCTCTTCTGGCCTCTTCCATGTTCATCTGATTAAACTTCACATCTTCTTGACACTTTAGGCACATCAGTATGGGCTTAATGAACTTATGGAACCTCTCTGATCAACATTGCTAGGTTTCTGACCACATGGATCAGTTAGGCCTTTTTATGGAAGATCCTTCCATTAGCCTCTACAGCCACTACTTTGATATTTTTTTTTGGCAAGGCAATTGGAGTTAAGTGACTTGCCCAGGGTCACACAGCTAGTAAATGTTAAGTAAGTGTCTGAGGTAGTATTTGAACTCAGGTCCTCCTGAATCCAGGGCTGGTGCTCTATCCACTGCGCCACCTAGCTGCCCCACTACTTTGATATTTTAATAAGTTATCCATGCTGCCATCATAGTCTTAGCTGATGATGTTGGACAGATCAGAACCCTGGGACATTAGCTCTTCCCAAAAGTCAGATTAAGTGGATTTCAGCAATCCACATAAGAACCTCCCATTTGTTTTTATGTGAGATGAAAATATTAAATTGGATGAGAGTTTGCTTCTGATTCTAATATTTCTAGAGTGACATGCCCCATGTCTCCAGGACACTCTCAAACCTTCCTCATGTGATGAGTAAAACTATATGTATGGTCACCTTATTTCTGTCCCAAGTTTGGGGAAAAGTATCTGGGGTTCCTAATATAGTTGTTACTTATAAATTAGAAGCATTGGCAACAGTTTGGGGCATTAAGCATTTATTAAAGCATACCAAGTATTAGTAAAAAGAGAATACCTGGGTCAGAAAGTAAAGAAAAGGCCTATCTAGCCTAGAGCTGCAGTCTGGCCTGATTCTTCCTCCAAGTCCTCCACCACCAGCCTGTTCCTGAGACAAACTCAGAGTAACTGCATGTGGAAGCTTTTTATGGGTCCAGAGGAGAGGCAGTCCTTACACACTGCCTCAAGCTAATTGGCTAGCATCAACCAAATCCATTGGTACACTGGACTTGAGGGTGGTCCCGTGTTGAGGTCAGAGTACACACCCTCCTGAGGGCCAGGCCTTCAGGTAGGTGTGATTCCAATCAAGTTAACTCCAAGTGAGTCAATTAGCAAAATCAATCAATCCAATCAATCTTAATCCAATCAATGGGGGGGGGGGAAGAGGAAGGGCTTTGGGCATTCCTAAAACCCTATTATTTTCTCACATTAAGCTTTCAGGGTTGAATTTTTTTCATTTCTTCAAAAGAACCTTCCCAGAGTCTACACATAGGCCTACTCTGGTTATCCTAAAAGGTTCATTTTGGTGGTCACTGAATAAATGTTTTGCTTTAATTTTTTTTAAAGCCTGCAGTATTAGCTAGTTTCCTCATTGTTCTCTTTTGTTTCTGTTCTGTACCCTTACCTTAGTCAACATCTAAATCTCCCATCTCCATGGCAAATGTGCCAAACACAGGTGGAAGTCTAGAAGCTGAAGTCATTCTATAAGCAGGGATGGAAGTGGAGGTAGAAGTATCTCTCTGGATTTTGCTAAATAATATATTTTTATTTTTTATTTTACTTCCAGTGGTCTGCAGTGCTCCCTGAAGAGCCTTCAACTTTCTTACTGCTCTCTGACAAACCAAGACATAGCCTACTTAGCCAGAAGTCACCATAGCACCCATCTCATAAAGCTGGATCTTGAAGGGAACAACATAAGCACAAAACTAGACTCCTTCTTGGAACTTCTAAAGTCAGTCTCAAACTCCCTGAAGTGGCTCAGTATGGCAAAGTGTGGGTTGAAGGACACTGACTTTTATATCATTTTGACCCAGCTACATTCCTGTAGCAGGCTCTCCTATCTTTGTCTGTATGGCAACCCACTATCTAGCAGGAGTATGTTCGGTTTCCTGGGGCCATGCCAGCACAAGCTTCTCAACCTGAAGGTAATATCAGTTCCAATCTTCCTGGATTGTTGCCAAAACCTGCCCCAAAATGGTCCTCTTCCTGAGTTATTACAGCCTTACATTGATGATGACAGGTTTTCCTCTGCCCTGAAGCAAATGAAGGAGATACAAATCATAATAGGACAGTCTGCCACTATACATCCTTCTGAGCTTACCTTTGACACAGTTGACTTTTTTGACCTGCAGTAATGAGTTGACCACCATAAATGAAGAGAATCTCATACTTCCAAGATGATAATGGTGATAGTTCAATTACTCATTAAGATAATTTTTAATACAATTTTAACCACAAAAGATAATCAAACATACAAAATAAGGAATAAATTTCATCTAAAACTCAGCATTTTACAAAGGAGAATGACAAGAACTAGCAGACAACTAAGAAACAAATGTTTAATTACTATTTTATCTCAAGTTTAAGACAATGTATATCCAATCATTCTTCTGATCATTTTATGTAAAAACCCATTATATCTTTTGGTGTTTTATCATTTTAAATAAATGTATCTTAAGGTATCGTTTTGTGAGAAAATAATTAATAATGGATTTCTTGGGGAGACCCAGAGATCAGTTTCTCAGTTCTTTCCCACCCACCTCCCACTCCAGAAAGTCCAGTTCTTGAGAAATTTCAGTTCTTGTCCAGGACAAACCCAAAGAAACCAAAGAAATGGAGTTAGACCCTTTTTGTCTACGTCAGTGAAGGACTGATGGGATCAAACCACACCTAGATAATGGACTTTGCCTTAAGCTACTTGAATGAGGGTCTTTTCCCTGATGTTATCTGAAGAGTTCATTTTTTAAAAATCATTAAAGTATTTTATTATTTTCCAGTTACATGTAAATAGTTTTCAACATGTGTTTTCATAAGGTTTTTAGTTACAAATTTTTTCTCCCTTCTCTCCCTGCTTCCTCAAGACATAAAGCAATCTGATAGAGGTTATATATGTACAATCACATTAAACATATTTCTGCATTAGTCATCTTGTGAAAGAAGAATCAGAACAAAAGGGGGAAAACCTCAAAAAATAAAAGAAAAACAACCAAAAAGTAGAAACAGTATGGTTCAATCTATATTCAGAATCCATAGTTCCTCTTTCTGGATGTAGAGAACGTTTTCCATCATGAGTTCTCTGGAATTGTCTTGGATCATTGCACTACTGAAAAGAGCTAAGTCTATCACAGTTGATCATCACACAATGTTGCTGTTACTGTGTACAATGTTCTCCTGGTTCTGCTCACTTCACTCAGCATCAGTCCATTTAAGTCTTTCCAGGTTTTTCTGAAGTCTGTCTGCTCATTATTTCTTATAGCACAATAGTATTCCATTACATTTATATACCACAACTTGTTCAGCGATTCCCCAATTGATGGGCATCCCCTCAATTTCCAATTCTTTGCCACCACAAAGAGCTGCTATAAATATTTTTGTACATATCGTTCCTTTTCCCTTTTCTATTATTTCTTTGGGATACCGACCTAGTAGTATTACTGAGTCAAAGGGTATGCACAGTCCCATAGCCCTTTGGGCATAGTTCCAAATTGCTTGCCAGAATGGTTGGATCAGCTCAAAACTCCACCAACAATGCATTAATGTTCCAATTTTTCCACAACTTCTCCAACATTTCTTATTTTCCTTTTTTGTCATATTAGCCAATCTGATAGATGTGAGGTGGTACTTCAGAGTTGTTTTAATTTTCATTTCTCTAATCAATGATGATTTAGAGTCTTCTTTTTATATGGCAATAGATAGCTTTGATTTCTTCATCTGAAAACTGCCTGTTCATATCTTCTGACCATTTCTCAATTGGGGAGTGGCTTGCATTCTTATAAATTTTATTTAGTTCCCTATATGTTTTAGAAATGAGACCTTTATCAGAAACACTGGCTATTAAAATTGTTTCCCATCTTTCTGCTTCCCTGTAGAGCTCATTTTAATATGGACCACCAAAATTGATACCTATAGCAATAGTCATTATTTTTTAAAAAAACAGTTTAATTATATGAATATAACATGACATTGTTATTCTTTGTCAAACATTTTTTGGCTAATACAAATAAAGCAGCTATAGATATTTTTATTAAAATGGTTTTTATATAGCCAATATACAATCAGACCTAAATTCAATTAATGAAAACTTCAAAAAGTCAAATTATAAATTGGATCTTAAGAAAAGCATTCTATCAAATAAAGCTTTCCCAACATCAGATTATCAGACTTAGGAAATAGTGATCCCTTACTTGAGGCCTCAAAAAAAAAAAAAAAAACCAGTTTGAATCAATACTTACCAAGAATGTTGGAAAGAAGGTTCTCTGATTCAGCTGTGGGCAGGATGAGATGGTCTGTTTCTCTTTCAAGACAAATTCTGTGGGGTCTTTTCCTCTAATATGCTAGGAAGAAAATTCCTGGGTCAGAACTCAAGCTTTTGACTAAGCCTAAATTTACCTGTACCAGATCGAAACAGTGACATATAAGCCAAATTAGATCAACTACAAAAAAGGAGGAACAAAGTTCTTTCAGAGAAACTAATAGGCCAAAGAAATAACAACAAAATTGTTGTAATGTAAAAAAAAGCAAAGTAAAAGCCCAAGATGGGAAGAAGACTATAATAATTCCACAGCTGTAAGAGGGAAAGCACATGCCACATGAACCCCTAGAGTGGTTGAGAATCATAATAGCATCTCAAGAAACATCTAGAATATATAAGGTTGGAAGTTAGATGATATGGGGAGGGGGAATTTTAGAAGATGCCCATGAGGAGAATTTAAAATAAATAAAACAGTAGTGGGGGGGGGGGACGGGCAGGGATTCATGAAGCAGTAGAGTCACAGAACAATAGTGGTATGTGCAAAACCAAAATAAAACATAGAGAAATGAAAGAAGCACAAAATTTTGAAGTGGCAAATGGAAGACCATTTTTTTATTTATTTTTTTTTTAGTGAGGCAATTGGGGTTAAGTGACTTGCCCAAGGTCACACAGCTAGTAAGTGTTAAGTGTCTGAGGCCAGATTTGAACTCAGGTACTCCTGACTCCAGGGCTGGTGCTCTATCCACTGCGCCATCTAGCTGCCCCAGAAGACCATTTTTTAAACCAAAAGAGATCAACAAAACATTTGCCTTCCAGCAAATTAAAAGCAAGGTTTAAGATTATTAAAGGAAAAATATACAGGAGCATGGCCAAATAATAGGGCAAGAATGTGCAGAGCAGCAATCAATAAGATGCCAACAGACATTCTCATTTTAACTGACAAAATATAGTCAACAAATTTCCTTACATTTAATTTTTTTTTCTCGGTTACATATAACAAAAAATTTTCAACATTCAGTCATTAAAATTTTGAGTTCTAAATTCTCTCCCTCCCTTCCTTCAATCCTCCCTCCTAAAAAAGACAAGAAATTTGATATCGATTTTACATGTGCAGTTAGGTGAAATGTTTCCATGGCTGTTTCAAAAGAAAACAGTCCGCCCCCCCAAAAAAGAATAATAAAGTTTTTAAAGTATCCTTGCTGCACTTTTGTTGATATTACATAGAAATGCTAATGATTTATGTGGGTTTATTTTACATCCTACAACTTTGTTAAAGTTATTGATTATTTCAACTAGTTTTTTAGTTGATTCCCTAGGATTCTCTAAGTATATCTTCTGTAAAGAGTATTCTAATTCCTTCAACTTCTTTTTCTCATCTTATTGCTTTAGCTAGCATTTCTTTTCTTTTTTTTTGCAGGGCAATGGGGGTTAAGTGACTTGCCCAGGGTCACACAGCTAGTAAGTATCAAGTGTCTGAGGCCGGATTTGAACTCAAGTACTACTGAATCCAGGGCTGGTGCTTTATCCACTGTGCCTCCTAGCCACCCCCTTTAGCTAGCATTTCTAATATAATATTGAATAGTAGTGATAATAGGCATCCTTGATTCACCTCATGTTATTGGGAAAGCTTCAACTTGATCCCCATATAAAATAGTGCTTTTTCTTAGTTTTACATAGATACCACTTAGTGTTTTAAGAAATGCTCCATTAATTCCTATGCATTCTCGTGTTTTTAATAGGAATAGGTGTTATACTATAACAACCTAGTGTCATGATTTTTTAAATTGCAATAGAGAGAAACTGAGGTATGAGATTCTGAGCTTGAATAATGTATTAGTATGTCTAGCAAATACCAAAAAATTGAATCCAAAACCTCTCAGTAGTCAAGAATGCATTTGATACAGCAACTCTTTTAAAGCATTTACACTGACTACACAGACATATTTCACTCCTGATGGATTAGTGCTGCTTACATCAGTTACTTTCCAGGTGTACTAACATCCCATTACTAGAATCCTCTGGAAAGTTTCATGGTGGACAATTATCCTTTGATCAGATTGACCAATCTACTCCACATGGTAAGCAGAAGTTTGCAGATTTGAATCTTTGCAGTTGGACTTTAGCCCATGGGAATAGGGAAGTTAAACTCTTACAGATTTTACTACTGGAGACTACACAATCAAATCTGAATTTGGTTTACAAATATTGATTCTCATTATATATAATTCTCAATCAATAATTAATCATAGAATATCAACTTCCAAATTTCATAATAGGCAACTGAAGTTACAGGCTTAAGGGAGCTCAAACTCAAATGATGAAGCCTACCAATACATAGTGGATTGATCATTAATAAATAATAAATTGAAAATAATACAAAATAATAAATTGGGTATCATTTTTCAATTTCACAATTGAAAGACTTAGGGATGGGGCAGCTAGGTGACGCAGTGGATAAAGCACCAGCCCTGGATTCAAGAGGACCTGAGTTCAAATCTGGCCTCAGACACTTGACACTTACTAGCTGTGGGACACTGGGCAAGTCACTTAACCCTCATTGCTCCACCATAAAAAGAGAAAGAAAGAAAGAAAAGAAAGACTTAGGAACTCTGATTGATTCAATGAACAACCACAATTACAAAGGATTGATGATAAAGCATGCTACCCATATTCTGACACAGTGGTGATGAACTCAAGATGAACTTTTTAAAGCATTCATTAAGAACTTGACATTACATGACCAATAATACGGAAACTAAATATTTTCTCCAATCCTCAGAACTTCTTAAACCTCTCCAAAATAGGAATCATGCACAAAAGAGAAAATAATTTCAATTGTCTCCAGGGGCTAGGATACCAAAGACCCAAACATGATAAAAAACAGATGAATAATCTATAGCATTATTTGGAACTATTTGGAGGGACCATGTGGGGAGCTCCATGAAGTTACTGCCTTTCCTCTGCCATCTTGGCTCCATCCCAATGAATATTCTATAAAGAAGAATTTTTAAGGTTCTTGCTCAGCCTCCCTCCATCACCAAATAACTACCAAGCTCCTGGCAGAAGCACTGCACAATCTGGATATGGTGCATCACCTCAGATTCTGCAAAATGACAAAGTTGACCAAAAAATAGATAACATTGGAAGGGTTGTGGGAAGATAAGCATAGTAGTGCATTCTTTTTTTAAAAAAGGATAAGGGGTTTTTTTGGATGTATTCTGTTTTTTACATTATCATAGTTATCTATGGTATCTCTCCCCCACCCAGAGAGCCAATCCATATAACAAATAGCATTTTAAAGACCAAAAAAAAAATTTTAAAGGAGGGGAAAAAATTCAGCACAGCTGATCAATACATTGAAGAAGGCTGAAAACATACCAGGACACTTTTTTATTAGCATTATTCAGTCTGTATTGAATAAATATTAGTTCTTTCTCTGGAATTGGATAGTAGGTTCTGTCCACTTCACTATACAGCAGTTCATGTCTTTACAAGTTTTTCTGAAATCATCTTGTTTGTAATTTCTTATAGTATAATAATATTCCATTACAATAATATACCAAAGCTTGTTTAGTCATTCCGTAATTGATGGGCATCCCTTTGATTTCCAATTTTTAGCCACCACAAAAAAAGCTGCTATAAATATTTTTGCACAAATAGGTCTTTTTCCCTTTTTTTGGATGTCTTTGGAATATAAACCTAGCAGTGGTACTTTTAATAAACATTTTAGTTTTGAGTTCCAAATTCTATCAGTTTCTCCTTTTCCTTCCCCCTCCATGTAGCAATAATCAATCTGATATAGGTTATACACATGCAAACATGTAAAACATTTGCATATTAGTCATATTGTGTAAGACTTGAATGAAAGAAAGTGAAAAATAGCATTCCTCAGTCTGTGGGTAATATGTTTCATCATTAGTCCTTTGGGATTGTCTTGGATCCTTGCATTGCTGAGAATAGCTAAGTCATTCACAGTTCTTCATTGAACAATATTGCTCTTATTAAGTTGTGAGGTTAAATCCAGGAACATCTTTTGTTTATTTTTTAAGGAATAGGATTTCAGCATAGTCAGTTATGTTAATGAAGAGTAGTAACTTATGAACTATCTTGGGTTACCTTAACAGGAAATTTGATTTTACTTATGTTTGTTATTTAATCTGGGATTAAAACCTGTGTATAGAGCAAACTATTTAAGAGTCACCTTAAAGATGTTCCCATTATTTAAAGGGATTTTGAGAGCAGTAGTCTATATGTATGTCCATTTGAACATGGTTAATAACTGAACATGTTTCACTGTTGACAATATTTCATATAAATTGTTCTCTGTATACAATTTGAGATTATTACATTTACATATCTGATCCCATGTCTTTTGTTGTTTGTTATTAAGCATCTTGAAGTCAAATCATTTGTATTACGTTGAACCTGGGGATGAAAAAAACATTTATTTATCATGAGTACTGGTTATATCAAGATAAATTGTGATTTTTTCATGATGACTCTCTTACTGTTACCCATGTGAGATTATAGTCAATACTTGTTATATACAATCCCTGTGATCCTTGAGAGTTGAATCCACCTAAAGCTCTGATTATTGGATCTTGCTATTTAAGACCTTATAGGATAATTGATATTATTCTGAGTCTGACTCCAGGTATGATCATCAAGGAATGTTGCTAAGCCAATGATCCATGATAGCAACCCTATGGGGTTGACATTCATGAATTTATGGTGGCTTTCTCATGGAACAGGTTGGGAAAATTACTCTGGGAATTCTTCTGACTCGATTTCCCCAGTATGACATTTCCTCTTAAATGGAAACTATCCCACCTGGCTGACTTTGAGTCTGACTCAATGTAATTGGCTATCTATATGACTCAGGCCTGGAATTGACATCAAGACAGGGGAACATTTTCCTTTATCAAATAGCCATGTCCCTCTTCTTTTATGGCAAATTTCTATAATCATGTTAGATACTTAGTATAAACACAATAAAGTAATAAAATATTTAGCCTTGACACCTGTGACTAGTTATATAGTCCTGTATGAATTAAGTCCTTTAATTTCTTACATTGGTATGGGGATAATTAGACAAATGATGCAAAGACTTGTGAAACCAGGTTATAATTCTGTTATTTAGTGAGGTTAATATCATAATTGTCTAATTTCTGTGTTAATGAAAAGAATAACAGCACAATTAATTATCTTAAGAGAAGAATGTCTTGTGGTCTATCTTGTAAATGCCATAAAAAGAGATCCACTTTTACTAAGGGTTATTCATTTGAACATGAAGTTGTGTTTCATTATAAATAACTTACTTGATATGCACTATTTTGAAATAGATTATTTGATATATTCATATATCCCATCCCGGAAACTTCTTTACAATTGAAGTTAATCTCACAACTTTTCAATGAATTAATCTTTGTATTAGATTGGGAATGCAAATACACAGAAAATGAAGGACAATTTAGAAGAAGAGAAGCAAAGTCCAATAATTTTCAAAGAAAATATGCTCATAAAATGCAAGCAAAACATACAAGGACACAATGCATAGAGACAAACTAAGGATAATACATCTCCCAGAAGAATATGACAGGACAAAAAAACCTTAACACCATAATGAAGGAAATAATAGGGGAGAACTACCCAAAATTTCTGAATATAGAAAATGAAATTCCAATTGAAAGAATTCACCAGTTGCCTCCAGAAAGGGGGAAAAAACAAACAAAGGCTGCAAACTCTAAGACATATAGTGACTAAATTTAACAAATCAATTCAAAAAGAACCAGTTCTGCAAACCATCAGGAGAAAGAACATGAAATATAAAGGAAAAGACATTTGAATAAAGCAAGACTATTCTGCACCTACTAGGGAAAGGAGGAGAACAATGTGTTCCTAAGAACAATGGATCTCAGTATTCAGGATAGAGTTGACTGACCTGTCCTACAAATCTGAGCTTAACCATACAAGACATAAGGTGGACACTGAATAATAAAGAAGAGTTTGAAAACTTTTTAGAAAGAAAATCAGATTATATGTTTCTCAAATACCCCAATGCAGGAGGAATGAATAAATGAAGCATTCAAGGATAGCAACAGAGTGACATGAGAGAGATCAGTAAGAGACTTCTTTTTAAATGTATAAAGGAAGATGGGGTGAAGGTGGAAATCTGCTATAGGTTACAACAAAGAAGTGGATAGGTGGCATTATGGACAGACACTGACATCCTGCCTACAGATGAATCGATGCTTATTTGTATGACTACATTACAACATAAGAGAGCACATTAAAGGATGGGAGATGAAGAGGGAGACAGAGAGGAGGGTGTCAAATTAAAGCTTAGCAATGAGGAGGGGGTGACCTCTGTGGTCTCAGAAAAAGAAAAGCATACAACAGAGTAGATGAGGAAGAGAGAGAAAGTTGGAAAAAGGGGAAGAAAGAAAGAGGTGAGAGTAGGTTCCACTTACGAATGCTCCTATGGGTGAAGAGAGATAGTCAGTGAAGGGAGATAAAGACATTACACTGGATGAGGCCTGCGAAATTTGGTGCTTCAAAAGTCTACTTGTCCTAGAGATGGGGAGTTAGAACCCCTGAAGATAAATAGCACCTGAAGGGATGGAAAAACAGACACAAGGAGCATATTTCATGACAAATGAAGAAAAAAAGGTCAACAATAAAGAGTATAGATGAGTGGTGGGCTGAATAAGTAAGGGCAAGGTGGAAGAGGGGTTCTACTTTGGAGTAGAGTCCTCTCTGACACATGGAATTATTGGTGTTGTTTTGGGAGTCAGGCACAGTAGAAAAGACGAATCCCTGGGGTAGGCGCTACAATTCAGTGACAGAAATCACCTAGAGGCTACAGTCTAGAAATTCCATATACCAAGATAAGCAAAAAAAGAAAAAAAAAAAGGTACATGATTTATGTAGAAAGAAAGACATAATAAGCAAATTAGTAGAGTATGGAAGAAATTACCTGTCATCTATGAGTAGGGGAAGAGTTCATGACCAAATAAGAGATAGAAAGGCTCACAGGAAGCAAATTGAATGGTTTTGAATATAAAGAGGAAAAGGACCTATGTGTAGAAATATATTTATAAAAGCCTTTTTCCTGGTACCAAAAAATTAAAACCTGATGAATTGCCCATCAATTTGGTTATGGTATATAAATGTCATGGAATACTATTGTTTCAAAAGAAATAATAAAGGGAGTTGTTTCAGAAAAACCTGGAAACACTTCTATGAGCTGATGCAAAGTGAAGTGAAAAGAACCAGGAAAATTATTTATATAATAATAGCAATATTGTAAAGATAATCTATTTCAAAGACTTAATAACTCTGATCAACATATAACCAATCATAATTCCAGAGGACTAATGACGAAACATGCTATCTACCTCCTGGTAGAGAGCTGATGGACTCAAGGGACACAATGAAGCATATATTCTTCCTTTTAGTCTTCTTTTTTTGTTTGTTTTGGACATTAATAATGCAGAAAATTGTTTTGCAAAACTACAAAAATTTACAATGGATTTTGGTTTTCTTGACTTCTCAATCAGTGAGGGAGGGAGAAAGGGAAGAGAGAGAATTCAGAAGAAAAAAATTAAATTAAATATCAAATAGTGTTTAAAGTTTAAAAAAAATATCAAATGAGCAAGATGAAGTTACCACAAAAGCAGAAGAAATTAAAAGAATAACGAGGACATATTATGCACAATTATATGCTAACAAAACTGGGAACACAAAAGAAATAGAGGAATACCTTGAAAAATGAAAAATGAAAAATAAACTATCAGAAGACCAGATAGAGAGCCTAAATAACCCAATATCAGAAAAGAAAATTTAACTAGGTTTTTTTTTTAAAAAAAGGAACTATCAAAGAGAAATACTTCTGATCCTGACATATTCACAGGAGAATTCTAAGAAACTTAAAAAAAAATAATTAGTACTCATACTTCAAAAATTATTCTCACAATTAGAAAAAGAAAATACCCTATCTTTTCATGAGACAAATATAGTACTAATGCCTAAACCAGGCTAAGATAAAACAAAGAAGAATAATTTTAGGCCAATAAAATGAATATTGACTCAAAATTTTAAAACAAACTAGTGACTTATCCAAGAAATTATTCATGATGACTATGTAGGATTTATACCAGGTTTACGAGGATATTTAAACATTATGAAAACAATCATCATAATTAATCACATTAAAAACTAAAATATCTAATATTATCTCAATAGATGTAGAAAAGGCCTTTAAGAAAATATAATGCATATATATGCTAAAAAATATTAGTAAAGGCATAGTATCATGAAATACATATATCCAAAACCAAAAGCAAACATTATATGCAATAGGGATGTAGTAGAACTTTTTCCAGCAAATAAAGGAATAAAGCAAGGATGTCCACTCAGTTCTAGAAATGCCAGCATTAGGACAAAAGAAAGATATTAGTGGTATGAAAAGGAGATAAAAGACAAGAAGAAGATAAAATTATCCCTATTAGCTCATCTCACAATGTTATTCTTGGAAAATCTTCAGGAATCAGCAAAGATACTAATCGAGACAATAGCTTCAGCAAAGTTGCAGGCTATAAAATAAACTCCCTAAAATCAACTTCATTTCTACATAATGATAGAAGTAATCATAGAAAGGGAAATCCCATTCCAAATAACTAAAAAATGCATAAAATATCTGTGGATCAATCTACCAAAGTACACAAAAGATGCATATATTCAATCACAAAGTGTTCCTTAAAGAAATACTTTTTTTTTTTGGTGAGACAATTGGGGTTACGTGACTCGCCCAGGGTCACACAGCTAGTAAGTGTCAAGTGTCTGAGGTCAGATTTGAACTAAGGTCCTCCTGACTCCAGGCTCCACTATGCCACCTAGCTGCCCCTCCTTAAACAAATAAAGAATTTAAATATATGGTGGAATATTTGGTGCTCATTATTAGGCCATGCTAATATAAGAAAAATGAAAAGATTACAATGTTAATCAATCAAATTACATGGGATATTTTATAGAAATTGACCAAAATATTATCAAAAAGATCGAGAATATCAAGGAAAATGATGAAAAGAACTAACGATAAAGAGGGTAGCATCTCTAGGCCTCAAATTGTATTATAAAACAGCAGCCATCAAAACCATCTGATAATGGTTTTTTTAAATAAAGAAATAGACTAATGAAACAGACTAGAAAAGTAAGAATCAGAAACAATAAAACTCAATAACCCCGTGTTTGATAAAATGGAAAACATAAGTCACCTAGGAAAAACTCCTTATTTGTTAAGACCTACTGGGAAAATTTGAAAGCAGTGATGCCAAAATTAGGTGCAGACTAACACCTTACACCATATTCCACAATATATTCTCTTTTCAAAATGTATTTTTATTTATATCATTGAATATTTCCCAATAACATTTTTTAAAATTAACTCATTTTTTAAAATTTTGAGTTCCAAATTCTTTCCTTCCTTTTGCCCCCTCCCTTCCCTTGATAAGGCAAGCAATATAATATCAATTATACATATGAAATAATGAAAAATATTTCCATATTATACATATTTCAAAATAAAATACACAAACAATAAAAATTAAGAAAGATGCTTCAGTCAAAACTCAGAGTTCATCAGTTCACTATCTGGAGGTGAATAGCATTTTTCAACATGGGCCTTTTGGAATTTGCTCTTGATCAGGGTAGCTAAGTTTTTCACAGCTGATCATTGTTACAATAATTATGTTACTGTGAACAATGTTCTGATTCTGCTCACTTCATTTTTATCTAAGCCTTTCCAGGTTTTTCTGAAACTATCCTGCTTGTCATTTCTTATTTCTTATTATATTCCATCACAATCATAAACTACAATTTCTTTAGCAATTCCCCAATTGATGATGTCCTCAATTTCTAATTCTTTGCTGCCACAAAAAGAGCTACTATAAATATCCTTGTATTAATAAATCCTTTTACCCTTTTCTTTGATCTGTTTTGGATACAGAACTAGTTGTGGTATAGTGGCATACCACTTGTATGATTAAGTGGTATACAGAGTTTTGTAGCAATGCAATGAAGTTTGTTTTCCCAAATCCCACAATTGAATAAAGTTTTCTCACAAGACAGAAATTGGACTGGACCCCTAACTGAATAGAAAGGTAACTGAACTAGCTCCAGCTAAAGTGAAGCCAGCTGTAATCTCTTTAGCATCTACACTTAAGAAGGAAGTTGGGTACAGGTGTCTTAATGTAACAGAAGAGTAGAGTTGATACAGGGGCTTTAAATTAAGAAGGCCTCAGATCAAGCAGAGTTCATTGCATCTTAAAGCAGTGCCAGAGGAACCTGGTTCGGTATATGTACTATCTGATCATTACACTTTATTGTCAGAATATTTCCTGAGACTTCAGGTGAGTGAGTGGTTGGAAGAGACCACAAATAAAATGACTATAAGACATGGGTATTCAAGGGTAGCAATGCAGATACTAGGTGGAAGCAGTATCAGAAAAGGAATAGCTTTGCTGCCTTTTTGACTCTTGGGTCTTTTACCTTCCGAGGGTCTCCTCAGGAGGTTGTACCTTTATTCCACACCCAATTTCTCCAGGTACAATCATTGAGCCTCTAATGTGTGTGAGGCTGAAGCTTTTGTCAGGGATGGAAAGAAGTAACAGAAATAAAGAGAGTCATGGAGGGGTGGTATTAAGCCATAGCTCCTATTGTGGTTATTTTGCTAACTCATTGTGACTTTGAGCAAACATTTTTCCTTTTTCCCCATAAGTAAAATATGATTTGGACTTGATAGTCCCTAGGTTGTTTTCTAATTCTATAACTCTTTAGGATTCTATAAGAAGAGAATAGAAAGTTGTTGGGTTACCATGAGAGTTTAGGCTTGGCACTATCAGAAGGGATCAAGGCTGGGACTGGAAACAAGATAATTGGGAGCACAAGGGATCCCTTGGGGAAGGGTTAAGAGGAAGCTAATCATTTGTTTCTGACTTTTCGAGGACTATTCCAATTTCAAAGTTATTCATCATACTAGCATACATTTATCTAGTGCTTTAAACTTTAGAAATTTCCTTCCTAGAGCAACTCTGTGAAGTAAGTAGAAGTATTCTTGTCTTTATTTCATAGAAAAATGGACTCTGAGATAGCTTTTAAAGTGTTTGGGCTGAAAATTGGTCTCCTGAGGAGACAGTAACTAGTTAACAGAAGTACTAAGATGAATTCAACTTACATTTTAAAGCTCATACTATGTGTTAGGCATTGTGCCAGCTACTGGGGATACAAAGATGACAAGAGAAGAAAGAGGTCCTTACCTTGAAATCTTGCAGTTTATTGTAAAAGTGTAGTAAAGAGATAAATCATGTCCACTAGTAAAGAAGTATAAAATCAGATGACTTGGAACCACCTAGGCAAGCACATGTTCTTATTGCCACGTGCTTTTGGCTGGCATTGCTGTGAGAGTGGGGAGGGAAGGTAAGGATCAGGGAAAGATGTTGGGAGGGCAAGAGGAGGAATGAATTCTCTTCCTCTCTTTCTTCCACTTCTTTCTTTCCTTCCCTTGTTATACTTTATCTTTTCTGATTGATTTTTCTTATTATAAGGTTGTTAATTAGTATTTCTCTATTATTTTGGCTCTAGTTTTTCTTTCTTCCTTCCTTTTTTTTTTTTTTTTTGTGAGGCATTTGGGGTTAAGTGACTTGCCCAGGGTCACACAGCTAGTAAGTGTTAAGTGTCTGAGGCCAGATTTGAACCCAGCTACTCCTGACTCCAGGGCTGGTGCTTTATCCACTGCACCATCTAGGTGCCCCCAACACTCTTTGCTTTTGAGAAAGGTGAGCTTTGTGTTCATTTCCCCTTCCAAAACATTTCTTCTTTTCATACTCATCTCTTCATGCCACCTGCTTAATCAAATTTTGCAAGTTGAAATCCCTTTTTTTCTCTTTTCTAATCAATGTATTCCTTTTTCCATCCTTGAACATTTCACTCTTAAAACTCCCAGAATAGAATCAATTTGCCTCAAATATTCTTTCTTTCTTTCTTTCTTTTCTTTTTCTTTTTTTTTTGTCTTTCTATCAAAGACATTGAGATTCTCAAAGGACATGTTTCTACTTCTCCTCTTTGAATGTTATCACAACATCATTATACGGGCAGTTAGGTGGTGCAGTATAAAGCACCAGCCCTGGATTCAGGAGGACCTGAGTTCAAATCCTACCTCAGACACTTGATACTTACTAGCTGTGTGACTGTGGGCAAGTCACTTAAGCCTCATTGCCCCACAAAAACAAAACAAAACAAAAAACAAAATCATCATATATCTCCTTCTAATTGTTCAGTTGAGTTTATATTTCCAGATTTACTTCACTCTTGTATTTGTATTTTAAAGTTACAACTCGGCTCTAGCATTTTTCATCAGGAACACTTGAAAGTCTAATGTTAAATTATAGATCCACCTTTTTTCCATTATAGAATTCTACCCAGCTTTGTGGGGTAAGTTATTCTTGTTTGTAAGTCCTTATCTTTTAATTTTTGTAAAGTGTAATCCAAGATTTCCACTCATTTATGATGTAGGCTGTCAATTTTGTGTCACCCTAACCCCTGGGTGCTTGGTACTTGAATTGCTTCTTTTTATTTCCTTATGGTAATTTGCCTTTGAAGTTAGAGCTGACTATGATATTATTAAGATTTTTCCTTCTGTGATCTCTTTTAAGGAGTAATGAATGGATTTTTTTTCCATTTACATTTTGTGCTCTGGCTTCAACAGATCTAGATAATTTTCATTGATTGAAATAAACTGTCCAGGCTTTGTTTGCTGATTCTGTTTTTTGTTTCATTTTTGTTTTCTTTGTTTTTGCTTACTTGATCTTTCTCTTTTCCTTTCTTTCTACATTCATTCATTTGTTTTGACTAGGTAAAGGAAGCCATTCTTTGCTTTGTTTCTTACCTAGACTTAAATGGCTTTTGCTCCTGAGGTAATGTGGCCACCTGGCAGTCTGTCATAGCCACAATAAATTTCCCAAACCTTGAGCCATGTCTTCCAAGGCACTGGAAAAGGGAGTTTATGGGGTATGGGTTTTTACTTTTTAATAAGCCTGTGTTATATTCTTGGGTTTGCTATTGCATCCTCACTCCAATTGAATAAGAAGTGAGAGAAGGATGCTAAATTACTTCAGGGTCAGTAACTTCAGTTCATAGGAATTTTTTACCTTCTTTTGTATTCTACATGTCCTACATAATGAAAAAAGCAACATTGTTTCATCTTTGGCATATGATCTCTGTTTAGAGAGGACTAAGGTCATGGAGATCAGAAAAAATGTCTAGAACAGCTATCCATTTGCTCATGTCTCTTCTCTAATATTAACTCTCTAGTCTTTCTTCTAACCTAATCATTTAGCAAAAACTCCCTCCACTGTTACCAATGTTCTCTTTTTTTTTTAGTGAGGCAATTGAGGTTAAGTGACTTGCCCAAGGTCACACAGCTAGTAAGTGTTAAGTGTCTGAGGCCTGATTTGAACTCAGGTACTCCTGAATCCAAGGCCAGTGCTCTATCCACTGTACCACCTAGCTTCCCCCCAATGTTCTCTTAATTGCAAAATCTAACAGGCTTTTCTCAGTTCTCATCCTATTTTACCTCTTTGCAAATGTTTAACACTGTAGAACACCATTTTCTCCTTGATACTCTCTTCTCTCTTGATTCTTAACAATACCCTCTGCTGGTTGTCCTCCTACCTATCTGACCACTCCTTCTTAGTCCCCATTGATATATCTTCATCCAGGTCATGTCATCTAACTGTGGGTGACCCTTAGAGTTCTGTCCTGGGCCTTCTTTTCTTCTCCCTTTATAATATTTTACTTGGTGATCTCATTTGTTCTACTAGTTTCAATTATCATCTCTATGCTGATGACTCTCACATATACTTAACCAGTTCTTACCTCTCTGCCAACCATCTCTACCCACCCCTGTCACTATTACCTGCAAGAGCAAATACAAAATCTTCTGTTGTTCAAAGGTATTCATAACCTGAAATGCCCTACATTCTAGTCTTCTTACACCATATACCTCCCCACACGTTCTTCAATCCAGTGGCATTGCTCTCCCTGCTGTTCTTTAAAAAAAGATACTTCACCTCTTTACTCTGGGCATTTTTTTTAAGTGAGGCAATTGGGGTTAAGTGACTTGCCCAGGGTCACACAGCTAGTAAGTATCAAGTGTCTGAGGCCGGATTTGAACTTGGGTACTCCTGACTCCAGGGCCGGTGCTCTATCCACTGTGCCACCTAGCTGCCCCCCAATTTTATTTTTTAATAAACATTTATTTAAAGTTTTGAGTTCTAAATTCCAACAGTCTTCTCCCTTCTCTCCCCCCCTCCCTAAGGTGATATGCAATCAGATATAGGTTATACATGTGTAATCATGTAAAACATTGTCACATGAGTCATTTTGTATAAGAAAAGTTGAATAAAAGAAAAAAATGAAAGTGAAAAATAGTGTGCTTCAGCCTGTATTCAGTCAATATCAGTTCTTTCTTTGGAGGTGGATAGTATGCTTCATCATTAGTTCTTTGGGATTGTCTTGGATCACTGTATTGCTGAGAACAGTTAAGTCATTAACAATTCTTTATCAAACAATATTACTGTCACTGTGCACAACATTCTCCTGGTTCTGTTTACTTCACTATACACCAGTTCATATGTCTTTCCAGGCCTTTCTGAAATCATCCTGCTTGTCATTTCTTATACCACTATACTATTCCATTACAATCATTTTCCACAGCTTGTTTATCCATTCCCCCATTAATGGGCATTCCTTTGTTTTCTGATTCTTAGACACCACAAAAAGAGATACTATAAATATTTTTGTACAAATAGGTCTTTTTCTCTTTTTTAGGATATCTATGGGATATAAAGCCAGCAGTGGTATTGCTGCATCAAAGGGTATCCACAGTTTTATAGCCCTTTAAGTATACTTCTAAATTGCTTTCCAGAATGGTTGGATCAGTTCACAACTCCAACAATGGATTAGCATCCCAGTTTTCCCATATCCCCTCCAACATCCAATATTTTCCTTTTTTGTTATATTTACCACTCTGGTATGTGTAAGGTGGTACCTCAGTTATTTTAATTTGCATTTCTCTGATCAATAATCATTTAGAGCATTTTTCATATGATTATAGATAGCTTTGATTACTTCTCCTAATAACTGCCTATTCATATCCTTTGACCACTTATCAAATGGGTAATAACTTCTATCTTTATAAATTTGACTCAGTTCTCTATATTTGAGAAATGAAGCCTTTATCAGAGATATTTTTGCAAAAATTCTTTCCCAGTTTTCTGCTTTTCTTAGGGGCAGCTAGGTGGTAGAGTGGATAGAACACTGGCCCTGAAGTTGGGAGGACCTGAGTTCAAATTTCACCTCAGATACTAGCTGTGTGATGATGGACAAGTCACTTAACCCCAATTGCCTTATATCTGGGTCAATCTCCAGATGTCCTGATAATATATCTTGCCTCTGGATCCAGATGGCTCTGCAGAATAGAGTGAAGTTGTTGACTTTGCACAGCCCTCCCTCACTTAAATCCAATTCACTGCAAATCTTGACATCTCCTCCCAATGTCATGGTCCTCTTTGAGAATGAAGGAAAAGAACAACAAAAACAAGCTTTCCTTATAATTTTGGTTGCATTGGTTATATTTGTGTAAAAGTTTTTTAGCTTTATGTAATCAAAATTATATATTTTACATTTTGTAATGTTCTCTATCTTCCTTGGTCCTTAATTCTTCCCCTGTCAAAAATCTGACAAACTATTCCATGCTCTCTTAATTTACTTATGGTATCACCCTTTATGTGTAAATCATGTACACATTTTGACCTTATTTTAGTCTGTGGTATGAAATGTTTATCTATTCCCAGTTTCTGCCATACTGTTTTCCAGTTTTCTATACTGGGCATTTTAGTGACCATACACCATGCCTGAAATGCTCTCCCTGTTAATTTCTGCTTCCTAGTTTTCCTGCCTTCCTACAATTCCCAACTAAAATGCCTTTTACAGGAAACCTTTCCATATCCTTAATTCTAGTACTTTCCCTGTTCTGATTTACTTTGTATATTACTTGTTTGTACATGATTGTTTATATATTGCCTCTCTGTTAGATTGTGAACTCCTTTTGCCTTTCTTTCTATCCCCAGTGCTTAGCACAGTGCATAGCACTGAGTAGATGCATTAAAAAATGCTTATTGAATGACTTGCCATAACCTCAAGCACCTTACATTCTCTTGCTACCCTAACCAGTCTTCTCACTTCTCAGTCACTTTTTGACCCTTTTATGTGAATATTCCAGGATAGATAGACATCAAGGTCACTGGAAATTGAAAATGATGCTGGTAGAAGGGTCTACTCAATAAGTGTCAACTATGATACAGTTGCTGAGGCAGTTAATGGGCTCTACCAGTGGGAGTGCTCATTCCCACCAAAAGGAAAGTAATTGCTACCTTGGAGGAATTGGGCTGAAAGAAGAGCCTGGAGGTACACAGTACATGAAGCAAATGGCTAGGATAGGACAATCGCAGATCAACGTCAGTAGCAAGAATAAGGGGGAGGAAAGTCTGAGCACAACATTAGCTCAAGACTTTACTATACATCGTAGCCTTTCATTAAATGGCTGGGAAACTGAATACTGATTGATGATTATACCAGAGAACAGATGCTGTAGTTGCATGGAGTTGGATGAGTGCGAGTATGGAGGTAAGCTAGAATTGTAAGTCTCTTAGAACTGATTCTCTGCTCTATGACCTTTCTTGTTTGCAGGTACTGCTCATTCTTTGTTAGCATCCCAGGTTCCCTGCCCTTAGCCATGTATTCCCTGATGTACCTGAGTGCTCGGCAACTGGTCCAGGATGAGAGAGTCATATGTGAAGTCCTGGAAACTATTCCCAAAGACCTGTACAACATCCTATTCAAGGTGGCTTTCAGGTATAGGAAGGAAATGTTGCTGCATGAGCTGGTGAAAACGTGGCCTTTCTCACAACTTAAAGTCTGGATGCTGCTGAAGTCATGTCAGAGATGTTCATGGACTTACTCTATGTATTGTCCAGACTGTCAGTGGAGTTTCCCATATAATCGGACAAGAAGAAAGACTTTTGAAATAATCATAATGGGAGTGATAAGCTATATAAGGAACATAATCAACGATGGTTCAAAGAGGCTCCCACACAGGTTTGTTCTCGGGGTACCTGAGAAGGTCTTATCCCATTCTGGGAAAGAGACCCTGCTGGATTCATTTCAGCTGACATTTTCTAAGCACATGCTATGTGCAAGAATACTCTGGGATTCAAGGGGGAAATGGATACAGCATGTATACAGATGCTTTGATACAAAGCAATCTCTAGATAGAGACAGCTAGATGGGGTAGGAAAAGACCACAAACAAGAATTGGCACTTGAGTAAAACTTTAAACACCTAAATTCACTAAGGAAAAATTAGTTCAATTGCAAGAACACAAATTGCAACCAATTATTAATAGGAAATTTTAATATCCTTCTCTGAGTTGGACAAATTTAACAGAAAGATAAGCAAAAAAGAAAACATAAAATTGAGCAAGTTGTTAGGAGAATTAAAGCTAAAAATAGGACATCTTCTGAGTGGTAAATAGTATTTTCTTTTTGAAACTTAGAATAAATCTAGCAATGATGAGATAAACATGAGGAAGGGAGTGTATTTCAAGCATAGGGACCAGCTCTGGAAAAAGCTCAGAGTTCAGAAAGGAAAGAACAGCTGCTACTGGGCCAGGTTAACTGGAACAAAGTGTGTACAAGGGAGAAATACAAAAAAAAAAAAAAAGAGAGAGAGACATGTTAATGTTTTTTACCGGCAGGCAATTGATTTTTTTTTTTAACAAGGTTTGTTGTTGTTGTTGTTGTTTTGTGGGGCAAAGGGGGTTAAGCAACTTGCCCAGGGTCACACAGCTAGTAAGTGTCAAGTGTCTGAGCCTAGATTTGAACTCAGGTCCTCCTGAATCCAGGGCTAGTGCTCTATCCACTCTATCACCTAGCTGACCCAGGTAATTGACTTTTGATTCATCCAGTCTAGCATTTCATAGTGTACTCTGCATATAAGTTAAAGAAAGTGACAGTATACAGCCTTATATACTATATACTTATATACTTATATTGAAATTTTAAATCAACAGTCCCATCTTTGGTTCTAATTCTTGCTTCTTGGACAGCATACAGGTTCCTCAAACAAGTAAGATGATATACTACTCCTATGTCTCTTTTTTTAAAGATCTTTTTAATTAATAAAGTATTTTTTTTCCATTACACGTAAAGATAGTTCTCAACCTTTGTTTATACAAGCTTTACAATTTCAGATTTTTCTCCCTCCTTCCCCCTCCCTCCCCCCTTCCCTAGTCAGCTGGTAATCTGATATAGGATATATATATATAGATAGATAGATATAGATATATATAGATATATAGACACACACATAATAACATTAATCCTATTTCTGCATTAGTCATGTTATAAGAGAAAAAAAATCAGAGCGATGATGGAAAACCTCAAAATAGGAAAAAAAAAACATCAAAAACAAAAGAAATAGTATGGTTCATTTAGCATCTATACTCCGCAGTTCTTTTTTTTTTTCTCCTGGATTTGGAGATCCTCTTCCATCACAAGTTCCCTGGAACTCTTCTGTGCCATTGCATTGGTGAGAAGAATATAGTCCATCACAGTAGATCAACACTCAATGTTGATGTTACTGTGTACAATGTTCTTCTAGTTCTGCTCATCTCACTCATCAGCCCACGTAAGACTCTCCAGGTTTCTCTGAACTCCTCCTGCTCATTTCTTATAGCACAATAGTATTCCATTGTATTCATATATCACAACTTGTCCAGCCATTCCCCAATTGATGGACACCCCCTCAACTTCCAATTCTTTGCCACCACGTAAAGAGCAGCTATAAATATTTTTGTACATGTGGGTCCCTTTCCCCCTTCCATGATCTCTTTAAAGATCTTTTTAAAACATTTTTCTTTGATTTTATTTAGTATTTTATTTTTCCCCAATTAATGTAAAAATGTAAAAACATTTTTAACACCTATTTTTAAAACTGAGTTACAAATTCTCTCCCTTCCTCCCTCCATCACCTTTGAGAAGGCAAACAATTCAATATAGGTTATATATGTGTAGTCATGCAAAACATTTCCATATTAGTCATGTTGTGAAAGAAAGCTGGCAAAAACACTTCAAGAAAAACAGAGTTAAAAAATATGCTTCAATCTGTATTTAGACACCATCAGTTCTTTCTCTGGGTATGGATGGATGGCATTCTTCATAAGTCCTTCAGAGTTTGCTTGGATCATTGTATTGCTGAGAATAGCTAAATCATTACAGCTGATCATCTTACAGTATTGCTGTTACTTTGTACACAGTACATTTCACTTTGCATCAGTCCATGTAAGTCCAGGTTTTTATGAGAGCATCCTGCTCTAGTAGCACATTAGTATCCCATCATAATCGCATACCACAATTTGTTCGGCCATTCCCCAATTGATGGATATCCCCTCAATTTCCATTTCTTTGCCACCAGAAAAGAGCTGCTATAAATATTTTGTACCTATAGGTCCTTTTCCTTCTTGTTTTTTTTCTCTTTTTGGATGCAAACCTAGTAGTGGTATTGCTAGGTCAAATGTGTGTGGTTTATAGCCCTTTGGGCATGATTCCAAATTGGTTTACAAAATGGCTGAATCAGTTTAAAACTCCACCAACAGTGCATTAATGTCTCATTTTCCCCACATCCCTTTCAATATTTGTCATTTCCTTCTTCTATCCTATTAGCCAATCTAATGGGTATGAGGTAGTTGCCCAGAACTGTTTTGATTTGCATTTCTCCAATCAATAGTGAGTTAAAGTATTTTTTTAATATGGCTATAGATAGCTTTGATTACTTCATCAGAAAACCATTCATATCTTTTGATAATTCATCAGTTGGGGAATGACTCTTATTTTTATAAATTTGAGTCTATTCTCTAAGAGAAATAAGGTCTTTATCAGAGAAACTTGCTTCAAATTTTTTCCACAATTACTTTTACTTACTGTATTTTGCTCCATCCTATCCCCCCCATTTATTTTCTCTCTCTCTCTCTCTCTCTCTCTCTCTCTCTCTCTCTCTCTCTCTCTCTCTCTCTCCCCTTTCACCCTGTCCCTCAAATGTTTTGCTTCTAACTACCCCTTTCCTGAATCTATCCTCCTTTCTATCACCCACCTCACTCCCTCCTATCCCTCTCCCTTCCTACTTTCCTGCAGGGTAAGATAGATTTCTATACCCAACTGAATGTGTATGTTCTCTCTTTGAGACAATTCTGATGAAAGTAAGTTTCTCTCACTCTCCTTCACCTTCTCTATCTTCCCTTCCACTGTATAAGCTTTATGTGGCTTCTTTTATGTGAGTTAATTTACCCCATTCCAACACACTCACACTCACACTCACACACACACACTCACACACACACACACTCACTCACATACACTCCTAACTATCCTATTAATGATAAAGTTCTTATGAGTCACAAGTATCATCTTCTCATGTAGGAATGTAAAAAGTTTAATCTTTTTAAAATCCCTGATGATTTCTTTGTCCTGTTTGCCTTTTTATGCTTCTCTTGAGTCTTGTATTTGAAAGTCAAATTTATCAAGAATACTTGAAAGTCCTCTTTTTTTATTGCCTATTTACCCTCTCTCCCCAGCCACCACTCACCCCCAAGGATTATACCCAGTTTTTCTGGATAGGTAATTCTTGGTTGTAATCCCACTTCCTTTGCCCCCCAGAATATTGTTTTCAAGACCTCCAATTTTTTTCTCCCCCTCCAATTCTTTAATATAGAAGATGCTAAATCTTGTATGATCTTCCCTGTGGCTCCATGCTACTTGATTATTTCTTTCTGGGTGCTTGCAATATTTTCTCCTTGACCTAGGAGCTCTGGAATTTAGCTATAGTATTCCTGGGAGTCTTGATTTTAGGATCTCTCTCAAGAGGTGATCCCTGGATTCTTTCCATTTCTACTTTACCCTCTGGTTCTAGAATATAAGGGCAGTTTTCCTTGATAATTTCTTGAAAGATGATGTCTAGGTTCTTTTTTGATTATGGCTTTCAGGTAGTACAATAACTTTTAAATTCTCTCTCCTGGATCTATTTTCCAGGTCAGTTTTTCTAATCAGATTTCACATTGTCTTCTATTTTTTCATTCTTTTGTTTTGTTTTATTGTTTCTTGATTTCTCAGTCATTAGCTTCCATTTGCTCAATTCTTATTATTAAGGAATTCTTTTCTTCAGTGAATTTTTGTGCCTCTTTTTCCATTTGACCAATCCTGCTTTTCAAGGCATTCTTCTCCTCATTGGCTATTTCTACCTCTTTTATGATTTGTCCTAGTTTGATTTTTAAAGTGTTATTTTCTTCAGTAATTTTGTCTCCTTTATCAAACTGCTGATTCTTTTTTCATGATTTTCTTGCATCACTCTCATTTCTCTTCCCAATTTTTCCTCTCTCTCTCTCTCTCTCTCTCTCTCCTGATTTTTCAAAGGGCTGGGTTTTTGTTTCAGTCCTTTGATGGTCTCAGACCAATTCATACTTTTCTTGGAGACCCTGAATGTAGGAGCTTTGATGTTATCTTCTTCTGAGGGTGTTTTCATCTTCCTTGTCACCATAGTAACTTTCTATGGTCAGAATTTTTTTCTGTTTGCTCACTTTCCCAGCCTATTTCTTCCAACTCTTTTTTTTTTTTAAGTGAGGCAATTGGGGTTAAGTGACTTGCCCAGGGTCACACAGCTACTAAGTGTTAAGTGTCTGAGGCCTGATCTGAACTCAGGTACTCCTGACTCCAGGACCGGTGCTCTAACCACTGTGCCACCTAGCTGCCCCACTTCCAACTCTTTTAAAAAAATATGGCTCTGCTTCCAGGGGCAATGGCACATCGTCCCAAGTTTCAGGGTTTTTGTGCAACTGTTCTCAGAGATACTTGTAGGAACCTGGAAAATTTCAGTTCTTCCATGTTGGTATGATTTAAGGAGAGGTGTGTTTATTCTTCTGGCCTGTACTCTGGTCTATGAGCAACCACAAGCCCTCTTTTCTGACCTGCAACTGTGAGAAGGTTCTCAGCTCCACTGCAGCCACAAACTCTAGTGCACTAGTGTTCCTCCTCACCCTGGGACTGCCATCCAACACTGTAACCTGAATCCAAGTATGGGTAAAGCAACAGAGTCCTGCCTCAGTGCTAGCAAAGAGACCCCTGTAATATCCTTGGTCTGAGAGTTCCAGAAGCAGTCAATGTCACTGGTGATTCAGTGGCTCCCAAGGCCTGTTCCTGGTTTTCTGGAGCCCAATTTGTGATGGCGCAGCCTTCACTGGACTGTGTTCCACTCTTCCTGGGGTGCAGCAGACATCTCCTGCCAATTTTCTAAGATGTCTTTGTCTGAACAATTATTTCATCCTGTCCTTTAATGGATTCTGCTACTCCAGGAATTATTTCATGGAATTATTTAAAGGTATTTGGAGAGGTTTTAGGGAGAGCTCAGGAGAGTCACTGCCTTTCCTCCACCATCTTGGCTCCACCCTAACATTCCTCCTCTTTGAGAACTTACCACATTTTGCTGTAATCCATACAATCTATAGCTTTATTATAATCAATGAAGTACAAGTGTATGGTTTTTCTGGAACTCCCTTGCTTTTCCCACAATCCATCAAATGTTGGCAATTTGGTCTCTAGTTCCTTTGCCTCTTCAAAACCAGCTTGCTCTTCTGGTAATTGTGGGTTCACATATTGCCAAAGCCTAGCTTACAGAATCATAAGCATAACCTTGTTGCTGTGTGAAATGAGCCTGATTGTTTGCCAAGAAATGTTTAAATTACCATTGTACTTAAGTAGGATTGAGATGTAAACTAATGATTTCCAATCTGGTGGCACATTAAATACAGGACTTTAAAAGCATCATCTTTCAGGATTTTAAATATCTCAGGTATAATTTCATCACTTTGACTAGCCTTATTATTAACAATGCTTCCTAAGGCCCACTTGACTTCATTAGTTTTCTTTTTTAAATCAAATTAAGAAATGGTTTTCTATTTTAATGGGGTTTTTTCCCATAAAACCATCTCCTAGTTTTTGTATTGGTTCAATGGCTTTTTAATTACAATTTTATTGATCTGTCCTTTGATTTTTTTCAGGATTTTTGTTTTGATGTTTAATTGAGGATTTTTAATTAATTATTTTTCTAGATTTTTAAAGTTACATGTCCAATTCATTGATCTGCTCTTTCTCTATTTTACTGATGGAAATGCTTAGAGAGATAAATTTCCCTATAAGTACTGCTTTGGCTACATCCCACATACCATTCTAGTATGCTGTCTCATTGCTGTCATTATCTTTTTTTTTTTTCAGGGCAATGAGGTTTAAATGATTTGCCCAGGGTCATACAGCTAGTAAGTGTCAAGTGTCTGAGGCCAGATTTGAACTCGGGTCTTCCTGAATTCAGGGTTGGTGCTTTATCCACTGTGCCACCTAGCTGCCCCCATAATTATCTTTAATGGAATTATTGATTGTTTATATGACTTGTTCCTTGACCCATGTGTTCTTTAGAATTGTTTAGTTTCCAGTTACTTTTTAAATTATGTTTCCAAGGCCCCTCATTGAATGTAATTTTTAAAGCATTATGGGCTGAAAAGAGTATATTAAGTAGTTCTGCTTTTCCTCATTTGTTTTTGAGGTTTTTATACAACTTAATGGTAATTTTTGTGAATATACTATAGAGATAAGAAAAAAGTTTTCTTCTTTCTGTTCCCATCCTATTCCCATTCAGACACCTATTATTTAACTTTTAAAAAATTCTATTAAAAACAAAAAAACAAAAAAAACCCCTTCTATTCTCAACTTTTTTCTTACTTTTTTATGGCTAAATTTATTGAGTTCTGAGAGGAGTAAATTGAAGTCCCCATCTAATATAATTTTACTATTTTCTCCTGTAATTCATTTAACTCTTCCTTTAAGAATGTGGATGTGGATAGAGCACTGGCCCTGGAATCAGGAGTACCTGAGTTCAAATCCAGCCTCAGACACTTGACACTTACTAGCTGTGTGACCCTGGGCAAGTCACTTAACCCCCATTGCCTCACTTTAAAAAAAAAATTGGATGCTCTTTCATTTGGTGCATATATGTTTAGAACTTATATTATTTCATTCTCTCCTTCTCTCTCTCTCTCTCTCTTTTTTTTTTTTTTGGTGAGGCAATGGGGGTTAAATGACTTGCCCAGGGTCACACAGCTAGTAAGGGTCAAGTGTCTGAGGCCAGATTTGAACTCCTGAATCCAGGGCCAGTGCTTTATCCACTGTACCACCTAGCTGCCCCCCTATTATTTCATTCTCTATGGCACCTTTTAGCAAAATGTTGTTTCCCTGACCTCCTCTTTTAATTAGGTCTATTCTTGCTTTTGTTTTGTCTGAGATCATTATTTCTATCCTTGTCTTTTTTATTCAACTGAAGGATTATAGATTCTGCTTCATTCTCTTGTTTTAACTCTGTTTTTCTGTTTCAAGCATTTTCTTGTAAACACCATATTCTGGTGTTTGGGTTTAGATTCTGATTTTGAATACAATTCTGCTATACATTTCCATGCTGTGGATGAGTTGAAACCGTTCAGTTATGATTGCTAACTATATTTCCCTTCATCTTATTTTCTTCTACCTTTCTTCTTTTATGTTTTTTTTTTTACCCTGTTCCTCTTCAAAAGTCTGCTTTGGGGCAGCTAGATGGCACAGTGGATAGAGCACTGGCCCTGGAGTCAGGAGTACCCGAGTTCAAATCAGGCCTCAGACACTTAACACTTACTAGCTGTGTGACCCTGGGCAAGTCACTTAACCCCAATTGCCTCACTAAAAAAAAAAAAGTCTGCTTTGCTTCTGACCACTGCCTCCCAAAATCTGCCCTCCCTTTTTATTATCCCTTCCCTTTCTCTTATCTTTTTTCCCTCCTACTTCCCTGTTGGATAAAATACCTAAGTGTGTGTGTGTGTGTGTGTGTGTGTGTGTGTGTGTGTGTGTGTGTGTGTGTGTTCTTCCCTCTTTGAGCCAGTACAGATAAGTGATATCATGTTTCCCTCTCTCCCTCCCCATTTTCCCCTCCATTAAACTATTCCTTGTGTGCCTGGGTTGTGTTGGGTTTCCTTTTCAAATTTTATCCACTTTTAATATTAATTTTTTAGAATTGAGGTCCAAATTCTCTTAACTCTGAGAGAGAGAGAGAAATTGCTTGTTTATATCCTTTGGCCTTTGTCAATTAGGTAATGACTCATATTCTTATAAATTTGACAAAGTTTGCTATGTATTTGAGATGAGACCTTTATCCAATAAAGATTTAAAGATTTTTTTCCCCTGATTTTTCTGCTTTCCTTCTAATCTTGGCAACATTGGTTCTATTTGTACAAAACCTTTTTTAATTTAATGTAATCAAAATTATCCATTTTACATCTTACAATGCTCTCTCTCTTGTTTGACCACAAATTGTTCTCTGATCCATAATTCTGATAGGTAATCTGTTTCATGTTCTTGTAATTTACTTGGGATTTTTCCCTGTATATCTAGGTCATACATCCATTTTTATCTTGTCTTGGTAAATGGTAGAATATTTCTGTCAGACTGCTTTCCAATTTTCCCAACAATTTTTACCAAATAATGAATTCTTATCCCCCAAAATTAAATCTTTACATTTGTCAAACACAAGGGTACTATAACCACTTACTATTATGTATTTTAAGTCTACTCTGTCCCACTGATCCACCTTTCTATTTCTTAGTTCCAGTTAATTTTGAAGATTACTACCTTATAATATAATTTAAGATCTGGTAGTGCTAAATCTTTTTTACCCTTTTTTCTTTCATTAATTGCTTTGATATTCTTGACCTTTTGTATTTCCAAATTTTTTTCTAGTTTAATTAAATAATTTTTGGTAATTTAATTGAGATGCCATTGAATAAGTAGAAGAGTTTAAGTAGAAATGTCATTTTTGTTGGCTCTGCCCACCCAGGAATAATTAATTTCTCCTATTTAAATCTGAATTTATTTGTATAAAAAGCATCTTATAATTATGTTCATGTAGTTCCTGGGTTTGTCTTGGCAGGTATATTCACAAGCATTTTATGCTCTCTACAATTATTTTAAATGGGGTATCTCTTACTGTCTTCTTGCAGGATTTTGTTGGTGATACATAGAAATCCTGATTTATGTGGGTTTATTTTACATCCTGCTACTTTGCTTTTTAAAAAAACTCATTGTGGGGCAGCTAGGTGGTGCAGTGGATAGAGCACTGGCCCTGGAGTCAGGAGTATCTGAGTTCAAATCCTGCCTCAGACACTTAACACTTACTAGCTGTGTGACCCTGGGCAAGTCACTTAACCCCAACTGCCTCACTAAAAAAAAACCCAAAACCCTCATTGTTTCAACTAACTTTTTGGTTGAATCTCTAGGATTTTCCAAGTATATTATATGATCTGGAAAAATAGTTTTACTACCACATTGCCTATTGTGATTCCTTCAACTTTTTCTTCTCTGATGGCTGTTGCTAGCATTTCTGATACAATATTGAATAATATTGGTGATAATAGACATCCTTGTTTCACTCCCAATCTTACTGGGAAGGCTTCCAGCTTGTCCCCATTACAAATAATGCTTGCTGATGGTTTTAGGTAGAAGCTTCTCATTATCATCATTTGTGCATGTAGATGCAAGTGTGGGTGACTATTGGGCTGTGGTGAGATTGGGAAGCTTAGGGAGAAGACATGAGTTGCCTCACCTTTTAGCAATCTCAATGGAGATAAGAACTGGATTGACCTAGATAATTCTTGGATAAGTAAACTGAATTATTCAATGCTGGTTGGCACCTTACTCTGCCACCAACAGTCTTAGAGTTAACTCTAGAACACTACAGCTAGAGCACCTAGAGGTTAAGCGATTTTCCCAGGATAATAGTATGGGTCAGAGGCAGACTTCAACTCAGGTCTTCCTACTTATTGACCTCTTTTTAAAATTATTATTAATAATAATAATAATAATAATATTTTTATTTTATTTTTTATTACTGACCTCTTGATAGAAGAGCGAGTGCAAGGAGGAAGGCATTTTGTTTTTTCACCTAGCTGGTCATCCTGGGCTAAGGGTAAACAGAAACCAACAGGGATTGTTGGGCCAAATTCTGACATGTTTTTTGTCCTTGATTCAGGAGGCTACAGCAGTTGGACATGACAGGATTACTTCATAATGTTTTTTTTTGGAATTTAAAACTCATGAGGATGTGGGCCAATTCAATAAACCGAGCCAAAATCTATACCTTATTGGAGGAGGCATCTGACTCCCAGAATCAGGTGAGCAACCAGGTGGCAGAACCATCCCGGGCCCCAGCTTTCCCAGAAGAAGCACGTGTGAATCTCCTAGTGGACCTCCAGGTGAGCTCTGCCTCTGCGAGGCTTCTAGAAGAAGCTCTCCAAGACAATGCCAACAGTGCTTTCCAGCTGACCTGTCGAGATTTCTACAATGCCTACCTCTGTCTTAATGAAACTGTGAAATTCCTGGCTCTTTTGGATCCTCTGCCACTCCGCAGATTGGACCTAAGTTATACCATTATGAAGCTGAAAGATATTGGGTGGCTTATGACACAGATCACCGTCTTCCTAAATGTTCAAAGCTTAAAATTCCCTCATTTTAATAACAATGAGGAATGGTGGCTAGAGTCTGAGCTACAGGCCAAATTTGACATTTTTACTGCTGAATTGAGCAAGTTGAGACACCTCAGGGAAATCTCCTTCAACAGCATTCGTCTTTCAGACCACCTGGAGTATCTGCTTAGGTAAGAAAGTCTGGGAAACTACTCCTCCCCCATGCTGAAACACTCTGCAAGGGTATAAATACTCTTCAAGAGAACAAGAAAATTCTTCAGTGGTATCTCATCCCTTAGGCCAAGCAGAACAGGTTTAATTCCTAAATGGAGAGGCACATTTCCACAGCTACTCTAAAGTCATTGCAGGGAAGCAGTGGAAATAATGTCAGGGTAGGAGTCACCCAAGATGTGTTTTTGAATTTTGAGCTCTGATGCTTCCTGTAGGCAAGTTACCTAACCTCTCTGGGTCTCAGTTTCCTCATATGTAAAATGAGGACATTGGACTCAATGATATGAGTCCCTTGCAGCTCTCTGATCCTGTTATTCTGTAGGAAACAAGGCATTTAGTTAAGGTCACTTATGAAATGGATACAAGTCTACAATGGGCAAAGGAACTCAGTCCATAGAGAGTCCCCATGGCTGAAATTGTTATTTCCTCTACAATGACTTCTCAAAATCTATGAACAAGTGTTTAAGATCTTTTTTACTATGTGCCAGGAACTGTGCTGGGAATATAAAGAAAAAATCATTCTCCCTGCCTTCAAGACAAGGAGTTACAATTGCACTGTGTAAATCAGAACATACAAAACAAATATAGCCATTGGCATCCTTTAGATCAGATAGTATTCACACCTAGAGGGATGAGAAAAGGCCTTCAGGAAGAGGTGCTATTTAACTATGCAGTCTCAACTGGATAGTCATCAAGGATAGGTAAACTTGCTACTTGCTATTCTTATTTATTATTGTAATTAAGCAAACAATCTTTTAAAGATCTAGTTAAAATCTGTTATTGCATACCTTCAGAATATAATATCCCTCTGAATATAACAACCCTCTGGCAGAAGGAAAGAAATTCACAGGCAGGAGAGTATCTTTGATTTACATAATATGGGGATTGTGATTTTTTTTTTCCTACTCATTTGCTTGGCCAACTAATTATAATAACCCCTCCCAAATTCACCTCTCAAAATTTTTTTTAAAAAAACCACAACTTCCCTTATGGCAAATAAACATAGTCTAGTAAAACAAATCCATATAACCATGTCCAAAAGAGGGGGCAGCTAGGTGGTGCAGTGTTTAAAGTACCAGCCCTGGATTCAGGAGTACCGGAATTCAAATCTGGGCTCAGACACTAGATACTTACTAGCTGTGTGACTCTGGGCAAGTCACTTAACCCCCCACTGCCCTGCAAAAACAACAAAACAAAACAAAAAGATTGTCTAAAGCCCATCACCTCTCTGTTAGGGTATAAATACTATGCTTCTGCATCTGTCTTCCTGATGGCTTGCTAGCCAATGTAGTTCTTAAGTCTTTCACAATCAGTCTTTATGGTGTTTTAATCATTGTATTGTTCCATTTCTACTTTCTCTTTATTCTGCATCTATTCATAAAAATCTCCCCAGGTTTTTCTGAATCTCTTTCATTGTTTTATACAATATAATTTGTTCAATCATTCTCCAGCAAATGGACACTCCCTTAGTTTCCACATCTTTGGTACAACAAAAACACCACTATAAATATTTTGATACAAGTGAATCCTTTTTCCTTGGATCTCTTTGGTACATAAGACTAACAGTCTTCTCACTGAGTCAAAGTATATATGGTTTAGTGACTTTTAGCATGCTTTCCTGAAATGGCTTAACAATTCACAGCTCCTCTTTCCATATCCCCTCCAACAATCATCAGTATCTGTTTTGTAATCTTTGAAAATCTGATAGATGTAAGGTAGAACATGAGAGTGGTTAAAGATTACATTTCTCCAATGGTTATTTGGAGCATTTCTCTTTGGTTGTTGGTAACTTGAACTTCTTTCTCTGAGAAATTCCTGTGAATATCCTTGGATCTTTCTCTATTTGAAAATGACTTTTATTCTTATTTATTTCAGTCTGTCCTTTCTTAGATGTCAGATTTTTTTTCAGACAAACCTGCAAAGGTTTTCTCCCAATTAATTGTTTCCCTGCTAATTTCATCAATGGAACTCGGGATCTAGAAAGTCAGCATAGTTAAAACTGGACTATTAAGTAAGACCCTTGAACACTGTGATATTATCTACTTGGCTTAAGTTCAAGTAACCATGAGGTTCTTTGAAAAACCATTTTCTATCCGTAGCTGAATCAGGGTTTAGTTCTGTGATGATGAAAAGATTGGCTACGGAGCTAAAGAACTGTAACTTAAGAGGTAATGAGCTAGAGCTGAATATACATGCCGAAAGGATGACCCATGAGTCCCCAGCCTTCCCCACCCCCAAAAAAATCATGTACCATTTTTCAAAGAAATAAAAACAATCACCTCTAGACTCCTCCACTAAACTTAAGAATACATGAAGAGATGCCCCATGGTCCTGCTGAGACTCTTGGATAGAGAAGCCCAAGGAGAGTATAAAGGGTAGAACGCAAAAAGCCCGTGGGGGCTTCAGGCAGTTCTGGTACTCACTGAGTCCAGCAGTACCCAAGATGAGGCCAGCTTGAGCCTGCCCAAGGTAAATTAGCTTGGTACTCCTTGCCTGAGCTACAAAGCACTTAAGCCAGTACAAAAAGCACTTAGTGAACCCAAGCCTTTTTTAGAAGCCTGTGACTACAGAAGCCCAGGTAGAGAGAGCATCCTTGGAGATTTCAAGTGAGTGTAAAGGAGGCATTGGCAAACTTTCTTCTGGAAAAAATACAGAAAGGAAATATTTTAGGCTCTTCAAGCCAAAAGGCAAAATTAAGGACATTACATAAGTACTTATCTAAAAAGAGAACAAATTTTATATTAAAGAAATTCAAAATATAATACTAAAAGTACAATTTTTAATAATATAAGTCTACTAATGAGAAGACTAGAATTCTTTTGGGGGAATGATATTTCCATTAACTGGAGTTCAAGGTTAGTGTTAAATAATGCATTAATTTGAATTCAAGGTTAGTATTACTACTGCAATCTTCAAAAGTGATTGCAAATGTTCTCTATTAATATTTTTCTATAATAAGATTTTTCATCTTTGAAATTATCTTTTCACACAGATAGCTACTACCTAATATTGATACCAATCACAAACATTACTTTGAGCATATTTATCACTTGGAAGACATTTATAGAATTCTGTTAGATTCTACTCTTGATATATGCCTATTCGTGTGGCACTACATTATAGATTACTCACTTCCAATTGAAGATTAAGTGGAAGCTTCTCAGTTGAATAGTTAAATGAATTTTGAAATGTGGAAATTTATTTTACCTTTACCATGTGATTTAAAAAAATATATATCATTGAACTGTAGTCTGTGCTTGGAAAATATATCTGTTGCAAATTTGTGTGGAAATAGATATCTCATTTCTTGTTTTAACTTTAATGGCAAAGGAAATGTATTGAGGAACTGATAACTTGTGATTCAAGCACCACTAGCTGTCAATGAATTGACTTTATCACAATATGAGTTGGCATATAATTACTGTGTTGCCTCATATTTTTAGACTGAATTCATTAAGAAACATCACACCTACAGCAAACGCTAATTTCCAAAGCCATTTAGTGTTTGATAATAGTGGTTAAGGAGATGGAAGGGAGATAAAGTGGGATGGAAGAATCATTATCCTGTAACAGATGTGCATCAGATGAAGAGTATATAGCCATGGAATATGGTGTGGGGAGAAACAGGTATCCCATGAATGTCTAATATTGCCTGGATAAAGAAAGATGGAACACAATTACAAAAACATATAGACACAGGTTTCAGAATAGAAAGTGTAGTAGCAGCCTGGTAGGCCTGAGTCCAGTTAGGGATGCTCTGGCCCTGAGGAGGACACTATGACCATGGAGAAATGCAGTTGATCAGCTTGCTGGGGTCAGTTAGAGATTACTCTTTCCTTGGAGAAGCAAAGTATTTGATTAACCAGGTAGTGGTTGGTCAAAAAGATAATAAAGTAGCCACCCAGAAAGCTGGACTCCTTGAATTTACATCATGAGCTTAGTTGGGAGCCAGTCATGTTTGCTATGTGATTGGGACCAGGTAGTGACAATAATCTCAAGTTAGAAATGTGGAATTTTTATTATTCATATATCCAAATAGCTAACATCATCATTTTCAGATTGTTGTAACTTTTCAGTCTTAGGTCTCTCCCCCAACCCCTTCTTGCCTCTAAAATTGTGATCTTCTCTTTTGTTCAGGGAGTTGAAGTTAGGCTCCTTCTCCTGGCCAAAGTCCTATATGCCAAATAATAAAAACTTTTACTTAATTTGCTTAAATTTTTATTGGATCATATTGGCTAGTAATTCTTTGAAAGAGGAATGTTTTCAAGAACCAATCTAGCGGTAACAGCATTAAAGTCAAAAGAGGAGGACTTTAGAGAGAATCAGAGGAAGGTCAGAATAGATAAGGGAATAGTCACAAATAAAACAGACTTTACTGCTAGAGAGTGGAATATGAAGGAGAATTTTAATAGAAAAAATAAAAACCTGGGAACAATGTTGGAATATGCATAAGAAAAGAAATGCACCATAGAAGAAATGGGGTGTTTAATTTGTAATATCGGAAGGGTCGAGCAATCTCCTCTTCTGCCACCCTCTCCTCTGTCAAGAGAAAAGTGGAAAGAAAGAACAAAAAGGGTAAGAAGACAAGTAGTAATCATAGCTATGAATGTAAATGTGATGAATTCAGACAGAATAACATGAAAGAATCCAACTGTTTTTATAAAAAAAAAATTGAAACAAAAAAGATGCATAGAGGTAAGAGACTGAAAATCTATTATGCTTCATTTGAACTTTTAAAAACAAGCATGGGGGGCAGCTGGGTGGTACAGTGGATAAAGCACTGGCCCTGGATTCAGGAGGACCAGAGTTCAAATCCAGCCTCAGACACTTGACACTAGCTGTGTGACCCTGGGCAAGTCATTTAACCTTCATTGCCCCACAAAAAAAAAAAAATCACAAAAAAAGTATGACTGATTTCAAAACACTACAGAAGATTCAGACGGATAGAAAGAGATAAACAAGAAAATAAATTATAGTTAAAGGAACCATAGAAAAGGAATAAACTAATTTTATGTACCTGACATCTAAATACTTAAAGAGACAGTAAATCAACTTGTAAGACAAAATGTGTTTATGTCTGTGTATATATGTATATATGTATATACACAAACATATATTAAATCTATAATACTAAGGGACTTTAATGTATCTTGTTCAGACTTAATAGCCATGAATATTTGGTTCATTTTTTCTATTGTTAATTGTCTATTTCCTTCCACTCTGTCCTCTATCCACTCTTTACTCTTCTCACCCTCAAATTGCATTAACAAAAAAAGAAAGTGAGTTAGGATGTATTCAAAACTAACAGGTGATCTGCTTTTACTCCACTTCTTTCTTTGCCTTGTTTGGCCCTCCAGTGTGCAGGTCCTACCCTTTTTCTTACTTATTTATCTTCTCATTGCAAGCCAGCTTCCATATTTGGAGCTGGATTTGCTTCTGAATCATGTATGTTAGAGACTCTCTTTCTGTAGTTTTTCCCCACTAAAGTTTTTCTATGTGTACGTTCAACCATGCTTTGACTAACAAAAAGAGTAACTGGTATAGATGAAAGTGAGGTTCATGTCATGCCAGATTCCCCACCTAATCGTCCATGTTTGCACAAACTTTTTCTCCTACTCCCCAAATATGCGAAATAGTAATTTTTACCCCCTTCCTTCCTATTTATTTCCTATTATATTGCTATTTCCCTCTTCTTTCTTCACTTATTATCAAATTACCGCACGTGCACACACAAATGCATGTATGCGCGCACACACAAACACACACCCCAGGCCCTCTCTTATTTAACTCCCTTGAGGACTCTTTAAGACAGTGTTCTGCAGGCACACTTGTTGTTTTTTTATTCTACTATTACATGTCAACACTACTTCATCATATTCCTTCTAATGTCTCCAGGCTATTCACATTTCTAGTGACTCCAGTGCTTTACATTTCAAAAATTGTATTCAGCTCTATACTTTTCATCAGGTATCTATCAGTTACTACATTAAATATCCAGAATTTCCCTACAGAATTTTACTCAGTTTGTTCAGAGCAAACTATTCTACATTGTGAGCCTTTATCTTCTTCATTTTAGAATATCCCGAGCTCTGGGGATAAGCAAAGCCTTATTTGATGCTGACTGTCATTGGGGAGCTAGAACTTTTTCTTTCTGGCTGTTCACAGTATTTTTTCTTTGACCAAAACGTTCTGGGCATTGACTTCTATTTTGGGGAGTTTTAATATTAGGATTTCTTTCAAAGGAATGAAAACTTCTTATTTCCACTTCACCTACTTTTTCTAATATATCTAGGTAATTTTCATTTATAATTTTGTAAAATATGGAGGAAAGGCATTTTATCCTAGTTTTTGTATAGTTATATATATTTTTAGATTACCTCTCTTGACCTGTTTTCTAAGTCAATACCTTAGATTTCTTGTTTTGGGAGTTGATTTTTTGATTTTATGATATTTTGTCATCTCAGGGAGACCTTTCCGTTCCGATTTTCTGGTGCTCCATTATTGGAGTAATGTTTGCCACCTCCTCTACTATGCTTTTTATTCTTCAGCAAGGGCTTCCTCTATAGATTTCATTTCATTTGTAACATTTATTTTTGTTAGCTCTTCTTTCATCTCTTGCAGGAATTCTATTAAGCACTGCAGGTAAGCCATACCTTTATCTGAGGCTCTGCCCTTAATGGCTGTGTAATTACTCTCTTCTTCATCTAGGCTTTTCTCCTGGATATCCCTAGTTCCATAAAATGTCTTTATCTTCAATGTCTGTTTATATTTGTTCATATTTCAAGCTTTACCTCATGAATTGGGAATTTTTGTCAGGACCAGGCTCCAAGTGTTCTAACATACTTGAATGTGACAGTGGACCCCTATCTGGTGTCTGTGTGTTGTCTATGGTCTTGCTGCTAGCCCTGCTACTGGTATCTACTGTGCACAAACTGCTTCAAATTCCCCATCCACCCAGGTACAAGCCAATGGATTCTTTGAATTCATCAAGAGAAGCACATTTCAGCTGGTTCCAAATATTTATAGCCTCCAGAACACGTAGGCT
This sequence comes from Dromiciops gliroides, assembly GCF_019393635.1. Classification (NCBI taxonomy): domain Eukaryota; kingdom Metazoa; phylum Chordata; class Mammalia; order Microbiotheria; family Microbiotheriidae; genus Dromiciops; species Dromiciops gliroides. The sequence goes on from NC_057861.1 coordinate 78,798,888, forward strand.
GGTGGCTGCCTTCTCCATAGGAGTTTTGTCCACCATAGACTCTTTGTTCATGTTTTTAGAAATGGTAATAAAACAGAATGACACAGGACCTCCAAATCATAGTTTAAGTGCTGCAAGGGATCAGTGAGACAATACAGTAGAACCTTTATTTGACCAAGAATTTTCCATATGCTATGAATCAATAATTAAGTTTGTATTACCATGTATCAGGTATTTTGCAAAGTGTAAGGGATAAAAAAGCAAAAATGAAATAAGATTTAGTCTATCTTTAGATATATTACAAGATTTTAGGAGAGACTTGTACAGAACACCCCCTTATAGCTGACCACCTTGGGGGTTCCTAGCTGGAGCATTTCAAGGATCTTGGAGCTGACAGTTCTCCAAGGTCTGTCCTTGCTTTGTTGGATTCCACTCCTTAGTTAACTGTAGACTTCTAAATATCCCCTTCTCCTGATATAGGCTAGGCAAAAGTATTTACTATAGTTTCTATTTCTCAATCCTTATGATTTAGTGGACTTTTATTCAGTCTCTTCTAGAGTACATGTGAAGTCAGCCATCTTAACTCTTATCCTGGTTTTGATTATATGGGTTTCTGCCACATCCCTTGACAAATCTGCTTGGTGCTGAGTTTCAACCTTCCTTTCCACACCCCACCATCACTGTATTCTACAATTTCCAAGCCCTAGAGTCTTCAGTGTCCTGAAGGTCATTTCAGGTTAGCATGCTAAAATACTTTGAGACCCTAGAGTGCCCTGTTCTGATATCTTCAATGTATAGCTTATCATTTCATTTTATATCTTCCTAGAACCTTAGACATATAAATATGAGGTACATGTATTTGTGGAGCATCTCTGGTCTGCACTGCTAGATATCTGAGCACATGTCTCAGCTAGGCTTTTATGGCAGACCCTTCCATTAGTGCCTGAAGTCACTACTGTGATGCTTTAATAAGTGTAATCTGTGATGTCATCATAAAAATGGCTAACAGTATTGCATAAATTAGAGTCCCTGGACATTAGTTCTTCCAAAAAATTGAGGTTAAATAAATTTTATCACTCCACATAATAACCTCCCATTTGTTTCTAGGTGAGATGAAAATCTAAGATTGACTTGAAGTTTACTTCTCATTCTGGTACTTCTAGAGGCACACTTACCATGTCCCCAAGCTACTTTCTCTTGGGTCTTCCTAAGATTCCGAGGCTCAGTGTTTCTCATTTCTTCACAACTTTCCCTAGGTCCTTATCATTTTGCCATAGCCAAGCCTTCTTAGGTTCATTTTTGGTGGTCATTGAATTTTTGCCCTAACTTTTTTTATTCCCCAGTATTAGTCTCCTCATCAGTGTGTTTTGTTTGTACTCTGTGCCCTTACTTGGTCAAAACCTATCTCTCATCTACAAGACAAACATGCCCAGCAGAAGTGGTAGGCTAGAAGTTGAAGCATTCAACAGGTATGGGATGAGAGAGGAGAAAGACATAGCTCTCTGGGTTTTGATAGATAAATAACATATTTTGTTTTTCATTTTAATACCAGCAATCTACAGTGCTCCCTGGAGAGCCTTCAACTGTCATCCTGCTATCTGACAAAAAAGATCTAATTTACCTGGCCCAGAGTCACCATAGCCAACATCTCATAAAGCTGGATCTTACAGACAATAACATAAAAGACCATCTAGAACCCTTCCTGCAACTTCTAGTGGCAGCCTCAGGCTCACTGAAATGGCTGAATGTGTCAGGATGTAGAATTGGTGACACTCATTTTTATGTAATTTTGTCCTCTCTGTACAGCTGCAGCAAGCTCACCCATCTTGGTCTATATGGTAATCCCATGAATAGCACAAGCATGATGGTTTTCCTGGAGTACTGCCAACACAAATTGCCCAAACTGAAAATCATATCAATTCCCTATTTCCTGGACTGTTGCATGAACTTGCCCCCTGAACCTTTGCCTAGGTCATTGAAACCCTACGTCAATGAAGAGCAGTTTTCCTCTATCCTAGAGATAATGTATCAGTTGCCAATCGCAACAGGAGAGTACCCCACTTTGTTCACTACAAATGAGGACTTTGAAATGAGGGATTATTTTGACCTTTGATAGTGGCTTTTTACCAAAGCCTGGGAGAATCTCTCAGTCCATTAGGATAATCGTTATGTTTCATTTTCTCATTCTTAAGAAAACCTTTTAAATATATTTTTAAACCATAGAAGATACTCAAATAAACAAAATAAGGAATAAAGTTTACCTAAAACTCATAGCATTTTACAAAGGAGAACGGGGATTAAGAGACAACAAATGTTTGCTATTTTTATCTCAAGTTAAAGACAATGTATGCCAGTCATTATTCTCCTGATCTCTTCATGTAATAACCTTTTATATCCTGCCATATTTTTATGCTTCATTTTAGATAAATGTGTGTTTTAATGATTATATTATATTAATTATTTGTGTAAATATACCATAATTTTTGTCATACTTTGTTAGATATGTTTCCAGTTGGGACTAATACAAATAAAGTAGCTATTAATATTTTTATAGAGATAGCTTCTTTATTCTTTCATTACATATACATCCTTAGAAGGCAAACCGAAGACCACTTAATGGGAACTTCAAAAAAGCACATTCTAGATTGGGTATCAATAAAAATTTCCTGTCAAATAAAGCTTTTCCAAATTCATGTGGTCAGCCTTAGGAAATACATCCTTTAGTGGATGTCTCCAAAACAAAAGGGTGAATGGACACTGTGGGCATTGAAATTGGCCTCAGGCTCCCCAAGTGGAGCTTACCTGCCCCTCAGCTTGGGGGGGGGGGTGATCTCTGAGCTGGGCTAAGCTGCACCTACCAAAAACCCCGAGCCACAGTTGTGGCACAGTGCAGCTCGTGCACAGAGTGGAAAGGCCCTTATTAAAAGCAGACAGGTAGTATAATTTGCATTTCTTTGCCCTTATCCTTTACATTGATTTTTATAAATAAATTCTGCTTTGGTTATTTAATTGAGGCTTCTTAATCGTTTGCTTATCAATTTGGGAGGAGCAAAGTGTGGTGGAACTTTATAAATGGCCCATATTAAATTAATAGCAGTCAGCCAGCCAGTCAAAAGCCCCCAAGATTAGATCCCCAGTGAGATTAGGCCCAGCTAGTTAGCAAAAATATTTAACATTTGAATGGCGACCCAGATGGGACTTATGGCCCAATTATGATTTTTCTAAACTTATAATTTTTCACATAGATATAATTTTTCATATAACCCAGTTATATGATTTTTCAGATTAGTTATAATTAATAATAATTTTTTTACATAAAGGATGGTGAGCCAGCTAGGAGTTTCTAACCTAACCTGGTAAATTTAAAAAAAAAAAAAAAAAGAGCAGCCAGGAGTTACTAACCTGGTTAAAAAAATTTTTTATAAAAAGAAAAAAAATTTTCCCCCCATTTGCTTCCCCTTAATTTTTTTTGAAAGCCTCTAGCAGGGAAGAGCCTAAGCATTTATACTGAATCATGACTGAATATTTGTTTTACCTCTTGCCTTTTTTCATTGGGTTGTTCTGGGACCACATAATGTCTATTTTATCCATTGAGCCCCTGGTTAATATTACTGGGAGCATTCTGACTGAATTTGGGCCCCACTGTGGTAGCATAATAGCTCTAGCAATTGTAATTTTTTCCTCTTCATTACTAATAGTATAGCATGGTATTTTCTTATACAATATTGGAGAGAGAATTGTACCCATAATGAGTCATGTGTTCAGAGGGATACCAGAGCTCCCTCTGCTAGAAATAACCTGAGTTAACAAAAAGATGTTGACCAGTCTTTAAAACCAGGTCAGCAGAAGCCCCCTATGCAGGATGCTGCAAAGCATGTCAGCAGAAGCATCCTAGCACCAGCACTCTCAGATCAAACAGTTAAAAATCGGTATAAGACCCCTAAAGTGTGTCAATATTGTGAGAAGCAAGGACATGTGTTGAGAGAGTATAGAACTAGAGGGTATGAACTGAAACAGGTAATGTGTGAAAGCCTTAATGATTTTTTTTAGGGGAAATGGGAATAATCAGAGAAATTTTTTCCAAAGAGGAAACAACCAAGGCAATTACAGGCCTTATTACAAGCAAAATCAGAATAACTTTAGAAGACCCTATCAGGAAGGTACAGAAGGACAGAATCAGGGCAATTGTAGGCCTTATTATAAACAAAATCAAAATAGATATGGATCCATTCAGGGAGATAGAGAGAAGAGGAGCCAAAACAGTTATAGACCTTTTCAAAGAGATATAAAGTTGCAACCTGAGAACAGTCACAGACCCTCTCAAAAGGGTAAAGATCAGGGAAATATGGAAAAATGGCAGTGCACAGGGGAGGAATGGACAATAAATATTGAAAACTTTATTTTTCCAGACTTTAAATATATTAACCCTCATTCCAATCCATTCTCCTCCCCAGAGTAACAAACTTCATGTGACCCTTAAAGTTGGGGACACATATGATTGCTTATTAGAAGCCCAAAGAGTGGCAGAATTAACTAAAAAGCAGTTAAGGGCCATTCTGGGAACAACTGGGTATCCCTGTTTTGGTGAAATTGCTAAGCCACTTGTAGCTCTAACAAAAAAATTCTATCCAAGTATCTTTACAGCTGGATTCCCAGCATCTTTCAGCTGTGGCAGAATTAAAGCAGGTGCCCTGGCCTGCTGGTGTTGCTGTTCCTATTCCTGCTTGGCCCCAGTTTGGTCCTCACCATCTCATTCTACCTGCATCATTTGTAGGCAAAGAATTTCTTCACCAAGAGCATATGGCTCTAACTTCTAAAAAGGGTTATTGAACCTTTAACTTCAAAAAAGGTTTATTGAACCCTATTATTTGATGTGTAAGACAATTGACAGTCATATTGAGTCTCACTGATATTTTAGTTCTTTTGATAAATTATCACTTCAAGTATGTTGATATTTAAGCTTTTTTTGATAAATTGTTTATAACTTTAAGTATATGCTATTGTCATCACACTAGATAGAGAATTCATGAACAAGATGATGTGGCTTAATGAAGATTTTATAATGTTTAATATCAGTCACTCATATTCATTTGTCATTAATATGTCATTGTGACTGTGTATTTAGCTTTCATTATCCTTAGTGAAAGAGTAGTAATTTTGTTGTATTGGTCATTATACCACTTTCCCAATTGACTCTGGCTATGGTTTGGAATTATTGTATATATTGCAAGTGTGTATTTAGTTATGTAGCATAGCACACATTTTTACCATCATATTGTCTTTGGTGAAATTAATATGAGATTTATGAATTATGGAAACTTACCATTTCAGAGACTAATTGCTCTTACATTGAGCTTGATGGAGATGGTTCAAGTCCACAATGCAGGCCTTGGCGAGCATATATGTACAACAGGAGGAGATATAGGTACATGTAAGATGCCCTGAGGAGGCTGAGAGAACAGCCATTCAGTGAAACCTGGAGGTGGGATTCCCTTAATCCAAATACATTCAGGAAGTTCATAGTTTGCTGATAATAGCAGCTATATAGGGCACATCTCTCACTCCAGAAATGGCCTGGCATCATGGAAGCTCCAGCCCATGCACCTGGTTTAACTTAATTTGACTTTTTCATTCAGTCTGGTGGCATGGTTAGAATCCATCCACCTGAGGCTTCGCACAATTACTGGATGTCTATGCACCATGAGATGTGGAGAAAAGGGTGGTTTTTTTAGTGAGTTAGATGGGAGGAGGCCGGAAGATTAAGAAGACAGTAAGGGAGGAACAGACAGAAAGGGGGCTGCTACAAGGACGCTAAGGAGACTGAATCTATGTAAAGAGAGGGGGAGATGGCCAGCATACCCATAGGAAGAAAGACCAGAAGATTAAGAGAACAGAAGGAGGGAGGAGGTTGGAGAAATCGAAGTTAGAGAAATCGAGGAAGGAGCAGTACACGGAGTAAGGGGATTTTCAGGGGGGGTCGATAAAATGAAAGGGGCTTGGAGTTAGAAGAAAGGAGCTGAGCAGTGAAAATGGAGTTTGAGTGAAGGAGAAAAAGAGTGAAAGTTGGAGAAAGCTGGAGCATACCCTAAGGCAAGAGACAGCAATGGCCCTTATTACATTAAAAGCAGACAGGTTGTATGATTTGCATTTCTTAACCCTTATTGTTTACATTGAGTTTTATACATAAATTCTGCTTTGATTATTTAAGAGGCTTTTTAATCTTTTGCTTATCAATTTGGGAGCAGTGTGGAGAAATTTTTAAATGGCCCATACTAAGTTAATAACAGTCAGATAGCCAGTCATTCAAAAGTCCCCAGATTAGTTCTCCGGTAAGATTAGGCCTCCCCAGTCAGATTAGGCCCAATAAGTTAGTTAAAATATTTTTACAACACCTATCAAGAATGTTGGAATGAGGGGCAGCTAGATGGCGCAGTGGATAGAGCACCAGCCCTGGAGTTAGGAGGACCTGAGTTTAAATCTGGCCTTAGACACTTAACACTTACTGGCTATGTGACCCTGGGCAAGTCACTTAACCCCAGTTGCCTCACCCCAAAAAAAAATATTAAATTAAAAAGAAAAAAAAGAATGTTGGAATGGAGATTCAGGTGTGGGTAGGAATGAATTGCCTGTGTCCCATTCAACTTTGAAATTTTGTAAATTTTTCTTTTAAAGCTCTACTTAAGAAGTCACTGTCAGCATTTTGACTAAGCCCAGATTCACTTGTACCATCTCAAAAATAGTAACAGGTAGAATTTTCATTTTTGTTATATTGGCTCAGCCTATCCATTAGCAATTAATATTTCTCCAGTTGCTTAAATGTCCTTATTTTTGTGAAAAGTATTTTTAAATTATGTTCATATGGTTCCTGGGTTTGTCTTGGTAAGTAGACTCCCAAGTATTTTATATTGTCTGCAGTTATTTTAAATGCAATTTCTCTTTATCACTTCCTGCCAAGTTTTATTGGTAACATATAGAATTATTGGTGATTTATATGGGTTTCTTTTATATTCTGCAACTTTCCTCAAGTTAATTGTTTCAATTAGTGTTTTAGTTGATTCTCTAGAGTTTTCTAAGTATACCATAATATTGACTGCAAATAGTAATAGTTTTGTTTCCTCTTTGACTATTTTTATTCCTTATATTTTTTTTCTTGTCTTATTACTGTAGTTAGCATTTTTAGTTCAATACTGAAAGACAGTGGTGATCATGGGTATCCTTTCTTCACCCCTGATCTTACTGGTGTCACTAATAAAATTCTGAGAGACAAAGTTTTCAGGTATTAATAATCAAGTTATTTACTAGGCTAAACAATAACCAATAAATTGGTTAGTGATTTCTCTTGGTAACCAAAGATGTCAAGGAAGAGTCCCACACTGTATAAATTCAGCTTGCCTCCCTGACAGCAAATTACTGGGAACTCCCCTGACAAGAGAAAAGCAACTCCTGATTGGTGGATATTTAATCAGGAGTTGGGCTAAGAATCCTCAGTCCCTCCCTGTTACTTCATCATCAAAAGAGGTAGGTCAGCTGAAGAATCAGGCTCCCTGGGAGGATCCTAACACAATATGGGTCCTGTTTATAAATTAAACAGAACTCAGGTTCCCAGTGGGATGGGGCCCAGCCCAACATAGTTAATAGCAGATGCCTTGAGAAGACACTTAATGCCATGACATTCCTTAATTAGAATTGGCCAGAGGCGGAACTAGTATAAAAGATAGTTTTTTGACAGAGAAGGGAATATTACAAATTAATATTAATAATCAGGTGATGCAGAATTAAAATTAATTTTCCTCACTGTGAAGGCTTCAAATTTATCTGCATTACACATAATGTTTGCTCTTGGTTTTAGATACTACTTATTTTAATTAATTGCTATGCTTTCTAGTGTTTTTACTAGAAATGGGTTTGTATTTTGTCAAAAGCTTTTTCTACATCAATTGAGATAATGATTTTTGTTTGAACAGCAAGTTTAGGAAAATACACCCAATGAGAAATAGGAGCTCCTCTCCCAAAACAGCGACTTCTTCAGTTCATCCACCTCAGAGAAGAGATAAATATCACAGATTCACTCCCACTGGCTGTGGTCACAGAGGGTGGACTCCAGGCAGTCTATTTCTTGTCTCCTTTCCTAGACAATCAAAGGATAAGTGACAGGATTATAGGGAATGAGGGGAAGATAAGGAAAGGACTGCTTCCTAACCCTACAGAAGCCCCTGTCTCATTTTCCTCTATAGCCTTGGCATCTGTGCAGCTGTCCTAGGAAGCAGGGTAGGAGCAGCAACTACCAATACCTAGGGTCCCCCCAGCTTTCTAGAATGGCACAGGAAGTTTCACAACAGGCTAGACTAATTTCCACCTCTTCTAGTGGGGACCTGGTCCCAAAAGAAGGGGTGGGGCATCTAACCCACAATTTCTCTTTCCACTATAGTGATCCTTAGAGGGCCCTCAGTGTGGTTTTGTCCACATCTCTTTGGATGCTGCAGCCAGCAGAGGGACAGTCGGTTGGGTTTTAAGTCCACATCTGTCACTCAAAGCAGGCATGACTTCAGCAAAGCCCACCACTTCCCTTCTCTGGATTTCAGTGTCCCTCTATGTTAAATGTGAACCATTTGGATCAACTTCATTCAGCAAACTCATTTACTGAACCTCTAATAATTTTATTTAGTGTCGTCCAATTCTTCTTGACCCCATGGACCATAACAGCCAAGCTCTTCTTTCCTCATGTTCATTGTTTCCATCATATTATCTATCCATCTCATCTACCTTCCCCTTTTACTTCTGCCTTTAAATCTTTCCCAACATCAAGGATCTTTTCCAATGAGTCCTGTCTTATTATTATTTGGCCAAAGTATTTAAGCTTCAGCTTCAGGATTTGGCCTTCCAGTGAACAGCTTGAGTTAACTGCTTTAAATATTGACTGGTTTGACTTCCTTGCTGTCCAAGGGACTCTCAAAAGTCTTCTCTAGTATCACAATTTGAAAGTGTCAACTTTGTGGCACTTGACTTTTGTGAGAAAATGATGGGATTTGGCAGATACTCAAAGGCCCCACCTGGAGATTAATCTAAACTGATTGAATTAAGTAAGAGTGACTGATTTTGCTGATTATTGTACTTCAAGTTAATTAGATTGTAACCACACCAGGTCAGACCCTAACAAGGTATTGTTCTCAGAAGCTAAAGACTTTGAACTCAACTCAAGACCACCTTCAAGTCCAGTGAACCAATGGATTTGGATGACGCTAACCAATCAGCTTAAAGCAGTGTATAAGGACCACCTCTGCTCCAGACCTATAAAAAGTTTCCACACTCAGTTTGCTGAGGCAGTTCATGGTGGAAGCAGGTTCGTTGGTGGAGGACGTGAGGAAGAACCAGACCAGGCTGGAACTCTAGGCTAGATAGGCCTTTTCTTAACTTTCTGAACTCCATGTTCTCTTTTTACTAATAACTGGTATGCTTTAATAAATGCTTAATGCCCAAAGACTAGTGCTAAAGCTTCTAATTTAAGGCAACCATACATTTAGATTTTAAACATCACAGTTGGCAACCACGAAGGGATACTGAACTCCTCCATCTTCTGATCTTCTCTGCAAAATCAGCTTGGTAAGAAATTTTATGTTTGTACATTACTCCTATTTTCATTGATTTTTATGTGCCTGTCCCTTTAAATTTTCAATTGGGTTTCTTCTACTTGCTAAGTACCTAAGTACCTGCTAAGTACTTCCTAAATGCCTGCTTTTCTCTAACTTTAGTCTGGTTAATCAATTCTTCCCTATTCAGTTCTCACTATCACTTCTTGGCCCACATACAGGTTCCTCAGAAGACACATAAGATGATCTGGTGTGGCAAGTAAAACTATATGTGGTTGCCTTATCACTGTCCCAAGCTTAGGAAAAATTAGCTGGGGTTTCTAATATATTTGATACTTATAAATTAGAAGCTTTAGCACCAGTTTTTGACATTAAGCATTTATTAAAGCATACCAAATATTAGTAAAGAGAGTGCACATGGCTTTGAAAGATAGGAAAGCCTAGCTAGGAAATAGAAGAGGACAAGGCACCCCCACCTATGAGTCTCAGGCCAAAAAGGCAGTCTCTGTGCCTCCCTGGGCTGAAGCTCCCTGTGGTCCTGACAAGAGGCGGTCCTTACACACTGTTTCAAGATAATTGGCTAGCATCACCCAAATCCATTGGTTCACTGGACTTGAGAGTAGTCCATGAGTAGAATGTGCTGAGGTCAGAGGTCAGAGAATACACCCCCTGAGGGCCAGGCTTTCAGGTAGGTATGGTTTCAATCAAGTTAACTTTAAGTGAGTTAATCAGCAAGGTCAATCCAATTAATTTCAACAACATCCTCTTGAGTGGGCCCTCTTGGCATCCTAAAACCCATTATTTTCTCACACTGGTACTCTCATCTCTTTGAGGACTTGCTAAATATTGTGATTCATACAGTCAAAATCCTCTAATGATAGAGAGTACCAAAGTAGATTTTGGACAACTAATTCCATTTTGTCCTATAATTGCTGTAATTATATTTCTTTATGTGTGACACTGAATTACTGAATGTCATCTTCATAACCTCCTTTCCCTCCATCATTGTACTGTTACAAAAGAAAACACAGGACTTTGACTAGTTCCAGGAACTCACTCACTTCTTTTTATCCTATCTAATAAGGCAGGAAGAAGGAACATAACAAATGCTAATTAAACTGATTGATAAAGAAGATACTGTTCTTTTCTCTGGTGTAAATGGCTAAGCTAAAGGTCTTTAAAGCAGTTTAAACATTCTTCTTTTTCCCAAAAATGTACCTTTTCCTGTCTACATGCCCTACATGATATTACCCAAACTCTTATGCCCATACAGCTCCGGAGAAAAGACACACGAGCACATACATGCATATGCACGCGTATACACTCATACACATACATACACATCATCTGTGGAACTGTAAGTCATATATCCTTCACCTACTAATAGAGTGTATCAAACTCTTGAATGGATAAATAAACTTCAGCATACCTATCTGTAACCTGTGCTACAGGTTCAGTGTTTAGCAAGGACCCTGAAAATTCTTACAACAATAGCATTGATATAGTGATTTAAGATTAGCAAAGCAGTTTACATATGTTACATCATTTAGTCTAACAACAAACCTATGAAATAAGTGTTATTACTGTCCTCATTTTACAAATCAAGAAACAGAGATTGAGAGCAGCTAAGTGACTTGCTCAGGGTCCCACATCCAGAAAGTCTCTGAAGCAAGATTCAAACTCAGGTCTTCCTGACTCTAGGTCTAGAATTCTACATATTGTGCCACCTAGCTGCCAGTAATGGAAAAATTAAGGAAGTCAAGAGCATCAGATTCATATTTTACTTCTAACACTTACTAGAGGCCTAACCTTAGGCCAGACACTTCCAGATTTTGAATAAGCAATTAATCATTCTCTCTCTTGAAAAACAGGAGATAAAACCTAGCCAAAAAAGTAAGGGACTGAAAATCAAAAGACCTGGATCTCAAGGCAAATTTAACTACACTCTAGTGTAAGGGAGTGGATGAATAGCCTTCTAATACAGCCAAGAAAGTGTAACGATTGTAATGACGCCACCTGCTGGAGACTTACTGTAGAAAAGCTCCTCCATGAGGAGAAGGCCTCTGAGGGCAAGCCATGCAGTCAAGGTCCTTAGCATCAGGAAGTGATGTTTGCTCGTGGGTACTGTCTATCAAGGCTACCAGCCAATCAACTTGAGGAGCCTCCCATTTCTGGGAGGAGGACACGAAGTAGGAAGCGGACACTAGTGAAGGGATTCTGTCTCTTTTGGTTCCTGACCTCACCATGGTGGGTCGGATGATGGGGTCTCTTAGAAATAGTTAGATTTTTACCTTTCTCTCTGATCCTAATGCTCTTTAATAAATACTTAAACATTTAATTACTCTTGCTAAAGCTTATAATTTATTGGTGACCACTCATTAGATTTTAGATAGTATAGCTTGAATTTTAGCCCCTTACAAAAGAAACAGAATAAGTAGCTGAGAAAACAAATTAGCATCTATCTCACACCCATCATATTGGCCAAGATGACAAAAAAGAAAACGACAGTTGTTGAAGGAAACAAAGGAAAACAGGCACACTAATGCATTCTTTGTTTTGTTTTTGGTTTGGGGATTTTTTTTTGTAAGGCAATTGGGGTTAAGTGACTTGCCCTGGGTCACACAGCTAGTAAGTGTCAAGTGTTTGAGACCAGATTTGAACTCGGGTCCTCCTGACTCCAGGGCCGATGCTCCATCCACTGCACTACCTAGCTGCCCCTACTAATGCACTCTTAGTAGAACTCTAGTTTTATGTAGCCATTCTAGAAAGTAAATTGGAACTATATACCCCAAAAGTCACTAAGCTGCCATACCTTTGACCCAATGATAGCATTCCTAGGCCTACACTCCAAAGAGATAAAATAAACAGGATAAGGACCAAATATGCAAAAAAAAAAAATGTTTGTAGCAGTTCTTTTTGTTAAAGAAAAAAATTGGAAACCAACAAAATACTCATCAAAGGGAGGTCAGTAGTCAGAAAAGAGATGGAAGAGCATTCCAGGCATTGGTATAACCAGAGAAAATACCCAAAGCCAAGAGATGGTGTGTTTTGTTCATGGAATACCAGAAGATCAGTATCACTGAATCAATGAGTATCTGGCAAGGTATAAGATGTAAGAAGACTGGAAAGGTAGGACAGAGCTAGATTATGAAGGGCTTTGAATGCCAATACTCAAAAAGCATACTCAAAAGTAACTATAATGGTTTGGATCAAATCTCAAAGATTATTTAACCAAACTTTGGCAAGAACCTACCTTACAATATCTGCAACCAGAGGTAATTCAGAATCGGCTTGATGATTTCCTGTGATGGAGGACTGATTAATTCCTTAGACACCTCATTTCACTTTTGTGCAGCATTAAGCTGAATTCTTCCCCTTGGCACTTTGCATCCTTTGCTCCTGAACCTATTATCTGTCCCTCCCAACTTCATGGCTTTGATAGATTGATAAAAATACCATCTACCTTCTCATTCAAGTCATTGATGAAAACATGGACCAGAAAAAGGCCTCATCAAGACTTGTGTCTTTTATAACTGCTACCTTCTGCCTCTGTGGTAACTTTGTCATTTTGGTTCATTTGAATCCTTCACCAGCCCCATTGGTCTGTAGAATATTCCCACCATCATCATGGTGCTAGTGTTTTTCACTTCTTTGATTCCCACCAAAGCAGTCTACCCTTTGTTCCTTTCCCTCCACCATCATTCCTTGGGATCATGGATTTTTACAGAGATTTACATCTTCATGATCTAGAAAACTACCCTGTCACTCCTACCTAATTTGTTTCTTTGAAGGAAGGTAGAGCCTATTATTGCTAAATTCTAGTCATGAGACTCATGTCATTAACCAATACGTACAAGATAACATATAACTCCATGGTACAGATCCCATTCCATGAGCAAAGTAAGGAGGTACTCATTTCTGACTCCCTATCTGTTCCCACTTGATCACATTCAGTGAGAACTTTAGAGAAAGGGAGTTGGACATCCCTATCTCATGTACTTAAGAGTTCTAACATTGGAATCACTAGAAATAGAGTGAGAGAATCAGCTGAAGATAGGAAAATCAAGTTTATTCATTCTCTTTCTAATCCATATGCAGGCCTACTTATGGAACCTAGATTTTTTTCCAGCTTACTCATGGGTGATTTATTTAGTTTAGAAGTTCACAGAGTTTTGTTGGGAGTAAGAGACAATTAGATAGGGGCAGCTAGGTGGCGCAGTGGGTAAAGCACTGGTCCTGGATTCAGGAGGACCTGAGTTCAAATCCAGCCTCAGACACTTGACACTTACTAGCTGTGTGACCCTGGGCAAGTCACTTAACCCTCATTGCCCCGCAAAATAAATAAATTAAATTAAATTAAAAGAGACAATTAGATGCTCCTGTCCACTTCCCATAACATCAAGCAGCCAAATTATCTGAATGATTTCATGATAATCCAGCCAACACACTGTGAGACAGAGTTCCACCCCCTGCTGAGAAAGACATTGTGAGAACCAGGGCAACGCTCCCCTGAAAAGAAAACATGTGACTAAGCGTCTGGAAGCTGCCTGGCATCTGTAAGTTACCACCTGTAAGTCATGTCAATCAATGGACTGGCCAATTAGCTTGGAGCTGTGTGTGGGGACCACCCTCTTTTGGTCCCACAGAGAACTTCCACTAGAAGCTGCTGAGAATAACTCTCTTTTCAGTTGGGAATTGGCTGTTGGTGGCAGGGAGAATAGGCAAAGTAGACAGATCTCTTTCTTGTTACATGTGTTCCTTTTACTAACCCATAATATACTTTAATAAATGCTTGAGCTTAACACAACTTTAAATAGCTTTGCCAATAATCAAATCAAACAATGAGAGTTCTCAAAAACATGTCTAAGGAAATTCAGAATCTTTTAGAGATTCTACAATTATTGTCCAGTTGTTACACATGAAACATATAATAAAAACAAAAATTGAAACATTCTCTAAAATTTAATATTACTATACTCCCCCTGTGGAGAATAACTTGAGAAGACAATTGTGATATTAATTTAGAAAATAATTTGGGGGGGGGTTGTGGGGCAATGAGAGTTAAGTGACTTGCCCAAGGTCACACAGCTAGTTAAGTGTCAAGTGTCTGAGGCCGAATTTGAACTCAGGTCCTCCTGAATCCAGGGCTGGTGCTTTATCCACTGCACCACCTAGCTGCCCCAGAAAATAATTTTTATATTTGTTTCATCACATTTTGCATCATCTGCCTAATTATCTTCATGCCATTATGAGAAATTAAAGGATCTAATATAATTGGTATCAGATGTCAAGGCCAAATGAAACGTATTTATAATGGCATCTGAGATAATGATGGGGGTTACCATAAAAGAACAGAGAAATAAGAGAAATGAGCATTGACAAACTTCATGGCTCTACAGACAGTTGATGCAGTGTGCTGAGAAGAAACTGAGTCAGGCTTAATCAGATGCATAGGATTGAGATGTCCATGACATCAGGAATATAGGAGGGGGAATCAAAGTCAGACATAGAATGAGATGGCATAGCCTGGCCATCAGGTGCTATGTGGGGGAAAATTAAACCAAGAGAATTCAACTTCAAAGTTACTCCCAGGAAAGAGTAGATTTGGGATAGAACAGAATCAGTAAAATGTGTGCCTTTGTCAGAATCAATGCAGGCTGGTGGGCCAAAGAGAGGGACTATTTCTTTAAAGAGAATTTTGGCAATAAAGGCAGCTGTGCCTCAGGGGCTGGGAAATGCCTCCACCCACCCAGTGAGTTGATCAACTATAACAAGACAAAACTTATAATGTCCTGCCTTAGAAATTGTGATATAATCAATTTGTAGATACTCAAAAGGTGTATATGCTAAAGGATACCCTCCATAAGCTTTAGCCTGGAAGGAATGTTGATTATAAGTCTGACAGACAGGACAAGAGGCACAAACCCTAGAGGCCACATTAATAACTCCAGTAAATCTCAGGGTCTGGAAAGGTAAAGTCTTTAGATTCAACTGTCCTTTCCCATCCCCTATACCATCAATCCTCTATATCTCTCTGATCTGTACCCTTTTGGGAGGGTCTGTAACTGTCCTCATTTTGCTCCTCTATATCTCTCTGAAAAGGCCTATAACTGTTTTGATTCTGCCTCTCTGTATCTCCCTGAAAAGATCTATATCTATTTTTATTCTTTCTCTCTGTACTCCCTTGAAAATATCTATATCTATTTTGATTCTGCCTCTCTGTACTCCTCTGAGAGAAATTATATCTGTTTTGCTTCTGTTCTCTTTGCATGGTCCTACAGTACCACATTATGTGCCCCTGTCTATTGCAGTAATAGCAAAATCTAGGAGGTTGATAGCAATACTGGGGTTGATAGTGATACTGGGATTGATAGTGATTCTCAACTGCCCAGCCTCACTGCCTCTTTGTTTCCTGCACTAAAATGCCCTGTCTGTTCCTTTCTTCCCTCTCATTTCCTTCATAAATATATGTTGCTATTTCTTTAAGTCTGTCAGGGCTCAAGGTATTCCAGCCTAAACACTGCCTTTCCAAATATTTCCATATTTCTGGTAAGGACTGGTGTATAAAATGAGAACAGATAACATGGGCATCTCTATCATCTAATGGGTCTAGTCTAGCATATTTCCTGGCATGCTTACACAGTCTGTCATAGAATCTATTAGGTTTGTCATTAGGTTCCTGAACTGTATCTATAAATTTTTGCCAGTTATCAGTTTTTCTAGCACAGGATTCCATTGCCTTCAACAATGTTTCTCTTGCTTCCTTCAACATATCAAAATGCTCAGGGATATTGGGGTCCCAGTCAGGGTCTTCTAAAGGCCATCCAATAGCAACTTTTCTTGATGTTTCTAAGGAGTTCGCTGCAGCTATTATATCAGCTCTTTCCCCTGGGGATAATATTATTTCTATGAGATCAGTAACATCATTCCAAGTTGGCTGATATCCTCTAAAAATTGCTCTAAACTGGCTGATAACTGCTGTGGGATTCTCATAAAAATTAGGAATATTTTGTTTCCATTAAATCAAATCTTTGGGCCCAAAAGGTGTGTATTGTCTCAGCTTTCATATATCACCTTTCTGACCATGGGTGAGGATCTCATGAAGGGGAAAAATTTTGATCTTCTCTGTCTCCTCTACAGGTAAATCTTTTCTTTTTTTATTTATTTGTTTGGTTGGCATGGAGGAAATAGAGGGAGAGGGAATAGGAATTGGGTTATTTGGCATTTCAGTCTGAGAGGCCTTGCATTCAAGCTCGGGCTTGGATTGAGTTGGGTCAATTGGCGTTTCAGTCTGAGAAACAGGCTCAGATTCAAGCTAGGGCCTGGATCCTCCTTGTCCTATATCCCTAGTATCATAATCCCTGCTAGCTCTGAACCAGATTTTCCAATAAAGTGAATGTTCAGGTGGACATTGGCATAGGATTCTTTGCAAATGCCTCAATGTCTGGGGATTAAATGACCTATTTTTGGGCCATTCTTCTTGTAATGCTTTATGCCACATAAAACACAGTTCAATAATCTTTCCTCTGGTCATGTTTGTTTTTGCTATAAATTTTCCCTTATCCCATTCCATGAGTAGCTTTCCTAATGGGGAATCCTAGGGAATATCACTCATTCTAACCTCCTCCATGACCTTCAGAACTCTCCATACTATATAACAAAGCCTGGCAAAACTAAGAATAGGAATAAAAAAAATTCATTAAATTCAAACTGACCAAGTGTCAACATGACCTTTTCCCCTGCTTGTCTGATCAGCCAAGCTAAAGTTAGAAAAGTGGTACTTAGGAAGTTTAAAAAATCCATTTCAAAATCTAAAGGAAAAACAGCCAATACTTAGCAGTACTTTGAAATTTAAAGGGACAGGCTAGGGGAAAATTTCTGATCCAACTGGAAGATCAGAAGATCAGGGTTCAGCTTTCCTCTTCATGGTCACCAAACTGTGATGTTTCAAATTCTAACTGTGATATTTAAAATCTAATGTGTGGTCGCCTGACCTGACCCCAGTGTTGGGGAGAAACTAACTAAGATTTACTGATAAATTCAGCAAGAGTTTAGGCTTTTAAGTATTTATTAAAGTGTATTAGAAGTTAGTGAAAAGAGAGAGGGTGAGAACAGATCTCTTATAGAATGGAAAACCCTAGCTTAGAGCTATGCGGGATAGCCAGAGAAAAAAAACCTCCCTTTACTTAACAGCCCATGTGAAGTTCTCTGTCTGCCACCAAACCAAAGTCCTGGATGAAAAGAGGCCGATTCAGCAAGCAAGCCTCACTTTCCTACTTCCTGTTTCCCTCCCCAAAAGGGGAGGTCCTTCAAGCTGATTGATTGAGGGTGGTCTCCTCTTGATGTCATAGTCCACAGCCTCTGAGAACAACATCCCACTCAGGGCCAGCCAGGCATGGTCTTGATTTTATCAATCTTAAGTAGTTTCTCAGTCTCACCCAATTCAATCAATTCCAAATCAATCTTCAGGTGGGGCCCCTGGGCATCTGCCAAATCCCATTATTTTATCACACCCTGCTATTTCCTAAGCTTACCTCTCCAAAGAGTGAACAAGGAACTCTATCTACAGCATTGGTGACAAACTCAAATAGAAAAGGGGCCACTAAACCATACATAAGGATCCTTGTGGGCTGTTTATTGACTTAGTTTTTAAAATGTAATGTTATCAATGTTTTATTACATTTTAATTTATTTTGTTAAGTATTTCCCAATTACATTTTAATCTAGTTCAAGCCATATTGCAGCCTGATGAGCCTCTTGTATCACAGTTCTTATCTACAGGGTCTTTGTAAACAGTTTCTTACATTCTCCCCATTTCTATGCAATGGCATTTGGTACAGAGACAAGTACACAAGAGGTGCTGAGATATTTGCTGATACTGGCATCTTTATCTGCACAACCAATGATGACACCTACCCCCAAGGCACATCAAGCATCTGGAACATTCATTCCACCAGTGCATGTGTCTCATCTCCCTTAGCCATTGCTTTTTTTATTTTTATTTTTTTAGTGAGGCAATTGGGGTTAAGTGACATGCCCAGCTAGTAAGTGTTAAGTGTCTGAGGCCGGATTTGAACTCAGGTACTCCTGACTCCAGGGCCAGTGTTCTATCCACTGTGCCACCTAGCTGCCCCAGCCATTGCTTTTGATAATAGCAAGCCTCCATAGGTCCAAGTCCTTGAATTGGTGAAGGAAAACATCAATTAATGAGGACTGTCAACTAATCAATGTGATAAAGTAAAGCCACCTGTAATCTCAACATCTACAGTTAATGATGGATTTGGGCACAGGTGCCTTAGTCACTAACAAGAGGGTGGAATTGATGTGGCAGTTCTAAATTAGGAGGACCACGCCCCCAGCAAGAAGAATTGTGTGTCCTCAAGCAATACCCAGAGGCTGATGTTTAAGTATATGTAGTATCAGTCCATTACACTTTATTATCAGTGTTTCCTAGGAAGACTTTAGGTGAGTGGATGATTGGAGGTAGTCCTAATACAAAGGCAATAGGGCCTGGATATTTAGGGATACCAGTTTGTTTCTAACTTGGAGGGAAAGCTGAGTCAGCACATGGTTTGGCAATAGTGCAGAAGAAAAAGAGTGGTCATCTTTCAGAGATCTGGTGTGCAGCACTGAATTTACTCATCTGAGCAAAACCCCAGTAAACCATTTCAGCAGACAGACTAAACCAGGTTAAGGGTAATCAAGCAGTGTCCATGAGTTAGGATGGTGCCTATACCAAGCATGCGAAGCCTTCCCCAGATGAAATGGACAGATAAAAACAAATTTAGAACTTGGTTAGGCATCAGAGACATCCTGAGTCATCTCTACTCATCTTGACTTTTGTTTTGCCACTGGACTCTGATGACTTTTGTAGGAGAAAGTGAGGCTGACTACTTAGTGCAACTCTTGATTCACACATAAGTTGAATTTAAGTGAGACATTTTACCATTTTTATCTACTTCAAAGTCCTATGGTGATTAGCAACTGACAAAGCAGTAGGTGCAGGTACACTGGGAACTGTAGTCATAATCCTGAACACAGGTAGCCCAGGCCACAAAAACATGTACAAAAACTTTTGTGAAGATGATTCCGGTCACCATTGGTACCTTGAATGTGTGCGCACTTATGGGCAACAAGAAATCCAGCAGACATGAAAGACAAACAGTTCTTGTTGTGAGAGAACTCAACAGGTACTGCATCCAAATAGCAGCCCTGAAAGAAACAATGCTGGCAAAAGAAGGGCAGTTTACCAAAGTCAGAGCTGGATACATGTTTTTCTGGAGTAGCCAAAGTAATAGGGAGTGGCATAGGTTTTGCAGCCAAAAGTAATCTAGTCAACAAGCTTGTATGCCTTCCAAAAGGAGTGAATGACAGGCTCATGATAATGTGATTGCCACTAGCAGGAAAGTGTCATGCCATCATTATCATTGTGGATGCTCCCATCATGTTGAACCCTGATGAGGTCAAAGAAAAATTTTATGAAAACCTAGAGATCCTCATCATCAATGTGCTGAAAGAGAACAAGCTTGTAAATCTGGGTGATTTTAATGCCAGAGTAGGCACAGACTATCAGACATGGCAGGGAGTCCTTGGGAGGAATTAAATCAGAAACAGCAACAGTCACTTTCTACTGAAGACTTGTATATCTCATGACCTCATCACCAATACTATCTTTCATTTACTTAAACGCATAAACTTCTTGGATGCAGCCCCACAGCAAACACTGGCATTTAATAGACTGCCCTTGTAAGAAGGAGAGATAGACATGATGTGAGAGTGACAAAGGCAACATGTGGCATAGAGTGCTGAACCAATCATAGCCTTATCCTTTCCAAACTGAACACTTTTCAAAACAAAACTCATTGCTGGCCTGAGTCTTCCCGGAGACCTCCTCAATAGGCTGGTCCTTCATGTGGAAGATAGTCATATCCCTGAGAGCCAGTGTGGCTTCAGAATATGATGTTTGCTATCTGACAACTCCAGGAGAAATGCCAGGAGCAGAACACAGATCTCTACTGTAAACTGAGGCAAACCTCTTGATGGAATTTAGATCTCTCTTTCCCTAAAGGGGAAGACTGAAGAATACAAAGTTCAGTCCTCAATATTTAAATCCCATTCTTCTTAAATGTGAAGGAAACCAGAGAAAAACAAAGCCTGTAAAATTAAACAAAGGTTTTTATTAAGCAAGGAAAAAGGAAAAATTTAACATGCTGCATGGGCACTATCCAGCCTATGCTAAATAGGACATGGGGTGGGGGGGGTTGCATTTTAAACAAAAGCAGTTAAGGAATTTTGGAAGGAAAGGTGGGCTTAGAAAGGAATGAATCAGTGGATTCCATTCCCAAGGGAAATGGAGGAATGAGGAATTTCAGGGGTCAGTGATGTGATCTTTGATACACAAATCAGAAAGCATCCTTGATAATAAGTAGTTCACACTTCAAGGCTTGATTAGGAGATGTCTTGATAAAGAGATCTCTCAAAAAATGAGATAATTCTGAGAGTTCCATAACCAGAGTTAGGGTAAGAACTGAAGTCCATAAGACCATAAATGGCATATGTTCATACTCTCATAACTTGCAGTCAGGTAACTCTTTGAAGATAGAAATGTCTCTTGAAGGTTCATAAACCACCATCAGCACATAGTTCAGGATCTGCTTCAGTGCTGGTATGAATTTAATTGGCTTCAGAGTTACTAATTTTCCAGCTAGATTTGCACTTGGACTAGCAAGACAGGCAATCCTGAAAAGGATTTTTGGTGTATTAGCCAATGCAGCTGGTCCTCATAAATTGTTCTGATTACCTGCATAATTGGGGGACTCAAGCAAATCAAGGTATCCATTTTCACAGTACACAACATTTGTTGATCTGACCAAGGCCTTTGATACTGGTCATTCATGAGGGTTTATGAAAGATCATGGCAAAAAAAAAAAAATGTAGAGGGGCAGCTAGGTGGCACAGTGAATAGAACACAGGCCCTGGATTCAAGAGGACCTGAGTTCAAATCCAGCCTCAGACCCTTGACATTTACTAGCTGTGTGACCCTGGGCAAGTCACTTAACCCCAATTGCCTCACAAAAAAAAAAAGGTAGAAAGATCATGGCAAAATTTGGTTTCCCAGAGAAAATGTATATGTCCATTTCATGATGGCATGCTTGCACAGCTTCTGGATAATGGACAATGCTCTATAACTTTCTCAGTCACCAACGGAGTGAAGACTGTGTGCTCACTCCCATGCTTTTTAGCATGCTGTTTTCAGCAATGTAGTCAGATGCCTTTAACAAGGACCAAAAAAAATGGAATCAAGGTCAGCATTAACATAACATAAATTATTTAACTTGAAAAGCTACAAGCTAAGACTAAAGTGGAAAGAAAGTTGGTGCTGGACTTTTTGTTCACAGATGATTTCACACTCAATGTAGACTCTGAGACTGAGATACAACGAAGTATGTATCAATTCTCTGCCACTTGTGCTAATTTTGGCCTGACAACAGCAAGAAAACAGAGATTCTCTACAAGCCGGCACCACATCATCCATATACAGAACCATCAGTTTATAGCAAATGGAAAATGTTGAATGCTGTGGATGAATTCACTTACCTTGGCAGTATACTTTCCAGGGATGTACACGTAGATGATAAGGTTGATGCACTCATTGCCAAAGCTAGCTCAGTGTTTGGGAGGTTCCAAAAGAAAGTGTGAGAGAGAAGAGGTATTAGGCTGCCTACCAAACTGAAGGTCCACAGAGCTTTTATATTTTTTTGTTTTGTTTTGTTTTGGTTTGGTTTTTTAGGGAGGCAATTGGGGTTAAGTGACTTGCCCAGGGTCACACAGCTAGTAAGTGTTAAGTGTCTGAGGCCGGATTTGAACTCAGGTATTCCTGACTCCAGGGTCGGTGCTCTATCCACTGCGCCACCTAGCTGTCCCTACAGAGCTTTTATATTGACCTCATTGTTGTAGGCCTGTGAAACCTGGAACAGTGTCCTACCACCATGCTAGGAAACAGAATTACTTCCATTTGAATTGTCTTAGGAAGATTCTGAAGATCATCTGGATCTGAACTGCCAAACATTCAAAATCTACTGCAGAGTGTGCAACTCTGATGGGCTAGCCAACATTGTTCCAATGCAAAAAGTCTATTTGCCTAAAAGATTATTTTACAGAGAACTCACACAAGGCAAGTGCTCAAGTGGAGGTCAGAAAAAGAGATACAAAGACACTCTCAAGGTCTCTCTTTGAACTTTGAAATCCATTGTGAGACATGGGAGAAACTGGCACAGGACTGACCAGCATGGCAGGTTAGCATCAAAGAGAGTGTGATCTATGAGCAAAGCAGAATTGCAATAGCTCTAAAGAACCCTGAGATGCATAAATTTAGAAATACCTAAATGTTCATATGGACTATTTGTGTCTGACTTGTGGTAGAGCCTTCCAAGCTCTGATTGGTCTGATCAGTTACAGTTGGACACACTATACCTTGACCCCAACATAATGATATTGTTATGGACCCCATCTCGGTGTTAGGAGGTGTTAGAAACATAGCTAACGGCTCTTCGTGTTGCTCAGCTCTAGTGTTAGCAGCTCTAGGGTTGGCAGTTCTAGTGTTGCTAGCAGGTTGCTGTCCAAAAATCCCAAGCAGGCAGCAGTTGGTGAGCGAAGGCTTTATTCATCTTCACAAAGATGGGCACTCTCCTGAATGTGCTGGAGAGTGCACTGAAGTGAGGTCCCTTACCTCCATTTATACCCCTCAAGGGTCCCCTCCGAGCAATCACATTAAGGCCTTTTGATACCCCTCATTTGCATTTCAGTTGTTACCGTTATTGCAGTTGCTTTTTATACAGAATAACAGTAACAGCCTAAGAACCCATCAGGTGCTACTAGTTAACCAATCAGATTTTACAAACTACAGTACCAGGCCTTAACCTATTCTGGGCAAGAGTGTTGGCTCCTCCTCCCCCCTTCAGAAAAATACTGTGTTAACATACATAACTCATAACTCTTCAAGAAAGAAAACCTGTCTTGGGGTTTGACCAATCAGATTGTTCCATTTACCAACCAACCAATCAGATTGCAGCCTTAGGCCCCCAACCCTATGCTGGAGTAAGAATGTCCCCATTCCCCACTAAACAGTGCTTGTGTAAACATAACTTTTCAAAACAAAACTCAAGTCAGGGCTTGAGCTCTGAGTCACATGGGGATCACCTTGGGTGCTTCAAGGTGAACCCCCAGCCCAGACCAACTCCCACAAAACCCAGGCCCTTCTTCGGGCCCTTATCAGGCCTAAGGCTCAGGAGCTTCAGCTCAAAGCCTCCTCTGCCCAGCGGCCCCCTGCTGGGAGGGGGGTGGGGGGATGGTGGGGGGCCATAAAGCTGTTGGCCTGAAACCAGACTCACTCTCTACCTTTAGGGCTCTGAGAAGAGTCCAGATATAGACTTTTCTCAGAGGAGGCATATTGGTGGTCCTTGGCTTAGGGCCACCAAGACAACAGGATATCTCACCTCTGGTGGAGAATTCTCACCTTGGTGGAACAATCCACGTTTGCTCAAACACACTGTTGTGGACCTGAGCAAAGGGTCCTGTTTGTCACAAAAACAGTTCTAACGGCAGCCTCCCCTACTTTCCCCTGGCATGCCAAGTGGCAAAATCTGCCTGGAGACAAGAGCCCCACTGCATCTGATAACCCTATAGAAACTTTCCATCCCTAGCAGTCTGGGAGACCGCAGTGTTAGACTCCCCTCCGGGCGATCGCTCTTCTAAAAATAAACCTAAGTTCTCCAAGTTTGCAAGGAAGGCGACACCGAAGCCATCCGCCCGAACAACAACCAACTTCAGGGGAAAGTTCCTTAGAGGAGGGAGGGAAAGAGCAAGGCAACCAGAAAGAGGGAACACTTGAGACTGGGAGGGGGGAGGCCGGAAGTGAAATCTCTTTGGCCTTGAATTGTTTGTTTTCGGAGGGGGGGGGGTCGGCTTTGTATTTGCTTGGACCAGCAAGACGGGCACTCCTCCCGGCTGCCTAGAGAGGAGGAGGAGGAGGAGGAGGAGGGGCGCCAGGGCTGCTCCTCCTGCCACAATCCACTTCCGGTCCCTGGCAGAGTTCTCCCGACCTCTCCCTAATAGTGCACCGTAGACGCTGGGGAAGGCGGAGGTGAGGGACTGTGGGCGGGGAACAATATGGAAGGGGAGATGTTCTGTGGCGGAACCTGGGGGGTGAGGGGTATATGGAGAGAGGGTGGTGTCTCGGGATGCGGGGAGGTGGGGAGGGAGGAGGCGAGCACGTGGACTAGATAGCACTGGAGGAGAACTTGAAAGAGATGGGTTCTCTGGGGGGGAGGGAAGAAGTTGAAAGAGATAGGGACTATGGGGAGAGGGGGGAGGGAAGATATTGAAAGAGATGGGGGGAAGGGGGAACGGGGGAATTTGGAAGAGATGGAATCTCTAAGGGCTGGCCGGGTTGCAGACAAGAATAAAATCTAGTCATTGTCCTAAGGACACAGTCTAGGAAAGGGGATGTGACACATATACCTTAATGTAAAATAATAACACATATAGCATTTTACAGCCGACCGCAGTAAGGTGCATGAGAGCTAGACAGAGTACTATGAGAAGGTGGGAAGGAGAGAGAACGAAGGGGAGGGATGAGAAGTCTTTCTTGAAAAGATTGCATTTGACCTGGGCCTTGAAGAATGGTAAAAATGGCACAGATGCAGCTATTACCAGAAGAAAAATGAGAAGAAATAGTATGAGAAATGGCAAGAAAGCAGTCCACAATGGCAACTAACCTTTTTAACAACCATGTTACACTATTTAATCATGTTAATCTTAGGTCTGATTCATATCTAGTCGGTGATAAAGGTCTTTTGATTATGTGACATCTCTTCCATATCTTCTTCTTGCCTAAGTTTCTATGAACTGATCCTTAGTCCCCTGTTCACTCAAACTAAGCCTTCTGGCTGACTCACTGGAGCAGATTAAATGGTATTTGTTGGATAGTAATGGAAAACAAGGTTGGATAGAGAAAACAAGATAGGATGTATTATTTGTGGTCTGCATCATTGGAGGAAATCACAGACCCCTTTGAGTATTTGAAAAAGACAAAGATAGGATCACATATACATATAGATGGTCTCAGAAGCCAGGCAGGGGAATTTGGACTGCACGAATCAAGTGGTAGGGAGATTTTTTTAGGTGTATGAGTAGGAAAGTGATGTGAGGGAAATCTGATAATGTAAAAAATAGTAGCCTGAGAATCAGGAGGCTATGTAACCTTGGAGAAGCCTCAAATTCCCTAGGCTTCAGTTGGCTCTTTAAATCGTCTGGCTGGACCAGACAATTTCTAAAGCCCCCTCTAGTTCAGAAAGCTATAATCTTCTGAAAATGTGGGACATGTTCAAGGACCAAGCCATCCTGGTTAGCTAGATTATTGGATGAAGGAAGGTAATATGACACAAGGCTGTAAAGGTAGGTTGGAACCTGACCATGGAGGGATTTGAATTCCAGACTTTGGAATCCAGAGTTTGTCCTTTGGTCCAGGGCTTCTTCATCTTTTTCCACTCACCATCCCTTTTTGCCCAAGAAATTTTTACACGACCCCAGTTATATAGGTGTATAAAATAAGTATATATAACCTTTTACTGTTGACAAATTTTTTGCAACTCCCACATTCAGATACACAACCCTGATATGGGGTGATGACCCAGTTTAAGAAGCTTTGCTTTAGTCACTGGGGAGGAACTCAGGTTTTTGAACAAGTTAGTGAGGTAGTTAGATATGTGTATTAGGAAGATTGATCTATCGGCATGTGAAAGTTGGGTTAGAGGTGGGTAGGTCAGTTGAGAGGACCTTAAAATTCAGAAACTAACGATTTTTGAACCACATTTTGGAACATACTGGAAACAGCATGTTAGAGTACCAAGTTGGGAATTAAGTGGCCTGGTTCTAGTCCCAGCTCTGTCCTAACTAGCTATATGACAAACCACTTAACCTTCTGTCATGGGGGAAATGGGGTAGGGGGTTTGGGTGGGGATAGGGGTTTGGGGTCCTTAGGAATTCCTCTTTAAAGAATTACACCCTCTTGCACACAAAAGCAATTAGAATAAGATAGTTTATTTAGGGGCAAGGGAAGGGAAGGGAAACCATGAAAGAAATCCTTGGACTTCTCATGGGAAGAAAGGCATGGCACAGGGGGTGGATCTGAGATACCAATCTCCTCGAGCAGGAGACAGGCAGGTACATTTATAGAGGACTGATGGGGCTGACCATCTGACTGTGGAAAGTTCCCTTACTGAGGGAGGACCATCCCCCACTGGTGGTAGCTAGAGGAGTGGGTGAGGGGTGGCTGCAGATCTCTCAAGCCATCTCTCTCAGGACACAAAGGTAGCAGCCACACCTAATCTTAACTCCCCAGGGTTGAGGGAGACTAGAATGAAGGGTGGAGGTCCCCGAAGCTCTCAGTCCAATCTAGTTCCACTTATCTCTTTACGTGTGTCTGTCCTTTGGTTTAGCTTCTCAAGGAGAAGGTTCCTTGATGTACCCCAGAGAACTTCTGAGGTGCTCTGGGCCCATAACACTTCCCTTGCTATTCATTTTCTTTCTTTGTAAAATGAAAGTATTAGGTATGATAATCTTTTAAGATCCATTATAGGCCTAACACAACAACCACTGAAATTTCCTTTGTCTGTTTTTAACTTTTATTGACAACCTTTGTTTTTAAATTACAATCATTTCCAAAATATATTCCTTTCCCTCTCCTACATAGAAAGCTATGACTTGTAACATAATAAACATTTTAAGGAGGGGGTGGGGAAGCAGTTTTAAAAAATCAGTGAGGGGCAGCTAGGTGGCAGAGTAGACAGAGCACCCGCCCTGGAGTCAGGAGTACCTGAGTTCAAATCTGGCCTCAGACACAACACTTACTAGCTGTGTGACCCTGGGCAAGTCCCTTAACCCCAATTGCCTCCCTAAAAAGAAGCGAACTACATTTTCTCATTTCTCCTCTAGAACCAAGCCTGGCCATGATACGTAATATTCAGTTCTGGTTTTTTATTCTTTCCATTTACATTGTTGTCATATTATGTATGTTTTCCTAATCATGCTTACTTCACTCAGGATCAGTTCATATAAGAGCTAGTTCTGATACCATTTCTTACAGTGTAATCATATTCCATTACATTCACATATCACAATTTAGTTCCCCAATCAATGGACATATATTTTGTTACCAATTCTTTGCTACCAGAAAAAGTGAATTGCTGACATTTCTATAATGCTTTCTGGTTACAAAATATTTTATGTACTCTTGTCATATTTTATATTTAAAACCCTATGAGGTATATAATACAATTATTATCATTTTACAGATAAGGAACTGAGGCTTAAGGAGAATAAGGGATTCACCCAGGGTCACACACTGGTATTAAGCAGCAGAACCAAAATTTGAACCTAGGTCCTCAAGGAAGAGATGAGATGATTACAAAGATTACCTTCCATACTATTATAGAGGGCATCACCATCCTCCCAGTCCCTTAGGCTAACAACCTAGGTGTCATCCTGGATTCCTTACTATCTCTCATCCCCCATATTCAAGCTATTGCCAAGGCCTGTCAATTTCACCCTTGCAACATCTCTTGAATAGACCCCCTTCTCTCCTCTAACACTGCCACCATCATGGAGCAGGCCCTTATCACCTCACGCCTGAATTACTGCAATAGCCTGCTGGTGGGTCTGCCAGCATCAGGCTTCTCTCCACTCTGGTCCATCCTCCATTTAGCCACTAAACTTATTTTCCTAAAGTACAGGCCCAATCAGTAAACTCCAGTGAATGCCTATTGCCTCCAGGATCAAAAACAAATGTTCTGTTTGGCATTCAAAGCCCTTCTTAGCCCCCTCTTACATACCTTTCCAGTCTTCTTACACCTTATTGCCTGACACATACATTCACATTCTCTTTGATCTTGTGACACTGGCCTCCTGGCTTTTGCAGGAACAAGACATGCCATCTCTTAGCTCAGGGTATGTTCCCTAGCTTTGCCCCATGCCTCGAATGTTCTCTCCTTGGCTCTAACCTCTAACCTCCCTGGCTTCCTTTAAATCCCAAATAAATCCCACCGTCTACAGGAAGCTTTCTTCAGCTCCTCTTAATTCTAGTGCCTTCTCTCTATTAATTTCCTATTTATCCTGTATATTGCTTGTTTTGTAGATATTTGTTCACGTGCCCCCCCCCATTAGATTTTAAGCTCCTTGAGTGTAGAGACTTTTTGCCTCTTTGTATCCTCAGTGTTTAGCACTGTGCTTGGCAGATAATAGGTGCTTTTAAAATGTTTGTTGACTGACTAAATACATGGGAATATATAGAGTGATAAAAGGGAAAAGCCCACTGACAGCATGAAAACAAACTTTTCAAGGAGTTCCCTTTTGGGAATATCAGACAAGGTATATGTATGTATATATAGGTTGTGTATGTATAGACTGGTGTCTGTGTTTATGTATGTGTAATTGTTAGTGGTTCTGTCTGCTTTACTCTCCCAGGAATCTGAGGTTTTTTAGTACTTGCCTCCTCCTGACATGATTGCCCATGAAGTCTGAGTCATGTCCTCATATTCCTTAGGATACCAGAAGATGGTGGTTAATAGAGAATTAGTAGCTGTTAGGGTATGGGGAAAGGAATGGCTGGCTATACCTTGGGTCCCCTCAATTCCTAAAAGAGAGAAGTCCTGGGGGAACAAGTAGGGGAACAATAGACCAGGGCTGGTTTCACTTATGGTTCTTCTGTTTTCCTTCAGCTCTACTCATACCCGAGGTGTTATCCTTTCCCTTGAGGAGACCAGATGATGACAACTGTGCTTCGAATTACAGCCAAGTCACAGGTGAGCTATCCCTCCTAAGGTCTTGTCTCTGCTGCTCAAATGTGGCTTTGTTTCCTCCCCCAGCTTGGAGGTTCTCCAAGAAGCAAAACCCATTTGTTCCCAGATCATCCACAGGATGAAAAAGTACACAGTATTTGTTACACTGGGGCAGACCCATGGTCAATCTCAATATTGTATTGTCAACATTGACCCCAGTGCTGATGACAGAGCTTAAGTGTTCTCCCTCAGCCTTAAGAATTAGGTAACTGATTTTGTCGGACCACCTGACTTTTGCATGAACAAGATTTTCCATCTCCCGGGTCAGGGCATATTCTCCAGTTGTCCCTTATGCATGGAATGCTTTTTCTCCTCAGCTCCATAATCCTTTATTTTTTTAATTAATCCTGCTGCTCCACAGTCCTTTATTTTTTTATAATTTGTAACACCTCGCTACTCCAATTCTTCGAAACCTTCTCTCAAACACAGACCTTTCCTTCTCTCTCTCTCTCACTTACACACACACACACACACCAGGTAACATTCTTCCTAATTTCTGAAAAAACTGAGACGATCATCTAGTTCTTTCTACTGTAGTCTCACATTTCCAACTGCCTAGTTGACATCTTAAACTCAGCATGTCCAAAACTGAACTCATTATCTTTCCCTCAAAATCCTCCCTTCTTCCTAATTTTTTTTATCACTGTCAAAGGTACCACCATTCTCCCAATCACTCAAGCTCTCAACTCTAAGTATCACCCTCAACTCTTTACTCTCACTCACCCCTCATATCTGATCAGTTGTCAAATCCTATTGTTTCTACTTCATAACATCTTTCACACATGCCCCCTTCTTTCCTCTGACACTGCTACCACCACAGTACAGGCCCTGTACACATCTGGACTATTACAGTAGCCTGCTAGTGCATCTCCCTGCCTCAAGTCTCTCCCTACTCCAGTCTGTCTTCCATTCAGCTGTCAAAGTGATCTTCCTAAAGTGCCAATCTGACTATTTTACCTTCTTCTAATTCAGTAAATTCCACTGGCACCCTATTACCACCAAGATAAACTACAAAATATGTTTTAATTAAGCTAAAACTGTTTTTTAATTAATTACTATGGCTATTGATACCAGTTTTGGCAATAAGCATTTATTATGAATTAATATTATATATACCAGTAAAGAATTGACCACGTGGCAGTTAACTCAAGCAAGACAAAAGCCCCAGATCCGTGCTGTCTCTCAAAGAGACAGCACACATGGTCTCAAGGAGAGTTCAGAAGACCTACAAAATCCACACTATCCTAAGAGGAAGAGCATTCACCAAGAGAGGGAGACCCTGGCCTTGTGGCCAAGGGTTTTATCCTCTCTTGATAGAGGTGGGTCATTATACATTGATCAAAGCTAATTGGTTAGGCTGTTTTGGTTTTCCCCACCTTCCTCAGGAGGCAAAAGTAGCCCCTTCTCTTCCTCAGTGGCTCTGAGGTCAAAATGAAATTCAATCCTTTTGTGACATCTGACTAGAGCAAAACCCACAAGAGGCATTTTGATGCCCCTTCCCACATACAGAGGAAAGTTATGTCTTCTCCTCTTTTGAAGGAGCTGAGACAGAAGTACAGTGTCTGCTCCATGCCCATTTGAAAAGATGATGAAGTTCAGGTAGTTCGAGGACACTACAAAGGACAGCAGATTGGCAAGGTAGTCCAGGTTTACAGAAAGAAGTATTTGATCTACATTGAGCATGTGTAGCAGGAGAAGGCTAATGGCACAACTGTCCATGTGGGCATTCATCCCAGCAAGGTGGTTATCACAAGGCTAAAACTGGACAAAGACCACAAAAAGATCCTTGAACAGAAAGCCTAATCTCACCAAGTAGGCAAAGAAAAGGGGAAATATAAGGAAGAAACGATTGAGAAAATGCAAGAGTAAAAATTACATGGCTGTAATTAAATTACTAGAATGGACCAAAAAAAGCTAATTGGTTAGCATCATTCAATTCCATTGGTTGACATGACTTGAGGGTGGTCTAAATTAAAATGAACTCTACAGGGAAAGAATGTGAAAGACCCTTGCTAAAGGGGCAAAGCAAAGTCTAGCATCTAGGTGTGGTTTGATCCCATCAATCCTTCACTGATCTAGACAAAAGAGTCCATCTCCATTTCTTTTGTTCCCTTGGGTTTGTCCCAAATAATTGCTGCAGAAGTTCCTCTAGAACTGGACTTTGGGGGGGCGGGGTAGAAGAAAGGACTGAAACTGATCTCTGGATCCCCCTAAGAAATCCATTAGTAATAATTATTTTCTCACAAATCCTCAGTTTGGTTTTTAAAGCCCTTCATTATCTGTCTCCTTCCTACCCTTCCAGTCTTCTCACACCTTACACCACTCCACATTGTGATGCTGGCCTCTTTGCTGTTCCACACACAAGATATTCCATCTTCTGATGTCTTGCATTTTCACTTGTTATCCCACCAGGCCTGGAATGTTCTCCCTCATTAACATCTCCTGGCTTCCTTGGCTTCCTTCAGGTCCTCGCTAAAATTTCACCTTCTGTTAGAAGTTTTTCCTGATCCCCCTTAATTCTAGTGCCTTCTCCCTGATAATTTCTAATTTATCCTGTATGTAGCTTGTTTGTACATAGTTGTTTGCATGTCATCTCCCCCATTAGACTGTAACCTCCTTCTGAATAGGGACGGTCTTTGGCCTTTCTTTGTATCTTCAGCTTTTTTTGTCTGGATATGAGACTTGCCAATCAATCTTAATTCCCCAAATTTCTCTTGAGACTTTCTTATGAATGGATGATATTTCAGAGTGCTTCCATTTAGAATCATAGGGCGGAGCTGGAAGAAACTACAGAGATCATTTTGTACAATCTTCTTATTTTATAAGGAAGGAAACTGAGGCCCAGAAAGATGAAGTTGATACACACAGGTCTTAGAATCCTGGCACCAGTGCTCTTTCCACATTTGAAATCTGTCTGCCAATATATAGAATCTCACAGCTAGAAAGGACCTCGATCTAAACAGGAATGTACTCTATAACATCTCTGGCTTCCCCTGGAATCTCTCCGGGGATGATGAAATCCCTTTCTCTTGAGGTAGCTCAATCCATTTTTGGATGACTCTAATTGACAAGAGGTTTTCCCCTTTTAGTAAACCAAAATATACCTCTCCATAATTTCCACTCATCTTCCCTAATTCTGCTTTCTGGGGCCAATCAGACAAGTCTAAACCCTCTCCTATATAGTAGCCCTTCAGGTACTTAAAGAGAGATAGCATTGTTCTTCCTAAGTCTTCTGTTCTCCAGACAAAACATCCCCATTTCCTAAGGCTGACCGTGCTCTTTTGTCCTCTCACCAACTTGGTCCTCTTTCTGTGGACCTCCTTGGGATTTTGTACTCTAACACAGGAACTCTTTATAATCATACGGTTTACATTTTGGCCAACAAGACACCTTAATAAGATATGCCACAAAGCTCTGGGGATTTCTTTATACTTATTTTGCCATCTTGCGAATGTTTTAAGTTTTCAGCACCATTTGATTTCATGCATCCCACCTTCCTAATATCCCCTCAGTAAAAACTGAGGTGAAGAACTAATTCTGTCTCTCAGCTATCCTCCCTTCTCCCCTTTGCATCTCAGTCATCAGAAGATCTCTCTGATTCTCTACCTGGCTTCCTCTGTTAGAATTTTTAGTCTGGGGTCACCATGAATCAATGATTGTCTTTCTACCACCGAGTCTTCTATGTAGATGCCAACTATAGCAGCTCTTTTTGTGGTGGCTAAGAATTGGAAATCAAAGGAATGCCCATCAACTGGGAAATAGCTAAACAAGCTGTGGTATATGATGGTGATGGAATATTATGTGCTATAAGAAATGACAAGAAGGATGACTTTAGAAAGGCCTGGAAAGACTTGTATGAACTGATGATGTATGGTGAAGTGAGTAGAACCAAGAGAACATTGTGTACAGAGACAGCAATACTGTTTGATGAAGAACTATGAATGACTGAACTATTCTTAACAATACAATGATCCAAGACAATCCCAAAGGACTAATGATAAACTATCCACCTCCAAAGTAAAAACTAATCATTAATTGAACATAGACTATAGAATGCTATTTTTCACTTTCTTTCATTTTTTTCTTTTATTCAAGTTTTCTTATACAAAATGACTAATATGGTAATGTTTTACATAATTGCATGTGTATAACCTTTATCTGATTGCTTGCTACCTTGGGGAGAGGAAGAAGGGAAGGAAGGATAGAATTGGATCTCAAAATTTTAAATAAAAATGTTTATTATTTTTTTTTTAAAAGAAAAGGATGCAATGAGCTTTCTCATAGACCTTTTCAGTAGAATTTCATCAAACTGAGCCTCATGTTCAGCTCTAAACAGTAGGTTTTTTCCCATTGTTTAATCCCCACACTTAGCAACTGCCTCTTTAAGAGAAAACAAGAGGGGGCAGCTAGGTGGCGCAGTGGATAAAGCACTGGCCCTGGATTCAGGAGTACCTGAGTTCAAATCCAGCCTCGGACACTTGACACTTACTGGCTGTGTGACCCTGGGCAAGTCACTTAACTCCCATTGCCCCGCAAAAAAAAAAAAAGAGAGAGAGAGAGAGAGAAAACAAGAAAACAGTCTGGTAACTTTTTGGTTCAGGTGGAGCCCATATTTCCTGGCTATATTCTGCCTTCTCCCAAAGGTGGTATAATCTATGACTAAACAAAAATTCTGCCTCCTTATACCACTATTTTATCTGTGCAGTGAAACAATGTATATATAATGCACCCCTCACCTTGAGAATCTTCACTGAATGGAAAAATCCCATTTTTCCCTCTCTGGTCTTGCTATGAATTTAACTGCTATGTGACTTGAAGCCAGACCTTTATCTATAAAATGAGGGAATTGGACTAAGGACCTTCCAGCTGTAAATGACCCGATTATTAGATTATAAAATCTAGAGATATAAGGAACCCTGAGTTCAAGTCTTTCATTTTACAAATGAGGAGGCTTAGAGCAATGAAATGACTAACCTAAGGTCATGGCAGTTAGGAGCAGAGGTGAGATTTGAAACCAGGCCTTCTGATTCCAAATTTAACAATCTAATAAGTATTTATTATGTAACTGTTGTATATAAGACACTGTGCCAAGTGTTATGAAGACAAAATGAAAATTCATCCCTGAAGGCGTTTATTTCCAAAGCACCATTCAGCCTTCATACTAGACCACACTTCCTCTGATTCTATCTTTCTCTTATGTTTTCCTTGTAGTTGTTTATAAAGTTCCTAGTCACTTCTCAACCTCCCCCCAATCCCCTATATGATCACTACCCCTCATTTGCCTTCTCCTTACTCCCTTTCCCGTCACATATAATTTATTTATCTAGGGTAGAACTGTGGAATTGTCCTTAGGCAGCAAGTACATGTTGTTTTCAGGAGTTGGTGACCTTCGAAGATGTAGCTGTGTATTTTACAAAGAAGGAATGGAAGCAGCTGACTCCTGATCAAAGGCACCTCTACAGAGATGTGATGCTGGAGAATTATGGGAATATGGTCTCTCTGGGTAAGACTTGTTGCCCCCACCATGATAAATAATAATCCTCTAGAGCAGGAACTTTTAACCTTGGATTTGTGAACTTTTTTTTTTTTTTTAAGTGAGGCAGTTGGGGTTAAGTGACTTGCCCAGGGTCACACAGCTAGTAAGTGTTAAGTGTCTGAGGCCGGATTTGAACTCAAGTACTCTTGACTCCAGGGCCAGTGCTCTATCCACTGCGCCACCTAGCTGCCCCAATTTGTGAACTTTTAAAAATATATTCTGATAACTATTAAATATAATTAGTTACCTTTGCAATCCTATGTGTTTTATGCTCTTAAACCATTCTGATAATTCCAAAGGATTCATGATGGAAAATACTCTCCACATCCAGAAAAAAGAACTGTGAAATCTGGATGCAGATTGAACCATACTGTTTCTACTTTTGGGGGTTTTTTTTCTTTTTTTGAGGTTTTTCCCTTTTGTTCTGATTCTTCTTTCCCAACATGACTAATGCAGAAATATGTTTCATGTGATTGTACATATATAACCTATATCAGATTGCTTGTTGTCTTGGGGGAAGGGAGGGAGGGAGAAAAACTTGGGACTAGAAATCTTATAAAAACAAATGCTGAAAACTATTTCTACATGTAACTAGAAAATAACAAAATACTTTTATGATAAAGAAAAAAAATAAAATAAATAAAAACATTCTGAGAAGGGGCTCGTAGACTCCCCTGCACTGCCAGAGGAGTACATAACACCAAAAGGGTTAAGAGTGCATGCCCTCAAGCCTCTTGGCCTTGACTTTTGTGACCTCTGGAAATCTTGGCTTGGTTGTAACTCGAGAATTAGACCTTCCTCATCCATTTTGGGTCCAGAGATAATCTGTTTTTGTTTTCTATCTTTTAAAACACAGCTATTCTCTACAAAGGAAGAAATAGACAACTTTTTTGGGCTTTCCCAGATACAAGCTCTTTTCCCATTATTAAGTTCCTTGTGAGACACTCTGTCTTAGTCCTTCCAGCTTCTCCCTGTACGTACATAACTATGGTCCTTCTTTGACTGATAGCTTTCCAACCCCAAGCAGGAGGAAAAGAAATAAGCTTACTGTCATTCTGTACCTAGATTACTCCCTTTTTAATAGCATATTCTTAAGAGAGCCCTCCCACCTTCCCCCTCATTCCCCATAAATGAAGAGGCTGAAACCAGTGTTCCCTCTTAGTCAGAGGCCTGAAACTCGCCACTTTGTGCTGCAAAACTGCAGCCAACCAAATTAAAATGTAATTGGGAAATGTTTAATAAAATGAATAAAAAATATAATACCACATAGATAATGTTAATTTGTGGTTTTCTAAGCCAATATTTGGCTTAGGGATTTAGTTCCATTTGAGTTGGACACCACTGCTTTAAGCTATACCTCCTGCAATCTCTGAGCATATATTCTTTTTGTCCTCAGTGAATAATAATAACAACAGACGGTGTTTATATAGTGCTTTAAGGTTTACAAACAGAATTGCTTTACCTGAACTACATTATTTAATCCTTCCAGCAACCTTGTGAGGTGTAGATCTTTCAGGTACTGTTTTGCCCATTTTATAGATGAAAAAATAGCTTCTGGATGTTAAGTGATTTCCCAAAGTCACACAGCTAATAATAACAGAGCTAGGAGTCAGCTTTCAAATCATGAATTCTCACTACTATACCATATTGCTAGTTATTGACAATGGAGTATGAATATGTTGGGTTGGCTCTCTTGAACATACTTAAACCTTTTTCATTATTGATGAAAGGCTCTGTCTCCTGAAATAAGAATTTCATATCTAAGAGGTAGATATTTAGGAGAAAGGCCATGCTGTTTCACCCCTAAATCTCTATACCAAATCTGAAAGGTATATACTGGTAATCATGCAGTCATGCCTCAGTTTTTTGGCAGGTTTCACTTGTTGGGGGGGCGGGGTAGGGGTCAGTAGGAGATGATGTGTCAAATCACACTTCACTATAACATATATTGGTTATAAATTATAGTTATAAATAACTATTATAGTAAGGGGTAGCCATACAAAATGAAGAGTTATCTAATAAGTGTAAACATAAAGAATAAACTGTTAATAGCTAAGCAAGAGGTTGGCTCACATAACTGCTGACAGTCTAGTTCAGCTTCCTGTCTTAGCTGCCAAGAAGCTTCGGTCCAGATGGGGCCCTTCTGGATTTATGACCAGATAAAGCTTTGCCAGGGTTGGCTCCTGGGCCCAGACCTCAACTCTGAATGTACACTTGGGAAAGAAGAGATCTGGGGCTAAATGTTCTATCCTGAGAAAACAGGAACAGGATGGGATCTAGGCCCAGGGAGAAGTTAGAGGTTTCAGATCATTATTCTTTATCTTTTTGTGTCTGTCCCATTTTCCCAATTAGGCTATAATTTTCTTGAATGTAAGAACCTTATCTTTCATATATTTGCGTTAACTTATCACAATTCTAAGAGTTGGAAGGAACCTCAGGTTGTCCAATCCAGCCAGCTCTGAACAAGAGAGACAAAGACTGGACCTGTGATTTAATGGATATGAGGAACTCCAAGATGAAGCTCCTTTTAACAGAGCAAGTCCCTACCTTTTCTGCAACTTACAGTCTTGGAGAGTTATCTGGACTACCAAGAAATTAAATGACTTGCCCAGGGTCACAGAGCTGGAAGTGACACTTGAACACAGATCTGGCTTCCAACTGTCTAATATGTCATGCTACCACACAACCAAACAAGAATCCTCTCTCAAACATTCTCTATAAATGGTCACCCAGCTTCTGCTTAGAAACCTTAAGCAAAACAGGACCCCCTAGTTCCTAAGACAGTTGTCATTCATTGTCATTTAAGATGGATGATTACCAATGGGTTTTTTTCATCTTCAGAATCTTGGAGGAAGCCTAGTTTAGTCTGAGCGCTGGGACTGCTTTGAATTTTTCAGCATAAACCTACACATTCTATTTCCTTTCCTACAAGCAGGAGTTCTAGTCCACAAGCCTGACGTGATCTCTCAGCTGGAACATGGGGGAGAGCCATGGGTCCTGAATCTACAGAAAGCCTGTGAAAAAGAGGAGACCCCGAGATGCCTCAGCATAGGTGAGGGAAGAGAGGACTAATCAGTGGGAGTTGTCATTTTTTTTTTAATGCAAACTTTCTTCTGCATAGGATACACTGTTTGAAGAAGGCTCTATAATGAGAAGCTGTCCCAAGGAAAGGCAGCAGAGAATATAAGTTATTCTGTGAGAAGAAACAATTGAAATGAAAAGATCCAGAATATCCTGGGAAGGAGAATTGTTAGCACAGAATGAGCCATGGGGACATAGAATCTTACATTTGAAAGGGATCCTAAAGATCATATCATAATCCTCCCTCTCTAGATCTGCTAGATGACTAGGTCATGAAGTCCTATACCTATCATGAATCCCTCTCTAACATGCCCAGATGATCATCTTAGCTTCTGCTTAAACATCTCCAATGATGGGGAACTTTCTCTCTTCATGAAAAAAAGAGCCAGCTTCAAGTATTTAAATGGTTGACATATACAAAAGCGGTTAGTTTATTCTGCTTAGTCCTAGAGGGCAGGACTGAGTGGAAGATAGAGAGGTAGATCTTGGCTAAATGTAAAGGGGAAACTTCCTGACATAACTATCTTAAACTGGAATAAGCTAGCTGTGAAGTTCCCCCTCATTAGAGGTCTTCAAGTAAAATCTAGATTACTTTTTTAGGAATGTTATAAAAGGTGTTCCTGTTCAGGTAGGGTGGGACTTGAAGGAAGCCAATAAACATTTATTAAGCACTTACTGTGTACCAAGGACTGAGAACACAAAAGCAAAAAGGAAAATAGTCCCTGCCCTCAAGGAGCTTACATTCCAGCGGTTGAAGACAGTACACAAAAGGGAACTAAAAAGCAAGGTGAGAAGGGTAGGTACCCATGAAGGGATGATTCTGAAGTCCAGAGAAAGTTAAGAACTGAACAAGGAAGGGAATGAAGGCACACTGGCCAGAGCCTTTCCACAAAATGGAGGTTCTGGGAGGAGCTCTTCAATGAGAGAAGGAGGGTGGGCCTCATAGATACATTTGGCAGGTTGAGTAGGCCTCAAACATTGCAGGGAAGTTCTAGGATGCATCACCAGTAGTGGGAACATGATGTTGAAGTAAAGAGAAAGAAAGTCAGGAGCATGGCCAGGAGGGGAATGGCCTCTGTGGTCCCTTCCATTTCTCACATTGGTTCATTCTATAATTTCCCAAGGCCATCTGACATCTTTTTTTTGTGTGTGTGTGAGGCAGTTGGGGTTAAGTTGTTTGCCCAGGGTCACACAGCCAGTAAGTGTTAAGTGTCTGAGGCTGGATTTGAATTCAGGTCCTCCTGACTCCAGGGCTGGTGCTTATCCCCTGCGCCACCTACCTGCCCCCATCTGACATCTTTTGGACCACTTTAATCATTAGGAAGTTCTTGCTCATATTGAGATAATATCTGCATCTAAGACTTGATCTTCTAAGACTTTCAAGATAGACAAGGGAAGTAGTTGGCTGCAGTACAGTATAGCAACACTTGTTGAGAGATGGAATCATGGGCCAATACACAAGCTCCACCCACTAGAAAGTTAGAAAATAGGTAGGAATGATGAGCAAATGAATTCCATTCTTTCCCAATGAAGAACAGCTTAACAGGCCTTTTTCTTTGAGACCAGCTTTTAAATAAATCTCTCCACAGTTAGCAGTATTGTAGAGAGAGAAAGGGAATTTAGTTTTGCTATAGCTAGAGAATAGCTAATTAAAAAGTAGCATCTCAAATAGTTTTCCTAGCTTATCCTCACATTATCCTCTGTGTGGGCCACATCTTACTGTTTATTCTCCTTCCTTCTTATTTAACCTCCAGTCTTTATGCCTTTCATCTTTTCTCTCAAGATTTAAAGCCAGTTTTAAGTACTATCAAAGCCATGTATTTCTATTAAAATACTGTGGGGGGAAGGGGAAAAAAGGCTCATTATTAAAATTATTTTCCTTTTTCCTCAGCTTATAGAACAAGTGACCTTTGAATTTCCCTCTTATTTTTTCAGATTATGAGAGTCAGAGTGAGAACAAGCATTCATATGAAAAGGGTATTTCAAAAGAAATAAAATCACATGGAACAACATTGGCAATGCCCTTAAATAATGTAACTCAAGAATCTACTTTTGGAGAAACTTACAGATCTGAGGGAATTTTAAAGAGAAATCAAGGAAACTCCACAGTGGTGATTCTGAAGAAAAACTGTTACCAAGAGAGAGGTTTCAGTAAATTGACTATGACCTCAAAGAAAAATACAATAGGAGGGACTGCCCAAGAACTAAATAAATGTAGGAGAAATTTAAGTTTTAATTCAAACTCTCTTTCTCACCTTAGACATACTGTAAGAGAGAGGACCCATAAATGTGATACATGTGGCAAAAGTTTCCAATATAATTCAGATCTTAATATACATCAAAGAATTCATACTGGAGAAAAACCCCACAGATGCTATGAATGTGGGAAAAATTTTAGTCGAAACTCACACCTTAGGGAACATCAAAGAATTCATACTGGAGAGAAACCCTACAAATGTAACAAGTGTTTGAAAGCTTTTAGTTGTAGCTCCCACCTTATTCGACATCAATTAATTCACAGTAGAGAAAAACCCTTTAAGTGTGATGAATGTGGTAAAGCCTTTAGTCTGAATTCACGACTTAATCTACATCAGAGAACTCACACTGGAGAGAAGCCATTTAAATGTAATGAATGTGGGAAAGGCTTCATTCAGAGCTCACAGCTCATTCAACATCAGAGGATCCATACTGGAGATAAACCCTATGGATGTGATGAATGTGGAAGAGCTTTTAGTCAAAGCTCACACCTTATTCAGCATCAGAGAATTCATACAGGAGAAAAACCTTATGCATGTAAAGACTGTGGAAAGACCTTTAGTCAGAGCTCACAACTTAAACTGCATCAGAGAATTCATACTGGA